>NC_133327.1:193041688-193641688 GCF_042186555.1 Aquarana catesbeiana
TTATACTGAGATTAAAATTACATGCAGGTGGACTCTATTTACGAATTAGGTGACTTCTGAAGGTTCTGAATTGGTTCCACTAGATTTTAGTTAGGGGTATCAGAGTAAAGGGGGCTAAATACAAATGCATGCCACACTTTTCAGATATTTGTAAAAAAAATTTGAAAACCATTTATCATTTTCCTTCCACTTCACAATTATGTGCCACTTTGTGTTGGTTATCACATAAAATCCCAATAAAATACATTTACGTTCTTTGTTGTAACATGACAAAATCTGGACTATGAATACTTTTCCAAGGCACTGTAGATCATGTAACATGTTACGAACAGACCGCCCCTGCACCTCTCCGATCTGACAGCTAGTGGGGATCTTCTGATCTTTTCTGAATGGAAAACTACAAGGCCTGGCAGCCTTTGCGGCTGTTGTCTTGTAGTTTTCAATGGACAACTACTGCGCTCTGGAGAGCTGTGGTAGTTCATTCTCTCTTCCTGTCAGATTGTATCTGCTTGCCCTTACGGGATGATGTACAGGCACACAAATACACTGGCAGATCTGCTGGAGACTTGCAATGCTTTAAAGGCTTTTTTACCTGCAAAAAATGTGCATTATTTTTTTTTTCTAAAAAGTTAACTTATCCTTTAAACACAAGCTGAAAAAAGTAGGAGAAGATACTTACACTACTGGTTTTCATCTTCAGGTGGTAGACCAGCCAGGAGTAGTGAAACTCTGTCTCTTCCACGTTGACTGATTTGGGATGAATGCAGACCTTGCCATCTGATTTTGTGTATACTTTGACCCTAATGAAAACGTATTATGTTAATAATATTTTAAACACGGCCTTCTGATCAACACACAATTACAACATAATACATTATCAAACCAGAGCAATAGTGCCAATGTGATCCACGCATTGTAAACTGTATTTGAGAAGTAAATTGTGAGAAGCCGCAGACTGAAGTATTTCCCAGTTTTACCTTTCCCTCACAGCCTCTTATACCAGGGGAGAGTTGGCACAATAAAAGCTCTATATGCAGCCAAAGGTGGGGGGGGGGGGGTTATGCATATCACATGTCTAGAAAGCCAGAAATGTGGAATTTTTTTTTAATATACTGTACACCTGTCATGAGAAATGGTTACGGTCATTTCTGGGATATTCTAGTTGCCTGGCAGTGTTTGACTGCACTGTTTTTGGGTCACATACCTGGAACAAGCATGCTGGAAATAAGTTCCAGAAAAATGTAATCTTATCAATAATAAACCTGCTTCAGTCAGTGACAAAACACTGAAACCAAAGCATTAGCAAGAAAGCCAGGAAACCAACATACTCAAAAGGAAGTGTCAAAAACGGCAGCTTCCATGATTGTGTAAACAGGCTAAATTAGTAACAGCATTGAGACTTGCCAAGTTGCAATTACAAACCTACAGTAGAAAGCACAGGTAATGTTTCCAAACACTCCACTGTGCTTTACATAGTTATATGAAAAATACAGATTATATTGTTAGAATATATATTGTTAGTCCTTTTTTAAGTATGGTATACTTCAAAGCAAAAGAAAAATTGACATGCTGACAACCTTGTCTGAGGAAGGAGTGCCAGTGGTGTTGCAGCATCAATGAGCCTGATACAGTAAATCATATCCATAAAGACACTGTATTGCCTAACAGCAACCAGAACTGACACTTGTGAGAACAAATGTTTAACATGAACTGTGTGTCAATTTGGAGAATTAGACTGTTCTCAGATTGGAACTCGGTACAGGCAGTCCTCGGGTTGCAAACAAGATTCAGGTTCTGTAGGTTTGTTCTTAATTTGAATTTGTATGCAAGTTGGAACAGGTACATTTTTTAAGTGCAACACCTCACTTTCTGTTGCTGTGACAATTGGATTTGAAAATCTTGTGTTGTTGTGGAAACAAGAACTGGTAATAAAGCTTCAGTGGAGACACCTTTTTCCCATGTTAACTCTTACAGGAATGAATTTCCCTTCCTAGGGGTAGATTTCCTCCCCACTTCCGGTTGTCTCCCTCCGTTTGTAAGTAAGAGTTGTATGTAAGTTGGATGTTTGTAACTTGGGGACTGCCTGTATTATCACAAAAATACCTTCAAAGTATTCCCTGCGATAGTGAATATGTAAACAAATGAATAAAACGTATGAATAAAATTCACTGCAAACTACCAGGGCTGGAAAAAAAGATTGGGGTTCACCCAGTTTTCGAAAACTGGGAAGTACAATTGCATTTTTGATGATTTTAACCTGTAAAAACAGGATGCAAAATAAACTCAATTCCAATACTAAAGTTTTTTTTTTTGTTTTTAAACTATGCACTTGATGTCTTATCAAAGTCTCTACTTTTGTTATTTTTCATGCCTTTAAAAGCTGTTTTAAAGTACAGTGCGTTATGTTTACGAAAAAGAAAAAAACTCGACTTAGGATAAGTTCAGCTTCGGGAACGATACATGTTACACCTGTTTTTAGAGTGGAACATGTACCATGTTCCCACTTCTAAAGTGGCTCAGCGATCTGAGCCCTATGTGTGACAGCAGTACAGGGAGAAGCTGTCACTTTTTGAAAGGAGCACAACTGTGCGGGGCTCCGCCCATACGGGCACATCATTCATTCACAGAGTTCTGTGAATGAACTACAAGTACCGACACCCTTTTCTGCTGTCGGCAGACAGCTCACACTGACAGTCTGCAGGAGACCTGACCTGCATGGCATCAGCGATCTGATGATCGCTGGTGGAATGCTCTCCAGGCTCCAAAAAAAAGTAAAACGCACATTTTTTTTACCTGCAAAAAAAAAAAAGTGCATTTATTATTATTATTTTTTTTTTAAAAAGGTGAACTTATCCTTTAACCACTTCCAGACCTCCCACCTCACATACACTGTGGCAGGGCGGCCCGGCTGCCCAAACCGACCTACCTGCACTCGATGTCTGCCGGCCACCCGAGGCAGAACTGAGATCTGCGTATGTAAACAAGGTGGATCCCTGTTCTGAGAGGGGACAATACTGAGATCTGCTGTTCCTAGTGATCAGGAACAGCTATCTCTGTGTTGTCCCAGTAAACCCATCCCCAACACAGTTAGAACACAACCAGAGAGAACACAGTTAACCCCTTGATAGCCCCCTAGTGTTAACCCCTTCCCTGCCAGTGTCATTTATACATTGATCAGTGCATTTTTTTTACAGTTCTGCTAAAAATCAGTTCTGCTAAAAATCTCAGATTGCCGCCATTACCAGTAAAAACAATAAAAATTTTTTTTTTAAAAATAGGATTTTTATAACAGCTTACCTGTAAAATCCTTTTCTTTTGAGGTACATCACGGGACACAGAGCCTCAGTAATCACTGATGGGTTATAGGGTATCACTAGGTGATTGGACACTGGTCACACCCTAGACAGGAAGTTCAACCCCCTATATAACCCCTCCCCTTAGTGGGGATACCTCAGTTTTGTAGCAAAGCAATATAAGTATTAGAAGAGGGGTGGGACCCTGTGTCCAGTGATGTACCTCAAAAGAAAAGGATTTTACAGGTAAGCTGTTATAAAAATCCTACTTTCTTTCGCGTACATCACGGGACACAGAGCCTCAGTAATCACTGATGGGATGTCCCAGAGCAATGCTATTTGACGGGAGGGGACCACACAACGTAGGGTGTAATCAGACCTGAGGACCTCGTAGCGCTGCCTGCAGCACACTACGCCCAAAGGCGATATCCTCATGCCTTCCCACATCCACCTGATAAAATCTGGTGAATGTATGGACTGAAGACCAGGTTGCGGCCTTGTAGATTTGAGCCATAGAGGCCCGGTGATGCACTAATAGCCCTTGTGGAGTGTGCCTTGATTTGAAAAGGTGGAATTTTCTGTTTCAAACCATAAGCTTGAATAATCATTTGTCAAATCCATTTTGAAATGGTAGACTTTGAAGCTGCCTGTCCTCTATTGGGACCTTCTGGCAACACGAACAAAACATCTGTTTTGCGAATTTGAGCAGTTGCTTCCAGATAGGCTTTGACTGCTCTTACTACATCCAAAGAATGTAGTGACCTTTCTTCCGAAGAACAGGGATCTGGAAAAAAGGAAGGTAGAACAATATCTTGGTTTAGATGGAAATCTGAAACCACTTTCGGTAGAAAGCTAGGATGAGGGCGCAATAGCACTCTATCCTTATGCATGATTTAATAAGGCTCTTACAGGAAAGGGCTGCTAATTCTGATACTCTTCTAGCAGAAGAAATGGCTACCATAAAAATTAACTTTCTTGTCAACAAGACCAAGGGAATTTGACGTATTGGTTCAAAAGGCTGTTTCTGTAAAACTGACAGAACCAAATTCAAGTCCCAGGGGTTTAGAGGCACCTTAACCGGAGGATTAAGACGCGTTACCCCCTTCATAAATTTTCAGACTAACGAATGTGAAGCAAGTGGCCGTTCAAATAATACTGATAAGGCCGAAACCTGGTCCTTGATAGTACTCAAGGCCAGCTTAATTTCTAATCCCATTTGTAGAAAGTCAAGAATTCTACCTATGACATATTTTCTGGGATGCCAACCCCTGGCTTCACACCAGGATACATAAGTCTTCCAGGCTCTATGATAAATTACTCTGGAAGCTGGCTTCCTTGCATTGATCAAGGTAGAGACCAAAGGTCCTGAAAGCCCACGATTCTTCAGAACGTGGGTTTCAATAGCCAAACCGTCAAATTCAGCATTTGTAAGGCAGGATGGAACACTGAACCTTGAGATAACAGGTCTGGACGTGACGGTAGGGTCCACGGGGAACCTACTGTCATCCTTACTATTTCTGCATACCAAGCTCTCCTGGGCCAAAAGCTGGGGCCACCAGAAGTACAGACTTCTTTTCCTGCCTGATCCTGCGAAGGAGTTGTGGCAGTAGCAGAATAGGAGGGAATGCATAAATCAGTGATATCACCAACGCATCTGTCCCGCATGCAAGAGGATCCTTTGTTCTTGCCACAAACATGTCGATCTTCTTGTTGAATCCGGATGCAAAGAGATCTACATCTGGAATACCCCATCTTTGGCATATGGCCCAGAGACCATTTCCCTGGGACTAACCGCTGGCGACTCAAATAGTCCGCCTGCCAGTTCTCTATCCCCGGAATGAAAACTGCCGATATGCATGGCACATGCTTTTCTGCCCAGACTAAAATCTGGTTCACTTCTCCCTGAGCTGCACGACTCCTGGTGCCTCCTTGATGATTGATATAAGCCACTGCTGTGGCATTGTCGGACTGGATCCTGACAGGGCAACCCTGTAGCCGGAGAGTCCAGGCCTTTAGGGCTAGATACGCCTCACGGATCTCCAGAATGTTGATGGGTAAGGTCCTCTCGATTTTGGACCATTCCCCTTGGACCGCAGACTGTTCCAGAACTGCTCCCCAACCCGAAAGACTGGCATCCGTTGTTACCACTGTCCAGGTAACCAGTAAAAAGGACTTCCCTTTTTGCAGGTTTTCGGGTATTAACCACCAACTGAGGCTCTGACGCACTGTAGGAGACAGACGCATCGGAAAATCTAATGCCTGCACTTTCTTGTTCCAGGTGGACAGGATAATGCGTTGCAGCAGTCTCGAATGAAACTGAGCAACTGCTCTGAATGAAGCCAGCATCTTTCCCAGCAGCCTCATACAAAGGCGAACAGAAGGACCCTTTTTTGTCCTGACTAAATGAATCAGTTCTTTCAAGGCACTGATCTTTGCCTGAGGTAAAAATACCTTCTCTTGGCTTGTATCTATGACCAGGCCCAAATACTCTAGTCTTCTTACTGGTTTTAAGAAAGACTTTTCTAAGTTGAGAATCCCACCTAGGTATTCCAAGTAGTTGACTGTGGTGACCAGGTTCTGGTCCAGGCAGGCTACAGACCGGTCTATCAAGAACAGGTCGTCTAGGTATGCTATGACAGTTATACCTTGGGCCCTTATTCTGGCCAGAGGAGGAGCCAAGATCTTTGTAAAAACCTGAGGTGCAGTGGCTAGCCCGAAAGGCAGGGCTATAAACTGAAAGTGGCGTTTTTCTACTTCGAAACGCAAGTACTTTTGATGAGTAGGGAAGATGGGTACATGCAGGTACGCATACTTGATGTCTATTGACGCTAGAAGTTCGCCTCCTTGTAGGATGGAGACTACCGATCGAATTGATTCCTTGCGAAAGGATCGAATCTTTAGGAATCGGTTTAGATCCTTTCGATCCAGAATGGGTCTGACATCTCCATTTGGTTTTGGAACCGTGAAGAGGTTTGAATAAAACCCCAATCCCTGCTCTTCCGTGGGAACCACCACAATGACCTATTGCGACAATAGTCGCTCCAACGCTAGGAGAGACTGCTTTTTCTCTGGATCTCTGGGGACATTTGATCTGAGGAAACGAGGAGAGGGAAATGCTCGGAACTCCAGTTTGTAACCTAGAGTTACCATGGAGATCACCCATCTGTCCTGGAAATCTTCCTGCCAGAGCTTTGAGAACTGTAGCAGTCTTCCCCCCACCCGAGCAAGCGGGGGCGCTTCTTCATAAACGTCTTGTCTAGTAGGCTTCTTCCCCCAGGACTTCTTTTGTCCCTGGGATCGACTCTGAAATGTATTTCTTGAGCCTGACGGAGGAGGCCGTCGCGACTGCATGGAGGCAGATGCTCCTGGCACTGGGGAAAGAGCCCGTTTAAAAGAGGGATGCTTACTCCTTTTCTTAACTGGTAAGAGTGTGCTTTTCCCACTAGAGATCTTTTGGATATAATTGTCCAAATCCTCTCCAAACAGCCTTGCACCACGAAATGGAAATCCAGCCAGAAGTTTCTTACATGGTGATTCGGCTGACCAATTTTCAACCATAAGATTCTACGCATATGCACCAACCCAAGCGAAAGGCGAGAGGTTTGGATAATAGAATCTCTGATTGCGTCAACAGCAAAACATAAAGCCGCTGGAAGGTTGGCCAACCCCTGGGCTTGCTGTTCAGGTAAAACTTTGAGGACCGGGGGGGCAGGAGGCGGAGCCTAGCGGAGCAGACATGCATTGTTAGAGCTCCACACCGCTGAGGAGAGAAGAGAAGGACAAAGCGGAGCCTGCAGGCTCAAAAGGTATCCATTTGAACCTTTTTGCCCCAGGGAACAAACTGTGAAAGTTTGGGCAGGAAATATGGTACTGGGAGGAAACCGTGGCAGAAATAAAAATCACCTCACAAAGAGCTCACAGGCACTCACTGCAGCTGAAGCAGCTCCAGTCACCTCACAAGATACAGCATCAGGGCGCTCTCACAGACAGAAAATGTCACAGCAAGACTCTCCATTTGAGTCAGATACAGAACAAATCCTCTCACAAACTTCTCCACAAGCCTCCTCAGTATCTCCAGTAATATTATTACAATTTGAAAAGATGCTTCATAAGGCTTTAAAACAAACCTCAGACCAAATAACAAAAAAGCCTAACCAAAGAAATAAGAGAGCTGGGAAACCGCACCGCAGCCTTAGAAATAAAAATGGATGAAATTGAAATTACAACCCAAGAAAATATAACAGAATTGGAACAATTAAAAAAAGAGAATTTAATACTTCAAACTAAGCTCGAAGATTACGAAAATAGAGCCAGACGTTCAAACTTACGCATAAGGGGAATACCTGAAACTGTGACAGACCTGCAATCTACTATTACTGCTCTATTACAAGAACTAAAGCCAGATATCCCTATTGAACGTTTAGAACTGGACAGAGTACACAGAGCCCTCACAGCCAAAAAGAAAGATGGACCGCCACGTGATATAATCACAAAATTTCATTATTACAGAACGAAAGAACAAATACTAATTGCTGCAAGAGAAAAAAAGGAACTTAATTTTCAAGGACACAATTATCACATTTTTGCTGACCTATCCCAACTTACTATTACTAAAAGACGATCCATGAAACCCCAGCTAATGGAACTGCAACGCCACAACATTATGTATCAATGGGGCTTCCCCTTTTCAGTCAGATTTAACTACCAAGGTACAATTTACAGAAGCAGATCAGCAGATGAACTACAACAAACCCTTTTAAAATTAAATCTGACAGAACCCACAAGCAGCAACTCTCCCACACGCAGAAGAATGGCATCATCTTCACCTTCAGGCAGCACCCAGAAAATTTCAGAACAAAATGGGAATCATCATTCTCACAAAAGAGGCCGTTATGCCACATCATCCATGGACCAAAAAGATTCAATGGACTGACATCCTAATTCCTGATATCTGTTCATTTATTATACTAAGAGATGGTTCTCTATAAAAAACCTATATTTATAACTGAATGTAACTGCATTCTGATAGTCACACACTGTGTGGGATCATGTTACATTCCAGTTATATTTCTTATTACTTCTGATTCATATAGCCTTAGAATATATAAGTGAAATAAGGAAATTCTTGTTCAGTTATATATTATCAGGTAATAACAATAGATTTATTACTTTTTAGGACAACTATGTTCAATAATCCAGAAGTAATGGAAGCTTTTTCTTTCTTTTCTTAAAACAAATATATTATTACCTAACTAGTTCCTAGAATTATGTTTTTGTTTATTCTAATCTGAAGCAATACAACCTCAATTTTATGAGTTAACATATCTAAATAGTTACGTATGAATAAAATATGTAATTGTTTACTCTAAAAGGGTTAAAATCCCAAAATAATTCAAACTATCTTCATCAATACCAAAGTTATTAACAGTACCTTTCTAACTGAATTATTTAGCCTAGGGCAAGACTAACCATATACAACCACCCTGGAATAAATAATTTCAACAAAAACTATATTCTGCACTCCAATTAATGAAACATCATTTTGATGTCTTTTGACATAGCACTTCTCTCCTGTAAGCGGAAGATCCGTGTACCCCCATTAGCCGCCCTCATTCTCCCAACCATATTATGTGGGAGTGTGACGAAGGCACTTATTCCCCTGAGAGAGATATTTATTCTCTTTCACGGGTAAATTGTGATTACTTGCAAAAAATAATTTATACAATGTATCATCTAATCTCATATGTTTTTTGTTTACTCTTTACTCCAGAATTCACTGGTTTCTTTTCTATCTATTCATCTCTTCAGTCCACACAGGTTGATCTGCGCAGTCAGCTCTGCATAACAAAAAGTAAGTCAAAACTATTTGATCTATTGCCATGGCACCACTGAATATACTTTCCCTGAATGTTCAGGGAATAAATGTCCCTCAAAAAAGGACCAAAGCCTTCCGTACTTTCCATAACAAGAAGGCTCACATAGTATGCCTCCAAGAAACACACTTCACCAAAGATTCTACTCCAAAATATATTTCTCCTTTTTATCAACAAATTTACACGGCTTCTGCCTGTACCAAGCAAAGGGGAACTCTAATTGCATTTCACCGATCCACACCATTCACCTTATCATCAGAAATTAAAGACCCAGAAGGTAGATACCTGATACTCATGGGTTATATAATGGATACAGCAATCACGGTGATTTCCTACTACACTCCTAACAAACAACCTGCACCATTCCTCTCACATATATTACAAGTGATTAATACACACAAAATAGGAACAGTGATAATGTGTGGGGATTCGAACCAGGTCCTCCTCCCATTTCTAGATAAATCACCTTTTACACCATCCAAAATAACCTCTAGATTACCTTTTTCTCAACTTCTTTCCAAATACAATCTGGTAGATTCATGGAGAGAAAGTAACCCAATAAAAAAGAAATTCACTTATTTCTCGCACCCTCATCAAACCTTCACCAGAATAGATCATATTTTTCTAACAATAGGAATGATACCAGAAATTATTGCATCAGATATAATTCCGATTCCGTGGTCTGACCCTAATGCAGTATACACTACTATAGCCTCAGCCATACCAAAAGCGCATGACCCAACGTGGTACTTACCGGACATAATGCTCAAACACCCACTACATCAGATGGCCATTGAACAAGCTTTAAAGGAATACATATCAATTAATAATACAACAGACATCTCCCCAATAACACTGTGGGAAGCTCATAAGCCTGTCTTGCGTGGTACAATACAAAGACAAATGGCACTATTTAAACGGGAACGCAAAAATCTAGCAAAAAAACTAGAACTCAATTTTAATGCAGCCTACATATCATTTCAAGATAATCCATCTCAGAGTACAAAATCTCATCTGGAAAAATCTAGATTGGAATACGATCTATTTCTCACTGAGTCAGTTGATAAATCCCTCAAACGCTCCAAACACAATTTCTACATGAATACAAACAAACCAGGTACATATTTGGCTCGGGCATTAAATTCAACTAACAAATCTTTCAAACCAATACGTTTGAAATTATCAAAAAATGTTTACACTTGTAATCCAGTTAAAATAGTCCATAAATTTCACTCACATCTCGCAACTTTATACAAGACAAACAATGAATTTAACCCTACAGAGGCTGAATCCTTCTTCTCAAAAATAACCTTACCTGAGTTATCTCAGAATCAAAAAAGCAGTTTGGATGAGCCTATAACTATAGATGAAGTTGCTAACGCCATAAAAGACCTAAAACTTAACAAAAGACCAGGACCAGACGGCTACTCGGCTTTATACTATAAAACATTCTCAGAAATACTCTCTCCTATTCTCACTGAAACTTTTAACAAACTTCTAGATGGACATTCTTTTCGGCAAGAAACACTAATGGCAATTGTTTGTATGATCCCAAAACTCCTTTCTGATGCTACTTCCTGTGTGAATTATCGGCCTATCTCTCTGTTAAACCTCGATATTAAATTATTAGCAAAAATAATAGCAAAACGCCTCAATAGCATTATAGGAAAATTAATACATAGAGATCAAGTAGGCTTCATGCCAAATAGACAGGCAGGCGATAATATACGCAGGGCAGTGTTATTGGCACATATTGCTAAAAAACGGAAAATCCCTTTATGTTTTCTATCTCTCGATATTAAGAGGGCATTTGACACAGTATCCTGGCAATATATGCAATATTCATTACAAAAATGGGGTTTTGGACCCCACTTTTTAACATGGATCAAAGCATTATATAATAAACCCAAAGCCTATATAAAATATGCTGGATACAAATCTGAAGCCTTTAATATCGAAAGAGGTACCCGACAGGGTTGCCCATTATCTCCCTTATTATTTGCCCTTATACTCGAACCCATGGCCCAATACATTAGAACAAACCAAACTATAACTGGCATTGAAGTAGGAGGTATTACACACAAATTATGTATATTTGCAGACGATATATTACTTTTTCTATCATCACCACAGGTCTCTGGTCCTAACTTAATACCAGCTCTTGATGGGTTTGCAGCCCTATCCGGCCTTATGATTAATCCTAAGAAATGCCTAGTGCTTAATATTTCACTCACAAACATGGAATTGATCCCGGCTAGGGCTGCACTCCCATTCACATGGGCAGAAAAATCAATCCCATATCTTGGAATTCATTTAACAGCATCTCATTCTGACTTATTGTCAACCAATTATCCTCCTGTATTAAGACAGATCACAAATCTAATAAAACAATGGTCGCAACTTCCTTTATCCTGGATAGGGAAGATTAATGCAATCAAAATGACTATTCTACCCAAATTGCTTTATCTATTCAGAGTCCTCCCTATTCCAATTCCTTCCTATTTTTTGAGAATAGTACAAAAAAGAGCAACTTCGTTTATATGGGGCTCTTCTAAACCACGTATACCTATACACACACTACATCTTCCCAAAAATAAAGGAGGCCTGGGATACCCTAATTTTACTAACTACTACAGAGCAGCACATTTGGCCAGTCTGTCCAAATACCATGCAAAACAGGAAATCCCATTATGGGTATTTATAGAGGCTTCAGAAAATGACCCTCTATTAATATCAAATTTATTATGGCTTGATCCTAAAGACCGCTTTAAAATTCATAATCCCATAACTAAACACTTCTTATCTCTCTGGGATAAACTAAAAACCAAATATCAGTTACAATCTCCACACAATCCTCTCCTTTCTTTTATCAGAAATCCGGCCTTTTATCCGGCATGGATCTACCCAAATTCTTTTAAAGCTTGGACAACATCAGGCATTCAGACACTAAATGACTTCATAGCATCTAAATCATTCCTTTCATTCCCATCGCTTAGAGAAAAATATGATCTACCAAACTCTGAGATATTTAGATATCTCCAAATCAAAAATTTCTATACACCATTCCTAAAGGGGGATACACCATTTTCCCAATTATCCATTTTTGAATCAATCTGTACAAAAGATCCATTTGCTAAAGGTACAATTTCATCACTTTATAATCAATTATATGGAGTAGCAAATCTT
Source organism: Aquarana catesbeiana (assembly GCF_042186555.1). NCBI lineage: Eukaryota > Metazoa > Chordata > Amphibia > Anura > Ranidae > Aquarana > Aquarana catesbeiana. Next base: position 193,054,041 of record NC_133327.1, read on the forward strand.
AATAGACCCTCTTACGTTCAGAGGTGGGAGGAGGACCTGGGACGAACTTTAGAAGACACGGACTGGTCTAACATATGGCTCACATCTAAGTCATCTTCACCCAACATCTTAGCACTGGAGACAAATTATAAAGTCCTAACTCGCTGGTACCTTGTACCCGCTAGAGTGGCAAAATATTCACCTAATACCTCAGCTCTTTGTTTTCGAGGATGCCCAGAAATAGGCACATATTTACACATATGGTGGACGTGCCCAGTAATCCAAACCTTCTGGAAGGAAGTCTTCGTGATTGCATCTAAAATATTTAAAAAAATAATACAACCAGATCCATATTTAACTTTACTTAATCTAAAACCGGAATGGTTAACACTCTCTCAATTCAAACTTATGATCCAACTAATAACGGCTGCAAAACAAACAGTGGCCAAGGCATGGAAATCTCCTACATTGGTACTAGCAGAAACAATTCACAGAATGAATAATACAATGTCCCATGCTAAGATGGTAGCCATCGATCAAAATCAAATTCCAAAATTTTAAAAACTTTGGCATCCTTGGATAAAACAACAGTTCCTGTCAAACTTCAATGACTGTCCTGTTGCCATGGTAACAGATTAAATGACTTACAGAGGCACCCATTCTAAGGCTTCAAAGAGAACTAAAAAGAATAATAAACTGACGAGCGGGACAACCTTGTGGACCATACCTCTACCTTTCAACCCTTTTTCTTCTTTCTCTTTCCTTTTCTCCACCTTACGATTAAAGCTCATTATCAGAATTTATTTGACCTATATACACTCTACTTGTAAACAATATGTATAGTAGGTATAAATCATTTAAATACCTACAAAAGTAACTAAGGAAATGATATATATCTTTAATTTAGGTTTACGTGAACCCAATGTTTAATATTTGAAATTTCATGATATTTACCTATATAAACCCTACTGTAAAACAATGAGCTTACTTTATAGATCCTTGTAAACTTACTTTATGTATCTTTATAACATTGTATACTCAATAAACTTCTTTTGACAAGGAAAACTTTGAGGACCTGTTTAACATGGTCTCTCAAGTATTGACAGACTCCGATTGCTGCCACTGCAGGTTGAGCTACTGAACCTGCTAAGGAAAAAATATTTAACAGGAATTCCATTTTTTTTATCAGTTGGATCCCTAAGGATCTGAGCATTGTCGACAGGACAAGTCAGACTTTTATTTACGGAGGAAATGGCGGCGTCAACTGCCGGTATACCCCACATTTTTCTAAATTTTTCCTCCATAGGATAAAGTGTTCAAAACTTTTTAGGTGGAAAAAATGTTTATCTGGGTGATCCCACTGAGAATAAATGAGCTTTTCTAGTAAACTATGAACAGGAAAAGCATGTGTTGTTTGAGGAGGCTTCAGTGAACCCAAAGAAGAGGAGGGTTCTTTAACTGACTCAGATACGGGCAATTTAAACATGGATCGGACCAATCCAGCAAGAATTTGCACTAACACCTTCTCATCCTGAGAAGCTGAAGAGGGCCCTTCTCCACTTGATTCCTCGGAAGAGGAATCATTAGTCTCATCCCGATCCTCAGAGGGATTCCTCTCCTTTTTCCCCAGAGTTACTCTGCTTGAGGGTCCTGGGTAACAGAGGGAGACCTAGTGCGTTTTCTTCCACTGAGTGAAGATGCGATTAAGGCCATTAGTCTTTCCTCTAGTCCATTAATGGTTGAGGAAAAAACCTCCTGCGTAATGTATACAGGGGCTAAAGTGCCAGAAGCAGATGCAGCCCCTGACCCCGACGGCTCACCCTGGCCAGCCATCCTAGGTCCCTCGGGGGGGGGGGGGATGCTGCAGAAGGGGGGGTCTTCAGAGCCTGAGGGAGATCCCCTAGAGCCTCTAGTTTTCGGGGTATTTGTACCTCTTCTACCCATAGTGCAAAGCAACAAAAGGTGGAGGTACCACAAAAAAACACTGACTGCTGAGCGATGTAGTTCAGCAACTGCCGCTGCTACCAATGCTCAGTCCGGTGTTTTAAGTAAATGCTGCCTGGGAGAATGCCTGTGTCCCACCTCACATGCGCCCGTCAGCTCTGTGTCCCTCCATAGGCTATGTGCACCTGAAAGAGAGTGCACTTTATAGCCTGTGTAGCCAGCGATGTGGGCATCTAATCACGCCGGATGTCACGTTAATGCTCCGCCCCCCCTTCCTCCGACCACCCCTCCGGCCCCACCCTCGTTTTTTCCAAAAACGTGTGCTTTCCCGCGTGAGCCGAGGCTCCGATCCTTGGGACAAGCATGGAGGGGAGGCTGGGGTGGAGGAGAGAGAAGGGCCAGTGGATGGGAATCTGCTGAAAATGAGGTAGCGGCGGCGCGGTATACTACCGCTGTTTGCTCAGGCCACCCCGGCCCCCCTAACCATGCGGGGGAGAATCCCTAAGGAGGGAACCCCCCAACCCATCCTACCTGGAGCCTGGCTGGAGGAGCGTACAGCGTGGACACAGACAGACAGAACAAGCATGAAAAGGTATGTGCTCTTGACAGCCCCCAGTGGCGACAATAGGCATAGCATACATTTACTTAAAGGAGAAAACCTACTAGAATTAAAAAATTCCTGAGGAGTCTCCCTTACCTTATCCAGCCGCAGGGTTCTGTTATACAGACCCAATCTTCACCTCTCACGGTGGGCTCCGTTTGAAAAACCTTCAGAGATTGGGGCCCCCTTGAATAGGAGGATCCACAGTTCTGGCCCCATAAAGCACCCCGCCAGGGATATGGCTGAAAAAAACAAACACTGGATCCCGGGGTCCAGCTCTCTAAAAAGAGAAGCGTTACAGGTAAAACCTTGTTTCTTCGGACACGAGGTACCATCCAATTTGGCCTGAAAAAGCACTTTGAATGGATCCGGTTGCATGGCTTGCTCCAGTATAGGATATTCCTTTGGAGCTCAGCACAGCACATCTTATTCGTGACCAACACCTAAGACACTGGCGAAAAAACTGAGGTATCCCCAGTAAGGGGAGGGGTTATATAGGAGGTTGAACTTCCTGTCTAGGGTTTGACCAGTGTCCAATCACCTAGTGATACCCTATAACCCATCAGTGATTACTGAGGCTCTGTGTCCAGTGATGTACGAGAAAGAAAAATATATAAAGGTCAATAAATCTATCCCATAGTTTGTAGACGCTATAACTTTTGCGCAAACCAATCAATATACGCTTATTGCGTGTTTTTTTTTACCAAAAATATGTAGAAGAATACATATTGGCCATATTGTTTGGGTACAACGTCGCACAACCGCACAATTGTCAGTTAAAGTGATGCAAAAAATGGCCTGGTCATTAAAGTGGATTTCCACCCAAATGTGGAACTTCTGCTTTAAGCACCCCTCGCCCCCATACATGCCACATTTGGCATGTAATTTTTTTTTTTTTGGGGGGGGGTGTTAGTGGGTACCTTCTTTCTAGTGGGAATTCCTGTCTCACTTCCTCTTCTCGGCTGCCTAGGCGACTCCTCCTCTCGCCCTAGGTGGCCCCCTCCCTGCCAGCAATTTTTTGGGACACGTCACAGGTCCCAGAAGATTGCCTGGCCAATAGAGCGCAGTGCGACTAGCGCATTCAATCCCGGCCGTGAAGCTGTAAGCTGTCACGGCCGGGTGCCCACAGTTGCTATGATGACACCGCGTAGAGGAAGGGGAGAGGAGCGAGGCTCCGGGCACCCACATCGCTGGACTGTGGGACAGGTAAGTGTCTGTTTATTAAGAGTCAGCAGCTACACTTTTTGTAGCTGCTGACTTTTAATAAACTAAAAAACGGGTGAAACTCCACTTTAAGGAGGTAAATCCTTCTGGGGTTGAATTGGTTTGTCCCTACAGAAAAAAAAAAAAAAAAAGATTAGTCAGCCAGATTTGATCATAAGAAATCATCGGTTTCTCAGAGATTGTTCAATCCAACAAAGCAAAAAGGCAGATTTGGTCACATTTTAATTTCCGTAAGATGCAATTTTTTTTACTGAAATAATGGTCATATCAGATCATTACTTACTGCTCCATATAGTGGCCAAAATGCAGTATATTTTCTGATTAAAGCAGTATTAAATCCCAAACCAAAAAATAATAGCTTACCTGTAAAATCCTTTTCTAGGAGTACATCATGGGACACAGAGGCTCATAGTAATTACTAAGTGGGTTATACCTCACCTTCAGGTGCTGGACACTGGTGTAATCAATTAGATAGGAAGTTTCCTCCCTATATAACCCCTCTCCTACAGGGAGTACCTCAGTTTTTGTAGCAAAGCAATAAGTGTCCCACAAGAGGGGCGGGAGCTCTGTGTCCCGTGATGTACTCCAAGAAAAGGATTTTACAGGTAAGCTGTTTCCTATTTCCTTAATCGTACATCACGGGACACAGGGGCTCATAGTAATTACTAAGTGGGATGTCCTAAAGCAATGCCTACTGAGGGGAGGGAGACACAAATAAACACAGACCGCCATCAGACGTGAGGACCTATACTGCTGCCTGCAGTACACTGTGCAAAAAAAAGTGCCATCCTCCTGCCGTCTTACATTCACCTGATAGAAATTAGTGAACGTATGTATAGACGACCAAGTAGTGGCCTTGTAAATCTAAGTCATAAAGGCTTGGTAACGCACCGCCCATGAAGCGCTTACTGCCCTGGTAAAGTGCACTCTAAGGAGAAAACCTTTTCTTCAAACTGCAAACCTGAATAATAACTTGACGAATCTGCATTAAAACAACAGCTGATTTAGATGCTATCGGCCCTATCCTGGGACCTCCAGGTTTTACGTATCTGAGCAGTCGCTTCAGATAGGCCTTGACTGCTCTCACTACAATGAGAGTGCAACCATTTTAATAGCCGATTTGAACGCTGCCTGCCCATTCTTAGGGCCCTCTGGCAGCACAACAAATATCACATTCCCGTATCTTGAAACATTCAGATATACCTTTAACCGCTCTCACTATATTGAAAAGAATTAATAACTTTCCTTCCGCAGAACAAGGTTCTGGTAAAAAGGAAGGTAAGAAACGTGTTTATTCAAATGACAGCTAGATCCTTTTAGAAAAAAGGCTGGGTGAGGATTTAACATCACCCTATCCTTAAGAATAATTAAGTATGGCACTATACAAAAGAAAGCTGCCAACACTGAAACTCTTGCAGAGGCTACCGCAACGGAGAACACCTATTCCCCCGTTAGGAAGATCAAAAGGAATATGATGCATCAGCCCAAGGAGCTGTCCTTGTATGCCGACAAAACTAGACTCAACCCTACCGCACAAGTGCGACCTAACTGGTAGATTTATACGCGTTGTGCTTTGTATAAAAGGCCCGGATCAAAGAATGCGAAGCCTTTGAAAAGTGGCGGTCACGACCGTGACGCAACGCGTGGGAGGAGCCAAGGACGCTCTATGCAGATCGTCAGTATCTAGCTGTGTGCTGCAGCGATTCTGCCTGTGTCCAAGGCGGCTGACTGCTCTATACACCTGCATATGCCTTTCACTATAGGGCGCACGTGAGTGGATCTAACACATGTTTGCCTGTGTACCTTGTTATTAAGAGCATTGCGCAATGATATTCTATTTCTTTTATTTGCTTTATATATGATGTCTGACGGGGATCGTTACATCGGATGTGATTAAAGCAAAGGAACACTATCGTTTAAAATTGCCAGAAAGGGGGGCCTGGCTTGGCGCATGGAGTGAGCGGCCGCATCTTCCTGGAGCTCCCGTGCCCGCCGGACATTTCACGGCTCGTAGAGCTTCGGTAAGCCAGATCGGAGGTCTGTGATGGGGAGGAGGGGTAGAGGAGACTCTCAACATCCCCAGGAACCGCACACAGAGGGGGAAATAGATCGCTACTTCACCCGTGTAGAGCCGAATCACCGGGGCCCCCCCTCACCCAAGATGGCGCCGACCCGCGCTTCAGGCTCACAAGCAGCCTCGCAGGGGGCCGCCTCACAAAGATTCACACCAAGTGTGAGAACAAGGCAGCGCAACAGATCCCCAGCGGATTCGGAGAATGAATCAAGCAGATCAGCCTGCCATTCCCCAGAGTCACACAGATCATTTAATAGCTGGGACATGGAGGCCTATAGTAAAGCCCTCCCAAACAAGCATGACTTTGAGGCCTGCGTGCAGAGGATGGAGCGTTCTTATAAACAGGAGATTGCAGAGCTGCGCAGGGATGTCACTAACAGACTGGAAGATGTGGAGCACTCTGTAGAAGAAACTGTCACCACCTTGCAGGCTCATGAAAATATTCTTCATGAACATACTCTACAAATACAGCAATTAATTTACCACCAAGACGACCAAGAGAACAGGGCCAGACGTAACAATATACGCATACGAGGCCTTCCGGAATCGATCGATACCAAAGATCTGGCGCCTGCAGTCATCGCCATTTTCAACGACTTAATACAGAAAGACAAAGACGCCCCTCTGGAGTTGGATCGGGTACACAGAGCCTTGGGGCCCAAGAACCCCAACACAGAACATCCCAGAGACGTTATTTGTAGAGTTCATTTTTTCGCAATCAAAGATGCTATAATGCAAGCCGCACGCACGCAAGACGCCATTTACTTCAATGGCACCCAAATATTCTTACTCCCCGACATCTCCAAACTGACTCTCGACATGCGTCGGGCTCTGAAACCCCTTACCGGTGCATTGCAAGCCAAACATATCAAGTACCGCTGGGGTTTCCCATTCAGTCTATCCGCATCTCATGAAGGGAAATCGGCAATTTTCCGCACTTTGGGTGACCTACCAAAGTTCCTTGGAACTTTTGAACTTCCTCAAATCGCACTGCCAGATTGGCCACTTCACGCAGCAACCCCTGGATTTCAACCTCCCGTCGGTTGGCGCAAACAGTCCAGGAAGAACAAACGTCCCAAATCCGATCCCACCAAATCACCGGCTGGATGACTTTGTCAAGTCCTCTTTTTGGACTGCCTACCATTGCTCCTTGTTTTCTTCCCTCTTCCATAGGACTTGGATCCTTGGAGTTGCCCCGACGCCCAGATATGCTGGGACTCAGAGCATTTATTTCGTTATAACACTTTTCAGTTTTATTTACAGGTTTTGATAATCTTATTGGATGAGAGTTACTGTCAAATAAGAAAACTATATATATGTTGGTGCTCGATTGTACTACCCCTTATCATTTCCCCCCACCCCTCCTCCCCTCCCCCCATCGCACCTCACACAAAATAAGATTGAATCTGATCTCAGGTTGAAGCTGGATAAAGGTTCCCTCTTATTAATAGACGGGGGCACCTGTGGCGTTTACCCTAAGGTGCCCACTCAGCAGAGTTAGATAACGTTTGATATGTTGAGACGGGCCTTGAGCCGAACTGTTATTATAATGACACTGATGTTATTGCCCGGTGGGTGCGGTCCACTCCATGCGTGAACCTCATACCCCCCGTAGGATTTTCAGCTTATATTTTGGTATTAGCTGACTGGTTGATTACAACACCTTAGTTTGGCCCTTAAGGCCTCTGCTCTTTTCCTCTTTCTCTTTACCCTCATTTCTCTACCCTTTTTACTCTACCTTTGAATGCTCTCCACCAGAGGGCGTCCATACCTCCCAATAATCCCCCCTTCTTCTCTCTCCTTTCCCAGGACAGCGGGCCTCGCCCACCCTCAGTATAACGTCTCTCCCTTCTACCCCTCTTATGACAATGCAACCCACCCTCAAGGTCGCCTCTTTAAACTGTAGGGGTTTTAATACCCCCGAGAAAAGGAGACAAATATTGTATCATTTTCATAAAATCTGTACGCAAATCCTCCTCCTCCAAGAAACCCATTTTAGGACTGACGCCGTCCCACAATTACTTCACAGGCAGTACCCTACCTGGTTTCACAGTACCAACCCATCTGCCAAGTCCAAAGGGGTTTCCATCGCATTCCACATCACATCACATTTACACCAGATGTGTTGGACTCTTGTATTGATCCTCATGGGAGATATATCTTTCTTAAATTGTCATATATGAACATGATTTATACTATTATTAATATTTATTCTCCAAACCAGGACCAACAACAATTTCTCTCCACGGTGATGTCACGTCTGAAACATTTCTGCACAACCAACATGATCCTGGGTGGGGACCTCAATGCAGCCCTGATACCTCGTCTCGTTACCTCCACCGGTAAGTCCTCACTCTCCCCAGCTACTCTGACCAAAATGCGGAAACTTCTCTCTGACCTCTCTTTGGTGGACGTATGGAGAGCTCTTCATCCTGCCACCAAAGACTACACTTACTATTCCCCTGCACATGCAACTTACAGCAGACTAGACTATATCTTCGTCTCCCAATCCTTACTTGACTACAAACCAGACACCTCCATAGGCCTTACATTGTGGTCAGACCACGCGCCAATCCACCTAAGCCTCGGTAAGATCCCGACGCATAAAACGAGAACCTCTTGGAGACTGAATGATAATTTGTTATTTGATTCAGTCTGTACCCAAGACATCATACAGACCATAAAACATTTCGTAACTGACCACGCACAGGATGACACAAACCCCCTTACGAAATGGGAAGCGCTCAAATGCGTCCTTAGAGGCAAATTTATTCAACATGGTTCTAGACTGAAACGGGAACGTACAGCGGACATAACACGCCTTCTAGCCACCATAGCTGCTTTGGAAGATACACATAAACACAACCCCGACTCATCCACTCAGTTAGAACTGATTAATGCCAGAAAAGAAAGGTCACTGGTGGCTAGGAGCAAAGGGAAATTCGTCCATTACTCTCAAGCTAACAAATGCGGGAGACATCTAGCTAATTCGCTGCATCCTCGCCAGATACGAAGTCCCATCCCATTTATTCACTCTTCCACTAAAGGGAAAATAATGAATAATACATCCATAGCTGAAGAATTCCGTCAATACTACTCGAAACTATACAATTTATCTCCACAGTCACCACTATTCAAGTCCCCTGCCAGTACCCTCTCGCAGGACCTTTCTTCATACATTGAAGAGACCGCCCTCCCCTCCATCCCATCCTACGATTCAGAGGAACTAGAGTCCGCTCTGTCAGAAAATGATTTCATACAAGCTATAAAGCTTCTTAAAAATGGCAAAAGCCCGGGTCCAGACGGATTTTCCCCCCGCTTCTATAAAACGTTCCCCTCGCTGCTCTCACCCCTCCTGGCGAAAGCCTTTTCAAGTCTAGACGAGAAGATATCCCCCTCCTCTTCTCTCCTTCAAGCCCAAATTGTAGTGATTCCCAAAACAGGTAAAGACCCCTCTTTGTGCCAGAATTACAGACCGATCTCTCTTTTAAATGTAGACCTCAAACTGTTCACCAAAATTCTTGCAAATCGCCTCTCGCCCTTTCTACCCAATATTATACATAGAGACCAAGTGGGGTTTGTCCCTGGCCGTGAAGCCAGGGACAATACTACCAAAACCATACACTTAATAACACATGCCCATCGTAGCAACACCCCAACTTGCCTCCTCTCCTGTGACGCAGAGAAGGCCTTTGATAGGGTTAGTTGGTCCTTCTTACACTCCACCCTTACACAAATTGGTCTAGGCCCCAGAATGCTAGCACGCATCATGTCCCTTTACTCCTGCCCTTCAGCCACTATTCTGGTCAATGGTACACAATCCGAAAAACTAACGATTTCCAATGGTACCAGACAGGGCTGCCCTCTATCCCCTCTCTTGTTCGCTCTAGTAATCGAACACCTTGCCCAAGCCATAACAGCAAACCCAAATATACACGGTATTCAGACCACCTCCTCCCAATATAAACTTTCTCTATATGCCGACGATCTTCTCCTATATGTGACCCAACCCCACATTAGTATCCCGTCAATTCTTGCTGAGATCGACAGGTTCGGCCATTTTAGCAACTACAAATTAAATATATCTAAAACGGAAGCACTAAATCTCTCACTAACACAGCACACCTTGGCTTCCCTCAAGGCTAACTTCTCTTTTCAATGGCAGACAAAATCCATCTCCTATCTAGGAACTGCCATACCAAAACATACATCAGAAATCTACTCCCTCAATTATAGCCCACTTCTAACTAAACTGAAACGTCTTTCCGAACAGAGGAAGGACTTACAGATGTCGTGGTTCGGACGCATGAGCGCGTTAAAAATGGATATACTCCCCAAATTATTATATTTGTTCCAAACACTCCCGATAGCTCTTCCATCCGCATTTTTTCGTGCCCTTCGGTCCATGGCAATCAACTTTGTTTGGGGGGGGGAGCCACCCCAGATTGAAACATAAACTATTATGCTCTCCCATCGCTAAAGGAGGCCTGAGCTTACCAGATTTTGAATTGTATCATAACTCGGCGATATTTTCTCGCGTTCTGGAGTGGTTCCCCCATCCTTTATCCAAGGCCTCAACACTGGTGGAACAAGACCTCTCCCCAGTTGATCTCAGAGCCCTTCCTTGGGGCTTCAACAAGACTTATAAATCCCTTAACTCTTTATCCCCCCTTACCAAAGATGCACTGGCAGTATGGTACCGTAAGATAGAGAAATATGCTTTATCCACAGAACCGAGTCCCCTGACACCCTTATTCGATAACCCAGCCCTCCCAGAAAGTAAATCTACAGCCACTCTAGACATTTACAATAGAGATTCATGGCCCACAGCTCAACTATTTGTCCATCATGATAACGGCAAATATGTAACACACCCTAACATAGACACTACTAGAGTCACCTGGCTAACTCGTTTACACTTAAATTCATATTGTAAGAAACTCCACGAAACTAATCAAATACACAGACCACTGACTGGATATGAACAATTATGTACTAATACCGAAACCCCCCGTCATACTCTCTCCTTGATATACAAGATGATCACAGACTATACTGCTGATGCTCTCCCTAAGTACACTGCTATATGGTCGGAGGAGCTCGGAAGAGAAATAACAGAGGCGGAGTGGAGTAAGGCTTTTGTCTTTACACATAAATCATCCATTTCAAGCTATATCCAAGAAAAAAATTACAAACTGGTGTCAAGGTGGTATCGGGCTCCAACTAACCTCAAGATCATGTACCCTGCAGCTTCTGACTTGTGTTGGAGATGCAACGCAGGGAAGGGTACATATAAACACATCTGGTGGGAATGTGTGGGGATTCGCCCATTTTGGACACAAATTTTTGAAATATATTCTGAAATATATGACAAACCACTCACGCCTTCCCCCACCCTAGCACTTCTATCTATTCTACCTGGCTCCATCAAATCCCAGAAACATAGCCTTCTTAAATTTTTCCTTAGTGCAGGGAGACTCTTAATTCCTAGACATTGGAAAAATACCTCACCCCCATCCCTTACGGAATGGGTAGCAGAGATCAACGACCTCATGTTGATGGAGGAGATGCAGGCGAAATCCATAGAAAAAGAAGCTAAGTTCTCTTTCATCTGGAGTATCTGGAGGCATTACTCTACTTCAGACAAATTGAAAAATAGACTCACATCAACAAATACACCAGGGCCATAGAAGCCTCTCAATTCTATATAGACCCTCACGAGATGATTCCAATGCTTAGTGGGCGACGCCCGCTGTCCGATTCCCCATCCTCATACCTCTCTTTTTCTGTCTTTCTTCTCTCCCCTACTTCCCAACCCTATCTCTTCTTCCTTCCTTCCTTTTCCTTTATTACTTCTACCTTATTTTACCTCTTAGCTCAAAGTAGTTTGACGTTCCATTTGATTTCATATGTTCTGATGCCTCTGTGATTGTCGCGGAGGGTTTGAAACATATACAGGCATACTAGACCTATACCCTGATTTGTTAATTAGTAACCCGAGGTTGCCTGCTCTCGAAGCCCATGGACGCAGCAGGCTCCCAAAGGGGCGTTCAGGCCGAAGGGGCAGGCGATTTTCTAAAAAATGTGGTGGCATATTATAGGTCATCCTCACTAAACTCATGCCTTTTCTAATCATTATGTTTATATATTGGAAGGTATTATGTACATGTTAACAGATTTTATCCAACTGGACAGGCACACCTCTGTATGGTGTCTGGACCAGCTTTTGTTTTCTTCATATCTATGTTGCCTTAACAAAAATAATAAAAACTTATTGAACCTAAAATTGCCAGAAAACATTCCAATTAAGCAATTGTGTGCTATTCAAAAACTTTTGCTGCTTGGGACTAAAAGCTAATTTCCATGTGTTTTTTGGTTGTTTGATTCATTTATTCACGTTTTATGGATTATCACTAGAAGTGATTTGTTTTTCAACACATTAGTATTTATTTATTTAGTGATTTATATAATTATGCACATGGTGTCACATATATATATTTTTTAGATTGCATTTTTTAACACTGCTGGATTATACATATATATTTATTTTTTTAAAACTGCTGGATTATTTTGATTATCTAGCTACCAGTGTTTAAGAGCCAATTTTTTTTATTAATTTATCACATTGTGAAGCACTCCAAACACATTTCTATTTGTTTACTTTTTATAGTGATTCTGAACACATTTTTTTGATAGCAGCCTCACTTTTTTGGTGTGTATATTTATTAGTTATTAACCATTACAGCGCTTTGTGTTTTTTATTTATTTTTATGTTAGGATCTACTTGCTCCAGGAAGACAGAATAATGTTTATAGCAGCCTTGAACGAAACTGAGCATAGGGAACCGCTTTAAATGAAGCCATCTTCCCTAGCACCTTAGCAAAGGTAAATGTTAAGAACTTTTCCTTGCCTTGACCCCTTTTTGGGCTGAGTCCCAAACACTCCAAGCTCCTTACCGACCAGAAGAAAGTACCTTTAGACTGGGATCCCAACCCAGGAGTTCCAGATACTTGACCACCTAGGTCCAGCCATGCTACTGACTGATCTTATCAGCAGCAGATTGCCCCGGTATGCCATTACTGCTATACCCTGGGCATGGTGGCTAACCGGAAGGGCCAGACCACCAACCGGAAGAGGTGCTGTTCCCCCTGCGAAGTGCAGACAACCTCTGTAGCCCATGCAAATAAACACATATGCAAACGGCCCGTATGTGTATGAGGCAAGTATTAACGCCATATGCCTCTATGGAAGAGTGCATTCATGGAAGCATAAATTCATACAAATATGTTTTAGGCAAGAACAAGAAAAGTGTGCACTGTATACACGCATACATAAAACACGTGTGGTATGGAACAGGCATCCTGCAAGCAAGCATGCGCTTTATGAACGTGTTATGCAACATTACACAACATGTATCCATGCAGACACGTATTCCTATGTGAACATAAGTAATCCTGTATATTTAAGCAAAATTAAATTGTTATGCAACTATGCCAATCTAGGCGATCATGCAACTTTAGGCGATCATGCATCCTTATGTGATTGTGCATTTTTTATATGATCAAACACTTTATGCATAAGCACTACTGTGCGGACAAGTACCCTTGTGACCAAGGACTCTTGTGTGATCAAACAACCTTGTGTGATCAAGCACCCTTGTGCGATCAAGGATCTTTATGCAATCCAGCATTTTTATGCAATTTTAGACATTTCTGTGCAAACAAGCACTTTAATGTGACCCAGCGTCCTCATGCGACTATGTAAAGCACATGTAAATCCATACCAACAGAAAACATGTATCTTTATGTGATCAACAAGAACATGTTCTCTTACTTGTTTTACCTACATGATGTACATTCCAAACTCATGTATTTTATGCAAACATGTGGACTAGTAAAGAGGAAGTTATCCTTCGCCAACGTGCGTTTCTGCAATCATGCAATTTAACTGTTTGTGTGTTAACAATGCACACCAGCAACTGTGCATCCCAGTAGTTGTGCATTTGGCTAGCTTGTAAGCAAGCACCTGCATGAGGATCCTGTGGAGGTTTTCAAGCCTGATGATCAAGCATCTTTATGCGATCAAGCCTTTCTGCGTGACCATGCGACTAGGAGAAAAGAAAACAACAATGCATATCTATACAAACAAACGTGCATCTTTATGTGACCGTGTATCTTTAAGCGATCCTGTCACCTTATGCGATCACGCGTTCTTACGTGATCAAAAAAATTAAGCATGTTTTGAGTGTTATATATATATTTTTTTTTAACACAAAAATGTCCAAACATGCATTTTGTACACACATGACCATGTATCTGTATGTACCCTGTTTGTTTAAGCAGCACCTGTGCGTTTCAGCAGCAACTGTGCGATCCAGCCACTGTGTATTTCAGCATCTGTGCGTTTTAAGCAACTGTGCGACCTTAGCGACTGTGCAATTCAGCATCTGTGTATGTTAGCAACTGTGTGATTTCAGCAACTGTACATATCAGCACCTGCTCAACTTCAGTTGGTCCTATACTTATACCTGTAGGATACCAAGCACATATGTACTATGCTCAAACCTTTCAAACATGTAATATAACAACATGCATTTCAAAACTACAAGCATGTATATTATGCTATTCATACCCACAAGTAGAAAATGACACTTTTAAAGTGAACTGCTAATCATCCAGGGGTGTATCTACTACTTACAGCTTGTGTGTATAATAACCCCCCCATTTCTCTGTTTTTTGTGTGTATAATAACCACCAAAATTGTGCAAAGTAAAACATATTTCTATATTGATCCTATAATCGGGGCTTTTTTCCTCAGAGAGTGGGTGCAGCAACTCCTCCCTTCCGAGTCAGCCCTTGACTCCGCCCCTACCCACCTCCGAGCATCATTCCTTTGTTCCACACCTTACCCACCTCCCAGTACCACCCCTTTTAGAGAATAGAGAACCAAGTATCGTTTTGTGGTGCTAAGTATTTTGTATGGAATTTGTCGATAACAAGAAAGGCAGTAAAATAGTAATCTAGCAACAATGGATACCCCAGCGACAATAGATCCACCCCAGCAGCAATGGACTCCCAGCAACAATGGACTCCCAGCAGCCAGCATCAATAGACCCTCCAACAGCCAGCAACATTAGACTCCTACCTCAACAGTAGAGCCCTCCTAGCAATGATTGACTCCCTGCAACATAATACCCACCCTGAGTAACAATATATCCCTCACCAGCAACAACAGACTTTATATTGAAGAAAAACGTTATTACTGCACAGGAGTGATCACTCACTGAGGATATCTAGTGTACTGTGGTGCAAATGTTGGGGACATTTTTCAATGAAGTAATATTGGCACATTGTATGATTTTAGTTTTGAGTTTATTTCTCACTTATATATATACCTATATATTTTTTAATATTTTGTTAGCAATAGCACTTTATACAGTGATTGGTAACACTAAGATATTTCACCTAGATACATTTTGATCAGAAATAATATATGGGAAAGATCAGTTTTTTTATATAAAGCCAAAAAAAGAGAAAAATATCAATATACCAATATAGATGGCAGAGAAAAACACTTCATTATAGGATCAATATAGAAATATTTTTTACTTTCCACAATTTTGGTGGTTATTATTCACCACCTTTTTACTATAAATGCATTCCACTATTTCTAGGGTGGACCCACATGATTGCAGCAAACTAGATTGATGGGTTATTAAAACGGAGTTTTGCGCCGGTAACACATCCTGTTGGACAAATACTTACAGCTTGTACATGCCCCATGGATAGGCAGAAAATATACAGTATGTAATCATGACTTGTCTGTACCTGTTCCCAAGCTGGCTCTCACACACTCACGGCCCACTGTTCTGTCTCCAAGGCCGTCCGACCTGTCAGCACAAGGTAATTGCTGCCCTTCTTCCTGCCTAAAATAACAATAGGCTAGGAGCAAATCTGCGCCCTCTAGTGGCTGGGGAAAAAAACAGCAGCCTGCCTGTGCCAGAGTACAAGCATGATAGAACAGCACACTGCTCCCAGTGACCATCGGGAAACAGACCGTCAGATCGCTCTCTTAATAGAGACACTGAAAACAAATGCAGACTCACCATTCCTCGCTGCAGGGTACTGCTGGAATATCACAGCGACCCAATCTTCACCCATCACGGCGGGTTGGTGTGATGCCAAACCTTCAAGGACGGGGTCCCCTCTGTACGTAGGGGTCCACTGCCTTTGGCCATGTATAACGCCCTGCCAGAGCAAACCTGTGGTATAGCAATGTGACCAAGGTGCTGGATCTCAGGGCCCAGCTCTCCTAAGAGAAGCATTACAGGCAAAACCCCGTTCTTCGGTATCGAGGCGTCGGGTACCGACCACTTTAGCTTTTGTTTTGGCTCTTTGAATGGATCCGATAGCTTAGCTCCCTGACCCTGTTTAGGCCATCTAGGAGCACTCATTAACCGTGACCAACACCTTAGACACTGGCAAAAAAACTGAGGTACTCCCTGTAGGGGAGGGGTTATATAGGGAGGAAACTTCCTGTCTAATTGATTACACCAGTGTCCAGCGCCTGAAGGTGAGATATAACCCACTTAGTAATTACTATGAGCCTCTGTGTCCTGTGATGCCTGATAAAGAAATGTTATATATTGCAGCTTAGCCATCATTAGATGTGGTGACTGAATTCGTTTTCTTTTTTGGGGCCTTTTCCTTTCTGTTTTCACCTGGTGATCTGGCCAGTAACATACCACCTCCTGTATCATACAGACACCACACTGGATAAATGAGAACAGGGTTCTGATTTGGAAAGCAGCATTGTCATTCTGGGGGGGGGGGGGGGGGAGTGTTAGAAGTACTAGCAGATTTAAAATACAGTAACAAATTGAAGCTGAACTCCAGCTAATACTTTATAATCAGCATATAGTTTTTTTCCTTTTGGAATAAAGGTTTTACATAACAACGGCTGATTTTAAGCACCCCTGTCCATGTTAAATGGTCTATGTAACTGCAAGACATCATTTCTGTTAAAAAATAGACTTACTGGCAGGATAACCAGGTGAAAATAGAAGTAAGCAAGCCTAAAAAAGGAAAACAATTCAGCCATAACTTTTAAGACTTGATAAGCTGCAATGTAATAAATGTTTGCTTTTGGATTTATTTTGCTTTAGGCCCCTTTCACATGGAAAGACCGTTCAGGTCCGCCTGTCAGTTTTTTAGGCGGACCTGAACAGATGTTCCATGCAGGTCTATGGAGAGACGGATGTCAGCGGTAACCATGTCCACATCTGATCCGCCAAAATCAGACTTATGGAGATACATTCGCATCCGTCTGTCCGTTTTCGTCCGATCCCTCCATAGGTATCAGCTGCCCTCTGACAGGCCCCTCCCTGCTCAGGGAAATCAATGGAGAGATCTCTTGCTGAGTTGGTGGACTCCGCTGAGCAGACCGGCCTCGTGTGAATGAGGCCTTAAGGTATTTCAGAATGAAGTAGACGATAGCAGGAAGTCCTAATATTAGAAAAAATACTGGATACATTTTCGCAGCCTGGATCAATGCTTGTGACATTTACCCAACTATATATATATAGAGAGAGATATCTATATCTCTCTCTATATATATATCCCTGTGTGTATGGCCAGAATAAGATATAGACTGATATATAACACAGCGCTTTGCATATTTTAAATTCCCACCTGTCCATATTCCCTGAGAAGTTTCTACCCAATTTGCCTTTAGTCACACAAGCACAAGGTTGGTTTAGGTAAAAAACAAATAATAACATGCCAAGAATTCCATTCCATTCTGTATTCCGGAACTTTGTGACTTTCAGAAAGGTCACGTTTAGAAAATGCAGCCATTCTCAACCAGGGTTCCTCCAGAGGTTGCTAGGGGATCCTTGAACCAAGAATGATGTACCTCCTGTTTTATGGTGCCTGCATAGCTCAGGGCCAATGCCACCTGATAGAGCCAGCTGATCTCTTTAGTTATCCGTAAGGGTGATATTTTGACCACCACTGGCCATGGCTGTAAGGGGCATTTTACCCACTGACCTCCAATGAACAGCTTTTAGGGGGGGTTCCCCATACATCATAGGTACATCATAGGTATTGTTAAGGGTTGCTCTTGGATAGAAAATAAAGTAGTTAAGAAAGGCTGGTTTACCAATTTGAGGTCCGAAATAGGTTAGATCTCTCTGTTCGGTTTGTGAGCCATAAACAGGAAGAGAGATTTCAGGGATTCTACTTGAACCTCGAACCTGTATCACAGCTCCATTAACCTGAAGTTGGGATACAGCATTTAGTAAATCTGCTCTGTGCTGAGGAGATGAAGGCACATTTGATAGCCAAAAATGTGGAGGATGACTCTGAAATTCCAGTTTGTAACCAGAGAATATGACCTGCTGTACCCCAGGAGTCTGAGATCTTACTGCCATAGCAACCACAATTACTTGTGAAGTCAGTCCAGATAGGAAAAATGCCTTGAACAGGGACTCAAAATATTTACCCGCTGGGTCTCTGAAAGTAGGCAAATCCTCAACCAGAAACATGAGAATCTTGACAAGGCAAGAGATAAGCTCACCTCTCGCTACGACCTCTTTAAACCTGGCTTCATTCATGAAACCTGGCTTCATTAATCCAACACTGCGTCTTCTGTTGCCCTCTCCCATGGTGGTCTTCTCTGGACTTCTCCCCCACACTGCATTCGTCTTTTCTCTCCAGTTACTCTAAGGATAGCTGTGATCTACCAGCCCCCTTAGACCAGTATCAACCTTTAATGGTGACTTATCTGCCTGGCTACTTTCTATCTTCTGAAATCCCCACAATCATTCTTGGCGACTTCAACATCCCTGTTAATACTAACACTCCTGCTACTTCCAAACTTCTCAGTCTAACTTCCTCCTTTGACCTGAAGCAATATATATATGCTTCTACTCCCTCTGACAACAATATCTTTGACCTTGTTTTCTCCCATCTATGCACACTGTGCAACACCTCCAACAATCCTTTCCCGCCATCTGATCACTACCCTATTTAGTTTCACTCTCTCCCTATCCGCCACCTCCTCTCCCCCTCCAACCGCCTAACAGTTATCCGTAGAAACCTTCACCATCTCAACCCTTCTCTTCTCTGCTCTGCTACTGACCACCTCTACGACAGAATCTCACCCCTATCCTGCCCAAACCTAGCCACTTACATCTACAATGCTTCACTGTCATCCTCCCTGGACACACTGCACAAAATCCAGCCCCGACCCCTACAACTTTGGCAAACAGATGACACCAGAAGTCTTAAAAAACATAGCCGTGCTCTTGAGCGCCTGTGGCACAAGACTAAGTCTCAGAAAGATTTCAACCAATATAAATTTGCCCCCAAAAATACAATTCCTGCCTCCTTACTGCTAAGCAGACCTATTTTTATCACTCTCATTAACAACTTATCATCCCCTCCCCATCAACTCTTCTCGACCTTCAACTCTCTTCTTCATCCTCCACCCACTAACTCACTGCCCAGGAGATCGCCAGTCATTTCAAATAAAAGAGTGATTAAATTCATGAGGAGATCTGCTCTGTACAGATACCCTCTCCACTTAACACTCCATATCCATAGGTACAACTCTTACTTCCCTCATTTAACCCCACCGCTATGTTAAGAGTTGATAACCGGGGTGGCGTGGCCTGCGCCCGAACAGAGCGGCGATCTCCCGCGCGGCGGCCCGAACGGAGCGGCGATCTCCCGCGCGGCGGCCCGAACGGAGCGGCGATCTCCCGCGCGGCGGCCCGAACGGAGCGGCGATCTCCCGCGCGGCGGCCCGAACGGAGCGGCGATCTCCCGCGCGGCGGCCGTCACATTCAGGAAAATCCCACCCCAGACCCCTGAGGTATGTCACCATCAAAATCGCAGAGAGCGGCAGCGGCAAAACTTGAACAGTACTGCAGACAGGAAAAGGAGGACATGGAGGAAAATGGCGCTCCTGAGAAGGTAGGGGGGGAGAACAAACGGCGACAGACACCGACAGACTGCTTGAAGCAATCACTTTATGCAGAACTTCCCTTACAGCGCAAATTGAGGAAGATGGACATTTCCCTTATTAGGCAAGACTTCCAAAAGCTCAGAGACCGGGTGAAGGAGACAGAGACCAGGCTGAGCACAGTGGAGTACGCCATTCCACCCCTACAGACATCCTCAGACCACATGCAACAGCAAATACACCAACTCCTCACTAAGCAAGATGACATGGAGAACAGGCTGAGAAGATGTAATTTACGCCTTATAGGCCTGCCAGAGGGGACTGAAGGAAAGGACACTACCACGTTCTTAGAACAACTCCTAATAACCACCTATGGTAGAGAAGCCTTCTCCCCGATGTTTGCAGTGGAGCGAGCGCACCGCATGCCAGCCAGACCCCCCCCCCCCCCCCCCCCAGGGAGACCCCCCCCCCCCCCGGAAAATTTATAGCTAAACTCCTTAACTATAAAGACCGGGATGCAGCTCTGAGAATGGCAAGGGAGAAAGGCAACATCCCAGTGGGAAATGTTAAAAGTGGCCATCTTCCCAGACTTCTCAGCAGAGGTACAACGTTGCCGCCACTTTATGGAGGCGAAACGCAGGCTGAGGAATCGACATTATAAATATTCCATGCTCTTCCCCGCCCGCCTCAGAGTGGAACATGACGGCCGCGCGATATTCTTCGAGGACCCGGAAGAAGTTATTTCCTGGCCATCCCTGAAAGAGCCGAATGATCAAGTCCCAGGTATACAGTTTAGTCTTTTTTGTACTCACAATCACGTCTAGTGCAATTCCCCCTTTTGTTCCCAGAATCGCATAACTGTACTGTTCCTCGAAATTGCATGGAACTCTACTCCACTTATGGGCATGGTACATTCCACGCCATACACAACAAGCTCCTGCATGCGATATGGAACCTACAATACCCCAATGTGAGTACAGAACACTCACCTCAGCCACTTGATATACAGGAGTCCTATTACCCCTACCCACTACATTACCAAAATCTTACATACTACCCAAGACCATGCTGACCAAAGGAGCTACGGAGATACAGTGTCCTACCAGTCACATGCAGTGTGCAGCGAGACTTTGCCCCACACACCACTGGGAGTCGATATTATGTTGACTGGAGCTTTTTCTGGAGCTTGATTGTTACCTTTTGTAGAATACAGGGGGATCGAAGAAATTTGGTTCACCTTGACCTATTGATATGGGAGACATCCCTAGACCGATTCAGGATCCAGAGACTTAGCCAGTTATACTACCTTTTCTTCATAACTTGGAAGATAGAGTATTTCCCAGTTGGAAAACACAAGTTAAGAGAACAAGCCCGCACCAGTTGGGAAGGGTGCAGGGCAAGGAGGGGGGTGGGAGTTAATTCAGTTACAGTTTTGTTGAACCCGATTGTGCATACTAACTTCAGAAAACAGGTAACACTTCGTGAAATATGTGAATGTCTATATATGTTATGTAAAACAACATTACTAACTCCATGTTTGTGTATTGAGCACCTAAGTGCCACATGCGCTGGGGAAACGTGCCAAATATGACTATTATTTGATTCCAAAAAATCCGGTCTATGGCATCTTTAAAATTTCTTACGTGGAATGTGAAGGACATACGCGAGAATGTTACGCGTGCGGCATTCTTCACATTCCTTAAAAACAACATGCAGATGTGATAGCATTGACGGAGACACATGTTGAGGGGAGCATCCAGATGGCACTTCACCGTCCGTGGGTTGGGTGGGCATTTCATTCTACCCACACATCCCATGCTAGAGGTGTCTCAATTTTGATTGCTAAATCAGTACATTTTGAATTATGTGAGCTGTCCACTGACCCGCAGGGGCGATACGTATTCCTTCTGGCTAAACTGTAAGAGTTGATAACCAATGGCACAAGGCAAACAATAGCAAAATCAATAACCAGATTAAAATGGACAAGATGCTTTTCTAACACCTAATAGCATTATTTTTCTCTCGGAAAAGACATTTTGCCACAGCGGAATTTCATTTGCCCTTCTGGAACAAAACTACTGGAGCGTTTAATGGTAGTAATGGTGGAAAACTGTATTAATTTGTTATGTCAGGGATGTTTTTTTACCCTTTTTTTCACCCCAGTTATCTATGCAACCATATTGTTCTGGTGTAATTTTTTTAAAGTGTTACTAAACCCACAACAGTAAATTCAGTTTGTATATGCAGTAAAGCATGATTGTTATACTCACTGTGGAATGTAAGGGGTTAATCTTCTACACTGTGTAAAAAGACTATTTGATCCAGTCTTCTCTGATCCTCACCTTCTTCTACTGTCCCCAAACCATCTGATGATAGTACAGAACCCTAGGAGGCACTCTGCACATGCTCAGTTTGGTGTGTATTGCTAGAGAGATTTTTTTTTGGGGGGGGGGGGGGGGGGTGCATTTGTTTAGCACAGGGCCAATCAGTACTGTCCAGACAGAGGGTCAGAGGTCAAGCAGGCTCACAGGACAGTCAGAGGAGAATAAAAATCCTCCTACAAGCTTTAACCAGTGCTCAGCTGGACACTGATAGAAGACACAAGACTGCTATATCCTGCTGATGAGAAAAGGGCTTTAACAGTTTATATTTACAAAAATAATTTCCGTGTTCTGTGGGAGACCAGATATAGTGAATGCAGGGTCCTGGGTTTAGTAATTAGTAACACTTTACACCCATTGCACCATATTTAGCACTGTGTTTTTTCACCTTAATGCATCATATGCATTAAGGTGAAAAAACACCTGGCAGTGACTGGACCCCCAGCTCCCCCGTTTTACTTACCTTAGCCCCGTATTTCCCTCGGCGAGGATGCGCTGTCCCTCTCTCCACAGGGTCCCGGCTCTTGACAGGATAGATTGATAGCAGCGCAGCCACTGGCTCCCATTGCTGTCAATCAAATCCAATGATGCGGACGCCGGGGCCGAGTCCAGCATTCGTGTCTATGGACGCAAATGTTGGACTCAGGAGCGCGCCCGCAAGGTAAATCTGGGAGAGTGCTTCTCCTAGGGGCATATCTGATGTGGGGAGGAGCTGCAAAAGCTGCCGGGGGACTCCAGAAATGGACGATCAGGGCCACTCTGTGCAAAACGAGCTGTACAGAGGAGCCAAGTATGATATGTTTGTTATTTTTAAAAAATAAAAAACAAACCTTTACAATCACTTTAAGGGCAAGGTGACAATGTGTTTGTGAAGAGCAGCCCTCCACGCCAGTTTTACTCCTTTTACCAGCACTCCTTTGCCACTCTTGCATTCATTGCTACCAGCAACAATACTGGTGCCTCCAGGCATGAAGAAGCATGTAACTGTCATATGTGACAGTGCCTGAATCTAGCAGTCAGTCTCTAGGCTTGCGATGGTTATATGACCAAAAGGAGTGTTGGTAAGGTAATTATAAAGGGGATGGGGACAGCCCACTACATACACGGTCCTTAAAAGAGCAAACTAATAGTATCTCTTTATGGCCTGTTGCTGAAAAAAAAAAGAAATATCTAAGTCTTGAACCTCTTCATTGGTCTATCTTTCAAAAAATGCCAAAGGCATGCAAATTATATCACTTACATTTGTCTTTTTTTACTGAAGGTGGGGCGAATCTTAGCCACTTTTGGATACAATCCAGCACAGATAACCGCCTTGATGAGCTTTTCATTATCTAGAAAGCAGAACACCTTATTGGACACTTTAAAAAGGTAAATCTGACAGCAGACTGATCTAAGATTACCACTCACCTGAATTGATATTAGCTTTAGAATGCTTTGGATTACTGCTGCTGACAAAGCCTGCTCCGAGCAGGTGCTCAGCAAACTGCCCTTTCATGTCATTTAGCATCTAAAAGATAAAAAAACAGGAACATTTGCTTTACATTGTAGGGGTGTACTATTAACATGAGTGCCTGAATAACTAACCAAACATGATTTTATATAAAGAGAAAGGATAGTACCTTGAGTGAATTAGAAGACAGGAAGTTATCCCAGCAGTAGTCCTTCTCTGCTTTTGGTCCATATCGCTTAGATTCCTCCCAACCCTAAGATGGTAAACAGAAATGCTATGTTATTGTAAAATGAATGCTCAATAATACATTATAACTATTTAATTACAGAAAAATAAACTGAATAGACTGACAAAAGGTGCCACATTCAATTTAGAACACTATGAAATAATAAGGGATCATTACACACACAAAAAAAAAAAAACAACAGTCTTCCTATGACATAATACACACAGTCTTATTTTTTTATACTATCACTCCTTTGTACCGGTTTGCTGTGCAGTATCATTATTGTAATGCAAATGAAGGAGACTCACAAAAATCTACCCTCTAATGGAGCAGGGATTTTCACAGAATATAATCTTTTTTTTTATTATTAAAACATTTAAATATTGAAAGAACACACCTGTGCACTGTGCAAGTAATCTGCCTATGCCACTTTTACATTTGCAACTCGCCCACACCTTACACAAGACTGGATAGTTTACTAGTTTACTTGTTTGTAAAAGATTTTACACAGAACACTTTAAAATAAATTAAGATAATTTCCTTGTCAGTTATACTTTTTTTTTTTTTTCCCCTTTTCATTTTGCTCTGAACTCCTGCAAATAGGTGATGTGTTATGGTCACCATTGCTGTTGTCTGCACTGCATAATTGACACCACAAAGGAATAAAACTACTAGTGGTTAGAAAAATTTGAATTTTTGGTTTACCTATAAAATCCACTTCTTGGAATACATAACAGGACACAGCATGTCCACCTGAGACCTAAGAGTAAGATTTTTATGAGGGGAGAGGACTACTTTCGCCTGGACGATGGCCAGGATCAGGCCTAAATATTCCAACTTCTGGGTTGAGGCTAAGGTCAACTTCTTTAAACTCAGAATCCATTTGAACCTCTCCGGAATGCTCCCTGTGCGAGACATATTGGTCTTCAACAAGAAAATAAATTGCTCCTCCAAAAGTAAGTTGTCCAGGTACCCTCTATATACACACTGGGTTATCCTGGGTTCGCAGGAGCCCCAGATCCGTAGTCAGAACCTTGGTTAAACACTCTCGGAGCTGTGGACAGGCCGTACAGAAAAGCCACAAACTGAAGTGATAGTCCCCCATCACAAACCATAAAAATCTTTGGCGAGGAGGAAAGACTGAACGTGCTGGCAAGCATCTTTGATATCCACTGGTGTCAGGAATCTTACTGTTGGAGAGAGGCAACCACTGGCTACACAATTCTATAAAGAACTTCCACACATATGGAAACAAAGAGGAGTTGATTTACTAAAACTGGTGAGTGCAAAATCTGGTGCAGCTGTGCATGACAGCCAATCGGCTTCTAACTTCAGCTTGTTCAATTAAGCTTTGACAAAAAAAATAGAAGCTGATTGGTCTCTATGCAGTGCTGCACCAGATTTTGCACTCTCCAGTTTTCGTAAATTTCCCCCAGAGTCTCTTGAGATCAAAGATGGGTTGAACATCACTGTTTGGTTTTGGAAACATGAAAAGGTTTGAGTAGAAACTAAAAAAAACCTTTAGCTGCCCAGGAACCATAATGATCACTCTACAAAATAGAAGATGATCAAGAGCTTGCAGTTTTTTCTGCAGGATCCAGTGCAGACCGCCAGTAGTTACAGTCTGTCCCTGCATGGTCAATGTGGGTTATGGGTACCACTCCCCTGAGCATAGAAAAGCTGTAAGAAAATGGATCTGGAAAAAGCTAACCACCTAATCCCTTTGACAACCTTTGAGAAGCTAGATATTCTTTTGTGCGGAGACCTAATGGACATGACATCACCGAAGATAAAAAAAAAAAAAAAAAAAACTGAAGCCTTGCCAAACAGGGAGGGGTTATGCCCAGGAAAGGACTGGCTTTTTTTTTTTTTGCCAGTGTCCAATCAGCTGAAGGTGGCAGCATAAACCTATCATCATGGATATAAATATATAAAGATGCCTTGCCATGTGATGTATGATAGGTAAAAAAACAAAAACAACGTTAAAGCGCTTGTTAAAACACCCCCCCCCCCTACAAAAAAGAAAAGAAACATCCTGTTCCCTTAAAGCATGCTATACAGCAGAGTGCTTATGCTGTGTCATTTGGACTTCTCTAACACCTAAAAAATACCTTTCTGATCCTGCCTGGCTATACCCCTCCCCTTTGTAAACTGACCACAGTGTATCATGGCTGCTGACACTGTGGTCAGTTTACGTGCCTCCATCATCTGCAGCCTGCTATCCATCTCCTCTGTTCTCCTCCCCTTCCTGCCCCGCTGCTTTTCTCAGAGCCCGCCCCCTCCGCTCCTGCTGCTTTCATATTGAATATAAAATGCTCCTAACCCCTCTGCATTATATTAATAAGTTCCCCTATGCCTGTGTTATATAATAAATATGCTTATCTGTACCGATAACACAGCGGCTGCAATCACGTGACTCCTCGGCTCGCTCTCTCTCCTCCCCAGTTGACATCAGCGGCAGTGCTCGGCCCCGCCTGCGGGAACTGTCAGCCAGAAAGAGGAGAGAGAAGGCACCTGAGCGCCTCGAGCCGATGTGATATCGGTACAGATAAGCATATTTCTTATATAACACAGGCACATGGGAACTTCTTGTTATAATACATTTTATATCAGTGACTTAACCACTTTAACTTTTAATTCTACACATTATTCCCATAGGAATGATTTTTCTCAAAAGCTGTCTTTTAAAGCGCCAAAATAATGTTTTTGACTTATCTGTAAAATCCTTTTTCTTTTGGGGTACAGGACACAGGCTTTCATTAATCAAGGCAATGCATTATATGCTGTCACCTTCAGGTGAGGGCACTGGCAAACAAAAGTGTTAGGACAGACAACATAACCCCCTCCCACTCCCAACAATACTCAGATTTTTTTTTTTTACCAAGCAATAGGAGGAAACATAAGGACAGCAGGGAAGGTTTCCAGTGCCCTGGACTGTACTACAAGAAAAGCATTTACCAGACGAGTCAAAAACCCCTATTTCTTAAAATCATACAATAGAAGACAGACCTCCATTAATCAAGACCCTGGGATGCCCACAAGCAATACAACCGAGAGGTGGGAAACTTGGCAAACAATGGTAACAGGCTCTAGAGAAGTCAGATAAACTCAGAATGGGTTTAAGTACCTTATGGTTGAAGCTGGTATCAGCAGAGGACTGAACATCCATCTGGTAATACAGACCTGTGAACAGAGAACCAGCTGGTGGCATGCACATCTGATAAACAGATACCTGGAGCTGTAAAGCCTAAGAAGTACTAACCAAATGAGTCAAGCGAGCCTCAATAGGAAATGGAGGATTTCTATCCTTTAAAGCAATATGCCAGGGGTCTCCAAACTATGGCCCTCCAGTTGTTCAGGAACTGCAATTCCCATCATGCCTATTAATGTCTGTGAAAGTCAGTTTTACAATGCCTCATGGGATGTGTAGTTCCGCAACAGATGTAGGACCGTAGTTTGGAGATCCCTGCAATACGCCTTAGTGATAACCTGTCTATCCACCAAAAACAGTGGAACGACACACACAGAACCAACCTTTGCGGGAACCTGTGGGAATAACAAAGGAAAATGAGCGTTTCAGATATTAGCAGTGGCCAATCTGTAAAATTGCAGTTTACCGCATCTGAAAAGTATAGCGAAATCTCCTTGCTCTAGAAAAGAAGTAATGGCAGGACAATGTCCTCATTAAGGTAGAAGAGTAAAACCACCCTGGGAAGAAAGGCCGGTGGCCACAAAACCACCTTGTCCATATGACAAATAAGTGTACCAGTTCCAAGACACACCTCACTGAAATGAGAGCAATGCGAAAAACAACCTTTCAAGTAAGGTTGGCCACAGGAATATGCTGAATGGGCGGGCTCAAAGAGGGGCTTCTGAAGAGCCGACAGGACCAGATTACTATCCCGTGGCAAGACTGGAGAATGAACTAGGGGTGTTATGCGAGACACCTTCTCAACAAAGGCCTTTACCAATAAACTGAGTGGCCAGCGGTCTTGGAAAGAATAAACAAAGCCGAACTGTGATCTTTTAAACCGGTGTTCAAGGCAAAGTGCTGATCCAGCCAAGATTAAGGAAAAGACAGGACATGACCCACAAACCATTCAAAGTAAGCATTCAAAAGGTGATGACCTTCTGAGAGGTTGATTTCCCACCTTTAACCACTTAACGACCGTGCTATAGCCAAATGACGGCTACAGTGCAGCTCGATAACTCTGAGAGGGCGTACATTGGCGTCCTCCCAGAATCACGCTCTCACGCACACATGGGATTACCCGTGATAGCCGGGTCCCGAACCAGGCGCATCATGGATCACGGTAAATGGCCGCTGACAGCGGTCATTTGACGGAGCGATCACCTGTAAAACTGGCGTCATGTCCAGTTCCTCTCTCCCCTCTCTGTACCAATCGGTACAGTGTGAGCGGAGAGGGGGAGAGATCGGGTCCAGCAGCCCTTCTGGGCCGGATCTGTAGTGCTCACAGCGCTGCTCTGTGACAATTCCAGCCTCAGCCATTCCATCCATAATCAGCAATACTCAGCCATCCATACTCAGCTATCCATTCATGCTCAGCAATACTCATCCATCCTCAGTCATCCATCCATGCTCATCCACCACCCAGCCATACTCATTAATGCTCAGTCATCCCATCTATACTCAGCCATCCACGGCTCATCTATCCCCATTCATGCCACATCAGTTCTCATCCATGCCACATCCATGCCACTACAGTGCCTCACAAAAATGTAATAGGTAGTCAAATTAGATTTGAAATGTATGCCCCTAGAACGCCTGATGGTGCTCCCTGCATGTTGGGCATCTGTATATGGCCAGGCTGTGGAAAAGTATCAATATACTCAGGAGAAGTAGGAGAATCTATTTTGGGGTGCAATCTTTGGTATGTACATGCCATGTGTTAGAAATATTGTATAAATGGACAACTTTGTGTAAAAAAAAAAAAAAAAAAAAAAGAAAAAAAAAATGCGTTTTCATTTTCTTTCCACATTTTCCAAAAGCTTAGACATGTTCAAAAAAAACTCATTATGCCTCATAGATTATATGTTGGGGTGTTTTCTTTCCAAAATGGGGCATTTCCATTGTCCTGGTACTCCAAGGCCTTCGAAAGTGCAGACGGTAGTCAAGAAATGATGTGTGTAATTTATGCTCCTAGAACGCCTGGTGGTGTTCCCTGCATGTTGGGCCTCTGTATGTGGCCAGGCTGTGTAAAAGTCTCACACATGTGGTATCGCCATACTCAGGAGGAGTAGTAGAATGTGTTTTGTGGTACAATTTGTGCTATGCATATGCTGTGTGTGAGAAATAATGTGCTAATATAACAAGTTTGTGAAAAAAATATCTTGATTTTTGCAAAGAATTGTGGGAAAAAATTACAACTTCAAAAACTCACCATGCCTCTTACTAAATACCTTGGAATGTCTACTTTCCAAAAAGGGGTCATTTGGGGGGTATTTGTACTTTCCTGGCTTGTTAGGGTCTCAAGAAATTAGATAGGCCATCAGTACATCAGGTACAAACGAAGAAAAAAGCTGAATTTTCGTTTTTTTTCTTTTATTGCGCAAAAAATAACAAACCCAGCGGTGATTAAATACCACCAAAAGAAAGCTCTATTTGTGTGAAAAAAGGACAAAAATTTCATATAGGTACAGTGTTGCATGACTGAATAATTGTCATTCAAAATGTGAGAGCACCGAAAGCTGAAAATTGGTCTGGTTAGGAAGGGGGTTTAAGTGCCCAAGTGGGTGATTGGTTAAGCTGCATAGGATAGGAAAAATGGAGTCTGAGAGGCACTGATTCCTCAGGACTTGGGCTTCAACAGCCAAGCCATCAAATTCAGCGACTAAGTAGAATGGTTGACCAGCCATTTATACAGCAGGTTGGGTGGGAAGTACCCACCAAATATGTCTTCCAGGAGTTGGGGAATTTCCAAGTACCAAGTCCATCTGGGTTGATTGGTGCCCCCAAGATCGGTGGGATGCCCTCCATCTCGATTCTGCAAAGCAGTCAAGAAAAAATCCACAGTGGAAGGAAGGGATTCCCACAGGGTTACCAGCATGTGCACTGCAAAGGCTTTTAGTTCCCCAACCAAGAACCTGTCCATATTGTTGGCAAGATACCAACAGATCCACATCCAGCATTCACCAAAAATGGAAGATGTCCTAGAATACTTTGGGTTGAAGGGATGATTGAGGAAGTCTGCCTATCAATTGTCCACTCTAGGAATGTGATTGGGGCCAAGGCTGGAACAAGTCTTTTGACTTAAGTGAGAATTGAGTCCAGTTGACAAAGTAGTAGTCTAGT
Organism: Aquarana catesbeiana; assembly: GCF_042186555.1. NCBI lineage: Eukaryota > Metazoa > Chordata > Amphibia > Anura > Ranidae > Aquarana > Aquarana catesbeiana. The sequence goes on from NC_133327.1 coordinate 193,084,198, forward strand.
TGACCGGCAGCTTCTGGTGCTGCCCCGATGATTAAGGCCCTATGGTGTAGTGCAACTCAACCCTCATCGGTCATCCCTGAAGTTGGTGGGTCCTTTGCAATTCGTCTTTAGCTTGTGAATATTGATGGGAAGTCTGGACACCCTCAAGGACTGTTTCCGCCCCTCGGCATTTGTAGTGAGAACTGTCCAGAACAGAAGAAAGGACTTCCAGCTGATGTACCAATGATTCCTACAGGCATTTTCTGAATCGTAACCAGATGCTTTCCCAAGCTTCTTTGTACCAATATATTTGCTGGTGATTGCCTGTTCACATATATATGTTCAAAACCAATAAAAAAAATTTGGCAAAGAGAACGGACTTCCATAAACTCATTACAGGGCTGGTCAGCCACCAGTTTAGCAACATTCTAGTCTTGGGGGAGACAGGCAAAAAAACCAAAAAAACAAAAAAAAAAACAAAGAGCAGCACCATCTAAGTGCAGCAAGATAAAACCGTTTATTAACACGCATTAATGAGGCAGCTCACAATGTTGCAGGTGTGTAAATGCATGTGGTGAAAGTACAGTTTATCCGCTCCATGAGGGGGGGCGTGCTGCCATGTGGGTGTGGGAGGCCGTTGGTTTCGGCTGTGCTGGTGGCTCCAAGCGCTTCCTAGACTCTTGGGTACACACAGGACAGCTCTGGGACAGGGGTGGAGCGGGCAGTGCGCGCGTTCGGAGCATGCGTGCTCCATCAGGCCATCTGCATAATATAACAAAGTTTAAGTAATGAATGTTTTTTACACTTTGTTGTATTATGCAATGGCGTATAATTACTCCAAATGTTGCCATCTATTTGTTTCACTCTTCATCGTTTCACCTTATGTGCAGGTCAAATGTTTGGTTCATGATTGTACCCATAATTTATCTTGATCTAACCCAGCCACTGTTAGTTCCCATCTATATATTGATGTTTATTTTTATTTACTTTTTTACTTTTATTTTTTTACATAAATATTTTTTCACATTAAACCACTTTTTTTATTTTTCCATTATTTAGATTCATTTTTTCCCCATTTATTCCCCTATTTTTCCTTGTTTTAATTAAATCATCCCACTATACATTTTTTATTCTTCTGATTTTTACCGCACAGCAGCTTTTTCAGCCCCTCGCATCCAAAGTACTCCTTAGTTGAGCTGTTACCATGGCATAGCTTTGGCACGCCCACAAACGTCAGCTCTCACTTATACCTTTTCTAAGATGGCCCCCCACAGAGTGCCTGATGAAGCATGCATGCTCCGAACGGATGCACCGCTCGCTCCACCCCTGACCCGGGTGTGACGTCAGTAGCCTGTCCTGTGCTTACCCGAGAGACTAGGAAGTGCTGGGAGCCACTGGAGCAGCAGAAACCAACGGCCACCCACATGGCAGCACCCCCCCCCACCCCATGGAGCGGATGAACTGTACTTTCACTACATGCATTACACACCTGTAACATTGCGACTTGCCTCATTTATACTTGTTAATAAACGGTTTTATCCTGCTGCACTTAGAAGGGACTCTACAAGTGCATAAAAACAAAGAAAGAGAGCAGCGCCATCTAACTCTTTCAAAAGCCAGCAGCTGTCAAGTACCAGATATCTCACCCCCAGAGTCTTTTACCACAACTGATGGACTTTTATTGCTTTTTTTGTCTAAGCCCTTTGTTAATGCTTCTTACATCCAGCATCCTGAGTGCCAATATTTGTGTTCCTTTATGCTTGGGACACAGGCGAATGGGCTGTTTCAGAGGGAGGCCACCAGGAGGTTCAGTATTCTCACGCAAATGTAAATTGAAGGCAGCTTCCTGGAGTGAATGGTCTGGACATGAGTAGGGAGGGTTACCACAGTTCCTGAGGAAGAAACATCATATAGCCTGGCCTCAAGACTAGGGCACAGGTACTCCGAATGAAGGGTCAGATACAAGCCAGACTTTCTAGAGATTGAGGATCCATCTGAAGCTATTAATTGTCTGCATTTACCAGCAGATATTATCTGTGAGGGTTTGGGCAGAGAGTCCCTTCAAGAGGTGATCATCCAGATATTGGATAATGTGGATTCACTGATTGCACAACAGCACAAGGATCAGCTCAAGCGTGCAGAGGTAGAAGAGAAGAGCCACAAACTGAAGTGATACTCTTCCAACAACACTGATGTGGGTTAAAAATGGGAATGTTTAAATATGCATTTTTGAGATCTATTAACGATAGAAATTCCCCTAGTTGCTACAAATGCAAAATCATATCAGGCTGGTGCCATCTGAAACCTTTGAACTTGCAAGGTGTTGAGAACCTTTAGGTCTAGGATAAGGTGGCTGCCCCCTGTTGGGCTTCAGAACCATAAGCAAGTTTGAATAAAAGGTCTGAAATCATTCCTCTGAGGGAACAGGGACAATCACTCCCAATCGCTAAACTTAAACCTCTCAACGGAACAAACTCAACTCCCTAAACAAGGCACTACTACAAACAGCAGACTCAGTAGCGCCAAAACGCAGAACACTCATCCGCAAAAAAAACTCAAGATGGTTTAATGGCACCCTCACCCTACTCAAGCAGGAACGTAGAAGAGCTGAAAGAGCATGGAGAAGAAATCCTACTAAGGAAAATCATACAAACTACAAAGTAGTCACGGTGAAATACCACAAAGCAATCTTCACAGCCAAAAAAGAACATTTCTCGAATACCATCTCAACTGCCATAAACCGACCGCGGGAACTTTTCAAAATAGTGGCCCAGTCAATGAACCCGTCCTGCTTAGAGCCCCCAGCAAACGATACTCAAGATTTCTGCAATGAGTTATCAAATTTCTTCATCGACAAAATCGACAACATCCGGAAATCAATCCAACAGAAAAAAACAACCAACCTCACCCAACCAAAGCAAAAAGAGGACATCAACACGAACATCACACAACCACCGGACTTCTTCTTGACACGATCACCACTGACACGACTAAAACCATTATGAGAAGCCTTCGAGACAGCACATCACCAAATGACATCATTCCCACGAAACTCCTTAAAGAATGCTCCAAGATCCTGGCTCCCTCTATAACACACCTCATAAATCAGTTGTTCAAAGAAGGGATTGTGCCAACCTCCCTCAAGCAAGGCACCGTCAAACCCCTGCTAAAGAAACCCAATCTCGACCCTAAGGACCCTAACCACCGCAGACCGATAACAAGCCTTAGCACCATCGCCAAGATTATGGAGAAAGCGGTAGTACAACAGTTACAACACCATCTGGACACACATCAACTTCTGGACACATTACAATCAGGTTTCCGCCCAGGCCATGGCACAGAAACGGCACTTCTAAAAATATGGGATGATGCCCTTGAAGCAGCAGATGACGGAGAATCATGTCTCCTGATATTGCTAGACCTTGGTGCAGCATTTGATACAGTGGACCACAATACTCTACTGGTCCCCCTCACAGAAGTTGCAGGAGCCACAGATTCACGTCTAAAATGGTTTGCATCCTTCTTAGAGAATCGCTCGCAGACAGTGAAACTGGGAGCATTTACCTCTGACAACCAGACAATTTCCTGTGGAGTCCCCCAGGGTTCACCCTTGTCGCCAGTGCTATTCAACATCTACATCCGCCCACTCCTCAAAATCATCAAAAAATCAGACCTCTGCTTCTACTCATACGCTGACGATACCCAAATCTACTTCCGCATCACCGGACAAAAAGACCACCATCAACAACTAGAGAAGTGTCTCACTTTGATAGATGACTGGATGACCACGAGTTCCCTCAAACTCAATGGGTCAAAAACAGAACTTCTCCTCCTACACGCTAACCAAAATCCCAAATCCAAGACCCCATGGACACCTCCCACCATCTTCGGACAGACCATCTCTCCGAGCACCAAAGCCAAGAGTCTTGGAGTTATCTTTGACTCAGAAATGACAATGGATGCACAAATAGGTTCAGTAGTTAGCGGTTCTTACCATCTCCTCTGCCTGCTACGCAGACTCATTCCCTTTATCCCAGAAAAGGACAAAGCAGCAGTAGTTGGAACAATCATCAATTCCCGTCTTGACTACGCAAACTCACTCTACATGGGCTTACCCCAATATCAGCTTGCGCGCCTACAGGCCATTCAAAACGCGGCGGCAAGACTGATAACAGGAAAAAAACCCTGGGAGTCCATCTCCCCATCCCTGAGGAGCCTACATTGGCTAACGGTAAAGAATCGGATCACATTCAAGACGCTCTGCCTCACCCACAAATGCATACAAGGTAACGCCCCTCAATACCTCAGAGAGAAAATAAAACACTACACACCCAATCGCAATTTGCGATCATCCAACCAAAACATCCTCCTCGTTCCCAAATATCGCTACAAAGCAAGGGGAGAACGCAGATTCGCAGTCCAGGGACCTCGGCGATGAAATGCTCTTCCGACTCACATCCGCATGGAAGAAAACCATCTGGCCTTCAGGAAAAAACTCAAAACCTTCCTCTTCTAAGAAGCTGGTCAACACTAACGCATTTAGCGCCTTGAGGCGATTCAGTTCGCATTTGCAGCGCGTTACAAATCATTCATTCATTCACTCCCAAAGAGTGAAGTTGTTGCAAGGCAGTCTGAAGGGCCTGCAATCTCATTTGAGATGTGGCGAGGTTCAGGGGGCATAAACAGGGGAAGAGGCAGGGATTAAAATTACAGCCTGTATCCCTGGTACACCACGTCCTGGAAGAAGACAACAAAATGGCCGATAGACATTTCCCCCACTTGTAGAAGTGGCACCCCCTTCAGTGGAAGGAGGACTTGTTGTCAGACTTGGCTGGCTTAAACGTCCAGGACTTGCAACGGAATTAAATGGAGGACTTGTCTTTAAAAGCAGAGGTCTGGGAGGAACAAAAGGATCTCTTCTGAATTCCGGACGTGACCAATTTTGCCAGGGGCATCTTGGCTTTCTGCTTACTAGTCAACAGTGTGTTCTTTTGCCAGTGGCTTCCTGAGTAAAGATAGATAAAGACTCTCTAAAGTCTCTCAATTCTCAATTAAGCAGAACCCTTTCCAGATGTTTTTTACAGACTGTCCCTACAGACCAGTTCTGCAAAGAATCCTGCACATCTGACTCAACATAAGAGTCAGACAAGAATTTTGGTGCAGGGAGCCTGACAAACCATCTGTAACAGACCCAACTGGGACAGGGGCTTTTGGAAGGGACTGCAGGGTAGCTTCTTGCCTACTGACTATGGGCCCGGCATTTGAGGGAGCTACAAGCATTCAGGAAGATGTCCTGTTATATAATGCAAGATGACAAGTTATTACCACATTTAACAGTCAAGGAAGCCATGATGGTCTCTGCCAACTTGAAACTTTGTGAGAAGATGGATGTGAAAAAGAAAGCTGGTTAATTAAATTTTTTGCTGGACTGTCTGGGGTGGGCAATCCCTAATTAATCAGGGCTTGTCTAGGGGGCTAGCTGTTGATTATCTTACTATTACTGTTTAATTAGGATACTGTTCATTAGATGTCCTGTTATATGTACTGATGTTACTGTGTAATTAGCTGTTGATTGGATTGCTGTTTAACGTATAGGTGACGTTAGCTCCATAAGGTGGGAATGACTAACTTCAAACAGGAACATACCACATTTACAAGGTCTTTAACCACTTGCCGACCGGCTCACACCAATATACGCTGGCAAAGTGGCACGGGTGTGCAAAACGACGTACCCGTACGTCACTCAGTCATCGGCGGCTAGCGGGCGCGCGCCCGCGGACTATGTCCGCCGGTGGCCCACGATCGTGGCATAGAGAGGCAGAACGGGGAGATCCCTATGTAAACAAGGCATTTCCCTGTTCTGCCTAGCAACATGCCAGGGATCTACTGCTCCTAGTGATCGGGAGCAGTGATCTGTCATGTTCTAGTGAGCCCAACTCCCCTACAGTTAGAACACGCTGAGGGAACACACTTAACCCCTTGATCACCCCCTGGTGTTTAACTTCTTCCCTGCCAGTGACATCTACACAGTAATCAGTGCATTTTTATAGCACTGATCGCTGTATAAATATCAATGGTCCCAAAATAGTGTCAAAAGTGTCTGATCGGTCCACCGCAATCACAATAAAAATCGCTGTCATTACTGATAAAAATTATTCCTAATAAAAACGTCAGAAATCTATCCCCTGTTTTGTAGACGCAATAACTTTTGCGCAATCCAATCAATATACGCTTATTGTGATTTTTACAAAAAATATGTAGAAGAATATATATTGGCCTAAACTGAGGAAGAAATGTGTTTTTGTTCTATATTTTTTGGTGATATTATAGCAAAAGGTAAAAAAATATTGCTTTTTTTTCAAAATTTTCACTTTTTTGTTTATAGTGCAAAAAATAAGAACCGCAGAGGTGATCAAATACCACCAAAAGAAAGCTCTATTTGTGGGAAAAAAAAGGACGTCAATTTTGTTTTGGTACAATGTCGCACGACCGTGGAATTGTCAGTTAAAGCAACGCAGTGCCATATCGCAAAGAAGGGATTGGTCAGGAAAGGGGTAAATCCTTCCAGGGCTGAAGTGGTTAATCAACCCTTTTAGCTTAGAAGAGATCTAAGGCCCATCTTTCCAGTAGGAGTTCTCAAATCCCAAGGATTCACCTTTCTCATCTTCCTCATTAAAAAGCAACGCTGCTGCCATAGAGGAGTTAGACAATGGCTAAGCAGGTGACGCCAACTGCTGGTGCTTATGCTGTGTGCCACACGGTCAGTGCAGAAACTATACCCATCAGATCTGCCAATAGCGGCTTAAAATTCCTTTCTAGTTAAAAACCTACCTGAGGAGGTAAAGGGAGACTTTAAGGTGTGGAGACTAAAGTATGAAGTACCGGAAGCACAGTTCTCAGAAGAACCCCATCATGGCACTGAACACAGCATGTGCTTGTCCAAATTACACTTCTGCCTGACAACTGACCTGAGGGTGAGGGGATCCCATGAAGGGTACTCAAAAGCTGTTGCAGAAGAGCTGCAAGGGTTTTGTGTCTCACAACTGAAGGCCGCTAGATAACCCACTGATGGCAAACGTGGAAACCAGGGTCTCAAAACAGCAGAGTTGTACCTGAAGCAGCAGAATGCCTTGTCCTGTAGCAGAACATATGCTCATGATGGCATCCAGGCTGATGAAGACCAAAGGTACTGCCTCCAGGGGCAGGACTATACACACAGAGCCAGCTACTGCTTGCCCCAATGTTTCACAGAAGGTGCAACACACAATTACCACAGCAAGGGGAATGTGCCTCAGAAGAGGCAAAACCATTACCACAGCAAAGGGTTGTCTTACTTTGGGAAGGCATGTCCCTTCCTACATGCAGGGGTCTTCAGGGACAGGGTCATACAGGTGTAGACCATCACTGAATTTAAAAAGTGCAGCACTCAAAAAACAATCATAAATTAATGCAAACATATATACATAAATGAATATGATAACATTTTGGGGAAAAAAAGTGACCATCAAATGAGGAAATCAAAACTACTATAAAGAAATTCATGTCCACAAGTGTGTGAAAATGTAAATATCAAAAGTTCATATAAGTGATAAATCCACAGGATTTGGAAATCTAAAATAAGTAATGAATCTTCTGAGAAGGATGGACTCCATTTGACAGAAGTAGTAGAAATGCCTCCAAAACAAATACTCATGTGTATAAATGCACCTCACTGAATGGCAAGACCACCTATAACGGATGGTCAAACACGCTCTGTGTGTAATCCATACAGCAAGGGAATCACTAGAACGCCAATAGACCTTCCTTGAATCACTCCAAAACATCCACCAAAAGGTCAAGAAAAATGGAGATTCATGGTGTAGTCTGATCCTTTCTTGCTACTTGGTAAGTTAATGAGAGTTTTGCCTCTGATCCCACAAACCGGTCTCTGCCAGGGCCATCTTTAAGGCAGGGCAAAAGGGGCAGCTTCCCTGGCATTGTTGTGGGGCCCAAAGCAGCTGCCTCATGCTTGCCAACTATCCTGGTTTAAATTCCCTTGTCCCTTGAAGTTTTGTGTGTGCGATTGTGAAGTGCTGCTACTAGTGCTGCCGAGCTCTGCCCTATTATGTATGGATGACTCACCTGCAGACCCTATGTTTACATGTAATAACTGGCATTAATATGTGAATAGTGGCAGCATTCATATGTAAATAGTGGCGGCCAGCAGCAATGATATGTAAATAAAGGCAGCATTCATATGTATATCATACCCCCCTGAGGTCATGTCCTCCATCACCTATATTGAATGCTGCCCACTGGGGAGGTAAAAGGGCATGCTTGAAAGTCCTGCCTGCAACTGTGGTCATTAAGCCTAACACACGCCTGTTCTGCAAAGATAAGGAAATTGTTGGGGTGAGCAGAGGTAGGCATTGAAGAAATTACAATAATAAAAATAAACTGCGCTAAGTGTCCTTTAGTAGAAAATGACATAATATGGGGTATAAATGGTATAGTCCAGATATCACTTAAAGTGAGAGAAAACTCCCCAGATCCTCCAAGTGGTACAACATGTATGGGAATGACTAATAATCCAAAAGATCACGACCATAAAATGCCCTTACCAGAGTGCAAAGTATATTAAGCAGATGGCTTAAACCCAGCCAGGGCCTTTAGGGGCAAGGACCGATCAGATCTGTCAGAGTTCAGGCGTAGTTTCCTCAGTTCATCACTGAAAGAGAAACAAAAATGCTTGCCATAGTATAATATTGTTTGCAATCAAGTTAAGCATGCACCTGATACCAAACACCCTAGTGTGCATATAGGATAAAGGTTATAACCCACCACCGCAGCTGTAGATTGTGCTTACCAACTCTCAGGCTTTGTTATTCATTGAGCTCTATATCACTAGGAGATTGGTAGCTGTGTGATGAAATCCTGCTCGGACGGGTGTTCGGTGGAGATTAGTAGTCCATGTTCCGGAGGACGGAGAGGAGAAGGCAGACCAATCCCGCTCCAGCATGCCCCGAGCAGAGTGCTGCATGCTGGAGCGGGATCGGTTGAGAGTTGGTAAGCACAATCTACAACTGCGGTGGTGGGTTATCACCTTTATCCTATATGCACACTAGGGTGTTTGGTATCAGGTGCATGCTTAACTTGATTGCAAACAATATTATACTATGGCAAGCATTTTTGTTTCTCTTTCGGTGATGAACTGAGGAAACTACGCCTGAACTCTGACAGATCTGATCAGCCCTTGCCCCTAAAGGCCCTGGCTGGGTTTAAGCCGTCTGCTTAATATACTTTGCGCTCTGGTAAGGGCATTTTATGGTCGTGATCTTTTGGATTATTAGTCATTCACATACATGTTGTACCACTTGGAGGATCTGGGGAGTTTTCTCTCACTTTAAGTGATATCTGGACTTACCATTTATACCCCATATTTATGTCATTTTCTACTAAAGGACACTTAGCGCAGTTTATTTTTATTATTGATATAATGTGTTGTCACACTGTTTACTGCTGCTTTATCTTATTGCTCCGGCGCGGTATTTTTTATTATATATTGAAGGAATTACAGTTTGGGGTGCATAGGTGAGCAAGGAGGTGTATGTATAGAGGTAAGGAAGGTGGGTGCAAAGATGAGCAGAGGGGGCAGGTAGAGTTAAAGGGGTGGATGGTTGGAGTGGAGAGGATGGCGGAGGTTTGGGGTGCAGAGGTTAGCAGGGTTTTTAGGATGCAAAGGTGTTCTGACAGGGTGGATAAAGATGTAGGTAGCGTGTAGGGCAGCCTATCCATTTCAATGGGCTGCTCTATGAGCTAGAAATGCGGAAGTCCCTAACCCTTTTTCAAAATCACATGGTGCCAAGGCACATGTCAGCAGATGCGTGAGGGTGTTATTAACAATTAATGGCATTGCTGTGTATCTGCTAAAGGGCAGCAAGTTGCTGTGGTGTCAGGAAAGCGATTTTGCTTGCGTTCCCGACACACACAAATGTGAACGCAGGCTAAATGTCTCAGTTACATTGGTGGTCAGTGTAAACCTTTTCATTACATTGGGGCTTGGTGCAGAATCCTTTAATTTACACTAGTGGCCAGTGTGAATGTTCAACTTACATTAGTGGTCACTGTAAATCCCTCCTTACATTGGTGGTTACTGTGAATGCTTCTATTACATTAGTGGTCAGTGTACACCCCTATTACATTGGTGGCCAATGTTGAAACTCCTCTTTATATTGGTAGTCGGTAAAAAAAATTAAAGTTACGTACCGGTAACGTCTTTTCCTGTAGTCTTTCAGGACAGCCACTATTGAGAGTTAGTCTCCTCCTCTTCCTCTAGGAAACACTGCACCAGCCCATAAATTCTCTCCTCCCCTGCCGGACCACAGTTTTTTCAAGATCACCTCAGGCCAGCTGGGGAGACACAAGAACACATTAATAACATACCATCTAATATCATTATCATGCTGCGTTCTGGTCTTTTATAAGACCCCCCAAAGTTTAGGGTGGGTAACTAGGGCTGTCCTGAAAGACTACAGGAAAAGACGTTACCAGTACGTAAGTTTAATTTTCCCTTTTCGTCATTCAGGACAGCCACTATTGAGAGGATAATCGAGCACTTACCAATTAGGGTGGGACTAAAGCTTGCAGAACTTTTCGCCCAAAAGCCTGCTCACCTGCCGCCACCAGGTCCACTCTGTAATGCTTAACGAAAGTGGAGTAGCTGGACCATGTCGCTGCCTTGCATGTTTGCTCTGGTGTTGCTCCAGCCTTCTCTGCCTGGGAAGTTGCCACAGCTCTGGTAGAGTGTGCCTTTATACCCATAGGGATCTCCTTCCCTGCTAAAGAATATGCCTGCCCAATAGCTAATCTAAGCCATCTGGCAATCGCGCGTCAAGACGCTCTGCGTCCTTTTCTGGTCCCGGAAAACAAATTAAATAGAGAATCAGACTTTCTTATTGATTTAGTCATCTCTAGGTATTGTAGGATACACCTCCTTACATCGAAAAAATGAAATTTCAGTTCCCTATCTCCTGAAGGGTTGGGACAAAATGAAGGTAGGACTATTTCCTGGCTTCTGCGAAAGCCTGACGCCACTTTAGGCAAAAATGCTGGATCAGTCTTAAGGACTATCCTGTCTGGCAAAATAACGCAAAAAGGAGGTCTAATTGATAACGCCTCAATTTCGCTGACTCTCCTGGCAGTTGTCACTGCTATTAAAAATACTGTTTTTAAGGTTAGTTCCTTTAATAAGCATTTGTCCAAAGGCTCAAAGGGGATTTCCGTTAGGCTCTGCAATACTAAAGATAGGTCCCACCCAGGAAAGGGTGGACCTCGGGTAGGTCTCTGTCTGGACAGTGCCCTAAAGAATCTGACTACCCATGGATTGGTGGCCAGAGATTTCTCCAAATAAGCACTGAGAGCTGAAACCTGACTTTTAAGGGTACCTACGGATAACCCCCTGTCTGCTCCACACTGCAGAAACTCCAAGACAGCTATGGGGCTCTGCACTGAGGAGTTTCCTATGCACCATTTGTTGAAAAGGAGCCAGACCTTTTTATAAATCCGACGCGTCTCCTTTTTTCTACTGTTGAGGGTGGAGATTAATCTCTGTGAAAATCCCTTAGATTTCAATATACCCTCCTCAGTAGCCAATTCAATATTCCAGTCGCACACGTTCCCGGGTAAGCGGCATAGAGCATTAACGGGTGCTGTAACAATTACCAGTTGGGTTCTGGAAGCATCAAACAGAAGTACATCTTCGCCAGCACACCATGGATCAGCAGACAAGGTTGTCCAAAAAAGGTTTTTTAATCGAAAATGGTCACATCACAAGGGGGGTGCACCCCCCTTGTGATGTGACCATTTTCGATTAAAAAACCTTTTTTGGACAACCTTGTCTGCTGATCCATGGTGTGCTGGCGAAGATGTACTTCTCCTCAGTAGCCAGGCCGCTAATTTCCACTGATACACTTGTGGACAGAGGACTGGACCTTCTGAGAGAAGATCCTCCAGAGGTGGAGGGAATAGGGATGGCTCCGCTGCTAACTGACTGAGAATTGAAAACTATGCCCTTTTCGGCCAATGTGGAGCTACTAGAATGAGAGAGGTGCTCTCTAGTTGAAACTTCCTCAGAACCGCCGGTAATAGCACCGGAGGAGGGAAGGCATAGCATGTCTTGAAATGCCAATTCTGGGTTAATGCATCCACCCCCAGTGCTCCTACTCCTGCGTTTAGGGAGAAAAAACAGGGGGTTTTCGCGTTGTCTCTTGAAGCGAAAAGATCCACTTCCGAGGGTCCCCATTTTTTGGATATGAGATCGGAAACCTCCTGGTTGAGGACCCAATCTCCTTCTCTCAGTCTCCTCCGGCTGAGAAAGTCTGCGATTACATTCCTCTCCCCTCTCAGAAAAACGCTGAGAGTGAGAGTGTGTTGGTCTCAGCCCAATTTAGAATCTCTGTTGCTAGGGCCAGCAGACTTCCGCTTCTGGTGCCTCCTTGTTTGTTTATATAGGCCACGGTAGATAAGTTGTCTGACCGTGCCTGTATATGGTGGCCCTGAAGTTCCTTTTTGAAAAATCTGAGGGCTAGGTCAACTGCCCTCAGCTCTTTCCAATTGGATGATCTTTTTAGTTCGTCGCCCCTTCCACATGCCCTGCGCTAGAAGGGATCCCAGATGTGCTCCCCAACCCTTGCCGCTTGCGTCCGTGGTTACTATCTGCAGAACTGGGATAAGCCACAGATGTCCCTGCAACAAGTTTGCTTTCTTCCTCCACCACCAAAGAGATCTCTTTATCTGGTGGGGAACCTGTACTAAGGTGTCTAGATCCCTCTTACTGGTCCCAAACCCTTAGTACATACAACTGCAGGGAACGAAAATGTAATCCTGCCCACTGCACTGCTGGGAGAGTAGAGGTTAGAAGGCCTAGCGTTGACATTATGGACCTTTTGGAAACCAGATGGTTGCACTGGAGGGAGAAAACTGCTCTGTCCAGCTTTAGAATTTTTTCCCTTGGAAGAAAAACTCTCAAAAGCGTAGTGTCCAGCAGGTATCCCATGTACATAATGCGCTGTGAAGGAATGAGACTGGACTTTTCTAAGTTCAGCAGCCACCCCAATTCTGTTAGTACCTTCTTTGTTAGATCGAGATCCTTGATTAATTGTTCTGGGGATACTGCAAAAAGGAGAAGGTCGTCCAGATAGGCTATAACTGACACTCCCTGGAGTCGCAGGAAGGCCATAGCCTCTGCCAGGACCTTGGTAAATATGCGGGGCGAGGAGGATAGCCCTAAAGGCAGTGCCTGAAACTATAGATGTAGTATTGCACCGTCCAGGTCTATCGCTAAACGGAGAAACTTCTGAGAGGTTTCTGCGATAGGGATGTGTAAATATGCGTCTCTGAGATCCAGAGACACCATGAAACAATTGTGTGGTAACAGGGCCCTGACCGTAAAGATTGACTCCATGCGGAATCTTTTGTAGCAGATTGACCTGTTTAAGGGCTTTAAATTCAGAATCAATCTGAATTTCCCTGAGGGTTTCTTCACCACAAATATGTGGGAATAAACCCCCTCTCCTTCCTCCCCCTTTGGTACTCTGCGAACTACGTTCTGAATTTCTAGTTCCTTTAGAGCGTCTAACAAAGCCTTGGCCGTGCAGCTGGAAGGCTGCGTGACAAGGAACCTTTGTGGGGGCGGGGGGGGGGTCTTGTGAACTCCAGGAGATACCCCCTTCTTATGATCCCTAGGATGAATCGATTGGGGAAGATGGTTTCCCACTGTGGAAGGAAGGCCCCCAGTCTTCCTCCCACCGTACTTAAAGAGTCATTGATCTTTACGGCTTTCTTAGGAGGGCGAAAAATCGCCCCTCCTCTGCCCTTGCCTCTTTGGCCCCAAGTTTTCTTCTGCCCCCCTTGTTTGGGAGCTTCCCTGCGCATTTGCGGACGAAACCCCTTCTTTGTCTGTGCTGGGGTTTTCCGTTTGAGTGGGAAGGACTTCTTTTTGTCCGCTGTACGGTCTAAGACTGTATCTAACCCAGGGCCAAAGAGTAGATCACCTGTCAGGGGTATCCCACACAATATGACCTTAGAGGCGGTGTCGCCCGGCCAAATCTTCTGGCCGAATTAGCCAGGGCCGCTGATCTGGCCGACATACGGGCTAACTCTGCCGAGGCGTCTGCAATGTATGCGATTCCTCGCAGAATCGTGGGGAAAGAAGCTAGGATAGTTTCCTTGGCCGTGCCAGCTTCAATGTGCTCTTGAATCTGGAAAAGCCAGTGTTCTAAATTTCGGGCTACAACAGTAACAGCCATTTCTGGCTTTAAGTTACCTACTGTTGAGTCCCACGTCTTTTTTAGTAGTGAGTCCATCCTTTTGTCCATGACATCCGACAAGGCCCCCATATCCTCGAATGCCAAGTCTGTGTGCCTAGAGACCTGAGAGAAGGCGGCGTTCAACTTGGGATTTTTATTCCAGATGGACGCTGGATCCTCTGAAAACGGGAAACTTCTCTTAAGAGAGCTAGAGAAAAAGGGCTTCCTTTCAGGGTCCTGCCACTCTTTTTTAATAGTTTCCACCAGGACTTCATGTACTGGGAAAACTTTTCTCTTTTGATCTCCCAAGCCCTTGTACATAAGGTCATGGAGTGATAGGGGTTTTTTATCCTCATGTATACCGAGGGTTGTATATATTGCCCCTCGGAGATCTTCCACCTCATCCAAGGACAATTTATACCTGGAAATTTTCCTGGACTCCCCGTCCTGGTCCTCCCCCTCTGATTCCTCATAGGAGTCAGAAGTGCCACTGTCCGGTTGCCTTTGCTCCACCCCGGAAGGGCCTGAAATTTCCTCTGCCATAACTATATTAGTAGATCTGGCAGATGCAGAGCCCTGAGCATGAGGCGGGGTCGTGTCCTGCTGAATGGGTTTAGAGGGAAGCTGAAATGTTTCAAAAAGCGTTTTAAAAGATGAAAAAGTGGATGACAGCTCTTTCACAGAAGCTGCCAATCCGGATTGCTGCTCAGATTCCCTTTCCTTAACCAGGGAGTCTATGCACTCTTTACACAAAACCTTAGTCCATACTTCCCCTAAACTGTCTCTACAAGAGGCACACTTCCTTTTAGAGACATGAGTGGACTTTGTCTTTTCTGTAGATTTCTGAAATTACATACAGAAAACATATTACATTCAGCATGTTTAACGGAAACAAGCCTGGGAGTGCACTAGACCCACCCCTTTAGGGATCTGAGCCACCCCCACCCCCTGACCACCCAGGGGGTCTGCCCCCCCTCTAAGCAAGGAACCATACATGAGGGGGGACAATCCTAGATAGAGAGGACCCCTCCCCAGGGAACTCTTACCTTCGGAAGGCTGGAAATAGTGTCCGCATGAGTCCTAGCATCTGCCTCCGACATGACTGCTGGTGGTTGCTTGTGTTGAGTCTCACGCTGCCTGTGCGTGTTTCCTGACTCTCTCCAGCCTGTGCCCAGCCTCCTATCAGCTCCGCGACCCGGAACCCGCGGGTCAAAGGAAGACGTCCGCCCTCTGCCGGAAATGACATCGTCCGGCCCGCTGGTTCCAAAAATTTGCAGCCTGTATAGCGTACAGGGAGAGCGGACTGTCTCCTTGCTGCGGCCTAGTGGACGTGATAGGGGTCCCCCGCAACCTGATGCCTTCAAGGAAGGGGTGTCTTCTGCTGCGGGTATGTACCGCCATTCTTATTCTGGAATCCCCTGCTTCCCTAGGGATGTTAAGAGGCCACAATCTCCCTGACTGCAACAGGCCTGGTTCCATGCACAGTGTCTCCCCACCGGAGGAAACACTAATAACTGAGGTCCGGCAGGGGAGGAGAGAATTTATGGGCTGGCGCAGTGTTACCTAGAGGAAGAGGAGGAGACTATCTCTCAATAGTGGCTGTCCTGAATGACGAAAAGGGAAAAATTAGCATTGCCATTGATCACACCCTCCCCCCAGCACTGCCACTGATCCCAGGAGTCCAAGGATCCCTAGGAGTTTTCTATTGATAGGTCCACTCACTTCCCCAGTCCATGGTGTGCAGACAGTGAGAAGATGATGTGCTGTAACCTCTAGCAACCAATCAGTGAGCAATATTACTGTATAGTAATCTCTAGCAACCAATCAACAAGCAGAAACTATGTACTGCAACCTCTAGCAACTAACCAGTGAGCCGTAACGTGTGCTGTAACCTCTAGCAACCAGTCAGGGAGTGGTAATGATATGCTGTAACCTCTGGCAACCACAATGGCAGCCTGATCTGATACAGTAAACTGATTTTGAGCCTAGCTGCTATTTATTGTATGTCTCAGAGCAGGTGAAGAGTGAAATTGCATGGGGGGGTCCAAGAAAATTTTTGCCCAGGGTCCAATCAATATTAAAGACGGCCCTGGTCTCTGGTGTAACATCTCTTGGAGAAAACCCAGTTCCTCCTGCTGTTAGAATCAAGTTCTTTTTCATCACACCAGTCTATTAATGATTCCTTTAAGTACAACTAAAGGCAAAACTTTTGTTTAGAAAACCTGTCAGTTTTTATTGCTGTGTCCCCATTAACCACATAACGACCGGCGCAAGTTGGCAGAATGTCACGGACAGGCAAATGGGCGTACCTGTACGTCCCTTTGAATTTGCCACCGCGCCATCACGTGCGCACCGCCGGCGCATGCGCGTGCCCATTGTGAGCTCCGTGGGTCCCGCGGACATCTACCCGCGATCGTCTCACGGAGAGGAAGAACGAGGAGATGCTAATGTAAACAAGCATCTCCCTGTTCTGCCTAGTGACACTGTCACTGATCATAACTCCCTGTAAATCGGGAGCGTGATCAGTGATGTGTCACACACAGCCCCCCCCCCAGTTATAAACACTCCCTAGGGCACACTTAACCCTTCCCTAGCAATTTAATCGCACTGATTGCTGTAAAAATGACAATGGTCCCAAAAATGTGTCAAAATTGTCCGATGTGTCTGCCATAATGTCGCAGTCACCATAAAAATTGCAGATCGTCTCCATTACTAGTAAAAAAAAAAATTATTATTAAAAATGCCATAAAACTATCCCCTATTTTGTAGACGCTATAACTTTTGTGCAACCCAATCAATAAATGCTTATTGCGATTTTTTTTTACCAAAAATATGTATCGGCCTAAACTGAGGAAAAAAAATGTATTTTTATATATTTTTGGGGGATATTTATTATAGCAAAAAGTAAAAAATATTATTGTTTTTTTTCACAATTGTTGTTCTTGTTTTGTTTATAGCGCAAAAAATAAAAACCGCAGAGGTGATCAAATACCACCAAAAGAAAGCTCTATTTGAGGGAAAAAAAAAAGGACGTCAATTTTGTTTGGGAGCCACGCCGCAATTGTCAGTTAAAGGGACGCAGTGCGAATCGCAAAAAGTGCTCTGGTCTTTTGCCAGCCAAATGGCCCGGGGCTTAAGTGGTTAAGGAGATTCAACCTCTCAATTTGTCCTGTTTCCTATTATCATTGAAAGTGAAAGTAAAAGAAAGTAATGTTCCAATGGGGGCACTAGTTCGGGTGATCTGAGGGTCCCCAAGGAATTGGCTTAATTTGCAGGGATTTCCCCTCACTTCCTGTTTGGCTATGGGACAGGGATTGAAGGGAAATCTCCGCAATGGGACACAGATTGCAAAAAAAAAAAAAAAAAAAATCTATCCAAAATGAAAAAAAAAAGTTTGCCTATAGTTCTACCTTAATAGCTTCTATTTCATCTGGCACAATTTTATACGCAGATATAGTCCTGCCCAATAATGAAGGATCCTGGAGAAAATCCTTGAGACTTATGCCACTCCGATCTTCTGAAAGATTCCAAAAGCTGCTGTCACTTACGGTCAGCACCCCAATGCATATTTGATGGTGGTGACACCACTGCCCTGGAAAGCATCTTGCAGCTAACTGCATGTCATTGTACCAAGGGTGAGTGATAACACAGGGTTCAGTGCTAGAAGTTACTTTACAGGCCACCCCCTGCTTCTTCATGTGGCAGTGCCCGGTACTCTGTGCTGCTGCAAAAGGGGCACCAATCTGGAAGCTGAAGGAGGCAGCTGCAGTGGCTGTAGGTGCAGCTGGGTTGAGAAAAAAATCTCAGTGCCAAGCTCAGCAAGGAATCTTCCAAGTCTTACAAGTAAAATTAGGAATCAAACCAGAAATCTGCTCCCAGTAGATAGACGTCATCCATCACTTAAGGACACTAGCAAAAAACTGAGGGTTGCAGTGAGTGGGAGTGTATATATGGGCTGTCCTAACAACTTTGTCAGTGTCCTCACCTGAACATGGCAGCATATAACCCATGGTCTAGATTAATGGAAGCCTTTGTCCTGTGGTGTAGGATTCAGAAATATAAATTACCAGGCAAAAAAAGAAAAAAAAGAAAAGAAAAATGCATCACTGCTCACCAAGAAAGCATTCAGAACAGTCAAGTGGTCACTCTTCGTATTTTTGGACAACTCCTTCCTTCTTGCATCTGCTAATTTTTCCTTGCCCTTAAAATGAAAAAAAAAAAAAGATAAAATTAAAATAACCCCATAGAAGCTCAATTTCCCTAAAGTTCTAAGTTGGTCAGCTGGAAAGGACTTACAACTCTGGTAGAGTGTGCAGTAACACATGAGCAAACAAAAACTCTGAGAGGCTGCTCTAACCCATTAAAGTGGCACTTCAGTCAGAACATTAAGTCCTGCTAGATCACTTCAGGCTGGCCCCTTTTGCAGGTAGAGCTATTTAAAACATTAAAGGGTAACTCCACTTTCGTGGGGAAAAAGCATAGCAAATAAAGAAAAAAAATAATATAGCACATATAATTGCAACATTAATCATATTGTAATGAATGTTATTAAAAATGACCTTTCCTTTTCAATCTGCAGCCGCTGGGATTTTCTGAGGATGCAATGCAATATGGCTACCTGGAGTTGTTCAGTACACAGGCTGTGTACAGAACAGAGAAACATTTCCTGCTTGTGTAATTGGCTCACCAATTTTCCCAGAAGTCTGCCTAAGATACAAGTCAGATTTTAGGCATCCCCTGCAACACAAATGTCATTTATGGAGAGATACTTTCAATAGGAACACATCTAAAGGGATGCAGGCCCAGCAGCTTTCCTCATTAGTGCTCTGCAGCTGCACACCTGAAGATAATTATGAAACCACTTCCATTAGACCCACTCAGTACAGAGGCACTGACAAACACTGAGGGATTTCTTCAGAACAAAAAGGTAGAAATCTGCAACAAAGGTTGTTATAATCCTTGCAATGTACATAGATCACCCAGAGGGGAATGTTTTTTTCTCAACAAAAGTGGAGTTACACTTTAAATATATCCCTATACTGTTTAAAATCCAGTAATACACTATCCAGTAATGACATCCATTTACGGTCTTGAGTTTCTGTTCAAGAATGGGCTCCTGCCAAGCTGTAAATGTTGTAAGGGCTAGTTCACGCCATAGAAACACAGTCTGGATGCTTTTCTGCATGCACATTTTTGGTGCCTTCCAGTGCGTTTTTTATGCGGTCCAGTTCATTTTTCCCCCTTTTTTTCTTTCTTTTTTAAACTTTTTTTTCTTTCTTTATTTATTAAGTTATTGTTACACAAATAGCAAAAGAAAGTTACAAAATACAACATCATAAGATATTGTGTAATTTATTGCAATACAGAACGCTATTACTACTTTAACTACCCACTCCCTCACTCCCAGCCCCCACCCACCCTTACACCACCCAGTCTTTAGATCTATATCGATTCTATTGATTACAAAATCATCAAAAAGAATGGGTATGTAGGTGAACCTACTGCAAAGAGTCAGAAAGAATATCAGAGCAAGGACGTCCAGAATCCTCAATAGAAAGGGAGAGGGAAAAGAAAAAAGTGGGGAAAGACAAAAAGAAGGCAGGGGGGAATGCTATACATTCACCACTCTCCCCCTATAGGGGAAACCCCAACTTATCCAGCCAGGGTTCGCCACATTCTCTTGAACTTCCTATAGTTACCTTGTCTAATAAAAATCACTCTCTCATTCCCAACTATTAAATTGATGGTCGCGACCCAGTTCTCTACAGTCGGGGGATTGTGTGCTTGCCATTGCTGTGCGATTAATTTTCTCCCCTGAAATAGACATCTTAGCACTGCTTCAATGGTGTCCTTCGGGACATTACCCCTCTCCATATTCCCCAATAAGCAGGTCTTAGCCATCAGCTCGATTGCAGTCTTAAAGGTTTTGTATATCCTATCTACAATCTCTACCCAGTATCTGAATAGCTTTGTGCATTTCCATAATATATCAATAAAGTTCCCTGATGCCCGGCACTGATCGTTTTGTCTCCACCCAAGTTTAAACATTTTTTTGGTGCTATAATATACTTTGTGGATTAAGAACAGGTGGGATACCTTCTGTGAGGGAGAAATCAAGACCAGTGTTCCTCGTCTCAGGATCCTATCCCATTCCTCTGTAGTCATTGGCCCCACATCGCTCTCTACTCTTGGAAGGGCCCGCTCGATTTATTATTCTAACTTCTAGTCTGGCTCAGAGATTAATCCTTTGGATGAATCTAAATTCATTATTTGTGCCAAAATGGGAATCTGGGTCCATTCAATTTTCTGTGACCTGAACTGCGTCTGGATAGCATGCCTGATTTGGAGGTATTTTTAGAATGAGTTGTTTGGTATATTGAATTCCCGTTTCATATCTAAGAATGTTTTCATAGTAATGCCCTCATATAATTGGCTTAGTCGATTACTACCCTGACTCACCCATTCCATAGGCCTCTCTATATCTCCTAATTCCACCAAATTTCTATTGCTCCATAGAGGGACATATTCTGATATTCCTCTGTACCCCAGTAATACTTTCGTTTTTTCTTTACCTTAAAGAAGGACATGTGTTCCAGTGCGTTTTTGATGCATTTTACTACGTTCTACTTTTTTTTCCTGAAACTGGAACACACTGGAACTGATCGCACTGGTGTGAACTATGCCATTGAAAACCATATAACCTACTATCCATGTGTTTTTTTGATGCAGAAAAAAAAAAACGCACTGGACTGCATGTGGTGTGAACTGGCCCTAAATGTATTGTTAATATGCACAAGAAATGAGATGCACAGGTGGCTACATTGTTCTAACTCACAGAGGCTTCTGCATACAGTAGCCACATACAGTCTCCAGATGATCTAAATGGGTTGTCAAAAGGGGCAAAAACAGTCTTATAGAGCATAATTGTGTATCAGAATGTAACTTTAATGGAGTGGGTACAGATCAACTTTACCAAATACCAAAAACTTAAAAACTGTATTATTGAAGAGACTCTGTTGCAATACCAGTTTGTACCCCTGTACTGTGCTGTGTTCAAGCTGGACACTTTCACAATTCTGGAATGGCCGAATTCCCTGCTGTTGCGATTCCTTCCACTAGCTCCTATCGCACAACTTTACACAATGGGAAGCTTGTGGAATATAAAGATTTTGCTGGCAGGTGTATCATCTTAACACTGTGGAATTCAGATTTGCTACTCACCAGAGAGGCAAGTATTTACAAACTTGCATTGCAGGGACCATTATTTTGGATTTTATTTGAGAAATGAAATAGTTTCTTTTAGTTGTTCAGAACCATAGGTTTAATAGCAGCTTGTAGGAGAACTGCATATTTTTGCACAGGAAAATGATAGAGGTAGATGATGCATATTGCTATGTACTTGTACCTAGAATGGAAATAAAATGCCCCAGCAACCCATTATTAAAAAACTTTTACCATAACAAAAATAAAGATTGGTAGCCCCCAGAGGATCCTGTGCACATAGCACTTTTTCCTATTTTAATTAGTGTAGGAGTTGCCGAACTGTGTTGTTGGATTGCTAAACTTGGCTGCCTAACTATCAGAAAACACTGAGCAATGTAGATGGGTTTTGGAATGACCGGAGTTGGGACGTGATAAGCAGTGCACACAGATCCCCTGCCACTCCCTCCTTCTATGCTGTCAGACAAAACATGTTCTGCTGTGCAGTGTGGTCTCCTCCTCCAGTTTACATTGGACCTTGTGTCTGCAATTCACTGGAATGCAGACAATGTAAACTGTCAGCTTGTGCTGTGAGCACCTGGAAAAAAAGACCTTTCATTCCCAAAAACACAAGTTGACGTTTGCCTTCACAAGGGTGTAGTATGCCATCCACATTCGATGATGGACCTTGCCTAAAGCAGAGTTCCACATTTTTAACATCAAAGGAGTCACAGATTCAGAGTGGTCTCTCAGAAGCTGGATGCATTCTACCTCTCTTGCTGAGGCAAGATTTCCGATCTCTACACCATAGGTAATGTATGCCACTTCTGGGGCACTGTCTGATAATCTGTCTTGAATGACCCTCTAGTAGGATGGTCTAAAACTGAAGAGACAGCCGAATTGCTTGAAACACCAAGATGCTGATCAGGCAATGACTCTGGTGACTAAGTCCAGTGCACCAACAAGGTACCCATAACTCCTAAGTCCAACAGCCTGGCATCTGTCGTGGGGATCTTCCTCTTTCAAAATATAGGAAGGATGGACTCAACTTCTAGAGCCAAATTTCTGAGCCACCAAGCCAATGACACCCTGGTGCTTGGTGAAATTTCAAATTGGTTTGTCCAGGGACATGATTGACTTAACCCACAATGACAAGATGTTGCTTTGTAGGGGTCTGGAAGAAAACTGGGCAAATCAGTCTAAAAAATGATGCCACCAGACCCAAGAATCTCATGCAAAAGTGAAGAGTCTGATGACTAAGGGGTCTGGAGAGCTTGAATCAGAGATCACAGTCTCAAGTTTTCCCTGCAGAAGAAAGACCCTGGCCTGAGCGGTGTCCAGGTCTAGTCCCAGCTTATCTAAATGATGAATCAGTTCCAATGCTAATTTAATGGCTCAGGATCCATTCAAACTGCTGTAATGGCTGGACAGTCACAGCCACACTGTCTGACAGAGCCCAAGCCAACTGTTCCCTCAAAAGGAGCACATCTTAATATTCCACAAAGGGAATGCCACAACAGCACAGCAGAACTAGTACTGGAGATCTGCTGATGTGTATAGTGATTCAGAAAAGTTTAATGTGAGAGAATGAGGAAGCCAGAAGCGAAACTCCAGTTTATAGCCCAGGCATACAATCGCCTGGATCCAAAGTATATAAGTGTTCACAAAGGCTAACAAGGACACACCACCTTCATGTGAAAGGCAGCTTGTCTGAGGATTTTGAACCCCAAACCTTGTGGTTGGATTGGAGACCAAGCTTGTGGGGGAGGGTTTCAACGAGGAGGGCGCAGGTGTGGAGAAACTAAAACTGGAGAAACAAGGCGGCTTGTTTTTTTGCCTTGAAATCTGAAATTTAAAACCACTGCCATTTGTTCTACGTGCAGAAGTGGTAAGATCCCCCTTTAGCCAGTCAGCCACAGCTTGGCAAGATAAAGTCCCAGACAAGATGGGGTGAACAGCAGGACCCACAAGCAAGCATTTTGGAAAGGACTTCCAAGCACTTAAGAGGCTGGGACCTTAAAGTTGGGTGCATCCTCCACTGAATGGTATTTGCTTTTTTAAGACAGGACACTGCCAGACCCAGAGTGAGGATAGCCCACTTTTGTGCAGACATGTTGAGACCTCATGGAACTAAGGAGATGCCACTTTTGTGCAGACATGTTGAGACCTCATGGAACTAAGGCGATTCAGCAGCAGGGCTCGGCATATGACAGGAACAAATCTGCAACACTCCTCTCAGCATATAACATGAGCGTTTAGTGCCACAACATTAATCCCTTCCACCGCCTAACTACCAATGAAACTTAAGTAGCTCCTAGTGTGCAGCCCAAGCAACCCACTCATGGAGTGAATCCGAATCCTATGACAGAGTAAACGTTGACGCAATGTCTGCAGCTCTAGACCAGCAAAGCACTCTGTGGCTAACCTGTTACAAGAATGGAGTATGGAAAAGTGCAGAACCTGGTATTAGGTCAATTCCAGGCTATATTTGCAACAACCAGTCCAACGGGGTCCAGATCTGGCATTCTAAAGCTGAAGTCAGCCATGTCAGACATCTGCAATCAAAGAGACAAGCTCTAGTAGTGATGTAGAGAAGCTGTCCTCATTGGGGGGGGGGGGGGGGGGGGGGGGGGACGGGGGGGACCAGTGCTGGTAAAATGGTCTTTAAGCTGAAAAGATGTACATCCTTCTAGGACACTAAGAAAAAACTGAGCCATGCTGGTAGTAGGAGGGGTTATCCTGGGCTTGCCTACAGTTTTTGTGTTTTGTTTTCTAGTGTCCAATCCTCCTGTAGGCGGCAGTATAACCTGAAGTTGAAAGACTTACTCCTCTCCCTCAATGGACAAGAAGATGTGTTTAGCAGTGAAGGGGTTAACATAAGCTATACTGCTGCAATCAGAGACCACTGAATATAATCAATCCCATTAAATTAAAGCAAAATTATCCCAAACATCACAGCATCTCATATAAGCATTGCATTAGGGAGCACTTCATAAAGTGGAGGTTGCACAGAGATAATACCTGTACAGATGGCACGACCTGGAGACTGGATCACCATAGTTTGATGCAGAAGTCTATAAGGCCACAGTGACACCAGAACAAAGTGATTTTTTAAGTGTATTTTTTCATAATTTTCCCATGTGAATACAAGCATTTTATATGTGTTCTCAAGCATCAGGTGTCTTGTTTTAAGCGAATGGAAAGCAATAGGCATGGAGACTAGTTCTTACAAGCTAAAGAAAAAAAAAAAAATGTACAAAACTCTCGATTTGTGCATCTTCAGGGGGTCCAATTCAAGTATACAACATATTTTCCTCAAAAGCAGCTTATGCAGCTTCTGGAACATCGAGCCACAGGCACGTGATCACTCAAATATGAACAGTCACTATTGATAATACAAGCTACACACGCCCATGTGTGAATGACTCCTTGTTTGACCCACAGTGGCAGATTGGGCAGTTACTCAAAGAGTGAGCAAGGGAAGGAGAGTTAACCCTCCTCAACCGTCAAAAAAGGATGATGTAGTAAGCTTTCTTACAAGTTCTCGATCAAGCCAGCTTACTGCATCCCCAGTGACACTAAGAAAAAAGAAATTACCAAGAGTGAATGACATAATGGGAAATAGACCAGTAAAGCTGTGTCCATATTTTCAGGGTGAGGATGTTAATGATGCATACCAGCCATTGCCTAAAGTGAAAGACAAGGCTGTGAACCTGCAGATGCTACACTCCCCATGCTGTCAGACTCTAGCCTCTCAGGAGAATCTTTGGGCGACAGTTTAAAAAAATAAAAAAATAAAAAGGCTTAATGGACTAGGCAAACCTTCTGTGCAAATAATAACTGAAAATACAAATCTGAAATGAACGGATAATTGCTGGAAAAATTGTGCAATAAAAAAGGTTGCAATATATTTCAAGTGGTCCTGCATCTAGTGGCGGAAGGATAATCCTATCATCTGTATTCCTTGTTAATGAAATATCTATTAAAAAAAAAAAAAATCTGAGGCATAAAACCATATGAAGATAACTGGTAACCTTCACCACTGACAGAATGTATTTTTTCCATAAAGACATTGTAATTTAACTGAGTAGTGTCCTGCTGCAGGGTATTCACATTCAAACACATGCATAGGAGCCCCTTAAACTTTGCCATTTGGCTTTCATAAATTTTGTATGAGGCAGGTAAAAGTATCTGCCTGCCCATAAAACTACTCAAATCATAGAAGTCCAAGAATTTTAATGTCATTATGAGGAGCGTTACTAAAGAAAGCATGAAGTCTAAGGAATAACTAATTAAGTATTGAACATTTGCAAGATTGTTTAGGAAGGAATCCTGACAACTTACCAACGGAATAAGAAATGGGTCTTTAAAGCTGAGGCTTGCTGCAATTGTTAAGACAGGATCCAAACAACCAAACAATGCCCCAAAGAGAATCATCTTTCCGATGTGTGGTTCTACTGGTAACCGTGCCAAGTGAAACCCCAGGGGTGTCAATTCTTCACGTTTATCGAGAGCATTCTGGAAAAGAATGGAACAAGTTGGCATTTATAACAATTGCCAGACCTATGAATGGCATTAAGTTATTTCAACACAAACATTGATAGTACCATTGTTACATTTGGTTTACTAAATTTCTTTAGCCAAACCATTTCAATGTTTAAACTCGCTCATGGTCAAAAATGGGGCTGAGCTTCGGGTTTGATGACCAATTCAACCTGGGCTCTGGTTTTTTGAGTTGATTGAGGCCAGTTTACCAGCCATCCCACCTGAACCTCTGGCTGCTTCAACCAAGCCATTATTTAGTGGTGCCTCCACTAAATGACAGTTTCCTGCCCACCACCTTATTTCATATTTTAAACAAGCTGGCAGTTTGCTAGATGATGTCTCCCAACATCCCGAGCTTGTTTAACACTCAGCTGCGGCCAAATATTCATATGCCAGTGCTAGTGCCAGAAGTGAGGCTCATCGTTGCACAGGTCGCTCATCGTGATTGATGATGGATCTACAATCACGATGAAATGCCTAACGGACACAAACACAAACTAACTACCAAAAATTCCTGCTAAATCTAAAAGATAAAACTGGATTGAATCAATAGATAAAGCTCTGTGCGTGTGAATAAGATCTTGAGGGCTCATTCACATGGGTGATATGTGAGCCAGTATATATATATATATATATATATATATATATATATATATATATATATATATATATATATATTATTTTTTTTTTTTATATTGCTGGTGTTGTGGGGCAGGCTAGGTTACGCTATGGGGACACAGTGGCTCTGCAAACACAGCTGTAGGTCCCTAAATTGACAGGCATGTGGAAGTACAGCTTTGGCCATAAGTTTTGAGAATGACAAATATTATTTTCACAGAGTCTGCTTCTTCAGTGTTTTTAGACCTTTTTGTCAGATGGTACTATGGTATACTGAAGTATAATTACAAGCATTTCATAAGTGTCAAAGGCTTTGGCAATTACATTAAGTTTATGCAAAAAGTGAATATTTGCAGTGTCAACCCTTCTTTTTCAAGACCTCTGCAATTCGCCCTGGTATACTGTCAATCAACTTCTGGTCCACATCCTGACTGATAGCCCATTATTACATAATCAATGCTTGGCGTTTGTCAGAATTTGTGTTTTTTTTTTTTTTTTGTTAACCCACCTCTTGAGGATTGACCACAAGTTCTCAATGGAATTAAGGTCTTGGGAGTTTCCTGGTCATGGACCAAACATTTTGATGTTTTGTTCCCCAAGCCACTTCGTTATTATTTTTGCCCTATGGCAAGGTGCTCCATCATGCTGGAAAAAGCATTGCTCGTCACCAAACTGTTCTAAGATGGTTGGGAGAAGTTGCTCTCATAGGATTTTTACCATTCTTTATTCATGAGAAAATGACTTTACCCCAGTCTTCAGCAGTCCAATCCCTGTACCTTTTGAAGAATATCAGTTTGTCCCTGATGTTTTTCCTCTTTGCTGCCCTTCTTGATACCAGGCCATCCTCCAAAAGTCTTCTCTCTGTGCATGCACCTCACACCTACCTGCTGCCATTCCTGAGCAAGCTCTGCATTGGTGGTGCCCCGATCCTGCAGCTGAAACAACTATAGGAGACAGTCCTGGCGCTTGCTGGACTTTCTTGGGTGCCCTGAAGCCTTCTTCACAAATGCAGTGGAAATTTTTTTTTTTTTTATGGAATTAAGTTAATTTTCATGACAAAGAGGGACTCTGCAATTAATCTAATCACTCTTCATAACATTCTGAAATATATGCAAATTGTCATGATAAAAACTGAGGCAGCAGGCTTTGTAAAAATTAATATTTGCCAAACTAGGATCTGCAGCTGTGTTAATACAGTTGCTGCATCCTCAGAGTTACAGGTGGCTCCAGCTGCACAAAACAAACCGCTCATTCACACGGAATGGACCAGGGAACCTGTGCGAATAAACCCTTAATTTTTTTTCACTGCCCAGGCCCCCCTATACCCCTGTGAGTGTGTTCCTCAAATTGCCCTCCCCTCGCCACACCGATCATCCCCTCTCCTGCCCACATCCAATTCTCCTGCTGCCCAGGCTAGGAAGACCGGTGCTTGCCCCTTATTAGCGACCCTGAAAACAACTGAGGGGTTGGTTGTCCAAAATAAGGGAATTAGAGTGTCAAACTCAAAGAACAGCTTGAAATACCTTATGGCCAAAGCTGCAGTAAGCAGATGCTTAAAAACCTAAGTTCATCTTTGCATACAAAATAATAATGGCACAATTTTTTGCAGGTAAAAACAATGTGCGTTAATTTTTTTTAAAACACCAGTCTGGAAAGCATCGCACCTGCGATCTGCTGATGTCAGGCTGCAGCTTTGTGCTGCGGTGGATGACAGTACTTGTAGTTTATTCATTCACAGGGAAGTAAGCACAGTCAAAACACTGTACTGGCAGTCAACCCCAGATCAGATGGCCCTAATACTTGCTAGCGCTGTGCCCCAGGATGCCAGCAAATTGTGATGAAACGTGTCGGGAGAAGCGATGCGCTGTTCAACATCCCGGAAGGACAGGCGTTTTCATCATAGCCGGACAACATTTTGTATCCATGTTTTTATACATGATATTGATGTAAGTGCATTACTGTTTTATTCATTAAATACATAGTTTGGTTTTACACTATGGAGAGCGATTTTCGTTCTGGGTTGTTATGAGCTCGGCTTCCGAGGGAGGGCATTGGGTCAGGTGAGCCCTGTGGAGGGATATGACTATCTGCTCTGCCTGAGTGCTGGAATGTTTATCTGGTCCGAGCTGCCATCTGCCTGCTGTTTCTGGAGATAAAGGCCCTGGCTGGGTATTAGCCGCAAACGATTCAGCTTGTGTAAGCGTGCAATCTATGTAGTGGTGGTGGTGGATACACTTTTGTGCTGTACTGTGACACACCATCATCACGAGGAGGACTTTCTACTTTGAATATTACAGCCTTTGCTTGCACAGGTGGTGCGATGTCTTTCTATGCTAATTGTTCAGGACATATCTTTCCAAGCTTTTTCACCATTTCCTTGGGACTCATTTTAAATCACATTTATGACTTTTGTATTGTTTTAGACATCGTATTTGTCTAAGTGTTACGAGCATATATCAGCATATATTTTTCACAGGTACAATCACTAGTTATGTTGTTGTGAGAGCACAGCTCCATCTACTACTGCACAGTCAAACACTAAACTGGCAGTCAACACCTGATCAGATGCCCCTAATACTTGCTAGCGCTGTGCAGGTGACGTAACCTGTAGAATTGCTGGCTGTATGGAGCTGCGGGAGTTATACATGCTTCTCCACACCGATCATCCCCTCTCCTGCCCAAATCCAATTCTCCTGCTGCCCAGGCTAGGAAGACCGGTGCTTGCCCCTTATTAGCGACCCTGAGGGGTTGGCAACATAGCAAACAATGCCAACATGTCCAAAATAAGGGATTTAGATTGTCAAACTCAAAGAACAGCTTGAAGTACCTCATGGCCAAAGCTGCAGTAAGCAGAGGCTTAAAAACCTAAGCTCATCTTTGCATACAAAATAATAATGGCACAATTTTTTGCAGGTAAAAACAATGTGCGTTAATTTTTTTTAAAACACAAGTCTGGAAAGCATCGCACCGGCGATCTGCTGATGTCAGGCTGCAGCTGTGTGCTGCGGTGGTGACAGTACTTGTAGTTTATTCATTCACAGGGAAGTGAATGAATGACACAGCTGTTTGAGCGGAGCCCAGCACAGCCCTGCTACTTTTACAAAGTGATAGTGTGTGCGGGAAGCAGACCCCCCCCAACCCGCTGTTACAACCACTGGGATGGGGGGTCATGAATATTTAAATCCTCTGTGTCCTGCGATGTACAATTAAAACCATTTAATCCCCAATACATTATTCTTGGAGAAATTCAATGCATTGCCATACATATATTGCACCTACCAGTTCCATAAGATGATTTATAGCCAGGCACACTGCCTGCTGTGATGGTGGATCCAACAGTTTTCTAAGGAAGAAGCCAATGCCTCCAAGCTTTAAAATCTGAATAGGAAGCAATACAGACTGATTAGTGGCACTAACTTTAACACAACTGGTGACAAAGGAAAATGTAGAACACATTCACACCTTTATCTGTAGGCAAAGTTCCTCTAGAGGTGTTCTTGCAATTTCTGGCAGCTGGTAATCATCTAGAAGACTATCCCTCAGGCTGTTGTATAGATGATAGCAGAAACCTGGCTTTACTCTGTGAAATAATTAAACACATTTTATTAGAGTAAATGCAGTTTGTTCGTTTTTAAGTCATATTTAAGCACTGTACATTATTTCTATATTGCCAACTGCATCACTTTCACATCATCATCAAACATTTGCTTACCTGCCAGCTCGTCCTTTTCTCTGCTTTGCATTTGCATGGCTAACCCATTCCGCTGTCAAAGTGCTGATGTTATTTTGAGTGTCGAAATTTGTTTCTTTTATTTTGCCACAATCTATCACATGCACAACATCGTCTATTGTGATGCTAAAAAGAAACACAAAAGGATTAGGATTTCTTTCCTCCATCACAATTAATTTGTCATATCTGCTCCTTTTTAGTCAGTTAAGCATACTACTCTAAGCATTCTGTTACACTGTTAAAAAAAGTGCAAAAAAGTTTTGTTTACCTGTAAAATCCTTTTCTTGGAGTACATCAGAAGACACCTACATCTCTATTACGATAGGGTTATGTTGCCAACTTTAGGTGATTAAACACTGGCAAAAAAGACAGGAAACCCCCCTCCTAGGCATAACTCTTCCTCATTAGGCTGCTTTCACACTGCACCATTGCAAAAACGTGGTAAAACACATATGCAATTTTGTTGCATTTCCGGTAGGTTTTGACATGTGAAAAATGGACATGTGACTCAAAACACACCAAAGCCTTAACTGTAGTGCTGTATTTTCCAATCAGATCAATGGGGAGGTGCGTCTTTTTTATTTTTTCCCCCACACCAAAAATGCAGCATGCAGAGCTTTTAAAAAATGTAACTGACCTGCAAGTGACTGGTGTGTAGAGTTCCAGAGGATTTAAAGGGCATGCATTTTTTTCTTTTGGTAAGGCATAAACGAAAGAAAAACTGATCAGTGTGAAAGGGCCCAGGAAGGCTTCAGTTTTTGTAGCAAGCCATAAATCACACCGGCTGGGATGGGATCTCTGTTTCCTGTGATGTACCCCCAAGAAAAGAATTAAAGCAAAAATCCAATTTTCTTAATTGTACATCCCAGGACACAGGGTATCTTCATCTCTATAATGATAGGGATGTCCCAAAGCACTGAATAAGAAGGGAGAGAAACATGACAACAAGCTCCAAATGACTAAATCATAATAGGTTAGAACTCAGCAGCAGCCTGCTTCGTAAAACACTGTAAAATGTATGAATTAGCCCAGTTGTACCAACACTCCTTGTAGAATGAGCTGCTTTTGAGCCTTCAGGATGAGTAAAGAGGGAATCTTGTATGCTGAATTGCAGAAATCAATTTCTGGCAACACCTGATAACACAAATTACACCTAAGGGGTAAAGAACTTGATCTACCAGCATCTGAGGCTTAGTACAGAAGGCATCCTTAGGCAAAAAGGATTGCTGAGGCTGTAGAATCACCTTGTTATGGTGGAGTACTAGGAACTATTCATAATGAATATTCCCAAAGGGCAGTTGACAAGGGTTGATGTGGCTGAGACGGAATTGCATGGAAGATGAAACATTTTTAACAAAAGTTCAAATTGTGGGGGAAAGATTTAGGAAAAAAAGGTTACATCGAGGAAGCTACTGAAGCAGAAAATGTACAGGAAATGCATAAGGACGATTTAATAAAGGATAAATGAATAGGGAATAGTGCACAGAATGGTGAGCAATATGGTACAGCAATTCCCCTTGATAATATCAAACATAAAAAAATTGAGAGTGAATAAGACATTGGGCTATTTTTAAATTTGTATTAAACCCAAAAACATAATATATTGCAGCTTAGCAATCATTAGATGTGGTGGCTGCATTACTTTTTTTTAGGCTTTTCTCTGTTTTCACCTGGTGATCCAGCAAGTAACACACCTCCTGCCCCAATCTGGACGGAGGAGCAAAGGGGGAACCTTTGGACAGCAGCATTGCCCGTTTGGGGGTAGGGAGAGTTAGATGTATTAGCAGATTTGAATACAATAACACAGTGAAGCCAAACTCCAGCTAATATTTTATAAGCAGTTACAGCAAACTGTTTGTCTCTTTCGAGATAAAGGTTTTACATAAATAAAAGCCGATCATTGTAAGCACCCCTGTAAATGGTTTGCTTTCCTCTAACTGCTACATTTGCAGGACAGCTTGTTCTTTTGAAAAAGAACAGACTTACTGGCTGGATCACCAGATAAAAATAGAGGTAAGAAAACAAACAAAAAAAAAAAAAAAACGAATTGAACCACCACATCTAAGAATAAGCTGCAATATAATAAACGTTTTTGGGCTTAATACAACTTTCAAAAAAGATGAACATCACAGACCCATTCTCCCTGATGTTCCCAAGTTCATATATAAAAAGGCTCCAATGCTTAGAAATATTCTAGTAAAAAAAGTGTTTTTTTTTTTTTTGAACAAAGTTTTTTTTGCCTGTGATAGGTTCCGGGCCTGTACAACAGCAGCCATCATAAAGCCAGTAGCTTTAAAGCAGGGTGGTAGGTTGGACCTTGAGAAAGAAAGGTCTGGACGGAATGGAAGACGCCACAGAGCGTCTGCGAGCAACCAAACAAGCTCAGCGAACGAAGCCCTATATCGCCAGTCTGGAGTCAAGAGAACAGGAATGCCATCTTATTGGAGACTTGGTGACAAGCAGGGAAGAGAGTTAGAGGGGCAGTATTTGTGCCACCAGAGCATCTGAGGCTACTGCCCAGGGTTCCCTGCCCTGGCCCACAAACTCAGAAACTTCCCAACTGAGCCTTGTCGCAAGGAGAACAATGACCGGAGAGCTCCATCATAGACAGATCTAGAGAAAAATATGTCAGGATGCAGGGCCATCCCCCTGTTCTTAGGCATGAATATGCTTTAAACTATCAACTACAACCTTTTGCATGGATGAAAAAAGTTTGTGCAGGTAGGATGTTTTCAATGCATTTTTAATTCCGACTTTAATACACCACTCATTTTGCCCTCTACAGTTTCCCCTGGTTATCATTTTCCATTTAATTATACAAATTATACAAGTGTAAATAGCATAGTGATCATTGACAGTTTTTGAAACAGTATCTCCATTTATTTAAAAAGCATGAAGCTATTTTGATAGACGTTTAAATATGGACTGCTATTATTTCATCTATTATGTTGTAAAAGCTGTTTAAGGATTGCCTAAGCCTGTACTGGTCGGATGCTTTCCTAATTTATTGCTTGTCATGTCACCCTTATCCACATCTAGTCATCAGCTGGAAGACAATCTCTATCAGGCTTTACACTCTTCACTGGCCACAAAGGCTGTCTCCCAGCTAAAGATGAGGAAAGGTGTGGGTGCAGTCATCACAATCCAGAAACACAAAAAAAAAAGTGCATAAATACAATTTCAGAGCCAGCAGCTGTTATAAAAAGTACAGTTGCCCTTTAAGTTTAAACACAATGTGCATCATTCGGGAGTAGGTGGTTACAGACACCAGTGTCTCATTAAACACAGCAGGTGGCGAGACATCTGCCTGTCATATAAACACACACATCACCAGGACCTGTCACAATCTTTTTTGTAAAAGGGCCAACGGATGGAGTTAAAATATGAGCAGAGAAAAATCCTCCCTTTTAAAAAGAGAATGGTTACCTATAAACCGCAAAACTGTCTTTTTTTCCACATGCTACAATATTTTCTTAAAGCAGAGTTCCACCCATTCAATTTACTTTGCAGTATTCAGCAGCAATAAACCTAAGCAACATTTGGAATTTTTTTTTTTTTTTACTCACTCTTTCCTGGCTGTTTGTAAGGGGTGCCTTGTAATCTGCCTCTTCCTCTCCCTGGCGCCTGACGCAATTTCCCTCGGAGCCCGTGCTCGCTAGTGTTCCTGGGAGATGTGTGTCATCATTTCCCAGGAGTCAGTGGGCAGCGCCGAGGGCTTCGCTGCCATCACAACGGGACAGGCACTTCCGACGACGCCAACCGTTGTGATGGCAACGTCAGAAGTGTACGGCGCTGCGGGCCGTACCTCCTGCGCATACATGAGAACGGGCGGTGCATGCTGGTCGCTCAGCTGCACCTGATCCCGGAAGATAGTGCTTGTGGGCTTTAATTGCCCACAAGCAATATGGAAATTGCCAGGAAAGAGGAATATAAGATATCTTCCTCTATGAAATCAGCAATCGAGCGGCGATACATCCCAGAAAGGTGAGTCTTTATAGAAGTTTTAAACTAACAATATTCATCAAAAAAAAAAAAAAAAAGTTTAACAGTTGGAACTCCGCTTTAATTTATTATTGATCATTTTTGAAATCCAAAAAGTACTCGCTTAGCTATATAAAATGTCAGACTGGGCTAGCTTTATTTTATTGGAGGCCAGTGGCAGACTAATATTTGTTAGCTGAAGCCAAATTCAACAAAAGACAGAGAAAACAACCTTTAGAAGTCTTCATTTATCCAAGTATCCTGGCTTAATGTGATTGTAAAGGCTCTTTATTTTTTTTTTTTAAACATACACGTTATACTTACCTGCTCTGAGCAAGGGTTTTGCACAGCGTTGACCCGATCCTCCTTTTCTGGGGACCCCCCCGCGGCGCTCCTGCTCTTCTCGAGTGCCCCCACGGAGAGCTGCATTGCATGGGGCACTCATGTGTGAACGCTCCCGAGTTCTGCTGCTGCGTCCATTGACATAGACAGCAGGACTCAGCCCCGCCCCCCGTGTCACTGGATTTGATTGACAGCAGTGGGAGCCAATGGCTCCTGCTGTTATCAATCTATCCAATGAGGACCCGAGACAGCACAAATGCATTAAGGTGAAAAACCGTGAGGGTTTACAACCCCTTTAAAACGGTAATCCATTAACTGCTATTTTGACAACTAGGCCACTTCGCCGGCAAAAAATTGGCTTGATTAGCCCATCAACACAATGTTGATGTGGCAATTCCTCCAGCCAGGCCATTGTCTTCTTGAGGCAGGGGAGGGAGGACGTCCCTGCCGGGAGAGGACAGCGATTGTTGCTAGCGGCTACAGCAGGCGCTAGAGTTAATCACAGATAAATACGCAGCATGCTGGCTGTTCCCAGGTTGATCAACTTGGTACATTTAGCCTGCCCACATCCTGGCCGGCTCTTGCTGAACCTGTAAGAAGTAAATAAGGTAAATACGCGCAATGGCTGAATGTATTTTTATTTTAATTTAATCCTAAAGTGGGGCTGCTGCCTCTACATATACAATCCCACCTAGGTGGAATGTACAAATGAGTGTATGGAAAGCAGGAGTAGATATGGCGCTGCCCTTATGGGGTCAAAAGAATTTACTTCAATAGTAGACACTAACTCTGTTTATTATTTGATGAACCTAAAGTGTTGCTTGTAAATATTAAACAATAAATATTGAAAACGTGAATCAAAGAGTTCAGATGCCTTCCTGTGTTCTAAAAATAGATGGTTT
Source organism: Aquarana catesbeiana (assembly GCF_042186555.1). Classification (NCBI taxonomy): domain Eukaryota; kingdom Metazoa; phylum Chordata; class Amphibia; order Anura; family Ranidae; genus Aquarana; species Aquarana catesbeiana. Next base: position 193,119,780 of record NC_133327.1, read on the forward strand.
GGGTTTTAGCTTGTGTTTGTCACAAAGATATTCCTATCTCATTGTGGTATGATTAAAACAAAATTAATAAATAAATAAGAAATAAAGTGTCACCAATTACATTAACTAAATTCAAAATGACAAAGTGCAATTGTGCAGCAAAAAGGTGCCTATATATCATTAACTAATCCAAAATGACAATGTGCTACAGTGCAAGTGAAATTACTGATAGTTCAATAGAGTGACTAGTGCTTAATTACAAAAATCACACATAAAAGTGTCTGGTGTGCTTAGAACCAGTGTTTATGGATAGGAAAAATTCCTTTAAGTTTGAAAAAGTTCTTTTGGAGTGGTTCTGAGGTATTCACTCTCTTGAAAACAAATTAGTATAGGAAAGCTTCTTATCCAGGTGCTGGCTCTTTAATGGTGTCTTAGCATACTCTGATTCTGCTTGCACTCACCGGATTTTCTTACCCCTGCAGGGGTGCACGCAGTCACAGTATTTGCCACTGTGTAGCAATCCTGGATGTTCCCGTTCTATGCTTTACATGTTGTTTTGATGTGTTACATATGGAAGAAAGGAGGGATGCCCATAGTGTAAAACCGTATGTGAAACTTTATTAAAGCTTACTAGGATAATTGTACTCACATTTACAAAGATAAAATCGAGCATGAAATAAGTGTCCTGAACTGCTTAGCTGGAGGTGCTGCAAGACGTCCGTGGTCCCGCCCTACGCGCGTTTCGTCATCAGACTTCAACTGGGGTGTCCATCTTGCTATACCTCTCCCGTTTATATAATGCTAGTGCGCCGTGTACTTAGTGCGTGCTGTTTATGTGGCGGCCATTTTTGTATAGATATTGCAGAGCGGAGTCTGGTGTACTTATCTAATGCTATGTTTGGCGGCCATTTTGGTGAGGATATTGCAGACCGTAGCCCACATCGCACGCTTGCGCATTCGTGTGCTGACGGCCCTGTTTATATTGGTGGTGAGATACGGAGCTTAAGCCGCTAACAGGGGACGTCCCCCAGCAGCGCTCGGCTGTACATCCTCTTCCTTTGTGTCCTGCCGCAAATTTAAGCTGACATCCGCGTCTGGTGACACGCCCAAGGCGTTAATAATTGTGCCTAAAGATTTTTTCAGTATCTCTGCACGTACAAGTCACACTTTTAAACGGTGCTTCCATCATTTAACACATAAATTACATTTTATATAAAATATACATTTAAAAAATACAATTGAAAATAGGTGCAATTAAAATAAGTACAATTAAAAAAGGGGGTACAATTAAAAAATAAAAATGCAAATACAATTCAAAAGTAATAAAAATAAAATTGAAAGTAAAATAAAAATAAAAATATGTTTAGATGTGAGGAGTCCCAGATACTCAAATGTGAAGACTGTATTTATGTACCCCAAGTACAATAGTACTTGTTTCTATTTAGGGAAAAAACTAGCAATATGTATCCTATGGATTATCCGTAAATTTTATGATCATAATCAAAACTTATGGTAGGGAAAAAACCCCAACTCCCAATCCTATAGGGTATGTAATTATTTATTTTATGTGTGATCCTGAATATTTACTTATTGTTTTACTTAAAAAACAAATAAATGCAAAATAATGGATGATAGATATTCTTGGGGGTGTTTTTTGGAGAAGACTGGGTCGCATTCTTTCATATGTCCTAATAGGGGATAATTTATTATTGTAATTTCATCTTTAATGTGCTTTCTCATTTAAATCATAAGGGTGCGGAATGGCATCTCATATGTTTATTAAAATTTGTTCATAGGTCTAGAAATTTGTAAGAAAACAATTCAGATCAACCTCGATGTTCATTCCCGCTGGTTGGAGGGTATCCAGCAAAAATATCCATTTGGTCTCATTTTGTGAGATTTTAATCCTCTTGTTATCCCCCCTCCAGTGTCCTTTAATTTTGTCAATCCCGTAAAAGACCATGCACGTTGGATCTTTATTGTGATAATCTTTAAAGTGTCTTGAGACGCTGTGCTTATGGTATCCATTTTTTATGTTGGTGATATGTTCCCTGATTCTGACGTGTAGCTGTCTAGTAGTCCTACCCACATATTGCATGTGGCACGGACATTCCAAAACGTAAGTCACGTGGGTGCTATTGCAGGTGATGAGCTCTTTGATGTTATATTCCCTTCCATTATTCGCTGATCTAAACTTTGTTATTTTCCTATTTGTTTTTTTACTGCTTTTACACGGTAGGCAATTCCCACACTTACAGAAACCTTTCAGGTTTTGTATTATTTTTATTTGTTTCGGCGGGTCCAGGGCATTGTGCACTAACTTGTTCCTGAGGGGTGGGGCTTTTCTGTAGATGAAGTTGGGCTTCTTTGGCAGTATGGAATTGAGGGTCTTATCTGATTGTAAAATGGACCAATGTTTCTTTATTATAGAGTCTATGGTTTTGTATTGTCTATTGTAGCCTGTTAAGAAGGCCATATCCATATTTCTGTTCTTTTTCTTGATGTTGTCAGCTGGTTTCCCTTCTATTAGTATATTTCTGTCGATTTTTCTTCACCTTGTCTTTTAAACTCATTAACTTTTTCTTGTTGTATCCTTTTTTCACGAATCTATCGATTATAATGCCTGCTTGTTCTTCATAATCATTTTCATGAATGCGACCCAGTCTTCGCCAAAAAACACCCCCAAGAATATCTATCATCCATTATTTTGCATTCATTTGTTTTTTAGGTAAAACAATAAGTAAATATTCAGGATCACACATAAAATAAATAGTTACATACCCTATAGGATTGGGAATTGGGGTTTTTTCCCTACCATAAGTTTTGATTATGATCATAAAATTTACGGATAATCCATAGGATACATATTGCTAGTTTTTTCCCTAAATAGAAACAAGTACTATTGTACTTGGGGTACATAAATACAGTCTTCACATTTGAGTATCTGGGACTCCTCACATCTTAACATATTTTTATTTTTATTTTACTTTCAATTTTATTTTTATTACTTTTGAATTGTATTTGCATTTTTATTTTTTATTTTTTAATTGTACCCCCTTTTTTAATTGTACTTATTTTAATTGCATCTATTTTCAATTGTATTTTTTAAATGTATATTTTATATAAAGTGTAATTTATGTGTTAAATGATGGAAGCACCGTTTAAAAGTGTGACTTGTATGTGCAGAGATACTGAAAAAATCTTTAGGTACAATTATTAATGCTTTGGGCGTGTCACCAGACGCGGATGTCAGCTTAAATTTGCGGCAGGACACAAAGGAAGAGGATGTACAGCCGAGCGCTGCTGGGGGACGTCCCCTGTTAGCGGCTTAAGCTATGTATCTGACCACCAATATAAACAGGGCCGTCAGCACACGAGTGCGCAAGCGCGCGACGTGGGCTACGGTCTGCAATATCCTCACCAAAATGGCCGCCAAACATAGCATTAGATAAGTGCACCAGACTCCGGTCTGCAATATCTATACAAAAATGGCCACCACATAAACAGCACGCACTAAGTACACGGCGCACTAGCATTATATAAACGGGAGAGGTATAGCAAGATGGACGCCCCAGTTGAAGTCTGATGACGACTTGCAGCACCTCCAGCTAAGCAGTTCAGGACACTTATTTCATGCTCGATTTTATCTTTGTAAATGTGAGTACAATTATCCTAGTAAGCTTTAATAAAGTTTCACATACGGTTTTACGCTATGGGCATCCCTCCTTTCTTCCATATGTAACACATCAAAACAACATGTAAAGCATAGAACGGGAACATCCAGGATTGCTACACAGTGGCAAATACTGTGACTGCGTGCACCCCTGCAGGGGTAAGAAAATCCGGTGAGTGCAAGCAGAATCAGAGTATGCTGATAAGACACCATTAAAGAGCCAGCACCTGGATAAGAAGCTTTCCTATACTAATTTGTTTTCAAGTAAACACCTCAGAACCACTCCAAAAGAACTTTTTCAAACTTAATGGAATTTTTCCTATCCATAAACACTGGTTCTAAGTACACCAGTCACTTTTATGTGTGATTTTTGTAATTAAGCACTAGTCACTCTATTGAACTATCAGTAATTTCACTTGCACTGTAGCACACTGTCATTTTGGATTAGTTAATGATATATAGGCACCTTTTTGCTGCACGATTGCACTTTGTCATTTTGAATTTAGTTAATGTAATTGGTGACACTTTATTTCTTATTTATTTATTAATTTTGTTTTAATCATACCACAATGAGATAAGGAATATATTTGTGACAAACACAAGCTAAAACCCAAACCATCTATTTTTAGAACATAGGAAGGCATCTGAACTCTTTGATTCACGTTTTCAATATTTAATTGTTTAATATTTACAAGCAACACTTTAGGTTCATCAAATAATAAACAGAGTTAGTGTCTACTATTGAAGTAAATTCTTTTGACCCCATAAGGGCAGCGCCATATCTACTCCTGCTTTCCATACACTTGCTGAACCTGTACACAAACTTAAAGGAAACGTGTTCACATAAATATGCAGCTGCCAGTTACAAACTCGTGGGGGAAAAGCCAGGCTCTGTACACAACCTGTATGTGGAAAACTAAGTAGTGCCAATAGTAGTGGCAATTAACACCGCTATACAAATGAAAAAGAACAGCATATGACCTATACACTAAAAAATATGATTTACAACTTGCTACCCAATGATTAATAAAAGGTATCTGTCATAGGAGAATAAGTGCTTAGCTTACAAACACTTCATGTAATAATCACCTTATGAGCAGGAGGATTCTCGTTCCATAGAATTTGTTCATAATAATAGCTAAAACCTCTCAGATACAAACAACCAGGCAATGGGCTTCATCATTTAAGGAATCTGAGTTCAGTAACCTTGAGTCTGGCTAGGCGCTATATGTTACTGCACTCTGCTCCTGCTTTTACTTCACTGCTAATGGGAGATATTACATTTCGAATATAGGAAAGGAAAGGTTGTGTCGCTGAGCACCGCAAGGATTAGTATTTACCATGGAAACACTGGCTCATAAATTCATTACATGAGGCAATATATTTTGTGTAAACTACAGTTTGCTACAACACATTCTGTAATAATCCCCTGCTCATTTCCTATACACACAGGCTTACCTTGTCTCTGCAATGTTGGTGGCAATAACAATCTTTCGTACCCCAGGAGGTGGAGTTTTGAAAACCTGAGGGAGACGAAAAGCTCAAATGATGCTTTATTTTACAAAGTTCTTTTTCTGGCAATATATTAAATCTTATCAGATATATAAACTACTAAAGAATAAAATCATACTTGAAAAATATCTTGGCTCTTTATTTCACTAAACGCATCATGTTTGAAAATACAATTTCTCGTCTTGATCTGCTTATTTTTTTCATGGCCGGCGGGAAAAACTTACAGGCTACTAGTTTTTATTATTAATATACTGGTTATACTGTTGGAAGTTCTCGGCAGCTACGTTCTAGCCGTCTACTATCTTCTTGGCAATTTCAAAAAGTTCTCGCATACTTTTAAGTATACTGTACCTTAAGATTTTTCTCCCCTTCTGTTGCGGTCCTCTGAAAACTTTACTGGGCTTTTCAAAGATCCTAAGAGTTTAAATTTCCCAGTACTTTCAGATAACAACAGTCTATAGACATACAGCTCTATGCATTTGGGACGATCTTTAAAGTGATTGTAAAGTCTTGTTTTTTCTTCAATAAAAATAACAAACATGTTATACTTACCTGCTCTTTTAGAGTAGATTTGCACAGAGGAGCCCAGATCCTCCTCTTCTCGTGTGCCTCTTCTGTGCTCCTGGACCCTCCCCTTCTGCCGAGTGCCCCCACAGCAAGCAGCGTGCTACGGGGGCACCAGAACTGAGTCACCGCTCCCGGTGTCCATTTAGACACGAAGCTGTGGCCTGGCTCTGCCCCCTCTCCTGATTGGCTGACTGACTGCCAGCAGTGGGGGCAAATGGCGCAGCTGCTGTGTCTCAGCCAATCAGGAGGGAGAGTCTTGGATGGCCGATACACTCGTGGACATCGCTGGAAAGAGATGGGCCTCTGGTAAGAATTAGGGGGTGCTGTGGTGTCTGCTGCACACAAAAGGCTTTTTATCCTATTTTCATAATTGATTAATCGGTCAGCCGATTAGTTGGACTGCATATAGAATGCATTATTTATTTACATATCCGGAAATACAGTGAAGCACACATACAGCCCAGTACACCATTCATACATGTCAGAAGACAGTGCAGCACACATACAGCTCAGCACACCATCGATATATGCCAGTAAGTGCCTGAGAACTTGTGAATGTGTGAGGAGCAATGCCTCACGGGACATGTAGACCTGGGCAGGAAGTGAGTGGTTCTAAAGGCAGAAGTTTTTTTACTTTGCTATTGAGGTACTCTATACAATAATTTGCAGCTTGCTATTGGGGCACTCTGAAGGCAGGAGGAGCCAGAAGCGTGGGCGAGGGATCCTAGAACAGAACCAGGGCTGCTCTGTGCAAAACCATTACATGAAGCAGGCAAGTATAACATATTTGTTGTTTTAAAAAAAAAAAAAATCACTTTAACCGTTTGCTGACCACCGCACACACATATATGTCGGCAGAATGGCACAGGCAGGCAAATAAGGGTACAGCTACGTCCCTTTAAATTTGCCGCCCGCCGCGGGAGTGTGCCCGTGGGTCCCGTGGTGTGGAGAAGTAGAACGGGGAGATGCCTATGTAAACAAGGCATTTCCCCATTCTGCGTTGTGTCATGACAGAGATCTACTGCTCCCTGTCACGTCCTAGGTAGCCCCCCCCCCCCCCCCCCCCCGTCAGAATCACTCCCTAGGACACACTTAACTCCTTGATCGCCCCCTAGTGTTTAACCCCTTCCCTGCCAGTGTCATTTACACAGTAATCAGTGCATTTTTATAGCACTGATCGCTGTATAAATGACATTGGTCCCAAAATAGTGTCAAAAGTGTCCGATGCGTCCACCATGTCGCAGTCACGATAAAAATCAGCATCTGAACCCAGAGAAGGTGGAGGCTGATAGACTGGTGGTAATATAAGGCATTACAATTATATTTAAAAAGTGAACATTTACCAGTATTGTGCATTATATTTAAAATGATCATATCGATTAAATAAAAAAAGTCTCTCACTCTTCCACCCTTCATATAGATTTATGACTGACTCCTAGTTAAAATGCCCATATATCCTACATCTGGGTATATATATATATATATATAAGTAATATATTTTATTACCTTCACTGTTACACAGTATGAGCACCTTATAGTAGTGATTATCTGCTCTTTTTTGTACTATTAAATGGCTAAGTTTAGTTTTTTTTTTTAACCCCATTATGACAGGTGATACAAAAAAAAAAAAAAAAAAAAAAAAGCATGCTGCTGCTATTAAATGTCTTAGGCCTGGTTCACACTTATGCGTTTTTTGGTGCTTTTTGCAGAAACACACTACAGTTAATATTACATGGTTTCCTATGGGACACGTTCACATCTAGGCTTTTTTTCAGCCGCTGCATATTTGGAAAGGGTCAGGGTTTCTTTTTAAAGGCAAAACGGTGCTATTTTTGCTCGTTTGATTCAATAGACATCAACAGAGAAGCTGTAGAAAAGCATGTAGTGCATTTTGCCGCAATTTGTGTTTTTTTAATCTGCCCAACAACAAATTGGCCAAAAAAAAAAAGCATAAAAAAATGCAAAACGCAAATCGCATCAAAATCGCGTGTGCAAAATAGCAAAACGCACAGCAAAAAGCACTGCAGAAACGGATCAAAAGCGAACTGCATAGGAGTGAACTGAGCCTTATGCTGGCCATACCCGTATCAATTTTCGGACGAGAATATTCATTACGAAGAATCCTTGTCCTTTAGAAATTACATTCATTAAAAACTGAATGTTAAAAGCAAGTGAAATTTTTAAAACAAAAATCACATACACTGTCTGCAAATTCCTTTCACCAAGAAGTTTTCTATTCTGCTCCTTCGAATATTCCCATCACTGTGGTCGAAAACAAACATTGATTTAAGCCCACTAACGATTAGAAAATCGAATGAACGTTCTTACAATGAATTTTTTTTTGAAGGAAGACATTGATTTTGTATTGCCACCATAAGTGACAGCAGTAGCTTTTATCAAGCCACCTGCTTACGACAAGGTAGTCTGTCATACATAATATATTACAGTTGTCTGAAAATCAGCAAAACAGTCTTTATATATATATATATATATAATTTGATTACAGTCTGATATTTACCAGGTTCAACCTCTAATAGTATATCTCTTCTGTCTGTTATTCTCAGAGCGGATTACAGATTTTGCTCCATAACCATATAGTTGGTTATTAATATTTACCACTGCATAGAGATATTTAAGAATAAATTGCCTTTTTTTTTTTTTTTTTTTAAACGATATTAGACACCACACTTTTTTTAAGGTTATTACTCTGATTAATTGAAACAATAAAATCGGCCAACTAATCGATTTTGAAAATAATCGTTAGTTGCAGCCCTACTTTCAATATAAAAGCTTACTCCAATGTGTGAGAATGCCCACAATATATTTTTCCCAACACAACCTCTGTAGAAATTGTGTACACGATAACGGTTGATAAAAAAAGTGGTGCAAAGCACAAACCTAGTACAGGGAGTATCTGACACCAACCAGACTATGCTATTCATACAATATGCAATTTATGACAAACATTTAGAGATCCCCTGTACTATACCAATATAGATTTCATTTTGTAAACCAATCTAGTATATAAAGAAGGTGGTTCTTCATCTATAGTAGACAATAAAACATTGATTCTTCCATAAAAATAAGACCGGGGATTGGCAGTGTTGTTTACTATACTAATTTTCGCAAGAAAGAATTGTGAAAATCTGATTGCCTCTCGGGGGATCAGGAAGGAATTTTTTCCCCTGCTATAGCCAATTGGATGATGCTTTGCTGGGGTTTTTTCGCCTTCCTCTGGATCAACCGTGGGTATAGGCTTGTGTATATGGGATTGTATTTTTTTTTTTGGTTGAACCAGATGGGCTTGTGTCTTTTTTCAACCTAACTATGCAACTGTGATTGATTTCTAAACTTTTAACATTGCCTTACAGGATAAAACCAATAGACATGATTTTAATTAGAAATATTAAAACTATAGCTGAATTCTGATAGCCTGGGGAAAAGGGGAGATAAGGCAGAGAATCCAAAGTGCTGCAACAAAGCTGGAATATCAACATGATCAAACTGAAGTCAAATGTATGGACAGAGGCAAGTATCAAAATCTACAAACAGTATGGCACCAACGTCCCTTTAGAAATAGAGAGAAAATAGAGAGAATTTTCTTTGGAGATATGGGACTTTATGGGTGCATTGCAACGCAAAAATTACTCAAGAATGTATGTAAAAATATATACAAAATTTATTATAAAATGAACAATATCATAAAACCAATGCATACAATACAGCCATAGGTGTGCGAAAGCATTCTATTATTGACAATAATTTACTGTAATCACATTTGTGTTTTCATCACCTTCATGTTTTCTACATGTTTCGCCGTATGGCTTCCTCAGGAAAGAACGTGAAGATTCATTTATTAAATATGAAGACCTATAGTCAAACAACTTTATATGTGCACAACAAAAAAAAAAATAGTACACCAAGAGTAAACAAATCATATATTCTTTATACACATATGGCTGCAGTTGTACTCATGGCAAGTAACACCTAATAAAAATGATGTTTCTCCCTATTCACATTTTAAATTTCACCCAGGTCCCCATACTCAGTCATTGAGGTAGAAACATCATTTTTATTAGGTGTTACTCGCCATGTGTACAACTGCAGCCATATGTGTATAAAGAATATATGATTTGTTTACTCTTGGTGTACTAATGTTTTGTTTCTTGTGCACATTTAAAGTTCTTTGACTATAAGTCTTCATATTTAATAAATTCATCTTCACGTTCTTTCCTGAGGAAGTCATATGGCGAAACATGTAGAAAACATGAACGTGATGAAAACACGAATGTGATTACAGTAAATCATTGTCAATAATAGGATGCTTGCGAACACCTATGGCTATTACTGTATTGTATGCATCGGTTTTATGATATTATTCATTTTATAATAAATTTTGTACATATTTTTACATACATTCTCGAGTAATGTTTGCGTTGCAATGCACCCATAAAGTCCCACATCTCCAAAAAAATTTCTCACACGATCAAACTGAAGTCACTGGAGAAGCACACAGCATACCTGTGTTTGGTTCACAGTTGGCATTAATGAATGCAGAGGGATAATAATAAACCGGTCTGCAAATAAAGAAGATATTTTAGAGATCAGAGTTACCTACAAAAAAAGCTTTAGGCAAACTTGGAAGAAATCTACATATGTATAGGCTAACTGCATAAACCTGCATATTACTGCCTGCCCCAGATTGTGCTTTCCGGTTCCAACTACATATATTTTTACAAAAAAAGTGGGCCACTGTCCCCACCTATAGCTGGCCATTACAGTAAGCAGCATTGGAGGGCAACATAAGATACAAACAAGGCCAAGGATAAATCCAAGGAAAAATCCAAGCTTACTTACCGACTGGCTCACAGACAACCGAATCAACAGTATGCGTTAAAAGCAGGGGTTTAGTCTGCACGCATTTGCAAATGCATGTATCTGTAGTCCCTATCATTAATGAGTGACCCCACAGTGGAACCACATGCATTCTGATGAATAGGTGGAGAGCAGATGGTCTGAAGGTGAGCCCCACCCCTTCTTAAAAGGTACAGGAGCACACTGAGCACCCAGCATGTAGCTCAATTACAGTACATTACAGTACAGTAAGCAGCATTGGAGGGCACATAAGATACAAACAAGGCCAAGGATAAATCAAAGGAAAAAAATGCTGCTTACTGTAATGGCCAGCTATAGGTAGGGGCAGAGATCCCCTTTTTTCTATCACTGTGTATTGATCAGGCAACGCACTGACACCTTCGCAGCCATTGAGCTATATGCTGGGTGCTCAGTGTGCTCCTGTATCTTTAAGGGCTCCCCTTCAGACCATCTGCCCTCCACCTATCCATCAGAATGCATGTGCATCCACTGTGGGGTCACTCATTAGTTAGTGATAGGGACTACAGATACCAGGGTACCTTGGCAAGGCTCTGTAGCTTACGCGTGCATTTGCAAATGTGTTCAGACTAAACCCCTGTTTTTAACGCATACTGTTAGACAGGTTGATTCGGTTGTCTGTGAGCTGGTTGGTAAGAAAGCTTGTTTTTTTCCTTGGATTTATCCATGGCCTTGTTTGTACATATATTTTTACATTACACACACCCTAAAATACATAAGTCATGTTGTTTTAATATACAGTAAAAGGTTTACAAACTAGAGGAAACCTGTAATGAGTTTCATTGCTGACCTTCCAAAAAATAGGATTTTTTATTACAGCTTACCTGTAAAATCCTTTTCTTTCGACGGACATCACGGGACACAGAGCCACAGTAATTACTGATGGGTTATAGGGTATCACTAGGTATTGGACACTGGTCACACCCTAATCAGGAAGTTCAACCCCCTATATAACCCCTCCCCTTCCAGGGATACCTCAGTTTTGTAGCAAAGCAGTATAGGTGTATTAGAAGAGGGGCGGGACCTCTGTGTCCCGTGATGTCCGTCGAAAGAAAAGGATTTTACAGGTAAGCTGTAATAAAAAATCCTATTTTCTTTTCTCGGACATCACGGGACACAGAGCCACAGTAATTACTGATGGGATGTCCCAAAGCAATGCCAACTGAGGGGGGGGGGAATCACAACCAAGTAGGGTGCCATCAGACCTGAGGACCTTGTACCGCTGTCTGCAGCACACTACGCCCAAAGGCGATATCCTCATGCCTTCTCACATCCACCTGATAGAATCTGGTGAATGTATGAACCGAAGACCAGGTTGCGGCCTTGCAGATCTGAGCCATAGAGGCCCGGTGATGCACTGCCCAAGAAGCACCAATAGCCCTTGTGGAATGTGCCTTGATCTGAAACGGGGGAACCTTCCGTTTCAAACCGTAAGCTTGAATAATCAACTGTCGAATCCATTCAGAAATGGTCGCTTTTGACGCTGCCTGTCCTCTATTGGGACCCTCCGGCAGCACGAACAAGACATCCGTCTTGCGAATCTGAGCAGTTGCCTCCAGATAGGTCTTGACTGCTCTTACTACATCCAAAGAATGTAATGACCTTTCTTCCGAAGAACAAGGTTCTGGAAAAAAGGAAGGTAGCACAATGTCTTGGTTTAGATGAAAATCTGAAACCACCTTCGGTAAAAAACTAGGATGAGGGCGCAGTACCACTCTATCCTTGTGTATAATCAAGTAAGGCTCTTTACAGGAAAGAGCTGCTATCTCTGATACTCTTCTAGCAGAAGAGATAGCTACCAGAAATATTAGTTTCCTCGTCAGCAAGACCAAAGGAATCTGACGTATTGGTTCAAAAGGCTGTTTTTGTAACACCGATAGAACCAAGTTCAAGTCCCAGGGGTTTAGGGGCGCCCTAACCGGAGGATTAAGACGCATCACCCCCTGCATAAAGTTTCGGATCAGAGAATGCGAAGCAAGCGGCCATTGAAACAACACTGATAAGGCCGAAACCTGGCCCTTGATGGTACTCAAGGCCAGCTTCATCTCTAATCCTAATTGTAGAAAATCCAGAATCCTACCTATGACATATTTCCTGGGATGCCAACCCCTGGATTCACACCAGGATACATAAGCTTTCCAGACTCTATGATAAATCATTCTGGAAACTGGCTTCCTTGCATTGATCAAGGTAGATATGACAGGACCTGAAAGCCCACGATCTTTCAGAACGTGGGATTCAATAGCCCACCCTTCAAATCTAGCATTTGTAAGGCAGGCTGGAACACCGGACCTTGAGCTAACAGGTCTGGGTGTATCGGTAGGGTCCACCGGGAACCCACCATCATCCCTGCTATTTCTGCCTATCAGGTTCTTCTGGGCCAAACGGGGGCCACCAGAAGTGCCGACTTCCCTTCTTGCCTGAGTCTGCGAAGGAGCCGTGGCAGTAGCAGAATGGGAGGGAATGCATAAATCGGTGAGAGCCGATGCCACGGAATCACCAACGCATCCGTCCTGCCTGCAAGAGGATCCCAGGCAACCGGTAGGAAGGATCTCCCCTTCTGTAGGTTTTCGGGTATGAGCCATCAACTGAGGCTCTGACGCATCGCATGCGACAGGTGCATTGGAAAGTCTAATGCCTGCACCTTCCTGTTCCAGGTCAACAGAATACTGTGTTGCAACAGTTCTGCTTGGAACTGCGCATAGGGAACTGCTTCGAATGAAGCCACCATCTTCCCCTGCAGCCTCATACAAAGGCGGACAGAAAGACCCTTCTTGGCCCCGACTGTCAGAATCAGCTCCCTTAGAGCAATGATCTTTGCCTGCAGACATATCAGTTAAGCAGGAAAAATGGGCACATGTAGGCCTGCATCTCTGATGCTTATAGATGTCAGAAATTCTCCTCCCTGCAGGATGGAGATTACTGTCCGAATTGATTCGGAACGGAAGGACTGCATCCTTGGGAATCGTTTCAGATCTCTCAAATCCAAAATGGGTCTGCCGTCCCCATTTGGTTTTCGGACCATAGAAAGATTGGAACAGTGTCTCAATCCTTGATCCTTTGTGGGAACCCCCACAATGACCTCTTGCGACAAAAGTCGCTTTATCGCTAGAAGGAGCGACTGCTTCTCTTCTGGTTTTCTGGGAACACCTGATCTGAGGAAACGAGGAGAGGGACATTCTTGGAACTCCAGTCTGTACCCTAAGGTTACCGTGGAGATTACCCATCTGTCCTGGAAGTCCTTCTGCCAGGGCCCTGAGAGCTGCAGCAGTCTTTCCCCCCACTCGAGCGAGCGGGGCGCCCCTTCATGAAGAGGTCTTAGTGTCTTGTTTAGAAGACCTTTTCCCCCAGGATTTCTTGTGTCCCTGGGGTTGACTCTTGTTTCTTGCCCCAGATGGAGGAGACCGTCGTGACTGCCTGGAGGCTGATGCCCCTGGCGCTGGGGAAAGAGTCCGTTAAAAAAGGGACGCTTACTCTTCTTCTTATCAAGTAAGAGAGTGCTTTTCCCACTGGAGATCATCTTGATATAGTTATCCAAGTCCTCTCCAAACAACCTTTCACCACGGAAGGGAAACCCAGCCAGGAGCTTCTTACATGGTGCTTCGGCTGACCAGTTTTTCAACCATAAGATTCTACGTATATGCACCAACCCAAGCGATAGGCGAGAGGTTTGCACGATAGAATCTCTAATGGCGTCAACAGCATAACATAAAGCCGCAGGAAGGTTAGCAAACCCCTGGGCCTGCTGTTCAGGTAATACTTTGATGACCTGCTTAACATGATCTCTTAAGTATTGACAGACTCCAATCGCTGCTACTGCAGGTTGGGCCACTGATCCTGCTAAAGAGAAAACATCTTTCAATAAGAAGTCCATCTTTTTATCCACAGGATCTTTGAGCATCTGAGCGTTGTCTACAGGACAAGTCAGATTACTATTTACAGAGGAAATGGCTGCATCAATAGCCGGTATTCCCCACCTCTTAATAAACTTTTCTTCCATAGGATAAAGTGTAGAAAACTTTTTCGGCGGAAGAAATCGCTTCTCTGGGTGATCCCACTCAGAATAAAGCAGCTTTTCAAGTAAATTATGAACAGGAAAAGCATGTGCTGCTTGGAAAGGTTTCAGTGACCCCAAAGCAGAAGAGGTTTCTGTAACAGTTTCAGGTCTGGGCAACTTAAATGTGGAACGGACCAAACCAGTGAGGATCTGCACTAAGACTTTCTCCTCTTGGGAAGTCGCAGAGGGTCCCTCTCCACCTGATTCCCCCGAAGAGGAATCATCTGTCCCATCCCGATCCTCTGAAAGGGATTCATCTCCTTTATCCCAGAGCTCCTCTGACTGAGGGTCTTGGGGAGCAGAGGAAGGCCTTGTGCGTTTTCTTCCACTGAGTGAAGATGTAATCACGGCCATTAGTTTTTTCTCTAATCCAGAAATGGTTGAGGAAAAAACTTCTTGTGTAATGTACACAGGGGCTGAAGTGCCGGCAGCAGATGTAGCCCCTAACCCCAATGGCTCTCCCTGTCCAGCTGCCCCTGGTCCCTCAGGAGGGGATGGTGTAGCAGACAGGGGGTCCTCAGAACCTGAACGAGACCCCCTAGTGCCTCTGGTTCTTGGGGTGCTTGAACCTCTTCTACCCATAGTGCAAAGCAACAAGGTGTGAGGTATCAAAAACGAACACTGACTGCTAAGCGATGTAGTCTGGCTAAAAGCCTTGCTACCAAATGCCCAAATCCGGTGTTCTTTAGTAAATGCAGCCTAGGGGAATGCCTGTGTCCCACCTTACATGTGACTGTCAGCTCTGTGTCCCTCCAAGGCTCAGAGCACCTGTACAGTGTGCTTTAAATAGCCATGCTTTGGCACTGTGGGCGTCTGAGCACGCTGATGCTTTGCTGACGCCCCGCCCCCCCTCCCCCCCCCTCGTTTTTGAAAAACGAGCGCTTCCCCGCGCGAGCCGACCCTTCCTGGCAAGCCTGAAGGAAGGCTGGGGGTGGGGGAATACGGAGGAGGCCGGCAGTGATGGGCCCTGCATCGCAATGCGGCTTCGGTGGCGGCGGCGGTAGCGGCTGTGACAGTGCGGTCTCACCCGCCTTACAGCATACCTGAGCCTCTCCCTAGCCTGGGGGGACCATCCCAGCAGAGAAAACCCCCCACCATCTTACCTTTGGAGCTGGAGGGAGAGCCTGTGCAGCGGACGCTGAGACAGAATCAAGCATGAGAAGGTTTGTGCTCTTGGCAGCCCCCGGTGGTCACAATAGGCACAGCATGCATTTACCTTAAAGGAGAAGAGCCACTAGAATTAAAATTCTGTGGAATCTCCTCTTACCTTATCCAGGCCGCAGGGTTCAGTTTACACAGACCCAGCCTTCGCCTCTCACGGTGGGCTCCGTTTGTGAAAAACCGTCAGAGACTGGGGCCCCCATCAGTAGGGGGATCCTTCAGTTCTGGGCCTGTAAAGCACCTCGCCAGAAATTAGGAAGTTTAAAGCCATTTGCTGATCCACGGGTCCAGCTCTCTAAAAAGAGAAGCGTTACAGGTAAAACCTCGTTTCTTCGGACACGAGGCCTGGGTACCATCCAATTCGGCCATGAAAAGACACTTTGAATGGATCCGGTCGCCTGGCTTGCCCCAGTATAGGATCTTAGGATATTCCCTTTGGAGCTTCAGCACAGGACATCTTTGCACGTCCAACACCTAAGACACTGGTGTAAAAACTGAGGTATCCCTGGAAGGGGAGGGGTTATATAGGGGGTTGAACTTCCTGATTAGGGTGCGACCAGTGTCCAATACCTAGTGATACCCTATAACCCATCAGTAATTACTGTGGCTCTGTGTCCCGTGATGTCCGAGAAAAGGAATGTTAGTTTTCTGGTCTTCTCTATCATCAATACTATGGGGTTGATTTACTAAAACTGGAGTGCGCAAAATCTGGTTCAGATGTGCATGGTAGCCAATCATCTTCTAACTTCAGCTTTCTCAATTAAGCTGACATAAAAACCTGGAAGCTGACTGGTTTCTATGCAAAACTGCACCAAACTTTGCACTCTCCAGTTTTAGTAAATCAACCCCTAGGAGTTGCTGACCAGAGAAGTCAGAACTCCTGATTCTCAGACTTGTTCTTGGTCACGCTCTCTGAAAACTCTGAAACTTCTGATCAACAACACCACCAAGCTACAAAAATTTTTAGGCAGAATAGTTTGCAATGGCAAGTTACATTTTCTTAGCACTCGGTGGCTTTAAATAGCTTACCTGATTTAAACATTTGTTGTGACATCAGCAAATCATGAAGTGTGCTGATATTATCCCAGCCTGGAAGGAACACCAATATTGCACCATCCTGAAACAAGAGGAAAGAAAGATGGAAAATATGAAACCAAAGAGAATTGAGTCTACTAAATGAAGTTTAAAGTGGTTGTAAAGGTAAACGTTTTTTTTTTAGGAGTGCACCGAATGGAAATTTTGGTGCCGAAACTGAAAATGCAGGATGCACTTTGCCGAAAACCAAAAATGACACTTTTTAAAAAATATTTATATTTTTATATATAAAATTGTCTTATAGTCGACTTTTTAATTAATAACATCAATTTAAAATTGGGGGAGGGAGGAAGGGGAGGAGGGGAGGGGAGGAAGGGGAGGACTGAGGCATGCAAGGATAACACCCAAGCGGACCCCACCCCCTTTTCAGCTTCATTATCTGCATTTTTCTTCTTTCAGTCGCATGCCAAAAACACAGTTTTTGGCCGATAATTTTCGGCGGCTGAAATTTCGGTGCACCACTAGCTTTTTTACCTTAATAAAATATCTGCATTAAAAGGTAAAAAACCTTTTAGGCGCTGGTCCTCCCCAACCCCACCTAAACACTTACCAGGGCCCGATCTCGGTCCAGCACTGTGCCCGAGAGCAAAGGCGCTGCTCTCCCCCTCCTTACTGGACTTAGTGAGAAGAGTGAGACTTGGTAACTGCTGCGGTCAATCAAATCCAGTAAGAAGGGATCAGCAGGCGAGGCCAAGCTGCACTGTGTGTGTCAATAGATGCAAACAACGTGGCTCTGGATCGAGCCCACACGAGTACCCCCCTCCCACTCCTTCCCTCCAGCAGATGACTTGCTGTGGGGTACTCGAAGGCAGGAGGAGTCAAGAGTGCCAGAGGGGGACCCAGAGGAGGAGGAGGATCTGGACTGCTTTCTGCTAAACCACTGCACGGAGCAGTCAAGCATAACATGTTTGTTTAAAAATAAACGTTTAATATCACTTTAAAACCCCCAAAACATTCTAGATTTTCTGATAGCAGAGACCTGGAGATAAAAAATATGCAGTACGAATTTTTTTTATGTCAAACAGTTTTAGTGCAATGGTTTATCCCTGTCAGTACAGGAGCCCTACTGCAAAGTTTACACTAACCTGTAGTTTGGCTTTAAGGTATATATAAAGCAGAAATTTCTTCAAAGTGAGAGGAATTGCCTTTTAGAAAGTTGTCATTGGCACAAGTGTCCACGTCGGAAAACTTTCCCTCTATTTTTTTTGTTCTGGAGGCACTTGCTGACAATGTTCACCAGGATGTGTGTGAGTATCTCCCTAACGAAGATGGTGTAATAAAAAACCTGTCGGGGCCCTAAACCCTCACCAATCAATCCAAAATTTAAAAAAATTAAACAAGATATAGTTTAGGCCTTTATGCTTGGTGCAGCAGTTCTATCAGGGCTGCAATGTACTGAGGAGACTCAGTCTTCAGCTTTGTTACATGAAGGATATTGCAGAACAGTAAACGGACTGCATGCTGTAGAGTGCTAATATTATCTGGGGTATATGGTGCACAGTGTTGACTCTACTGGAGTGCAATGTGATGTATATTGTGTGGCTTCTACTCCGCTTGTCAAGCACAGCCTCACTCCACAAAAAGCTTAAAGGACAACATGCTAATGCACGCAATATGTTCAGTGAGGGGGTGTTATGCTTCTGAATATGGGGGACATATTGTATGCGGATTGCTCATTCCAACAGTTAGATAATTCGCCCTTCTTTCTTTTCAACCAATACAATATTCTCTTAGGATAACGTATCTGTTATACTGTTAATTATCAGAGGCATTATACTACTAAGTGGGATGTTACAATGTCAGTATATAACAACTGAAAGTCTGTTACATATACCCCTGAAAGTGATTTATTATACTGTATCTGTTCAATAGGTGCAAGAAACATCTGTTGATCCTGACAAATTTTTGAGCAGATAACTTCTTGTGCTCTCTTCTGTACATTTATTAGCATGGTCCCCAGCTCTCTTTGTGGACTAAAGAACAACCTCTCATTTTGTTGAGAGTGTGGGAGGTGCCCTGTAGTTATCTACTATGGTGACAACACTGCTTCTCTGTAGAATACAACCTAGCACAGGAAGTACGATACTGCCAGGATCACCAGGTGAAAATGCATTGAAATGCAGTTCTTGGGTTTAGCTTTAAAGAGACTCACATTTTGCTTAGCCTACAAAAGCCAATGTGCACCTTAGGCCTAAAAGTTTTGTATGTACTTTTTATTTTATACATTTAGGACACCCCTCTAACCAGTATAGAATTTCAGTATACCGGGTTCCATAATAATCTCTGTTTGGTACCCTATTTTGCCTAAAGCCAGCCATGACTTCCCGGGTCAATTTAGCCATGCCTTCTGCCAGGCTGATCTGGTATACAATAGATAGAACATAATTATATATAGTACATAATTTAATAAATGAAGGGTTACATTTGATTAAACATAGCTCAATTAGAAATAAATTTAGCAACTGTAAAATGAAAATACAGAGACTAAAGTAAATAGAAATTTTCACAAACACCTGGGTTTACTTCAAAATTACACAATCAAAGGTATTAAAATAATGGCGTTTGACCTTACCTCCCCTTTCAGGACTATGTGCCTGATAAGCTCAGCAATCAGATCGAGATCAACCTTCTCGTCATCCGCACATTCCAAAGAATGAATAGTACTGTCAGAGTACCTACAGAAAATGACAAGAGAAAGGGTTACTTACACTGAACGCTGAGGTATTAGTCAAGAAACAGACCTTAGGTGCATCCAGAGGAAGAAAAGTGGCCGCATACAGAGGCTCTATTCATCAAGACAAATGGGCTCTTTTATACTCATTTTCTCCACAAAACGTTCAGCAATAATGTTTGTGAATTGACTTTTACATTCAAAATGCCTCAAACATCAATAAAATATTACGTAAATCAGTAAATCCAGCTAGTCCATGTGGTAATAAAGCAAGGAGAAAATTGATTGCTGAAAAAAATAAAATGGTAGTAAAAATACTGCATGCATACATTAGGATTTGATCAACTAAGTCTTTTTTACCCAAACAAAACTACATAGTACATACTGCTGGTACAAAGGCAACACAGTTTGTACAAGAGTTTATGTATGTCAGCAACATACTTTACTTGAAGTTCCCGCACATATCTTGGCCAGCGTTCCTGATACAGCTTCTCCTTTTCTGCTTTCTCTGGTCGAATCATACGTCCTTGCATAAACCTATTCTTCCACTGTGGCTTACGGTCTTTGTCTTTAGGGGAATACCTAAATATATGACATACATTAAAAAAAACGGCCTAGAATTGCAAATGTCACACTGTCTCAGGCCACACACACTAATCCACTTGCATCTAGCTACTTAGCAGTACAGCTTCCATTGCTCAAATGTTAATTATTATGGTCAATTCCAAGTCTTGAATAAAGAATAAAAACAAACTGAAATACTTCCCTTGTCTTGAGAAGCTTCTACAAAAATAAACTATAGTGGAAGGCAAAAAATGCAAACGAAACATACCTTAGCATTTCAATTACATCCTCCAAGAGATACTCTTTGACTGGGAAAGTAAATCCAGGAATATGCAGCATTGGACATTTACCTGTGCAAGGAAAATCATGGATAACATTTGATTCACACCAAGATAAATTGTTTTATACATATTGGTGTCTAAGGCCATGTTTACTGGATCAAAGCAGACAAGCAATGCGGTATATTTAGGCTCAATTTACATTAGCGCAACTCCAAAGCTGCACGATTTCCAGTGCGACTTTACACTCAATGGATCTAAGTCCCACCAAAGTAGTGCAGGCATCGATCTGAACGTGCCATTGAAAAGAATGGCTGCGACTTATGTCCAAAGTCGCATGACAAGTTGCACTAGTGTGAATGGAGCCTATAGTTACAGAAAAAGTAAAGTTTGTTTCATGTTGAGCCTCACTAGCAGAGTACTTGATGAAGCAAGGAAGCATTTAAAGCCTGGACAGGATCTGGTTTCCTGAGCTGGAACCTTTTGGGCCAGATTACATGCTGCGTTTTAAGTGCTTTGGATACCTTACAGCTGAACTGTATATGACCTGCATTTGCATGAAAACACATCAAAGGTGCAACAAGCAGGACTTTCTTTTTAACGCACCAAACCTAAAAAGCACAGGTGTGAATGTGGCGGCCTTATGCCTCTTTCACAATGGCAATGCCAAACCTGCATTTATATGCATTTAGGAGGACACGTCGAAAAGCCATATAAATATATAATGATTTTTCAATGGTGCCATTCACAATGTGTGTTTACCTGCGTTTTAAGCAGAACTAAAATCAAAACTTTTTTTTCATTTTGGATCAAGGGAGGGTTATAGTGCTTGCAAGGTTAGTTTTTGCCATCCGAGGCCCATTGGGGAGATTTTTCTTCACTTCCTGTACCATAACCAAAACAGGAAGTGGGAAGAATCCCTTCAAAGTGAGGGAATCCCTGGTTGGCCGTAGTGTCACCAAAACTAGTGTCTCAATTGGAAGATGTTTCCTCTATTCCTGTTCTGGGGACAACATAACATGTGGGATTTTACTTTCACTTTCGATGAGCACAGTAAAAAAGGACAAATAGGGACGGTGAATCTCCCTAACAGGGATACAGACCACAATAAAAACCTGACAGGTGTGCCAATCCATCTCCATTCTGGACTAAGCTAAGGAAAAAAGTTTTGTCCTTAGTTCTGCTTTAAGTGCGGTCAGCTTAGCTGCATTTAGAGAATGGAATTCTGTGCATCCAGAATCCGATAAGACAACGCAGCTAAACAGGTGTAAACCCATTTAAATGCGACTAATCGTTGCCAAACCTGCTTTAAAGCAGAAATACCTAAGAGCAGGAGAAAAAAATTATCTGGGAGGAATAAAAGTAGTTTATGCTTCACAGATTACTTCTTCTGCATTTAGAAAAGCTAAAGGCAGAAATGCCAGTGTAAATGAGGCTTTAAAGGGGTTCTAAAGGATCAAGGTTCATAGAATGCATAAAGGTAAAAAACCTTCTCTGTGCAGCAGCCCCCTAACACTTAACTGAGCTCCATCGAGATCCAGAGATGTGTGCGAGAGCCTTGGCTCTCCGGGGACTGTCCCTCCTCATTGGCTGACACAGCAGCAGGAGCCATTGCTGTTGTCAATCACAGCCAGTGAGCCAATGAGGAGAGGGGGGCGGGGCCGACCTGCTGCTATGTGTGTGTGAATAGACACACAAAGCAGCGGCTCAGGTGCAAGTCTGCTTAGGTACCACCATTGTAAGCTGCTGCTCTGATGGCACTTGACAGGAGCGAGGGGCCAGGAGTAACGAAGGGGGAACTGAGAAGAGGAGGATCTGGGCTGCTCTGCGCAAAACCACTGCACAGAGCAGGCAAGTATGACATGTTTTTTTAATTATTGCCTTTAATATCACTTTAAAGTGTACCTGTACTCCAGTTTTAACGTCTACAATTGAAATTTCTACCAGATGACAAAAGATGCCACTTCGTCAATTCCCTTTACACACTGGGTTGCTGGGGGCCTGCCTTTTCTAGACTTGCCTGCCAGCTTTCACATCCTGTCCAAAGAAAGTGGGCCAGATAAATGATTGTTCTTCTGAAAGTTCTCTAGCATACGTGAGGCATATTTAGCAAGGTAGCAGCATAATTTGCCTACGTCGAATAGGATTTTCAACTGTAAAATCACAAATTGCATGCAAAATTTGTAAAAGGAATAACACAGCTTTTGGACACCAATCAACTTCAATGTGGCATGGAACTTAGTATCATATCTCTGCCTGGTCTGACTGGACCGACTCCCTCTGATAAGCACCTGTACAGACACTTACTAGAGGCGAATGAGTTGGGAAAAGCTGCCTCGCTAAGCAGAGGGGAAGAGGCAGCCAGTAGGTTCCCTGTGAGGAGTGTCTGGAAGAAGCTAAATCGCAAAGGTAGCAGGCATCTGGCAGCTCTGAGCTGCTTTGCACTTCTCTGCCACTGGAGAGGAGAATCATGAGCTTTTATGCCCCTGCACAGCGATAACATTCCAGGTATGTGCTGTCATTACGCAATATGGGTCTACTAAACAGAGGTTCCTAGTTTTGTGAGCACAGATACACATGTATAGTTTTGTTGGGCCCAGGGTCTTCACTGACAACTAGACTGAATTCCTGGATAGTAGAAAAGTAGTTAACAGAGCTTAGACATGAAAACAGATCCAAATAACATCATGAACATAAATCAGGAAGGAGAACATTTTCTGGCTTATAAAAGGCAATACCAGCTATCTTGTGGTTTCTGTTTTCAGGGAAAACAGAGTACAGATTCATGTTTAGGTTGTTGGATACAGTCATGCTCAAAAGTTTGCATACCCTGGCAGAAATCATGAAATTTTGGCATCGATGTTGAAAATATGGCGGATCATACCGAAAAACCTTTTTAAATCATAACAGAAATAACCTAAATGTCCCTAATCAAAAAAAGTTGACATACCCTGGAATGTTTGGCCTTGGTACAGA
Organism: Aquarana catesbeiana; assembly: GCF_042186555.1. Lineage (NCBI taxonomy): Eukaryota > Metazoa > Chordata > Amphibia > Anura > Ranidae > Aquarana > Aquarana catesbeiana. The sequence continues at coordinate 193,143,206 of NC_133327.1, forward strand.
CACACAAGGTGACAGACATAGGTTAAAATGACAATTAAATTATTAATTTCCCACAATTGTGGGGTCTTTTTAAATTGTAATTAGTGTCTTTGTCTAAATCGTCAATGAGTTTGTTAGCTCTCACGTGGATGCACTGAGCAAGCTAGATACTGAGCCCTGGGAAGCAGAAAAGAACTGTCAAAAGACCTGCTTAACAGGGTAATGGAAGAGATCCTTATCCTTAAAGATGGAAAAGGATATAAAAAGACATCCAAAGCTTTGAATACGCCAGTCAGTACTGTTCAGTTAATAAAAGAGAAGTATGGGTTATTTTTTTAAAGAAATATACTTACCTAGGTGGATGCAGCATCGGTTTGATGCTGCTTCTGTCCTCCGCCGGCTCTAACACTGAGAACCGAGTGATCAAACACTACCGATCGCTTGGTTCTGAGGGTCACCAGCTCTCTGCTCTGCCCCCCACCCCCAGCATCACTGGAGCGCTGGGCTGTGGAGGGGGGCGGAAGTGGCCAGCGAATGCTCTCAGCAGCCCGCTGAGCTAGGTGTCGGTCCAGGCATGTGGGCAGATTCCGACTTCATTCTCGCAATCTTGCCTGAGCCTGGACTGGGTCTCTGTGATGTCAGCAGACAGCAGGCTTCAGCCCACTGTCTGCTGAAAATGGGTAACAGGAGTGCAGAAAGAACGACACTCCTGTGATCCATAGAAGTACAAACGAGTTTTGGCTGTACTTCTCCTTTAAGAAGTGGAAAATTCAGGGATCTCTTGATACCAAGCCAAGGTCAGGCAGACTAAGAAAGATTGCAGCCACAACTGCTTAGATTAATTGTTCGGGATAGAAAGAAAAACCCGCAGGTAACCTCAGGAGAAATGCAGGCTTCTCTGAAAAAAGATGGTGTGGTTGTTTCAAGGAGCACAATACGATGATACTTGAACAAAAATGAGCTGCATGGTCGAGCTGCTAGAAAGAAGCCTTTACTGCACCAATGCCACAAAAAATCCCAGTTACAATATGCCCGACAACACCTTGACATGCCTCTCAGCTTCTGGCACAGTTATCTGGAGTGAGTAAACCAAAATAGAGCTGTATGCTCACAACCATAAGCACTAGGTTTGGAGAGGGGTCAACAAGGCTTATAGCAACAAGAATTCCCTCCCTACTGTGAAGCATGGTGGTGGCTCACTGATGTTTTATAAACAATAGATTTTTTTTTGGGGGGGGGGGGGGGGTGTAAGCTCTAGAGGCACAGGGAATCTTGTGAAAATTGATGGCAAGATGAATGCAGCATGTTATCAGAAAATACTGGCAGACAATTTGCATTCTTCTGCATGAAAGCTGCACATGGGACGCTCTTGGACTTTGCAGCATGACAATGACCCTATGCACAAGGCCAAGTTGACCCTCCAGTAGTTACAACAGAAAAAGGTGAAGGTTCTGGAGTGGCAAGCACAGTCTCCTGACCTTAATATCATAGAACCACTCTAGGTAAATCTCAAACCTGCCGTTCATGCAAGACGACCAAAGACTTTGCATGAGCTGGAGGCATTTTGCCAAGACGAATGGGCAGCTATACCACCTGCAAGAATTCAGGGCCCCATAGACAACTATTACAAAAAGCTGCATGCCAAAGGGATCAATAGACCGTATTAAGAACCAAGGGTATACTGACGTTTAATTTAAATTTGTTTACTTGTTGCCATATTTTGTTTTATGATTTCCCCATTCTGGTATGACCTACAGTTGAATATGAATCCCATAAGAAAACAAAGAAATGTGTTTTGCCTGCTCACTCATGTTTTCTTTAACCACTTCCCTACCGCACATAGTCAAATGACGTCCTTGACTTTGTGCTATGATATCTGAATGATGCCTGCAGCTAGAGGCATTATTCAGATATCATTATTTTCAGCCAGCGATTCTGTGCACCATAAGCACGATCATAGCAGCAAAAATTATTGTGCAAATACTGTGCAAGATAAAAAGTTGCAATGACCGCCATTTTATTCCCCAGCGTGTCTGCTAAAAAAACATATATAATGTTTGGGGGTTCTGAGTAATTTTCTAGCAAAAAATGATGATTTTTACATGTAGGAAAGAAGTGCCAGAATAGGCCCGGTATGGAAGTGGTTAACAATGATACATACTATATATTACCAATTCTCCAAGGGTACGCAAACTTTGAGCACAACTGTACAAGGGGGTTCGATGCAAAAGCAATTAGCTTTCAGGAGAAGATGATGATTTGCAATTGAGATCAGTTTGGAATAAATTTGCAATGCTTTGGGACACTTCTGACTTGCATTCACATTGACTAAAGGGGATAAACAGAAGTTCAGATAAGAGAATAAAGAAAAATGGAACAATTGGTTTGCACTTTAAAAGTATGGGCTACATAAAAAAAAAAAAAAAAAAAAAAAAAAAAAAAAAAAAGAAAAAACCCCTACATACTTCACCTGTCCATGTCAGCTCTAAGTCGACACGACCGTTGGCCTCTCAGATCTCAGTCAGCTCAGAGAGTAGAACAGTGACACTGCGCTCTGCTCTGCCCCTTCAGCATTCACTGGAGTCCCGGACTGAAGAGGGGGCAGGCGCAGGTGGCTTCGGCTCTCAGCCGTTTACTGGGCCGGAGCCAGTTGTTACTCAAGCAGCTGGGTGGATCCTAGCAATGTGGTAGGGATCCTTGCAGAGCCTGGAGCTGCTCTGTGATGTCAACTGATAGCAGGCAATAAATAGCCTCCTAGGAGCTGACTTTGGGTCACAGGAGAGCAAAAGTGCACTCCTGTGACCCAGAAGCGAATTCTAGCCAAAAAAGTCTTAATTAGATTTGTCTTTTAACAGTGAGTGAGCAGCCATAAGACTGTTCTCGAATACCGATATTAGAGAGGGAGGGAATCAGCAATGCAGGTGAACCTACTTCTCCATATAAACCATGGAATGGTTAACAGAAATCCATATCCTAAATGTACCAGACTCTGTATTGGTAACACTTTGACTGTACTATAAGGCCTTATGCACACGGACGTTTTTACAGCCGCGTTGTTTGCAGCTTAAACACGCCTGTCTATGTTAGTCTATGGCTTCATGCCCACCTAGACGTTTTTGAGCTGCAAATGGCATGGGCGTTTTTAAGCTGTAAAAAAACCCCAGGACCAGTGCTTTCCGTGGCGCTAGAGCTGTAAAAACACGGAAAAACGAAGCCGCTGCATTTTTTTAGCGTTTTTTAGCTCCAGCGTTTTTTTGCTCAAAAAAGTTGATTGGACACTGTATTCTCTGTAAAAAACAGGAAATTCCTGTCTGGACATTAGATTACTCAAGAGTCCTTTGCACAGCCGTGTGACTGTGGGTAGGAAAAAGAGTTGAAGATGGCAAGTGCTGTTTCTCAAGTGGAGCTCATGACTGCTGTACAGGCCCATCCTGAACTGTGGGATGTGGCACATCCACTTCATGGAGACCACATCCGAAAAGTGAAAGCATGGGAGGATATCAGTGCTGCCATTACCCCTGGCTGGGAAGAATTAAGAAATGCCGAAAGAAAAGAAATAAGTAAGTCTATTTTCCTTGAATGCATGATCTGTTTGTGTGTAATGTAAATGAAGATTGCATATTTAACCCTTTGTTTTCCACGTTATTTTAGGCAAAATTATACAGCGCTGCTGGAAGTCCCTACGCGACCATGTCAGGAGGGACCTCACGGACGAGGAGAAGGCAGCACTTAGTGGAGCACCAGTGCCTGCGAAGAGACCACATGTCTATCACACAAATTTGCTGTTCTTACGGCAAAATATGATGAGCAACACCAGACCGTAAGTTTTTTTGTTTTTTTTTCATATATTTGCCTATGTACATTGCTTTTCAGGCGGTATGTTCCATGGCCACTTGCCGAACGCCGCATGTACATATACGCCGGCAGAATGGCACGGCTGCACAAATGGGCGTACCTGTACGTCCCTTTTCATTTGCCGGCGTGGCGGCGCGCGTTCCCATCGCGAGGTCCGTGAGTCCGACCGCGGGTCCTGCGGACTCAATGTCCGCGGGGACACCGGCGATCGTCTCATGGAGAGGAAGAGGTTAACCCCTTCACTGCCAGTGTAATTTTTACAGTAATCATTGCAATTTTAATCGCTGTAAAAATGACAATGTTCCCAAAAATGTGTCAAAATTGTCCAATGTGTCCGCCATAATGTCGCAGTCAGGATAAAAATCGCTGATCGCCGTCATTATTAATAAAATAAAAATTATTAAGAAAAATGCCATAAAACTATCCTTTATTTTGTAGACGCTATAACTTTTGCACAAACAAACTTTCTTAACTGAAATCTGTAGAATACATATTTTCCTAAACAAAAAAACATTTTTGATTTATATATTTTTGGGGGGATATTTATTACTTGAAAAAATTAAAAATCAAACTTTTTAAAAAAAAATTACACTTTTTTTTGTTTATAGCGCAGAAAAAAAAAAAAATAAATAAAACGCAGAGGTGATCAAATACCACCTAAAAAAAGGTCTGTTTGAGGGGGAAAAAAAGGACGTCAATTTTTTTTTGGAGCCACGTTGCATGACCACGCAAATGTTAAAGCGACGCTGTGACGAATCGCAAAAAGTGCTCTGGTCTTTGGACAGCTAAATGGTCCGGGCTGAAGTGGTTACGTTTATACATTTATTGTCTTCAGGACAACTTCTAACATTACACAGAATGCTGGAATCCAGGGCCTTGGAATCTGTGTCTACTGCCAGTCAGCAAGGTGGAGAGCAGCGCGGTCGTGGCGGTGTTCGTGGCCGTGGCCGTGAACGTCAGACGAGGGGCGGGTTCAATCTGGAGGCTGATGACAGAGTGCTAGCACTGCTGCAGGAAGTGCGGCAGGAGAGGTGCAGTATGGATGAGTTTTTGGACACCAGTAACCCACGCGCCTGCTTCTGCCGCAGCCTATACCACATTCTGGAGGACATTGGGGAAGACCAAGAGAAGCATTGTATGGATCGCATGTATGGTATTGCAATGCATTACCGACAAGCAAAACTAAGTGGTGGGCCACCTCCATGCGATCCATATAATGCTTCTCATGATCCCCCAATGGCCCCTGGGACCTGCTAGCACCCCCCTCTCACTATCAGCCCCCTCCTCAACGCCAACCACCACCTATCCCGTCCCAGACCTCATTCTACACCCCGCACTCCTATGGTGAATTTCCACCTTCCACCTCCCATTTTCAGCCCTCATACCCTGTACCCCGCTACCAGCAGGATTTTTTGAGTGATTGCCAGGCCCAAGCATTACCCCGTCCCCAATCCCCACATCCCCAAAGTGATCAATCATCCACCACCACCTATCACCAGTTGTGATCCCAAACCTTTTATTTCGTTCTAATAAATATCCTTTTTTCTTGAAAATAAATGTGTTAAATTTGTCTTTTATATGATGCACAACAGCACTCCTTTGCACTCTGCTTGCCCTGAAGGCAGAGTGCAAAGGACTCTATCGTACTCTGTTTTTGGACAAGCATAAGCTAGCTCTTTTTTGGGCTTAGACTAGGCTTACCCCGAAAGCAGAGTCAAATTGACTTGTTGAACAATCGTTGATAAATGGACATAAAAATAACAAACTTCAATTTTGAAATGCTTTATTTCAAAAAACACAAGAAAGCAAAGCTAGATGTATTCCAAATATTTTTTACACATAATCATTCTGCCACGATACCTCTCCATCAGGGGATTCAAAAAATTCTGAAAATTGGTTTTGAATGCTCATGACACATGCCGTTAAATGCAAGTCCACAAATTGAACCCTCTGAAGTTGGTTACTGGGCTCCTGTTCAACATTATTTCTGTCACTGTCCTGCATAAAATTGTGCAGAACGCAGCATGCCAGGATGACTTTAATGCCGTTGTCAACATCCAATTGCATACTTGTCAGCAAAACTCGCCATTTGGCCGTGCACACCCCGAATGCACATTCAACAACATGGCGTGCACGGCTGAGCCGATAATTGTAGATCTTTTGTCGTCGGCTGAGACCATAGCCACTGTATGGCCTCATAACATTTTCAGCCAGTCCAAAGGCCTCATCTGCCACCATGACTAATGGCAAGCTGGGTTCTTCAGTGCAGGGTAGAGGCCTGCTTTCAGGAATATTGAGTCGTCCCTCATATAGACGACGTCCGAAGGCTGACTCGCGGAATATGCGGGCGTCACCTTGGCTTCCATATGCTCCCACATCAACAAAAAGAAATTTAAGGTGTGCGTCGGACAATGCCAGGAGGACCACCGAAAAATATTTTTTGTAATTAAAATATGACGATCCAGAGTGGGAAGGCTTCTTGACCCTGATGTTTTTCCCATCAAGGGCTCCCATACAATTTGGGAACTGAGTTTTTTCCCAAAAAGCGTCGACAACTGATTCCTAGATGTCTTCTGTTGGCTCTGGCATTACAATGTTATGCAATTCCTCCCATATTGCCACACGTTTCCTTTATTATTTTTCACACCGTTGTGAGGCCAAGGAGGAAGTAATGATGCAACGAGGCATAACTTTGTCCTGTGGCAAGGAACCTAAGATAACATAATAAATTTAGTTATTGAAAGAGAAAAGCATAAAAATAAGTCCTAACCCTACCCTTAAACCTAACCCTATCTCCTAACCCTATCTCCTAACCCCTGTATTCACTTACCCGAGTGTCACTAGCAGCCGTTCCTCTGGTGACACAGAGCTACGCATCACAGTGTCCATCTTTGTGAGCCTTGGCCTGAGCCTCTCCAACAGGTCATTAAAGAGCGGCACTGACATCCTTGTAAAGTTAAGGAATTTTGTCGGATATGAGCGCAGTTGGTAATAAATATTGCCAAAGTACCCCGTAGAAAAACGATTGGATACCATTGGATGCACCCAAAATTGACGTCTGCTGCTTCTCTCCTCCTCCTGTCTCCTTCTCCGCAATACAATCAGGATTGCCTCATCGATCTTCTGGACGACAGGATCCATATTTATCAGAAAAATACACAAATTGAACATAGACTCAGACAGACTCTGAAACACTCTCTCCTCTCTCTCTCTCCTACCAAAATGGCACCGACACATGCTCATTAACATATTTTCTTTGGTTTCTGTGCCATTGTGGGAAATTTGGGAGTGTATATAGCTGAGAGATGTGTTTTTCATTAAAAAATGCTACTTAGCGATAACGCTAAAAAACATGCAAAAACGCTAATGCAAAACGCGGTAAATAAAAAAATCGCGTTTTTAACGCCGGTTTTTCCAGGCATCGAACCTAGCTTTACAGCTCGTTTTTTAAAACGTCCATGTGCATGAGGCCTTAGGGTATGGATTACCTTTAACCATTCCATGGTTTTTATTGTACTACTAAAGATGTATTTGTTTCTAATTTTACATGTTGTGTGAAGTGACACTACATCACCCTACTCCAATCTCCTATTTTGGAAGATTGGAATGCTTTTCACTTTTTTTTTTTTAATGCAGCCACCACATCTAAGAATTGATAAACTGCAAAATAATAAAAGGTTTGCTTTTGGGTTTAATACTGCTTTAATCTAAACTAAACTTAAATCTAAACGATATTGAAGTTTGTCAGCTTACTTTGTGAGGATCCCCCACACATTAAAGTGTAACTCCACTTTAGTCAAGGAAAAAAAAAAAAAAAAAAAAAAAAAACATTCCCCTCTGGGTGATCTATGTACATTGAAATGATTTTAACCACTTCCCGCCCAAGGTACGTCCACGGACATCCTTGACTTTGCGGGGGATATCTGAATGATGGGTGCAGCTACAGGCATCATTTAGATATCGGCTTGTTTCAGCTGGCGATTCCCTACACCATAAGAATGATGTTGGGGACGACCCCCCCCCCCCCCGGTGCTTCTACCGACTCACCGCTTCCATCGAGAACGGATCCGCCGGCCCCAGATGTTTACCATAGAGATTTCTCTATGATGATTCTCTATGATCATTCAGAGGCCGGGCACGATGTTATGACGTCACGCCCGGCCTCTGTATTCAAACAAATGGCGCTACCTCGGCTATTTTTTTTTTTATTTCAGGCTTCCCAGCCTAGAGGTGAGATGTGGGGTCTTATTGACCCCATATCTCACTGTAAAAAGGACCGATCATGCCATACTCCTATTACAAGGGATGTTTACATTCTTTGTAATAGGAATAAAAGTGATCAATTTTTTTTTTTTTTAAAGTGTCAAACTAAAAAAAAATAAAAGTCAAATTAACAATAAAAAATAGAATAAAAAATTTAATGTGACCCTGTCCCCGTGTGCTCGCACGCAGAAGTGAACGCATACGTAAGTCCCGCTCGCATATGAAGACGGTGTTCAAACCACACATGTGAGGTATCGCCGCAAACTTTAGAGTAAGAAAAAATTCTAGCACTAGACCTCCTCTGTAACTCAAAACGTGCAACCTGTAAAAAATTTTAAAGCGTTGCCTATGGGGATTTTTAAGTACCGAAGTTTGGGGCCATTCCACGAGCATGTGCAATTTTGAAGCATGACATGTTTGGTATCGATTTACTCGGCGTAGCTTCATCTGTCACATAATGCAAAAAAATTGAGCCAACCTTAATGTTTTTTTTTTTTTTTAAAAGCACGAAACTGTTTTTTTTTTTTTTCCCAAAAAAAATGTGCTGCACAAATGCCATGCGAGATAAAAAGTTGCAATGACCACCATTGTATTCTCTAGTGTCTTTGCTAAAAAAATATATAATGTTTGGGGGTTCTATGTAATTTTCTAGCAAAAATATGATGAATTTTACATGTAGGAGAGAAATGTCAGAATTGGCCTGGGTGCGAAGTGGTTAAAGCGGAGTTCAAGACTAAATTTAAACTAGGTCTTAAGCAAATGAGCAACACCCCCTCGTTTTTTGGATATATTTTTTTTTTAGGTTTCCTGCAGGACAACCTACATCATCATCTGCCCCTCCTACCTCCCCCCCGCTGTGTTCTGGAACCTGTGTGTGACGACGGGGCCATTCAGAAAGCACAGCGCGACTTGAGCATGCGCAGTAGGAAACCGACTGTGAAGTCTGAAGGTTTCACTGCTGGTTTTCCCTTAGTTGTAATGCCAACGCCTGCACCCGAACGGATGGACGAATCGGCTTCGGGGTGCCGAAATCACAGGATCTCTGGACAGGTAAGTGTCCTTATATTAAAAGCCAGCAGCTACAGTATTTCTAGCTGCTGACTTTTATTTTATTTTTTTCAGAGGCTGGAACTCCACTTAAGGAAACGTTGTTGCAGATTCCTACCTTTTGTTATTCGGAAGAAATAGCTGTATGTTTGTTTGTGTCCATGTGCAAAGTGAATGTGAATTACTTTATAATTCTCAATCAGCTGCTGCACTTGCAGGCTTCTAAATGAGGAAGTGGTAGGGACTGAATCCCTTCAGATGTACTAAACCATTAGGAGTATCTCGCCAAAAATGAATCTTTTGTTGGATGCCCAAAATTGGGCTTATATCTTAACACTTCCAGGGAAATCAGTAAGCCAATCACACATGCAGAAAATGACATGTTGGGGGGGGGGGGGGGGGGTCGGGTCATACACCAAATATATACAGAATACCTTCAAGGGCCATTTTGATTTACATTTTACAGAAAATTACAGTGCAGCACGTTGAAAGGGAAAACGTCGTTTTTAAAGCGTAGTTCCACCCACTTTTGAGAGGTGGTCTTTTTTTTGCTAACTTTTCACACAAAAGTGGAGTTAACCTTTTACTTCCTTGAATTCTGTGACACATTTTCATTATGCCCTGTGTGTAGATACTGCTGTGTCACAGAATTCACAGAGCCTGCCTTCTGGACCACAGAGGTGCTGAGAGGAGGAGTTCATGTGGTGGAAGTCAAGTACAGGAATCACTGATTACAGGCAGTACGGTACCATGGAATATTTAGTCCTTAGAAATTAAAATCAAACAGCAAAGAAGATGCAAAGCTTACAGGGAATTCAAGAAATTGTGGAAAGAGATGTCCAGCAGGCAGGCAAGCCTGCAACATGAAAGAAGGTTTTTTTTAAAGTCAGCTTATATTGTTAAAAATAACTACTGTATTTTTGTATTGCTCTTACAATGATGATAGTATAAAATAAAAGAATATGCTGTGACAATAGAACTCCTTTAAAGTATCAGGTAATAGAAAATTCATAGTTACATCCTTCATGATAGTATTACCTTTACAGTGAACATTTTTTTGTGCCAAAACATATCTATGCAATAAGAGGTCACCATTGAAAATCCTAGCACTAAGGCTACTTACAGACTGGGGCGTTGGGGGTGTCGGCAGTAAAGTGCCGATATTTCTAGCGGTGCTTTACCGTCATTTTTGTGGGGTTTTTGGCCGCTAGCGGGACGCTTTTAACTCCCGCTAGCATCCAAAAAAGGGTTAAAACCGCCCGCAAAGCACCGCTGCAGCGACGCTATGCTGGCAGTGCTGTCCATTGATTTCAATGGGCAGGGGTGCTTTAGGAGCAGTGTATACAACGCTCCTACAGCGCTGCAAAGATGTGGCTTTGCAGCACTCGAGCTTTCACACTGGAGTGAGAGGAGAGGCTCATTGCAGGCGCTATTTTTAGCGCTATAGCGCCTATAAAGTGCCTCAGTGTGAAAGCAGCCTAAAAGGCCATACCAAAAACGTGAACTAGAAAATCGGCACCAAAACAATTGTACCATGAAAAAGGTGATGGGGTCATTAAAAAAAAACGAAAAAAAAATTAAACTACTTTCAAAATCAACGTCATCCCAACTTGCAAACCAAGATTAAATCAAAAACGAATCAAAAACAATGTCTTTGGATAGTAAACAGGAAAATTTACAGTGGCTGATAGGTTAGGGAACAGCACTAGGCAAATTATTTCCAATCAGAGTTGCATAAAATAACTTTACAAGACAAACAACTCACCAAAGTACTGAGAAAACTTCTCTGCATTGAGAGTGGCACTCATCAGTATGACCTTCAAATCTGGGCGGCAGATCAGAAGATCTTTCACTATTGCCATGAGGACATCAGAATGCAGGTTTCTCTCATGAATTTCATCTAGGACAACGTGACTGACATCGCCCAAGCGTCTGGAGTGAAACAAAATTGGCTGGAAAATTATCCGCAATATTAAAAGTACTGTATAATACAAGATGTGTGCACATAGGTGTGTACTTACTGGTCAGACTGAAGCCACTGCAGAACTATGCCAGTCGTACAGTACAAGATTGAACCCTGTTTCCGAGGCAACTGGCTAAAACAAAAGAGTAAAATGAGTTCCATTGAAAGTGTTGCTAAAATGTTCCTCCATCAATATTACTAATCACTTCTTTAGTAAACAAGATGCCATATGCTCAACAAATGACTTCAAGAAGAAACTAACCAACCAGCATTGTGTAAGGTACTGCAATTGATGTTATGTTTAATCACCATATCCTATATCGCTTTTAATGGTTACAAGGGCAAACGAGGAAAGAGATTCTTCTTTGTGAAGGGCACAGAGGGAGAGAGACCATCACATGCTTCCCAATACCCACAAATACCAAGCATTTCATTGGGGCAGCAGAGGAGTGCAAGGTAAAGCAAGACTTTTGACATACCTATAAAATAATTTTCTAAGAAGTACATCACAAGACACAGGATTGGCTTTTCTTAGACCAATGGGTTATGTTCTACTTCCAGGTGATTAGATGCTGACAAATGGCCAAGGCGAAACCCATCCCTGTAAAACTTCTCCTACACCCAGCAAGCCTTAAGCTTTTTTAGCAAGCAAGGTAGCAGTGATCCTAGACCCAGAGGGAATGTACCTAACCTCCCTGGCAGTATTCCTGAGCGTGACTTGGGGTTGATTTGCTCTGCCAGGAGTGGTAACCTCGAGTTACGCTCGGGGTAACATTGCAGAGCTGTCAGAGGAGTCCCCTTTACCTTGTCCTGGCGATCCAGCAACGTCCTCCGGCGAGAGCGCCGACCGGCATCTGACTCGCTAGTTCCGTTCCCTGCGAGCAGCAGCGCATGGGAGCAGAACTGGGCAGGTAATTCAAAAGTGACACACACATAAAAGAGGTGATACATTGTAATCTGAGAGGATTACACTGTATCGTCTCAGATCTGACACTTGATTACTGTACAGTGCCCCTTGCCTGCCATTTTACTGTCATTTGTGCCCATAAAATATTTATAACATGGCATCAAAAAAGCGCCACTTTACTACAAAAGTGCTTTTGGACCAGTTGAGTGACAGCGACACGGAATTGCTTGCAGAACTGAGCAGTAGTGAGTTGTGGGGAGATTTGTCGTCTGATACTGACACTGATCTGGCAAGTGACAACGGTGATGATCCTGCACCTGACCTCAGCGATGTGCGCACTTGGTGCCCAATAGACTGCGATACGGACCAGGTAGCGCCCCCAAGATTCCCCTTCACTGGATCACCTGGGATGAAGGTAGATATTGAGCGTGACAACCCTCTGGCATACCTGCAATTATTCCTCACTGAGGAGGTAATTGAAAAAATTGTCACAGAGACAAATCGCTACGCTGCATGCCAGGTTTTCCAGAAGCAGAAAGTGGGAATCGGTGACCAAAGAGGACATCTGGCAGTTTCTGGGACTCATTCTTTAGGTGGTGGTGGGGAAACCACTCCAGAAATGGTAGTGGACCACCAATAAGTTACTGGCCGTTTTTTGGCACTGTGATGTCAGAATACCGGTTTCCCTCATTATGAAGTATTTCCACTTCACGAACAATGAAGAATTTGATGAGGCCACGCATCCTGCGCCCAAACTAAAAAAAATCTGGGAGGTATGCCAAATTATTGTAACCAATTTCCAGCGGCCCTACGTGCCAAAAAGACGTCAGCGTGGATGAAAGTTTGATGGCCTACAAGGGACGCCTAAGCTGGATACAGTTTATTGCATTCAAAAGAGCGCGGTTTGGCGTTAAATCCTACATGCTCTGCGAGTCATCCACTGGGTACATCTGGAATTCAGTCATTTACACTGGTAAAGGCACGAAGTTCAACCCCAAGTACAGCGGCTATGGGATGACCACATCATCTGTCCTTACACTGCTGGAGCCATTGCTGAACCAGGGATATTGTGTGATCATGGACAATTTCTACATGTCTCCGGAACTGTATGAGGTTTTGCTACAAAACAAGACTGATGCATATGGTACCGTTAGGCCTAACCGATGTGATATGCCATCTATGTTTGCCAAGAAATAACTAAAAACCGGAGAAATGGTTGCCTGGCACAAGGGCAAGGTGATGGCAATGCGATGGCGAGACAAGAAGGACGTGTGTCTCATGAGTACTGTGCACAATACCTCCACTGCCATGGTCCACACAAAAGGTGGGAAAGATGTGCTGAAGCCGCAAGTCGTGATAGACTATAATAACACAATGGGAGGTGTCGACAGGGCCGATCAGGCAATGACATTTTATCCAGCAATGCGCAAACAGCAAAAAAAATATAAGAAGATTTTCAGGCATCCTCTGGAACAATGCCTTTGCTCTGTACAGGATATATGCATTCCAAAGAGTGACAAGCCTCTTGTTCATTCTGATTTTATCTGGAAGGAGGCTGAGCAGATTTTTGTCAACCACCAGACACCATCAGTAGCTGTGAACAGATCTGGACGACGTGCTGTTGACGTTGCCAACCCAGAACGCCTGACTGGTCGTCACTTTATGGACTACATACCGCCAACCGCAAAAAAGGCAGCACCTACCAGGATGTGCGTAATTTGCTGTTCAAAGAGAGATGGCAATGGAAAGAAAGTCCGAAAAGAAAGCAGGTTCCATTGTCCTGATTGTGACGTCGGACTTTGTGCTGTACCTTGTTTCAAAATTTATCACACTCAGGATGTTTATTGAATTTTGTTGTTTTCTTTGTTTGACAAATGTCATTATTTTTGTATTACATCATTGAATAAAATTATATTATTTATTAGATTATAATTCATGATTTTGTGTTTCAAACTTTATCACATCTGGGATGTCTACTAGAGTCTTGTTTGGTCAGGTTTAAGTAAGTAATTCTAATTGGTGTGTATGAATGCGCTACTCCCATACTTATTCACCACCTACAATACTTATTTTCTATTATTCATGAATTGTTCATGTACATAAACTTAAACTTTGTGCATAAACTTACAGCTCTACATCAATTCATCATATATCCATATATTAATCAATACATAAAATAAACATCCTTCAAACGTGTTACAAAATCTTTAATGTGACTGGCGTGCTCCTATGCTCCTTCAGTGTTCATATGTGACTGAGTGAGACACCTCCACCATTCAGATTGGCCACTCACCAGATGCTTAACTAAAGATACGCCTTTGGTTCATTCAGGGATAACCACTCCACTTAGGCAACCCTTCTCACCGGCTAAAACTTGGACTTTAATATTCCTCATATTCACATACGTTCTGACCCATCTATATCTGCTGGAGAGGCTTTTACAGCGTTTTAAACATATTACACATTTTCAAACATTTTTAAAAGCCTCTCCAGCAGATATAGATGGGTCAGAACGTATGTTCGACATTCAGATATATTTATAAACTAAGTAAACAAAAAGGGGAAACAGCTACACTAATGCAGGTTATACAAAGGGAAAAGCCCTTAGTCAAATGGCGATAATAGAAAGGAAGTCTCAGATGGGAACAGTACCTTAGTCAAAATGGCGGAACATGCACTTCCGGCCAAATGTAATATAAATAGAGTGGGCACCAATCAAACAGCAGCTTCCTGATGACGCATTTGTCGATGCGAAACGCGTAGAGGCTGCTGGGAGAATTTTGCATCAGGTGACCGGACGTGAGCGGGAACGAGGCTTGGAGCGCAAGCCGAGCGTGGAGGCCGCACATCATTACCAGGCGGACCATGCTAACAACCACTTACCCGTCCATAACTGCTGGATAAGCTTCGTGCCAGCTTGGAGGGCACTTTTAAATGTGAGTGATCATTTTAACTTTGAAATTTTAAAATAAATGGTTCAAACATATTGCGCTATGATCGCTTTTTGTCCCCATGTTTTCCTATGAGGAATATTAAAGTCCAAGTTTTAGCCGGTGAGAAGGGTTGCCTAAGTGGAGTGGTTATCCCTGAATGAACCAAAGGCGTATCTTTAGTTAAGCATCTGGTGAGTGGCCAATCTGAATGGTGGAGGTGTCTCACTCAGTCACATATGAACACTGAAGGAGCATAGGAGCACGCCAGTCACATTAAAGATTTTGTAACACGTTTGAAGGATGTTTATTTTATGTATTGATTAATATATGGATATATGATGAATTGATGTAGAGCTGTAAGTTTATGCACAAAGTTTAAGTTTATGCAAATGAACAATTCATGAATAATAGAAAATAAGTATTGTAGGTGGTGATTAAGTACAGGAGTAGCGCATTCATACACACCAATTAGCATTCCTTACCCATCTTAATGAAGGGTTTTTTTTTTAATGCAGCAACCCTGACACGTATGGTTGAGATATTTTTGAGATATTAGGGGTTGTTTTGCGCCGGTGACACATATACAGTAACTAAGTAATTACTAAGAATTGCAGGCCTACAATACATAACACCAAATTTCCATGCAAAAACTTGTACCGCTTTTGGTACAAAATTCCTGACATAATCATGCCGCCAGGTAGGTTAAAGGCCAACTTCACTTTTTAAAAAAGAAAAAATAATAAATGCATCTTTTTGCAGGGGAAAAAAAAAAGTGCATTTATTAATTTTTTACTCTGCAGCCTGTAAGGCCTTGCACACGCGATCATCAGATCGCAGGTACAATGCCTGGATCCTGGAGATTTTCAGTACATTGTCTGCCTGTACCTCCGATATAGGCAGATACTGAATGGCAGGAAGAATCAATGGACTCAGTGTGCTCACTAGCGCCCTCACAGTTTGAGAACTGCAAGCCGTCAGTTGTAGTGCATTCATTCACAGAACTATGTGAATAAATGATGCGACCATGTGGGCGGAGCACCACACAGCAGTGGTGTTTTTAAATTCTGGCAGCGGTTGTGGGGAGAAGAAGAAAGGTAAGGTCCAATCATCCCCCCTTTGCCTGAACTTTGACATCTAGCAATTGTGGAACGAGCGTGTTTTTCCAAGAACCCTTGTGTAACACAAACATGGACTAACAGAGACCACAGCTGAGAGGTAGCATCATCCAAAAAGTGGAAGGCAATCACTTTTGGGAGCTTCGCAGCAGGACAAAATGAGGGTACAACAACGTAATGGTTAAGGTGGAATGCAAAGGCCACCCTGGGTAAAAAGGAGGCTCTAAGCAACAAATCAACTTTGTTCTTGAAAAAGGCTGCTAACTTAGAAATCCTCTGATAGGCTTAGGTTAATTGGCTGCTGTCTAAATTGGTCCTAGTATGTGGGTGCATGTCAGATAGGGACCTACTGCACGCTTAGATGAGAGTAGGAACTGATGTGAATGAATAATATTGTAAAGCACTGTGTAAATTGTCAGTGCTATATAAATACCTGTAATAAAATAAAATGTATTAGGTACACCAACTTTACAAATTTAGCTTCAAGTAAAAAACACAATTGTGAAGCTTAAAGTAGAACTATAGGCAAAATTTTTTTTTTCATTTTGAATAGAGCAAGGGAGGGTTATAATCCCGGTCACGTGTTTTTTTTTTTGCCATCTGTGTCCTATTGTGGAGAGTTCCCTTCACTTCCTGTTCCACAGCCAAAAAGGAAGTGAGAGGAAATCCCTGCAAATGAAGGGAATTTCTTGGGGACTCCCAGGTCTCCAGAACTAGTGCCCTCATTGGAAGTTTTCCCCTTTATTACTATTCTGGGAACAACCCAAAATTTGGAATTTTCTTTTACTTTTCCCTTTCAATGTTACAAAATAGTTTTTCCTTTAGTTATACTTGAACTATAATGGGGACGGAAAGTATTCAGACCCCCTTAAATTTTTCACTCTGTTATATTGCAGCCATTTAATAAAATAATTTAAGTTCATTTTTTTTTTCCTCATTAATGTACACACAGCACCCCATATTGACAGAAAAACACAGAATTGTTGACATTTTTGCAGATTTATTAGAAAAGAAAAACTGAAATATCACATGGTCCTAAGTATTTATACCCTTTGCTGTGACACTCATATATTTAATTCGGGTGCTGTCCATTTCTTCTGATCATCCTTGAGATGGTTCTACACCTTCATTTGAGTCCAGCTGTGTTTGATTATACTGATGGACTTGATTAGGAAAGCCACACACCTGTCTATACAAGACCTTACAGCTCACAGTGCATGTCAGAGCAAATGAGAATCATGAAGTCAAAGGAACTGCCTGAAGAGCTCGGAGACAGAATTGTGGCAAGGCACAGATCTGGCCAAGGTTACAAAAAATTTCGGCTGCACTTAAGGTTCCTAAGAGCAAAGTGGCCTCCATAATCCTTAAATGGAAGACGTTTGGGACGACCAAAACCCTTCCTAGAGCTGGCTGTCTGGCCAAACTGAGCTATTGGGGGAGAAGAGCCTTGGTGAGAGAGGTAAAGAAGAACCCAAAGATCACTGTGGCTGAGCTCCAGAGATGCAGTCGGGAGAAAGTTGTAGAAAGTCAACCATCACTGCAGCCCCTCCACCAGTCGGGGCTTTATGGCAGAGTGGCCCGACGGAAGCCTCTCCTCAGTGCAAGACACATGAAAGCCCGCATGGAGTTTGCTAAAAAAACGAATCATTCAACGTGATAAAAATTGACAACCACATTGGAAAAAGTGGGGGAGTAAATCTCAATGGTTAAAAGTAATGTCCATATTAAAATGAAAGTTCATCCGCCTAGGCAACGTGATACTTCTGGTGCCAGAGAGGAAGAGCGTATGTGATTAGTACACTTAAATCGCATAGGTGGTCTTCATATGCTGAAAATCCACAGGAAAAAAAGGGAAGGGGTAAATACGCTTACCGGAAAAGGTGGACACATTCACCGTATGGCTAAGTGTCATTCAGGCTTGTGGATCCACTGATCCAAACGGATGCTTATGGAGAGACGTTAGTGATGGATTCCAATAATGGCTTCTGAGGCGACCGTGAACAGCCGTGGGAAACGGATGGTGTTCGGATCCGCAGAGGGTGGATGGATTCACCTTCACAGCAAATGGATGGCTGAAGGATATAGCTTTCACTGTTAACTACTTTTTCCAGGAGTCTTCCAGGACAGCTTATAGAGAGAGATAGGCTCCTCCCACCAAACCAACATGGCAACAGCAAGCCATGTGCTCAAACCTGTCTACAGGTTTGAGCACCTCTCTCTCTCTATAAGCTGTCCTGGAAGACTCCTGGAAAAAAGTAGTTAACAGTGAAAGCTATATCCTCCAGCCATCCATTTGCTGTGAAGGTGAATCCATCCACCCTCTGCGGATCCGAACACCATCCGTTTCCCACGGCTGTTCACGGTCGCCTCAGAAGCAATTATTGGAATCCATCACTAACGTCTCTCCCCAAGCATCCATTTGGATCGGTGGATCCACAAGCCTGAATGACACTTAGCCATACGGTTAATGTGTCCACCTTTTCCGGTAAGCGTATTTACCCCTTCTATTTTTTTCCTGTGGATTTTAAGCATATGAAGACCACCTATGCGATTTAAGTGTACTAATCATATACGCTCTTCCTCTCTGGCACCAGAAGTATCACGTTGCCTAGGCGGATGAACTTTCATTTTATTACAACCATTACTTTTAACCATTGAGGTTTACTCCCCCACTTTTTCCAATGTGGTTGTCAATTTTTATTACGTTGAATGATTAGTTGTCACATATATGTTACTAGTATACATTGTGCTAGTTAACGCTTATGAATTTTTGTTTAGCGCTGCATTTATTCATTCACTTTTTCTGTACCGTTACTACACTGGTGATACTGGCTGCTATTCTATTCACATGCTTTTTGTAGTAGCGCAACAAGATTTAGTTATCTTTTGCTAAAAAACACCTGAAGAACTCCAAGCTGGTGAGAAATAAGATTCTTTGGTCTGGTGAGACCAAGATAGAACTTTTTGGTCTTAATTCTAAGCGGTATGTGTGGAGAAAACCAGGCACTGCTCATCACCTGTCCAATACAGTCCCAACAGTGAAGCATGGTGGTGGCAGCATCATGCTGTGGGGGTGTTTTTCAGCTGCAGGGACAGGACGACTGGTTGCAATTGTGGGAAATATGAATGCGGCCAAGCACAGGGATATCCTGGATGAAAACTTTCTCCAGAGTGCTCAGGACCTCAGACTGGGCCGAAGGTTTACCTTCCAACAAGACAATGACCCTAAGCACACAGCTAAAATAATGAAGGAGTGGCTTCACAACAACTCCGTGCTTGGCTTGAATGGCCCAGCCAGGGCCCTGACTTTAACCCAATTGAGCATCTCTGGAGAGACCAAAAAATGGCTGTCCACCAACGTTTACCATACAACCTGACAGAACTGGAGAGGATCTGCAAGGAGGAATGGCAGAGGATCCCCAAATCCAGGTGTGAAAAACTTGTTGCATCTTTCCCAAAAAGACTCATGGCTGTATTAGATCAAAAGGGTGCTTCTACTAAATACTGAGCAAAGGGTCTGAATACTTAGGACCATGTGATATTTCAGTTTTTTTTTTTAATAAACCTGCAAAAATGTCAACAATTCTGTGTTTTTCTGTCAATATGGGGTGCTGTGTGTACATTGAGGAAAAAAATGAACTTAAATGATTTTAGCAAATAGCTGCAATATAACAAAGAGTGAAAAATTTAAGGTGGTCTGAATACTTTCCGTCCCCACTGTATATAAATGTTCTTTCAATTGTGCATGTAGTAGCTGCAGCCAAGGGCCACATGTCTGGAACACTTTATTGACAAATACAAAATATGACTTATTTTGAAGCAGTGCCAAAAGGGACTCTTATTGCGTTAATAAATTCTGAAATTGCCATGGAATACCTTTCAAGACGGATTTGGTAGCCAGTGCTATTCCCCCTCCCACACAATTCAGCTCGTTCTGCAGCAACACGGTCTGCTACCTAAAAATAAATATTGGTATAAGTTGAAGTATTCTCTAATTAACATATAAAATTAACCAACCATTTTAGCAGCATGGCCTCTAGAAAATAAAGTCAAACAATAACATCACAAGAAAAGACTATTTAATCAAAAAATGCAAAACAGAAAATTTTGCATTTCCCTACACCAAACTACCATTCCAATACAGAATATAAAAAATTGATGAGTAAAAGGCGATTGCTCTTGGCAATGGATTTGCATGAAGACTATATTGTATATAAAAAGAGATTGCTATTTGGTAACTATTATCCACAAAGTAGACTAGATAGTATATTTATGCAACTGATGCACCATAAATATCTACAGACACTACATTGAATTCATATATTTAATGCCATAAACTACCTTTTCTCAACCTTTTTAATATAGAGGAACCCTTGAAATAATTTCCATGTCTTGGGGAGTCATCTGTACCTCAGGACACATTGTAGTCAATAAGTTATAAGTATAATAATAAATAAAAGAATAAAGAATGTATTGTATCTAGCATATCTGACACCCAGAGCAGATACTTTTGTTTTATTTATTTAACACGCCCCTGTGCTCCATAAGGGAAAAAAAATAATGGTCAAACAAAGAAACACCAACTGTGAAAATTGTAGTGTCCCTTACAATGGTGGTCAGATGAAAAGTGTTGTCTTATATTGATAGCCACTGGGAGAAAGAGCCCTTGTATTAATGATCAGTGGGAGAAGGACAATCTTACGTTGTTGACCCCCCTTATACACAGCTAAAAAAAAAAAAAAAAAAAAAAAAAAAAGGATAAAAATGACATCGGTGGTTACTAGGAGTTAGAAACTCTTCAGTGCTGAAGGAACCCCTAGCAACCTCTGGAGGAACTCAAGGGTCCCATAGAACCCTGGTTGAAGAACCTTGCTATAAAAAAATGAAAACACACCACAATAACATTATACAGTGCATCTGGAATGTATTCACAGCGCTTCAATTTTTCCACATTTTGTTATGTTACAGCCTTATTTCAAAATGGATTTTATTATGTTCCTCAAAATTCTACAAACAATACCCCATAATGACAACATGAAAGATGTTTGCTTGTAATCTTAGCATTTTTTTTTTTTAATAAATCACATGTACACAAGTATTCGGAACCTTTGCTCAATACTTTGTTGAAGCACCTTTGGCACCAATTGCAGCCTCACGTCTTTTTGAGTATGATGCCACCACCTTGGCACACCTATTTTTGAGCAGTTTGCCCTCCTTCTTTGCAAGCTCCATCAGGTTGGATGGGGAGCGTTGGCGCACAGCCATTTTTTAGCTCTCTCCAGAGATGTTCAATCGGGTTCAAGTCTGGGCTCTGGGCCACTCAAGGACATTCACAAAGTTGTCCCATAGCCACTCCTTTGTTATCTTGGCTGTGTGATTAGGGTCGTTGTCCAGTTGGAAGATGAACCTTCGTCCCAGTCTGAGGGCCAGAGCGCTCTGGAGCAGGTTTTGATCAAGGATGTCTCTGTATATTGCTGCATTCATCTTTCCCTTGACCCTGACTAGTCTCCCAGTTCCTGCGGCTGAAAAACATCCCCACAGCATGATGCTACCACAACCATGCTTCACTGTAGGGCTGGTATTGGCCAGGTGATGAGTGGTGCCTGGTTTCATCCAGACACGACGTTTGCCATTCAGGGCAAAGAGTTCAATCTTTGTTTCATTAGACCAATGAATTTTGGTCTGAGAGTCCTTCAGGTGCTTTTTGGCAAACTCCAAGTGCGCTGTCATGTGCCTTTTACTAAGGAGTGGCTTCCGTCTGGCCATTCTATCATATGATTGGTGGATCACTGCAGGAATGGTTGTTCTTCTGGAAAGTTTGCCTCTCTCCACAGAGAAACGCTGGAGCTCTGTCAGAGTGATCATTGGGTTCTGTGTCACCTCTTCTAAGATCGCTCAGTTTGGCCGGACGGCCCGCTCTAGGAAGAGTCCTGGTGGTTCCAAACTTCTTCCACTTACGAATGATGGAGGGCACTGTGCTCATTGGGACCTTCAATGCTGCAGAAATGTTTCTGTACCCTTCCCCAGATCTGTTCGATACAATCGTGCCTCAGAGGTCTCGTTTGGACTTAGTTTGTGCTCTGACATGCACTGTTAACTGTGGGACCATAGACAGACAGGTGGGTACCTTTCCAAATCATGTCCAATCAACTGAATTTACAACAGGTGGACTCCAATCAAGTTGTAGAAACATCTCAAGGATGGTCAGTGAAAACAGGATTAACCTGAGCTCAATTTTGAGTGTCATGGCAAAGTCTGAATTCTTATGTAGTTGTGATTTTTTTATTTTTAATAAATTTGTAAAGATTTCAAACAAACTTCTTTCACATTGTCATTATGGGGTATTGTTTGTAGAATTTTGAGGAAAATAATGAATTTAATCCATTTTGGAATAAGGCTGTAACATAAAAAAATGTGGAAAAAGTGAAGCACTCTGAATACTTTGCGGATGCACTGTATAAGGATACAGTATAAGGATAAAGTTTATGAAGATTTTATTATATAAACACTTGTAGATGTTGGCAATTAATGTACAAAGCCACTGCTGTATAAATATACAAACTATGGTGCACAAATATGCAAAAAGACCATGCTCTATAGAGGTTTTCAGCAATAAAGGTCTTTATCTGCACATTTTCACAAAAAAATTGTCTCTGCTAAACAGCTCTTTATCTCTGTATTCATGCCTATGCAACACAACCTGAAGAAATAATAATTTGTTCTCATCTTTTTAAGCTAAGGGTTTATCCCTCTTTATCAGACCGTTTAGCTGTGTATATAAAAATGCTAGTGTATAGTTGAACAATGCAGCTGTCACTTCCTATGCTTTAGCTTTCTTTTTGCTACTCATATGATACTTACATAAAGCAATACATTTTACAATTTGTTTCAACAAGAAAATTCATAGGGCATCTGTCTCCTTTTGTCAACTTTTTTCTTTAATTAGCTAGCAATGTACCAGGTAACTGTCAGGTAAGATTTTTGCAGCAGTGCCCACACAATTAGAAATGTATAATAATATTCACCTCTCCTTTTACCTTTTCAATGTAATACATTTTAACGTTCTGCTCATTAAAGTTGTGAAAAATAAGATTTTTGCACTGTAAAATTTTAGTTTAATCCATTGAGGGATCAATAGAAAATATATAAAGTGGGTTATACTGCTGCCTCTGGAAAGTATGGAAACTGGTAAAACAAAGGATAGGCAAGCTCACTGTAAAACCCCACCTTCAACCTTAATGCATCAGTTTTGTAATAAAGCAAAATTTACAGCCAAAAATTAGTGGGTGGTGGGAACTGTGGACCACCCCGAGAAAATGATTTTTCAGCAAGTACAAAGCCTTAACTTTCTTTATCGTATACTGGGGGGAGGAAGCAGTTGAAAAATCATATACAACTGGTACACCCACAAATCCACAGGCCAAGAAAAAAAAAAAAAATCAAACAATTGTAAGGGTATGGTGCCAAAACTAGTAAAATGAAGGACTAATAACCGTCCATCAAATAGAATAATAGGTGGGCAGTAACACCTAGGGCAAGCAGCTCTTTGGTAAAGGAAAGAAAATAATAACTTTTAGTTAGAGAGCTGGGAGGAAGTGTCAATGGACTGCGAGTGTGCCGATTCCCACACTCGTGTTCAATTTATAACCACAAGTCTGTCTGCCTCAGTGTAGTTTATTTATACACAGATTTGCGCCGATTTCAAAAAGTGACAGTGACTGTGGAGGAGAGCAATCCCCGCATGCTGTCACTGGAGGTGGTAGGTGCTTAGCATCATGTTGCATGGTACACTCTAACTATGGTTGTAACAAGTGGAGTTAGCCCGTAGACGTGGTGTATCTGGATTTTGCAAAAGCATTTGACACAGTTCCCCATAAACGTTTACTGTACAAAAGGTCCGTTGACATGGACCATAGGGCGAGTACATGGATTGAAAACTGGCTACAAGGGCGAGTTCAGAGGGTGGTAATAAATGGGGAGTACTCGGAATGATCAGGGGTGGGTAGTGGGGTCCCCCAGGGTTCTGTGCTGGGACCAATCCTGTTTAATTTGTTCATAAACGACCTGGAGGATGGGGTAAACAGTTCAATCTCTGTATTTGCGGACGATACTAAGCTAAGAAGGGCAATAACTTCTCTGCAGGATGTGGAAACCTTGCAAAAAGATCTGAACAAATTAATGGGGTGGGCAACTACATGGCAAATGAGGTTTAATGTAGAAAAATGTAAAATAATACATTTGGGTGGCAAAAATATGACTGCGATCTATACACAGGGGGGGGAAGAAAACCTCTAGGGGAATCTAGGATGGAAAAGGACCTGGGGGTCCTAGTAGATAGGCTCAGCAATAGCATGCAATGCCAAGCTGCTGCTAACAAAGCAAACAGAATACTGTATTGGCATGCATTAAAAAGGGGATCAACTCCAGAGATAAAACAATAATTCTCCCGCTCTACAAGACTCTGGTCCGGCCGCACCTAGAGTATGCTGTCCAGTTCTGGGAACCAGACCTCAGGAAGGATGTACTGGAAATGGAGCTAGTACAAAGAAGGGCAACAAAGCTAATAAAGGGTCTGGAGGATATTAGTTTTGAGGAAAGGTTGCGAGCACTGAACTTATTCTCTCTGGGAGAAGAGACACTTGAGAGGGGATACGATTTCAATTTATAAATACCGTACTGGTGACCCCACAACAGAGATAAAACTTTTTCGCAGAAGGGAGTTTAACAAGACTCGTGGCCACTCATTAAAATAAGAAGAAAAGAGGTTTAACCTTAAACTACGTAGAGGGTTCTTTACTGTAAAAGCGGCAAGGATGTGAAATTCCCTTGCACAGGAAGTGGTCTCAGCGGGGAACATTGATAATTTAAAAAAACTAATAGATAAGCACCTGAACGACCACAACATACAGGGATATACAATGTAATACTGACATATAATCACACACATAGGTTGGACTTGATGGACTTGTGTCTTTTCAACCTCAACTACTATGTAATTTTTCTCTTCCCGATTCACCTGTGGGTGTGGATTCTTGCCATACACTGAGACAGCTGATTGGAGGAAAGGCACACACCCCCTCTCCACATAGGCAGATACTTTCAGAGCTGTGCTGTGAATAGACCAACTCTCTGCTAATCTATTTATAGCACCCACCCCGACACAAAATTCAGCCCGGTTTTATCACAGTTTACAGAGAACTTGTCAAACGTTGTCATGCTGATACCAGAAGAACGGGGAAGAAGGAGAAAGCCACGGGACTTAGTGCTTAGAAAAGAGAGTAAAAAACACTGCACATATACAGTATCTCACAAAAGTGAGTACACCCCTGACAATTTTGTAAATATTTTATTATATCTTTTCATGTGACAACACTAAAGAAATGACAGTTTGCTACAATGTAAAGTAGTGAGTATACAGCTTGCATAACAGTGTAAATTTGTGGTCCCCTCAAAATAACACAGAGCCATTAATGTCTAAACCGCTGAAAAAAGGGAGTACACCCCTAAGTGAAAATGTCCAAATTGGGCCCAAAGTGTCAATATTTTGTATGGCCACCATTATTTTCCAGCACTGCCTTAATCCTCTTGGGCATGGCGTTCACCAGAGCTTCACAGGTTGCCACTGGAGTCCTCTTTCACTCCTCTATGACAACATCACGGAGCTGGTGGTTGTTAGAAACCTTGCACTCCTCCACCTTCCGTTTGAGGATGCCCCACAGATGCTCAATAGGGTTTAGAGAGACATGCTTGGCCAGTCCATCACCTTTTCCATCAGCTTCTTTAGCAAGGCAGTGGTCGTCTTGGAGGTGTGTTTGGGGTCGATATGTTGGAATACTGTCCTGCAGCCCAATCTCCAAAGGGAGGGGATCATGCTCTGCTTCAGTATGTCACAGTACATGTTGGCATTCATGGTTCCCTCAAACTGTAGCTCCCCAGTGTCCGCAGCACTCATGCAGCCCCAGACCATGACACTCCAACCACCATGTTTGACTGTAGGCAAGACACACTTGTCTTTGTACTCTTCACCTGGTTGCCGCCACACACGCTTGGCACCATCCAAACCAAATAAGTTAATCTTGGTCTCATTAGACCACAGGACATGGTTCCAGTAATCCATGTCCTTAGTCTGCTTGTCTTCAGCAAACTGTTTGTGGGCTTTCTTGTGCATCATCTTTAGAAGAGGCTTCCTTCTAGGACGACAGCCATGCATACCAATTTATTGCAGTGTGCGGTGTATAGTCTGAGCACTGACAAGCTAACCCCCCCCCACCTCTTCAACCTCTGCAGCAATGTTGGCAGCACACATACGTCTATTTCCCAAAGACAACCTCTGGATATGACGCTGAGCACGTGTACTCAACTTCTTTGGTCGACCATATTAAGGCCTGTTCTGAGTGGAACCTGTCCTGTTAAACCACTGTATGGTCTTGGTCAACCTGCTGTAGCTCAGTTTCAGGGTCTTGGCAATCTTCTTATAGCCTAGGCCATCTTTATGTAGAGCAACAATTCTTTTTTTCAGATCCTCAGAGAGTTCTTTGCCATGAGGTGCCATGTTGAACTTCCAGTGACCAGTATGAGAGAGCGAGAGCGATAACACACCTGCGATCTTGTAACACTAACGAGTCACATGACATCAGGGAGGGAAAACGGCTAATTGTGCCCAATTTGGACATTTTCACAGGGGTGTACTCACTTTTGTTGCCAGCGGTTTAGACGTTACTGGCTGTGTGTTGAGTTATTTTGAGGGGACAGCAAACTTACACTGTTCTTACAAGCTGTACACTCACATCTTTACATTGTAGCAAAGTGTCATTTCTTTAGTGCTGTCACATGAAAAGATATAATAAAATATTCACATAAATGTGAGGGGTGTACTTACTTTTGTAAGGTACTGTATTCGCCCAGCTCAAATTTTCTGTGAATTCGGGTTTACATCCACATTTTAATCACACGTTTTAATCACTTTCTCTTCATTTTAGGTCCCTGTTCCAGACATCCCAACCTGCAACCCCCCCTTCCCCGCAACACAGTTTACTCTGCTCAGTTATCACAGGAGAGATCTTGCTCACTGTGTCCCTCCAATTCCTGACAGATCCCCCACAGTCGGCGGGAGAGGAGGGGCGGAGGAGGAGGACAGGAGTGGCAGGGGAGAACACGGTGGCCGGGGGAGAACGGGGGGGGGGGGGGGCGGAGAAGAACACGGTGGCCGGGGGAGAACAGGGGGGCGGAGAAGGACACAGAGGGGGCCGGCGGAGGAGCACACAGAACAGCTGGGAATGATCGGTGTGGTGGGAGGGACAGCTGTGAACACCGATCTCCAAGTATAGCCCTTTAGCTGACAGCTGTGGGAGGGAGAGAAGGAGAAGCGGCTGTCAGCTAAAAATCTATACAAAGGAGATCGGTGTTCACAGCTGTTCCCCGCTGCACCAATCATTCCCAGGAGATCGGGAGGCACTTGCGGGTTTGTGGGAGCCGCCTCAGAAATGCGTGAGTCTCCCGCAAGGTATGTCTGCTGTTCAGTACAGTGTGTGTGTTTTCCTAAAATTATAATGAAAAATACCTTCTTTGCAGAGCCCTGCTGTCCTGTCATGTGACCTCTCTCTGCTTCTGAGTACAGTGGGAGGGGCTGAGATTTCCCTCTGATGAATGCAAGCCAGCAGAGGGAGGTCACATGTCTGCACAGCAGGGCTCTGCAAAGAAGATTTTTAGCATTATAATTTTAGGAAAACACACACACAATATGCTTAACAGGGACCTTAAGCAGAGAGGATGAAAGTAATTAATAAATGTTTCTTTGCTTTACAAGCACTGGCGCAGCTGCAGGGAATAGAATTAAATAGGCATGAGAGGAGAGGGGAGGAGAGCAGAGGAGAGGAGGGGAAGAGATGGGAGTGGAAGAGATCGGCTCCCACACAGACTACAGAATTGACAGGGGGGGGAATGCAGACACGCTGAGGAGATATCTGGATGAAGGAGGCATGTAAACTGACCACACAATCAGAGATCAGCAGCCATGATAAACATGGCCAATTTCCAGAGGGAAAGACAGGAACAAGCAGGATCAACCAGGCATTGTACAACATAAAAAGGGACAATTGACATGGCAAAAGCACTGTGCTATATAATGTGCCTTAAAGGGACAAGAGCATTTTAAATTTTTTTGGGTTACAACCACTTTAATATAAAGTTGTGCTTGCATACTCTGTCAGAAATCATGAAATGTTGGCATTAATATTGAAAATGTAGCATCCTCCAGCTTGGTGTGCTAGAGTTTTTTGTACAGTGTAGGTAAATTGTTCAGGCTTGGATTGCAGCCAAGCCTGTGTGTTATTCTGGGTCAGGGTTTAGTGACTCAGGGAGCTGGTATGACTCACAGGCAGCATCTCTAAGACCTCCCCCTACTCCCAAAAACATGCAGACAATTCTAGAAGGATGGGAGTGGATGGAAGGAGGAGCTGCCTGGAGTATTCATGAGGGCCCTGACTAATCCCCAACAGATTGGCAGGGGGCAGGCACCCTCAAATACTCAAGGTCAGCCCAGCTGGGGGCAGTGGAGTTTGGCAGATCTCCAGGGAGGAAGAAAGCCAGGGGGGCTGGTGAACATTACAGTCAGAGGACTGAGAGGCATGCCTGAAGGGATTGGGTGCAAGCAGTCTGGGATTAATGCAGAGTCAGTCTGGAAGGACTGTGGATTTTTAGCCAGGAGGGTTAGTGAAAGGGGTGGGCTGGCAGTGCCTGAAGAGGTGGTACTGGGATCAGTGGCCACAGGAAGAGGACAGCTAAGCACTGCAACTTCTTTCCTGCTACACTACCAAAAGGTATCCACGGTCCCTGCCTCCAAAGTACACTTGCTCTGGATCTGAGCCTATGTTGGATTAACCTTGCAGTGCTAGCTGGTTTCTGGGAGATGTGGTTCTACAAGCAAGATTGTGCTGGAGAAAGAAGAGGAAGGGTATATACTGTGTGTATATAGTTTGCTTCCATGAAGAATTATTTTAGTGCTGATCAAGTGGGCATCCTATAATACCCTATCCCCCATCCAAGTTTAACTCTCCTAATAAAATACAAAAACAAAGCTGCAAGGACTGATTCCTGACTCCAGTGTGTGTGGAAAATTTGTGTGCCCCTTTTGTGCAGGGTGGGAGATACCCACCTTCACCATCGGCTCCTACGGGGGTAGCATTACAAAAATATGACTGATCATACCAGAAAACTCACTTTTATTTAAGGATAGTGATCATAAGAAGGCATTATCACATAGTTGTTTGGCTTCTTTTTAAATCATAACAGAAATCACCTAAATGGCCCTAATCAAAATTTTGCATACCCTGGAATGTTTGGCCTTGGTACAGACATACGAGGTGCCACACAGGTTGCAATTAAAGGTAAATCTCCCACATCTGTGGCTTTTTAAATTGCAATTAGTGTGTGTATAAATTGTCAATAAGTTTGTAAAGCTTATAGGTGAATGCACTGAGCAGGTTAGATACCGAGCCATGGGGAGCAGAAAAGAACGGTCGAAAGACCTGCGTAACAAGGTAATGGAACTTTAAAAAGATGGAAAAGGATATTAAAAGATATCAAAAGCCTTACATTTGCCAGTAAGTACTGTTCAGTCACGCAAGAATTAGAATTTTAGGGATCTCTTGATCCCAAGCCAAGATCAAGTAGACCAAGAAAGATTGCAGCCACAACTGCCAGATGAATTGTTTGGGATACAAAGAATAATCTACAGGTAACCTCAGGAGAAATACAGGCTTCTCTGGAAAAATCCCAGTGAGGCGTGTCAAGGTGTTGTCAGGCATATTGTAACCAGGCTTTTTTATGCCATTGGTGCAGTAAAGGATTCTTTCTGGCAACAGAGACCAAGCTGATCATTTTTGATCAAGTATTGTCATATTGTGCTCCTTAAAAACATCCATACTGTTTTATTCCCAGAGCAAACTGTATTTCTTCTGAGGTTACCTGTGGGTTTTTCTTTGTATCCCGAACAATTCCTCTGGCAGTTGTGACTGCAATCTTTCTTGGTCTACCTGACCTTGGCTTGGTATCAAGAGATACTTGAAATTTCCACTTCTTAATAAGTGACTGAACAGTACTTACTGGCAAATTTAAGGCTTTGAATATCTTTTGATATCCTTTTCCGTCTTTATAAAGTTCCATTACCTTGTTACGCAGGTCTTTTGACTGTTCTATTCTGATCCACGTGGCTCACTATCTAGCCTGCTCAGTGCATTCACGTGAGAGCTAACAAACTTATTGGCCTAACATTCCAGGGTATGTAAACTTTTGATCAGGGCCATTTGGGCGATTTCTGTTATTATGAATTAAAAGGAGTCAAACAACTATATGATCACTATCCTTAAAATAAAATAAAAAAGTTTTTTGGCATGATTAGTCATATTTTCAAAATGTCACAATTTCCGACAGGGTATGCAGGTTTTTGAGCACAAATGTATATGCAGTCCATAAGAGACTAAAAATGTTTACCTGCAGATGGAATTATAAAAAAAAATACCTTAAATGATGATAAAGTCCCAGAGAGAGCAAAGTAGCAAATAGGTGTAGGTATAAGAATTAGTAGATTAAAGGTTATGCTGGGGGGGCGTGATTGGAAGCTGACCTGCATGGACACTTAGAGCTCAGCTCTCTCACAGCCTGCAGCTAAAGGGAACTTAAGGGGACTTTACTCTCTTGCCACATGGGCAAATCTAAGACCACCTACCCTGCTAAAGCACGGGGATCCTCTCATCCTCTGCCAGGCTCTTGCACCAGCCTCCATGACTACTTTACCCAGGCTGACATGCCGCCAGGCGGGATGGACAAGATAGCACTGGAAGCCTCTCCCTCCAGCAGCTCTCAGCGGCTCTCCTCCCTGCACCATGAGCTGGATCAGGATCCTGTAGATCTCTCCCTGTTGGCTCCGGAGAACAGATAACTGCAGACACTGGCAGGAGCGGCGAGTCTCTCTCCCCTGGCTGCTCCCCTTCAAAATGCGCCACATGGAGTACAGGCCACATCATCTGCCCAGGCCTCTATGCCCTACACACAGTGCATGGATGACTTCCCGCGCCTGCTGCGGACGGCTTCTGACCCCTGCATGCGTGGGGACAGCCCTGGATCCCTCACGCCCTCTGACTGCTCTATGGGCTCTCCTGTCCACTCCGGTGCGCAATACCCGGCTTTCACAGAGCGAGGCCTTGCAATGAGCCTCTACTTCAAAACCTGCCTCCCCTAAATCCCAGAGGCTGCCTCGGTCCCAGGACCCCAGCTCCTCCAGAGGCACTGCAGGGACTCCTCTGACCTATGTTAAAGCTGTTAGTTCACCAGCTATGTCCCACAACAAAGGGGGACCCCACAAACCTGTCCCCTCTCCTTCACATGCTCCGGCTTTGTATGAACTGTGGGACCCACCTCAGCCACCCGCGCCTCAACCCCAACCTGATGTCTGGGTGGTGCCACAAGTGCTCTCTTCCTCCCCTAAGCCGCTCCAACAGCTAGCGGCAGCTCTCCCTCTGCATCAGATGCCTCCGCCTTGGCATTCGTATCTCCAAGTCATTCCCACTAAAGAAGACTTTAAACAGTTAATAGAGGATGTTAAATCCACATGCAGCACTGAAATTCAAGCTCTACAAATCTGATCTTAAACATCTTGTGGATAGGGTGGAGATGTCAGAAGAGGAAATTCAGGAAACCAAATTAGCAGTTCACCACACCCAACTTCAGGGATCTGAGCACAGTCTCCTGCTGAGGGACATGCAGTGTCATGTCAAGGATCTAGACAATAGGGGGTGCAGGGACAATATCCGTGTGAGGGGTCTACCGGAGCCAAAGAGCTACAATCTACCCTACAGACCCTGTTTAATACCTTACTGGATGAATCTCCCACTAAACATATCGAGATGGACAGAGCACACCAGGGGTTTTAAGACCTAAGGGCCCAGCTTCCAAACCATGTGACGTCATTTGCAGGGTCCATTCCTACCCTTTGAAAGAGGACATTATGAAAAAAGCTAGGTCCTTTGCAAGGTGTTTGAGGACACTCAGGTACAGCTGTTCCCAGATCTCTCCTGGATCACTCTTCAAAAAGGAAGACTTTAACCCCTTCTGCGCACATTACAAAAAGCTGGGGTTTTCCTTTCAGCCTCACCGCGAAACATCAGGGTAAAACCGCAGTACTGCGTTACCCAGAAGATCTCACTACATTCTGCAATATCCTGGAAGAGCCCGTTCCTCAGCTCCCTGACTGGGATCTCGTGTCTACACCCCCTCCGCTACCCACAGTCCGGAATAGAGTCTCACCAACTACACGTCCTAGGGGACCAGATATTCCCCGCAAGTCTACTAAACACAGAAATGGATGAAAGAATTGTGACTCCAATACCTGTTGTACGCTTTTATTTTTTTCTCTTTGCCTCCACCTGATACCTGCCTACTCTTTGCGGACCTGCCGTATATGTAGATAATACTGTAGTCCCCTTTGGTTCCCTTAGTCCTTTAGTTTTCCTTTTTTCAGTATTCACATTATGGGCTGGTTAGTATGAGACCTGAGAGAGGTTGTTTTTTTTCCCCCTCTCATTACCCCCCCCCCCCCCCCCCCAGTTATCTGTTCAAAGTTCCCCTCTTTTGGATTACTCTTGTGTCCCCCTGACTCTCCTTGGGGTCAGGTGGACATTTCAGAACTTATAGTTTTACAACCGGCTAGGTTCATCACAGTCGGTTTATAATATACACTGTACTGTTTGTGTTTCCGATTGTACTAACTTATTGTTTCTTTTTCAGACTTTGCTATCTTTTTCCTCTTATTCTGGTTCATCATGTGGTCACCTCCGCCTACTTGGTTATCCTCCTGAAGGATGAAGTCCTCTTCGTACCATGGTTATCCTCCCATCGGATCAGAAAAGTGCTGCTTTCCCTGCTTTTATCCAACACAATGGCTAAGGTCCCATCACTGAATGTTCACGGCGGCGTCTGGCACTTGGGGAGTTCAGACAGTCAGGGGGCTGATGTCATTTTGGTTCAGGAGACTCACTTTAACCGGGGGGGGGGGCTCTTTCACATTCGCATAAAAAATATTACCCTCCAGCCTACCCGGCTTCTAACTCCTGTAAAAGGGCTGGTGTTGCTATACTCTTTAAACGTAACTCCACAGTCACATGTTCAGACTCTTACATTGACCCACAGGGTCATTTTATTATCCTTCGAGGCTCGTGGCAGATGCAGGCAGTTACCTTCTGTGTCCTATATGCTCCAAATGTCCGACAACTTAGCTTTCTGTCTAAAGTTTTTTCCCGCCTTTTTCATTCCGAACGTGAATATTTGATTATAGGGGGTGATTTCTATCCCATTCTGCTGCTCTTGACCGCCATGTAGTGGGTTCCAGAGGTTTTTGTCAACTTACTAGACATTATGCCTGGCGGGTTTCTCCACCCTGGGGATAGACAATATACATTCTATTCAGCTCCCAACTGCACACACTTTCGTATTGGACTACTTTTTCGTCAACAACCCCACGCTTAAAATTATTCAATCTGCAAGCCTGTATTCGATTTCCTGGTCTGCCCATGCCCCTATTTTGCTTACATTATCCTTAGGTACCCCTCTTTTGTAGACCCTGCCATTGGCAATTAAATAACTTTCTGCTTCAACATCTTCCCTCTATATCTGAGCTGGAGTCTACTCAAACCATTTTGCTGAAAACGATACCCCGATGTGTCTCTCTCTGCCCTATAGGAAGCCCATAAGGCCGTCCTTCGCGGTCGTTGCATAGCAATCTCCGGCTATGAAAATGAACGCTCGGGCTGTTAAACTACAAACTGAAAAAGAACTTAGGGTCCTAGAATGCCAGTTGCAAACTACCCCATCCCTGCTTTTACTTAAAGATTGTCCACTTACACACTACTCTTAGAGACATGGCATTGGGCCGAGTAGAAAAAGCTTTAATTAGATTGAAACAAGTATACTATTATAAGGGTAACAAGGCCCATTCTCTACTGGCTAGAAAAATGCGCGACCACACCCATATGACAGCTCCACACCATATCAAGGATGGGTCTGGTTGTCTTCTATCTCATCCCTGAGATGTTCCTTTGAGGAGTTTTATACTGACCTATACAATAATCCTGCAATCCCTCACGACTCTCTCTCATCAGAATTGTATGCGTCAATATCTTGAGCAGAGTGGGATCTCCCATCTTCAGCTTTCAGACTTTCACTCTCTTAACGCACCTATTATTGAAGAGGAACTGGAAATCACTATCAAATCCTTACCCATCCATAAAGTCCCCGAGCCGGATGGTTTCCCCTATGAATACTATAGGACCTTTCTTCATTTGCTTCTTCCTCGTATGTGTAAACAATTCAACGCCTTCCTCTAGGACACCCCTATCCCATCAGATATGCAGAGATCTTTTATCACTTTGATTCCAAAGCCCGATAAAGATGCCTCCCTGTGTGCTAGCTATAGGTCCATAGCCCTTTTGAACTCAGACTTAAAAATTTTCACTAAACTTCTGTCTGCTTGAACACGATTCTTCCTTCCCTGATCCACAAGGATCAGGTAGGTTTTGTACCCCTTCGTCAGGCCGGGGACAATACTAGGAGAGTTATAGATCTGATTGATGTAGCGAATCGCGAAGGCTTGGCGTACTTGATACTTAGCCTGGATGCGGAAAAGACTTTTGACCGCCACGGCTGGCCTTTTCTATTCGCTACATTGCACCATATGGGGTTCAGGGGGGCTTTTCTACGAGCAATCCATCCCCTTTATAGTAACCCTTCGTCCCAGGAACGGACCCCTTATGCCCTTTCCTCTTCCTTTCTAGTGACCAATGGTACCCGGCAGGGTTGCCCGCTCTTCCTTTTATTATTTGCTCTATGTGTCGAGCCTTTAGCTGCGTCAATTCGTCAATGCTCGGACATTCGGGGCATATCGGTTAGAGGGAGGAAATTTAAAATCTCCTCATTTCCGGACGATATCCTCCTTACTCTGACCCAATCCAGAATCTCCCTGCCAAATTTGCATGCTGAGCTTGATCGCTTCATGGGAGTCTTTATTACCCCGACTTTCCATACGATGTACCAGGAAAACTTCCCCCCATATAAATCAGCAACAGTGGAAGAAACGTCACTTTTCCCTTTTGGAACATATAGCTTCCATGAAGACTTCCATCCTCCCCAAGCTCCTATATTTGTTCCAAACACTACCCCCTCCCTATCCCTTATGCACACCTGAAAAAACTGCAAGCAGATTTGCTGCAATATGTATGGAATTATAGACTACATAGGATACCCAGTTCGGTGCTCATGGTCTCGCGCTCGGATGGTGGCTTAGTGTTTGCCAATCCTAATAAATATTATCAAGCGACCCAGCTACGCTCAATTGCCTCTTAGTTTACCCAACGCTCGTTCAATAAATGGACGGAAATAGAAAAACTGTGGGTACCCCAGATACACCCCGACAATCTACTCTGGAATGCGAATGTGGAGGTAGACCCTGGTTGACTCTTGGGGACTATGTCCCAGCTCAGGACACTTTGTCGCACATTGTCCCACCAGTGTGCCCTTTCCTCGGAAAAGTCACTGCTGACCTCCTTTCTGTACAACCCCAAGATGCCCGACAGCATCACTTACCATATGTCCTCTCCTTGGGCGTCAAGGAACCTGTTCCATTTTGGCCACTTAATAGACCCTAGATTTCGTAAACTGCTCCCATTTGCCAAGCTTCTGGATAAATGTGACCTACCTTGCCAGGCGTTTTATGGATATCTACCGGAACTATGCTCAAACTATTACTTCATATTTGCAGTTCTCTGCCCCATCCCCCTTTGAACGTATCATTTTAAAAGGCTCGGCACATAGGGGAATGATCTCTGACATCAAAGGGCCTAAGAGGGACTAAGGGGCCAACCCCAACCCCTGAAAAACAACCCCACACCATAATCCCTCCGCCACCAAATGATTTGGACCAGTGCACGTTTATGTGCGGGGTGTGGGGTTGTTTTTCAGGAGTTGAGCTTGGCCCCTTAGTTCCAGTGAAGGGAATTCTTAAGATGTCAGCATACCAAAAAATTTTCAGACCATGTCATGCTCCCAACTTTGTGGGAACAGTTTGGGGATGGCCCTTCCTGTTCCAACATGACTGCGCACCAATGCACAAACCAAGGTCCATAAAGACATGGATGAGTGAGTTTGGGGTGGAGGAACTCTACTGGCTTGCACAGAGTCCTGACCTCAACCCAATAGAACACCTTTGGGTTGAATGAGAGTGGAGACTGCGAGCCAGGCCTTCTCGTCCAGTGCCTGACCTGGTCAAACAGTCCCATAGACACACTCTTAAACCTTGTGGGCAGCCTTCACAGAAGAGTTGAAGCTGTTATAGCTGCAAAGAGTGGGCCAACTCAATACTGAACCCTAGGAACAGACAGGGGGCGCCATTAAAGTTCACGTGCGTGTAAAGGCAGGCGTCCCAATACCGTGTGTGTGAGATAGATATATGTATCTATCTATGACGGGAAAGTGTCCACATTCATAGGTCACTATGACAAAAACCTGAGGTATAGCAATGGTTAGAGGGGAGGCTATACAGTGGGGAGTAGGTTAATGTTTTATGTTTTGCCAGTGTCTCTAATCTCCTGGAGGCAGCAACACAACCAAACTGTATATAATTTTCTCTTGTCTCTGCATCCCTCAACGGGCGATAAAGAAATAACATTTTCACTATAGTATTTAACCTAACCAAAGTACTGAGTGTGAAAAAAATGACATTATTAAAATACTAAAACAGGTCACTAAACTCCCATATTAAAATGAATAATATTTACAGATATTTATGTGAACAATTCAAGAGCTAGTTAGAACTAAAGATTTTTAGGATATTAGTATGTGAAAGGAGAGGCATCTACCGAAGCAAAACCAACAACCTGTACACTATAGTAATCTGGCTGACTGATACTACAGGTAGTCAGAGGTAAGCCTCTTTTAGCCTGAAATGGATCATTACAGAATAAAAGGCAGACCAGTCAGGACTAAGCTTAGGCAAATAACTACACAAACTCTGTCAATTTTTTGGAGCCATATATAATGTGTCACTATTGTGTAACAGAAACTCAACAAGGAGAATATTCTGAACTGGGACACCTTCAGCAATTAAAATACTCAATTGGGGGGGGGGATTACTTACAGGAAAAAGAAATATATAAAAAGGTTCACATAGCCTTATTTAGCAGAATCTGAATCAGACACTTGAATTTAAAGAGTGAGGGGGTCACCTGAAACCTACCTTATCAACTGCTTGCCCTCACGCACAGTCTACTTACTCCTGGATGTATAGCAGCGTCAACAGAACTTTGGTAGCTTTTGGTTATGTTATTTTACATTATTATGCATTCTCAGGAATAAAGAGACAGTCGGGCTGGGCAGCTGACAGACCAGCAACTGATGGACCTCAGTCTGACATTGGTGTGCTAGGTTCACTAAAAAGCAAAATAATAAGGAAACCTAATAATGATCCAAATACATCAAGTTCCCATTTGGTATGTATGCAATGGTAAATGCAGCTCTTAAAGCTAACCTATGATTTACGTGTATTGGTCCTGTAATGACTGACAGTACATATCCTAGTATTACAATAATGTTGGCTACAACTTGAAAACAACCCGAATATCATAAAGCCTATATTTTGTTTAAAATAGCATGGCCACTCAAAAAAAAAAAAAAGCAAGTTTGTTGAGAATGTAGTTATAATATCTCACCGATATGGCACTTATTCTTCTTGGTTGAGTGCAGACAATGTGGCATGTAGACCCCTTGCCTCTCATGATATGGTCATCCAAAATAAACTGTGTCACTTGGGTAGTTTTTCCACACCCAGTCTCACCACTAATGACTGTCACCTGATTGGAGTTTATTATTCTAACGATCTCCTAAAATTGGAAAACAGCTTAAATAAACATCATGCAGTACATTTAAAGAAATGCAACTTGACAAGTAAAACATTAGGATTGTTGGTTTATCTATAAAATCATTTTCTTGGAGTACATCACAGGACACAAGGTACTTCATATTCATGACTACTTGGGATGTCCCAAAGCACTGAACATGAGGGGCGTGCAACACAGCAACAAGGACAACACATCCAAAACAGATTAGGGGAAAACCCCACCACAAAGCTACCTGCTAAATTTTTTTGACCAAAACTGGAGTCTGTATTTGAAATTTCCAACATCAGGGACTCTACCTTTGAATCAAAGTTCAGTTCCTTCACCTGTACCATGCCGAGGATGAAGCCTAAATACTCCAGGGATTGAGCCATAAGATCCTTCTCATGTGGACAGACATGGTGTCCATTCAGGAAAGCTGCCTTATGTAGTTTTCCAAAGATTCCACTGAGAAACTCAATGCTTTGCCCAAACTTTGAGGGCCTGGCAAACTCCCATATCAGTTACAAAGGGCTACAAAAATTGAATACAAAAAATAAACTGCGCTTGTGAGGTCTGATAACAAAATACAGCTGCAACAATCAAGTGAGATATTATCACAAAATAAAAAAATGTGGAAAAAAAAAATGAAAAATGTATGTAGCACAACACATTTTTTCCATTTACAATAGGCTTTACAAAGCTGATCCTATGAGAGGAGGCCATCTTAAAAAGGACCTCTAACCTCACATCTATCTGTAGCATCCTTGAAGACCAGGACCTCATCCACTTGGACCGTCAGGGTCTTATTCAAGTAGGAAATAGCCAGCTCAACAGCTGGAGAACCCCCATTTATTGCAAAATTCCTCCTCTATAGGGTACTACTGAGCAAATTGCTTCAGTGGTAAAACCACCTTTCAGGCGAGCTTAATCAGCAAACATCTTTTACTACGAGTGAGGGTGCCTTGGAAAAGATTTGGGTTGTTTAGACAGCCGCCAGGACTCAAATCCAGTGATTTTAGGAGAAAAGGACTCTGGACGTGGCAACTTCAAGTTAGTACTCACCATGTGCGC
This sequence comes from Aquarana catesbeiana, assembly GCF_042186555.1. Classification (NCBI taxonomy): domain Eukaryota; kingdom Metazoa; phylum Chordata; class Amphibia; order Anura; family Ranidae; genus Aquarana; species Aquarana catesbeiana. Next base: position 193,182,259 of record NC_133327.1, read on the forward strand.
AAGGAACCCCACTGTGGTCTTGTGTGCCCGAGGCAGAGCGGGACCCCGAGATCCCTCCTAGGAGGACCTATCCACAGAGAATTCCCATTCCTCAACAGCTTCCTCCTCTTGAGGATGATTCTCTGACACCTCATCCCCCCCAGAAAAGGGGAGGGGAAGGAAAGCACCCCCACTTTCATCCCAAGCATTCCAAACCCATGAGAACCCTTGAGAGTCAGTCCGGCAAAGCAGAAATGGCAGCAGAAAATTCCTCCCTTGACACAAAATGAGCCAGATGATTGTGTCCTTGAGGAAGCAAAAATACCAGATAAGGGAAGGAATTCAGAGCCAATTTGACCCTTAGGGTAGCTATTGCAGGGAGAAATGTGCAGAGGGTCCTCCCTACCCAACAGAGAAATTTGGGTGCCCACCACATTGTCCTCCAGCACCCCTCCCCACCCCAAACTCTCTGCCTGCATAAGGCGATGGCTTGCTGAGGGTTCACAGGCCTACAATACCCTATAAGGGAGCAGCTACCCAGCTAAGTGTCAACCCAAGCCAGACACCTAATTGGCAAATCACCCCCAATAATACCTACAGTGCCCCAACGCTGATGGCTATTGCAGCTGTACATGGACTGTGCCTGAGAGCAGCTGAACCTCCGGAGCTGTGATGTGATCACACATTACGATGCCAGTGGAACTGATGATGTTGTCTATGCACAGATGTGCAATGACACCACCACACCAGTCCATTCTTTTTAATCACTGCTACTGCGGTGTATTGCTCTGCTTGTAGAATTGCACTGGGAACACATAAGGGAAAAAATTGTCATCTGCTTCACCAAAGACGAATGCAGCACATTATGCTGCAGGACCAAAAGGCCAAATCTTAACATCTGCCCCTCAAGAACTTCATGGACTACTACCCGCTTCAGGGGGATCATTGTGCTGGACCTGTAAAGTGCCCTGCTAGCAAGGTCTTCAAATACATTGTACTCTGGAGACCATTGCCCATGAGTTCCAGCACCAACCAGCAACATTGCAAGCTGTCCCCACTCAACCCGACTCTCTCGTGGTCCAATATGTTGCGCTGAACACTGCTCTATCTAGCATCCTGTTCCCCGTATGGCAATATTGGTAATATCATTATAATATTAAATATTTCCATTAGCAGAACTACAGACAAAAAAATATATTTAATCATATTAGCTTACCGCTCTCATAGTGTACGAAGGTAACTTTTCACGGAACCGCTAGAAATACAAAATAAAACAAAATCACTAAAGATAGTGCAGGGTATAAATATAAGTTATTACACAAATAAACAATTATACAGCAAGCTAGTATATTCCACAGCACAATAAAGCGTAGTTCCACCCAAAAGTGGAAGTACCGCTTTAGGCACTCCTCACCCCCCTTCTATGCCACATTTGGCATGTAATTTTTTTTTTAGTTTTAACAGGTGCCCCGCTCCCACTTCTGCTTGGGCCGCCTAGGCGACTAGAGCGGAAGTTCTACTCTACCCCTCCCTGCAATCTTGTGCGACACGTCACAGGTGCCCAAAGATTGCCCAGCCACTGTGGAGGCGCAGCGCGACTCGTGCATGCGCACCTAGCTGTGAATCCACGAGCCCTCACAGCCGGGTGCCCACACTTGTAATGTCGGCGCCGGGGAAAGGCGAGGGAGAGAACCAAGGGTTCAGGCGGCCGCATCGCTGGATCCTGGGACAGACGAGTGTGTGTTTATTAAGTCAGCAGCTACAGTTTTTGTAGCTGCTGAGTTTTAATAAACACAAAAACGACTGGAACTCTGCTTTAAGACTTTGAAAAATCATGAAATAAAAAAAATGCACTTTATTGCAGCAGTATAAAGAGAGAGGTCAACTTTAAGCACTGTAAAGAACAATGATTTTGTGCTAAAATGCAGATTTGCACAAAAAAGGTCATCCTTGAACCTGTGCCGTATAGTTCAATTAATAGATGATATACAAAATAAACAATCCACATGGTGTGTAAACGTTTCTAAAACGTGTGTTAATTTTTATTCTAACATAATAAATTAGTAAATTAAATTGAAAAAAAATTAAAAGTTGCTATCACCACCAGCTGAAAATTTTTAAAATGATTAACTGGTCAGTAACAGTAATTGACGCAGGAGGCAATTTTTTACCCGTTTTCCTATATTTCAGTAATCTCCACTAAAACAAAACAAAAAAAAAAAAAAAAAGAAGGGTTTTAACATAAATACTGATACCATTTTTTCCTTCAGGGGTGTTATACTTATGATAATCTGATGATCGCATTACTGCTCTTTTCACACAAAATGGGGTTCTTTGCATTAAAACATCATTATACTGATTTTCGGATGAGTGCAGATAATCCTCCTTATACCTGGGCTCTCAAGGATGGTCTCCCCAAAAGGGCATTTAAAGTGGTTTTAAACCCTAGTCATAAAATATGAACAAAGCACATGTAGTATTTTTGAAAATTGATCAGTACTTATGTACAGACGGCCTCATTTCTTGAGGCCCTAAAATGCCAAGACAGTACAAATATCCCCCAAATGACCCCTTTTTGGAAATTACACAGGTATTTAGTAAGAGGCATGGCCAGTTTTATTGAAGTTGTCATTTTTTGTCTTCATATAACTGGTGTGGCCGTGATCAGGATACTGACTGTTGACAGTATGTTAAAAAAAACAAAAAAAATATAAAACACATTCAATTTTCTAAACATTTATTTATTTTACATACTTTCATCAGAGAATTTCAGTGTCACCATAGTCACAAATGGGATACATTCATAACAGCTGGGCTTATTGTTGACATGCTGTGATTAGCTACAGCTAAATCACATGGGTACAAGGTGTCGAGATTGGCCCAGGTGCCATGTGATTGCGGTGGGACAATCACAGTATCACTCTGCAACAGGGTAGGCAAACTTTGATCTACCTGGACAATATTGAAGAGATCAAAAGATCACTAAACTTAAAATCACTGTAAAAATATAAACTTACCCTAAGTTAGCTTCAGTGAGAAACTCAGCATTCACTTTCATTCACAATTTTTTCATGTTTGGGGAGCAATTAGTTACCCCCAAAAGTCTGATGCTGGAGTTCATCATGAAAGCAGAACATCTGGTACTGCAGGCTGATTTTTTTGACTAATTTCAGGCCTGGCTACCTGCTCTGATTTCTGGCCAGTGCAAGTAGTTTGTATGGCAGTGCCCAGGGCCCAGTAGAATGTAGGGCAGGGGCCCAGTAGAATGTAGGGCAGTGTCCCGGGGTCAGTGTAAGATGTAGGGCAGTGTCCCGGGGTCAGTGTAGGATGTAGGGCAGTGTCCCGGGGTCAGTGTAGGATGTAGGGCAGTGTCCCGGGGTCAGTGTAGGATGTAGGGCAGTGTCCCGGGGTCAGTGTAGGATGCAGGGCAATGTCCAGGAGTCGGTAGGATGTAGGGCCGCTTATAGAGGTCAGTAGCATGCATGGTAGGAGTCAGGAGGGCAAGGAATAGGGGGTCAGGGGGGTCAGGACAGCATGGTACTGGGAGATAAGGAGGGCACAGTACAGGGGAATCAGGAGGGTTGGAATCTCAAGAGTGCATGGCACTGGGGTGTCAGAAGGGTAAGGTATTGGTGGGGTCAGGAGGGCTGGGCTGTCAGGAGGGTATGGTATTGGTGGGGGCGGGGGAATCAGGAGGGTATAGTAATGGGGCTGTCATTAGGGCTGGAGTGGCAGGAGGGCTGGAGTTTAAAGAAGTTTTATATGCAGAGTGGCACAGGGAAGGTGCAGTGATCCCTTCCCTTGGATCGGTGAGGAGGGCCGTTGGCGAGGGGCGCAAAGCGCTCAGGCGTGTATTCGGAGAAGAGCCGAACCCGCGTGAGCTATTCCGGAGGCTCTCCCCGCCTCGCAGTCGCACGTCTGCAAGGGGTGGGGACTGCCTCTGAAGCCTGGAATTGGGTGAGCATGCGCCGCTCTGGAGTAAGGACAGAGTCGGCAAACTCAGCAACAGCGGGACGTCTTTGCAGTCTACCCGTCACCTGTTGGCGATCGACGGGTTGCCGACCCCCACTCTACAGGAATCACAGCTGTTCTGAATGAAATTCACAGCTTTGTTGATATTTTGATCGCTTAATGCAGCCAGGAACTATAATCCGCTGTGTCCACATGGGAGCAGTGTGCCAGCGCGCATGTGCAAAGCATATTTACGTTGCTGAGCCTGGTCATGCTACCCATCCACAGTAAAAGTACTGTGGGTGGGCAGCAAGTGGTTAAAGAATGTAAAAATGTAAATAAACTTACAAACTTTCTATATAAAACGCATTTTTGCTGCACAACCACCAAGCAAATTATTCATTTTATTTGAAAGGTCTACATTTTAAGCATACTTGAACTCAACAGCTGGACCTTATATAGTGTCTCCCCAGAGCTGTCTGCTTTCATAATCAGTACTATTTCACACACCAATTTCCTACTAGAAAATCTAAGCTTTGACAAACTTCCTTCTCTGGCTTGATAAGGCTCTGCAACTCTACCCATTACACTTTGCAACCACCAAGGTAAGGAGAAGTCGAAGAAGTCGATTTCTGAAAAAGAAGAGCGCAGTGAGTTTCAGGGCTGCTGGCAGAAGCAGTGCCTGGCCAGGAGACCCTTTGTGAAGAGCTTGTGCAGGTTACCGTTGGCTTCAACAAAGATCTCTGGAACCTGGACAGGCAAGTGTAAGTTATGGTGGGGATTGCAGGGGGCAGGTAACTGAGGCTACATGCCCACGGACGTTTTAAAAAAAACAAGCTGCAAAGCTAGTACCGACGCCAGGAAAAAAGCGGCGTTAAAAATGAGATTTTTTTCGCGTTTTGCATTGGCATCAATACCCGTTTAGCCACGCTAGCTTTCAGCCACATTTCTCTGTCTCTATTCAAAATCAATGGTTCCCTATGGGAGCCCATTGATTTGAATAGAAGTCGCCCCAGAAGTCGGATCAAGATGATCCGACTTGCTGTGCGACTTGTGTGCTGAGAATCTTGTAGGGGAACCCTACAAAATTTTGCGTGAGCTTCCACCCAAGATCCATACAGACCCTTATCCGAGCACGCAGCTCGGCAGGTCAGGAAAGTGGGGGGGACGAGCGAGCACCCCCTCCTGGACCATACCAGGCCACATGCCCTCAACATGGGGGTGGGTGCTTTGGGGCAGAGGGGGCTGCGCCCCACCCCCACCCCAAAGCACCTTGTCCCCATGTTGATGAGGACAAGGGCCTCTTCCCAAAAACCCTTGCCCGGTGGTTGTCGGGGTTTGCGGGTGGGGACTTATTGTGATCTGGAAGCCCGCTTTAACAAGGGCTCCCCCCCCCAGATATCACAGCCCCCCACCCTAGGTGAATGAGTACCTCCCTACCATTCACCTAAATAAAAAAAGTGTCAAAAATAAAACACACTACACAGGTATTTAAAGTATTTTATTAAAGTAGCTCCGTTCTTCTCCCCTCTCCGGTTCTTCTCCCCTCTCTCTCCGCTATCTTCTGCTTTTTTGCTGGGTCTTCTCCCCTCTCCAGTTCTTCTCTCTCAGCAAAAGAGCAGAAGATAGCGGAGAAGAACCGGAGAGGGGAGAAGACCCAGCAAAAGGGCAGAAGATAGCGGAGAGAGGGGAGAAGACCCAGCAAAAGAGCAGAAGATAGCGGAGAGAGGGGAGAAGAACCGGAGCTGCTTTAATAAAATACTTTAAATACCTGTGTAGTGTGTTTATTTTTGACACTTTTTTTATTTAGGTGAATGGTAGGGGGGGTACTCATTCACCTAGGGTGGGGGGGGCCGTGATCTGGGGGGGGGGCCCTTGTTAAATGGGGCTTCCAGATCACGATAAGTCCCCGTCCGCAGACCCCGACAACCACCGGCAAGGGTTGTCAGGAAGAGGCCCTTGTCCTTATCAACATGCCTCTGCCCCAAAGCACCCACCCCCCATGTTGAGGGCATGTGGCCTGGTATGGTCCATGAGGGGGGGCGGGGGGCGCGCGCTCGCTTGCCCCCCCTCTCCTTTCCTGACCTGCTGGCTGCATGCTCGGATAAGGGTCTGGTATGGATCTTGGGGGGGAACCTCACGCAAAATTTTGTCGGGGTTCCCAGCACACAAGTCACACAGCAAGTCGGATCATGTTGATCCGACTTCTGGTGCGACTTCTATTCAAATCAATGGGCTCCCATAGGAAACCATTGATTTTGAATAGAGACAGAGAAACGCGGGACAGTGCATAACGCTGTGTTTACAGCGTTAAGCCCCATTAAATCACGTTTAACACCTTTTACCGGCGTCTGGCGTTTTTACAGCTCTAGCGCTGGAGCCTCAGAACGCACTGGTCCTGGGGGTTTTTTTTGGAGCTTAAAAACACCTATGCCACTTACAGCTCAAAAATGCCATGGTGGGCATGAGGCCATAGGCTAATATGGAGAGACGTTTTTAAGCTGCAAAAAATGCTCAAAAAAAGTGGCTGTAAAAATGTCCGTGGGCATGAGGCCTTAAAGGCTAAATTTACCTTTTTGGGCAGAATTACACTTTTCATAATCGAAAGAATCCTTTTGTAATATCATTTCTGCCACAGCAATCCCAATGTTCTTATCTCTCACTTATCTTACCCAAAAAATGTTTGAAATTAAATTTTTTTTAAAACATTCATTCTGGTTGCATCACTTCCTGTAGGTCAGCTCCCAACATTCTCTGTGTTTTTGCCTCACAGAACAGGTTGTGATAGGGCATGTATTCCCAGTCTGGACCACACCTCCCTCATTACAATACCACCAGCTACTTCTTCCCTTAAGATGACCATACACATTAAAACAAAAAAAAGCTTTGGCTTGGCTTAAAAAATAAAAACACAAACAAAAACAACAATATATCATAATATCAGAACGGTTCCAGCGTATTATTGGAGGATATTTGAAACCAAATGGCACAATGAGAATTAATATTTTCTAGCACCGCATATTGTTCAGTAATTTTACTGGGTTTTCTGGCTTTCACTCCAGAGGCAGCAGTCACAGAGCACTAGGCTGCACTGTTTCATAAATATCTAATTTACAAACAAGTACACAATTCCTTGTCCAGTGGTGAATGAGTATAGTAGTTATTTCATATAATGAGTATATTTTATGACGGGTATAAAATGTTCTAAAATGAATCACCTGCATTTCAGCATATGTGGAATTGTTTTTTTTCCTCTGCAGCTCTTCTTTAAGTTGTTGATCCAAGGCTGCATTTCCCCTATAGCACTCACTAACACACGCATATTCATCATCATCATCATCATCATCCCAAGCATCTTTTTCTGTGAATGCAGTCTCTCTAAGTTGAGCGGGGGTACTGTTTCTGAAAAAAAAAAAATAAATAAAAAATAAAGATGGAGCAATACAAAGTGATGTAATACTTATCAGCCAGACCCTCCGAACATTTTTAAAATAGATAAACTTTACAGGTGGCCAATTAGAGTAATGCATGAATTTCTGCAGTTTTTGCCTAAAGGCATACACAAACTTTTACACGATAAAGACATATTTCCAATAAACTTGCCAAGTGAACAACAGGGATTGATTTGAAGACTAACATGAGAACCTGGGAGCACAAGCTGCCTGCACTACAGTACTGTTGTCACATTTCTAGGTTTAAGTGATTGTAAACGATCTGTAACGTGGACAATCCGCGCTACCCCCAAAGAACAATGTGCAAACAAATATGGTGAAATAATAGATTTTAAACCTGTAGTGACATAGTTTTAGTGAAAGTGCTGCAACCTAAAAAAAAAAACCTGAATATTCAGTTTTAACAGTGTATAGATGGAATTAGATGCGCAACCTATAACAAACAAACTGACAAATATACAAAATATAAATTAGTGTAAAAACCAAGGATTGACACCAAACTTAAATAAAAGCTGGATTAGAAAATTTGTGGATTGAAAGAAAATTAAAGAAAAAATATATATATAAAATCCATCAGAGGGCTTGGTAGCGTCCTTATTAGATGACACCCAAATATATAAAACTTCACTGGGAACAAGTCCTTCAATAAATAGGGGATGTTGTCTTTATCATATACTTCCACATGCCAGGCAATAACATTGATGTACAAAAAGGCCGCTTACCAGATATGTAGGACCTCCATTACAGAGATCTTATGGGCTCACATGTGCAAGATCACTCAGACAGGAACAGCTGATTCAAACATCCGACAGAATTCCCTCCTCATCAAGCGATTCCGAATGCTGCAATGTTCTCCGTACGCTCCTCATCCAAGTAGGGTCACTCGTGAGGTATGGTATGGAAAAACATTTAGGGGAGGAAAAAAAAAGGCGCTTCATTTTGCAGTAGATTAACCACTTAAGGACCAGCCTCGTTTTGGATTTTAGGTGTTTACATGTTTAAAACAGTTTTTTTTGCTAGAAAATTACTTAGAACCCCCAAACATTATATATGGTTTTTCTTCTAACACACTAGAGAATAAAATGGCGGTTGTTGCAATACTTTTTTTTGCACCGTATTTGCGCAGCGGTCTTAAAAGCGCACTTTTTTTGGAAAAATTTCACTTTTTTGAATTAAAAAAAAACAAGACAACAGTAAAGTTAGCCCATTTTTTTTTTATATTGTGAAATATAATGTTACGCCAAGTAAATTGATACCCAACATGTCACGCTTGAAAATTGCACCCGCTCGTGGAATGGCGTCAAACTTTTACCCTCAAAAATCTCCATAGGCGACATTTAAAAAAATTCTACAGGTTGCATATTTTGCGGTACAGAGGAGGTCTAGGGCTAGAATTATTGCTCTCACTCTACCAGTCGCGGCGATACCTCACATGTGTGGTTTGACCACCGTTTTCATATGCGGGCACTACTCGCATATGCGTTCGCTTCTGCGCGTGAGCTCGTCGGGACGGGGGGTTTTTAAAAAAATTTTTTTTAATTTTTATTATTTATTTTACATTATTTTATTTATTTTTACACTGTTTAAAAAAAAAAAATATGTGTCACTTTTATTCCTATTACAAGGAATGTAAACATCCCTTGTAATATAAAAAAGCATGACAGGTCCTCTTAAATATGAGATCTGGGGTCAAAAAGACCTCAGATCTCATATTTACACTAAAACGCAATAAAAAAAAAAAAAAAAAAAGTCATTTAAAAAATGACATTTGAAAATATGTGCCTTTAAGAGGCAAGGACTGAAGTGATGTTTTGACGTCGCTTCCGCCCAGCAGTGTCATGAAGACGAGTGGGCGCCATCTTAGCCTCACTCGTCTCCAGGCACAGGACGGAGACAGATGCGATCGCCTCCGTCGCTACCGACGGCTCCGGATTGCGGCGGGGGGGCCTCTCCCGCCACCGATAAAAGAGATCAATTTTATCTGAAAGCCGGCCACCGCATGAAAACGGGGATACCGGGGTTTTGGCAGCTAGCTGCTGCCATAACAACGATATCCCCGTTCAAAGTTTGGATGTACATTGTCGTGCGGCGGTCAGTAAGTGGTTAAAAAATCCCTTTATTCCATGTGATGGACAACTGACATTGTTAAAAGCATTTGGCAGAAAAAATATTCGAACGAAATTCACAGCCGCGGCAGAAGCCAGCCAGCTGGTGCGTGGTGACGTCAGGTCCTATAGCTCCACCTGACGCTGCGTTTCTCCGTATTAGGCATCGACTGGGAAAGGAGACTGAGTCCCAGTCGATGCCTAATACGGAGAAACGCAGCATCGGGTGGAGCTATAGGACCTGACGTCACCACGCACCAGCTGGCTGGCTTCTGCCGCGGCTGTGAATTTCGTTCGAATATTTTTTCTGCCAAATGCTTTTAACAATGTCAGTTGTCCATCACATGAAATAAAGGGATTTTTTAATCTACTGCACTATGAAGCGCCTTTTTTTCCATACCATACCTCACGAGTGACCCTACTTGGATGAGGAGCGTACGGAGAACATTGCAGCTTTCTGAACCATTATTGCAGCATTCGGAATCGCTTGATGAGGAGGGAATTCTGTTGGATGCTTGAATCAGCTGTTCCTGTCTGAATGATCTTGCACATGTGAGCCCATAAGATCTCTGTAATGGAGGTCCTACATATCTGGTAAGCGGCCTTTTTGTACATCAATGTTATTGCCTGGCATGTGGAAGTATGTATAAGCATGTGGAATATAAGTATAAGACAACATCCCCTATTTGATTGAAGGACTTGTTCCCAGTGAAGTTTTACATATTTGGGTGTCATCTAATAAGGACGCTACCAAGCCCTCTGAAGGATTTTCTATATATATATTGTAAACGATCACCTTGTAAAAATCTATTCAGTTTAAAATAGAAATGAAAGGCAAAACATTTGTGTATAGGACAGCCCTCAAATTTTCCACTCGCCTACACGCATTTTGCGAGTGGAAAATGATTGAGGGCGAGCACCGCCGGTGGGCGGTGTTAAATTGGAGCCCTTCTCCCAGCGATCTCCGAGGGGATGTGAGAGGAGAGTAGGCGGCCGGATCATCAGAGAGTGGGGAACATCGCTGTAACAGCTTTCATTTGAAGTGCTGCGTTTTACCCGCACTCTCCTTCACATAAGCCCCCCGAGTACTTTGATAGACAGAACACCGGTCCAATGCCAGGACGTGTGATGTATATCAAACTGAGGCTGCGCCCATGGGCAGGGGCGAGGCTGCGCCCATTGGCAGGGGCGAGGCTGCGCCCATGGGCAGGGGCGAGGCTGCGCCCTTGGGCACGGGCGAGGCTGCGCCCATGGGCACGGGCGAGGCTGCGCCGATAAAGTTGTTGTTAATATTTATTTTTGTAACTTAATTCTGCATAAAACATTTAAGTGTAATTTCATGAGCTAATTTATGAGGGCATGTTTAGGGGTGGGGCAACTGGTGGCGAGTATCCCTTAAGGCCTGGCTAGTAGCTCAGGACTTGAAATTTTGAGCCCTGGTATAGGATATTAAAAACAACAGCAATACCTTTTTTCCCTTTTTTATACAGTAAGTGATCACATCCCCTCTGCTCCCTCTGTTCTCAGCAGCATAAGAACTGGAGAGAGGAGAAGCAGTAGTACACTGAGCTTCCCAGTAAATGGCTGTGCAGGGGAGGCTGATCATTGGAGGAGAGCAGGCAGAGTTACCACAGCTAGAGAACTGACCACGGTGTGCTTGAGACCTGACCACAATGTGCTCTTCTGCTTAGAGTGGTCAGTTTTTTTTTTATAGTAAAGCAGAGGGACTGGGAGGAACACCAGGGATTTCACACAAAGGAAGCAATACAAAGAGAACAGAATACTTTTTCATACAAGTAAATGGTACAGCAGGCACCTACCAGGAATATGAAATGTTGGGGTAACAAACACTTTAAGTTCACATTAAAGAGGAATAATTGGGCTTATAGCGGACCGTCAGCTGAAAATAAAGGTTACCCTGATCCTCACTGCAGCAAAAAATAAAGAACCTTTTTTTTTGGGTGGTACTAGGGCTGGGAGATTTTCTGAACAAAAAACTCGATTCAAATCAAGTTTTTTTTTTTTTTCACCGCGCCGGTCCCGAGGAGCTGCGGGCAGTTTTTAGGCGAGGCCGCGGCTTCAGCCTAGTCCGAAGCCGTGGCCTCACCTAAAAACTCCTGCCCGCAGCGCTTTAGGACCGGCGCGGTGTCAGCGCCGGTCCTGGGGAGCTGCAGGCAGGAGTTTTTAGGCGAGGCCGCAGAATAAGCCTAGTCCGCGGCATCCGGCCTCACGGACTAGGCCGAAGCCGCAGACTTGCCTAAAAACTCCTGCCAGCAGCTCCTCAGGACCGGCGCGGTGAAAAAAAAAATCGATTTGCTTAAATTTTGAATCGATTTGACCTCTTAACGCGATTCAAGATTTAAATCGATTTTTTCCCCAGTCCTAGGTGGTACCCCTTCCACTTCCTTACTTCTCACCTAGCTAAGGATGACGTTGCTTCAGCCCCCTGCGCCATCGGAAAACATCACTCTTTTAGAACATATCTATGAGCAAAAATGGAGTCCAAGTACATAGCTAGTAATAAAGTTTACCTTTCATTTTCAGTGGCCCACCATGAGTCCTCAGAGAGAGTTGGCTTCACATCATTATTTTGCGCTTGCACAGTGCTTAGAAGACGTGTGATCTGTAGTTCTCTGGATTCATCCATGCGCACAACAGCTCTCTATAAACAAATGTTACATTATGTTAAAATGAAGGCTAAACAGTGTTGATAAACGATAAGAACTGCAAGCAAGCGATCTTGAGAGATCGTTATAGATAACTGTAAAACCACGGAGAGGGCCATTTTAGTATTAAATGGATTTTTTTCATGAAGGCAGAATGCCATAGTTTGAACAGCCCTAAATGGTGGCCATATATGCACTTCAAAATTATCTGATCAATGTGTGATTTCATTAAACCAATCAACTAGCCATAAGTTAAAACATCATATCAATCTGTGCTATTATCACAATCATGCTAGGGGGCAAGCTAGCACTTGGAAATGATAATTCTCCACCTCAATGTGTACCAATAACAAAATCTGTAGTGCAGCGCTATTCTTACTAAATTTAAATTTAAATTTACAGAAAAGTCTCAAGTGAATTGAGTTTTGTGAAGGTAGCACCCTTCTGATCAATAGATTCCATTTAGATGCAATTCAAACAAACTGAGTTGATCAGCATAGGCGGAAAATTAACAATCCTTTTGAAATAAATGGACAGCACTAAGATGATTCAGTCCTGAATTTAAAAACTTCCCATAGATAAATTACATAAAGGTCAGAAGTGGACTGGTATTTTTTTTTTCAGCTGGTGATTCTCTTAACAGATAAAAGTGGTTAGAGCAACCGATTCGCCACTGGATAACTTTAAAAGCGGTGGGAGGTGTTGCTGCCCCCCCCCTGCCCCCAGAGCTTAGTTGGACGATCAGTAGCCCCAAGGATCGATCCACCAGTTGCAGCGGCTGGTAACAGAGATGAGTGGAGGAAAGATGGCCTCCGCTCAGCTCTATGGTCTAGGACAGTGATGGCGAACCTTGGCACCCCAGATGTTTTGGAACTACATTTCCCATGATGCTCAGCTACATTGCACAGTGCACGAGCATCATGGGAAATGTAGTTCCAAAACATCTGGGGTGCCAAGGTTCGCCATCACTGGTCTAGGAGGAATGGAGCAACGTCATGACATTGCATACAGTTTGGGCCCAATGTAGGCAAGGATATTTTTTATTTATTTTATTTTTTTCCTAAAAGCATTAGATCAAGGGGTTTTTTTTATCTAATACTTTACATTATAGAGGAGAGATGTGGGGTCTTACTGATCCCAGATCTCATCATAAAGAGGACCTGTCACTGCTTATTTCTATCACAAGGGCTATATTGGGATATATTGTATTTGCATTAACATTTTTTTTTCCCCCAAAAAAATGCATTTGAAAAATCACTGCGCAAATACTGAGCAAATTAAATTGCAATGACCAGTATGTTATTCTCTGGGGCCTCTGCTAAAAAAATAATATATGTTTGGGGGGTTCTAAGTGATTTTCTAGCAAAAAAAACTGGAGTATGGACTGAAGACTGCTGTAACCACATCAAGAGAATGTAGTGACCTTTCTTTCGCAGAACGAGGTTCTGGAAAAAAACGAAGGCAGAACAATAACCTGGTTTAAATGAAAACCTGACACTACCTTCGGTAGAAAATTAGGATGAGGACGTAATACAACCTTATCTTTATGAATAATCAAATATGGCTCTTTACAAAAAAGAGCAGCCAACTCTGATACTCTTCTTGCAGAAGATTTGGCAACCAAAAAAACTCATTTCCTTGTCAAAAGGACCAAGGGAATATCTCTTATCGGCTCAAAAGGCTGTTTCTGTAACGCCGACAGGACTAAATTCAAGTCCCAAGGGTTCAGGGGTGACCTAACTGGAGGATTAATCCGCGTTACCCCCTGAATAAAGCTATGAACCAGAGAGTTTGAAGCAAGTGGTGGTTGAAAAAATACCAATAAAGCCGACACCTGCCCTTTGATATTACTCAAGGCCAGCTTCATTTCTAATCCCATCTGTATAAATTCAAGGATCCTACCTATGACATATTTCTTGGGGTGCCAACTCCTGGATTCACACCAGTAGACATATGCCTTCCAGACTCTATAATATATGACGCTGGAGGCCGGCTTCCTAGTATTAACCAAAGTAGAAACGACTGAGCCTGACAGCCCACGGTCTTTCAGAATGTGGGTCTCAATAGCCAAACCGTTAAATTTAGCTTTGTAAAGTAGGATGGAATACCGGATCTTGCGAGAGAAGGTCTGGCCGTGGTGGTAGGGTCCATGGGTCTCCTACCGCTATCTTTATGATCTCTGCATACTAAGATCTCCTGGGCCACAAGAATCACCTCCTTCCCTTCCTGCTTGATCCTGTGAAGAAGGCGTGGAAGCAGTAGAACAAGAGGGAACGCATAGATCAGTGAAAACGAATCCCACTGAAAAACCAAGGCATCGGTTCCGCATGCCAGCGGATCCTTTGTCCTTGACACAAAGTTGTCAATCTTTTTGTTGAACCTGGACACAAACAGATACACGTCCGGAATTCCCCATCTTTGACATATTGATAGAAAGATGTCGGGGTGAAGAGACCATTCTCCCGGGAACAACTGTTGGTGACTCAAATAGCCCGCCTGCCAATTCTCTATTCCTGGAATGAAGACTGCCAATAGGCAAAGAATGTCTTCTGCCCAAGATAGGATATGATTCACCTCTATTTGTGCCGCACGACTTCTCGTGCCCCCTTGGTGATTGATATAGGCCACTGTCGTGACATTGTCGGATTGGATCCTGACAGGACAATTCTGTCCAGGCCTTCGGGGCCAGGCGTGCTGTCTGAATTTCTAGAATATTGATGGGCAAGGTCATTTCTGATTTGGATCATTTTCCTTGGACAGACGCTTCTTCCAGGACTGCTACCCAGCCTAGAAGGCTGGCATCTGTTGTTACCACCTTCCAGGTAACTGGTAGGAAGGATTTTCCTTTTTGGAGATTCTCAGATATCAACCACCAACTGAGGCTTTGACACACTTTGGGGGATGAAACGCATTGGGAAGTCTAGAGCTTAGACCTTCTTGTTCCAAGTTGACAGGATACTGTTTTGCAGCAGTCTCGAATGAAACTGCGCATAAGGAATGGCCTTGAATGAAGCCACCATCTTTCCCAACAATCTCATGCATAGTCGAATAGAAGGATTCTTCTTTGCTTTGACCACCTGAATCAGTTCCCTTATGGAACTGATCTTTGCCTGGGGCAAGAACACCCTCTTCTGAGCTGTATCTATGATCAGACCCAAGTACTGCAATCTCCTTGATGGTTTTAAGGAGGATTTCTCTAGGTTGAGAATCCAACCTAGGTATTCCAGGTAGCTGACTGTGGTGACCAAAGTTTGGTTTAAGCGGGATACCGACTGATCTATCAGGATAAGATTGTCTAAGTAAGCTAGAATTGTTATACCCTGAGCCCTTAATATGGCTAAAGGGGGAGCCAGAACACTCGAAAACACTCGAGGTGCAGTAGCTAGACCGAAAGGCAGAGCTACAAACTGAAAAGGAAGATATTCTATCTCGAAGCGTAGATATCTGTGGTGAGCGGGAAAAATAGGTACATGGAGATAAGCATCCTTGATGTCGATTGACGCTAGCAGTTCTCCACCTTGTAGAATGGAGCCCACTGATCGGATTGACTCCATGTGAAAAGAGCGTATATCCAAAAAACGGTTTAGATCTTTGAGATCTAAAATGGGTCTGACATCCCTGTTTGGTTCCGTGAAAAGGTTTGAATAAAACCCTAACCCTCGCTCTTCCATGGGGACCACCAATATCACCTTTTGAGACAAAAGATGATCCAAAGCAAGAAGGAGAGATTTCTTTTTTTCTGGATCTCTGGGAACGTTTGATTTGAGAAAACGAGGAGACGGGAACTCTCAGAACTCTAGTTTGTAACCTAGAGATATTGAGGAAGCCACCCATTTGTCTCAATGCTGTTCCTGCCAGAAGTCTTCCCCCCACTCGAGCGAGCGGGGGCACACCTTCATAAGGAGGTTTTAGTATTTTGTTTTGTGGGTTTCCTCCCCCAGGGCCTCTTGACCCTGGGGTTGACCCTGAGGTTTACCTCTTGATGGTGGAGGCCGTCTTGACTGCATGGAGGCTGATGCTCCTGGCACTGGAGAAGAAGCTTATTTAAAAGAAAAACGCTTAAACTTCTTAACTGGTAAAAGGGAACTTTTTCCATTAGAAATTCCTTCAATGTATTTATCCAGATCGTCCCCAAACAACCGTTCACCGTGAAATGGAAACTAGCCAAGAGCTTTTTGCATGGCGCTTCAGCTGACCAATTTTTTAACCATAGAACTGTACGCACATGCACCAGCCCAAGCATAAGCCGTGAGGCCTGGAGAAGAGAATCTCTCATAGCGTCTACTGTAAAACATAACGCCTCTGATATCCCGGCCAAATCTTGAGCCTGCTAATCAGGAATAATCTTGAGTACATTTATAAACTGGTCTTGTAAGGACTGACATACCTCGATCACTGCCAGCGCAGGCTGAACCACTGAACCTGCCAGAGAAATATTGTTTTTAAATAGGAATTCCAACTTCTTATCTGTTGGATCCTTCAGCATTTGCGCATTGTCTACCGGACAAGTCAAGTTCTTACTCACAGAGGATATAGCAGCATCAATTGCTGGAATCCCCCATTTCTTATTAAACTCTTCCTCAATAGGATAAAGTGTTAAACTGTTTTTTTCTCCAAAAAAGGTTTTCATCTGGGTGCTTCCACTCAGAATACAAAAGCTTTTTTAGTAATGAATGGATAGGAAAAGCATGAATAGATTGGGGAGGCTTTAGTGAACCCAAACAAGAAGTGGGCTCATCGACTGACTTCGCTACTAGCAGCAAAAATGTGGAGCGGACCAATTCAGTAAGAGATTGTACCAACAACCTTTCTTGTGAACCTGATCCTTCCGTATTAGACTCTTAAGAAGAGGAGTCATCAGCCTCTTCCTGGTCCCCTGAGAGAAATTTGTCATCTCTCTCCCCCATTCCTCCGTTTGAGGGTGCTGGGTAATGGATGGGGACCTTTTACGCTTAGTCCCACTTTGGGATGCGATTAAGGCATCAATCTTTTGTTCCAAGCCTAAAATGGTTGAGGAAAAAACCTCTTCAGTAATATATGCAGGGGTTGCAGTGTTAAGAGCAGCTGCAACACCCGATGTCCCTGATGGCTCACTCTGACCAGCCATATCACTCTCAGGGGAGGATTCCATCTTTTTTGAGATGGTTCTAGGTTTCCTTGTGGCTTTCTATAGCCATTTTTTGAGGTGTTTTTACCCCCCCTCTGACCATAGCCCGATGCACAAAGCAGAGGTGATACCAGAAGGAACGCATCCACTGCTTGAGCAATAGTCCAGCCCTGCCGCTGCTATTGATGCTCAGCCTGATGCAATAGTAAAGGTGTCAAAAGGAATGCCTGTGTCACCAAACCTCTTATGCCCCTCTTTGCTCTTGTTTCCTTCCGTCAGCTTGCAGCAGCAATAATGGTGCTTTTAAAAAACACATTCCCGGGCTGGACATTGGAGGACGCCAATGCCGTGCTAAGCCCCACCCCCATCGCCTTCGGCCCCCCTCCTCTTTTTTTAAAAAAGAACTTCCCCACGCGAGTGCGGGCTCTGATCCTATGGGATCGTTCTTTGAGGGAAAAATATGGTGAGGAGAGAGCCTGGAAGCTGCCGAGTAGGGCGGCATGCTGATCGTTTTTTTTGTTTTCTCCCCTGACGCTTTTCCTCGTAAAGAGGGGGAGAATAAAGCACAGGTGGGGGTGTCTGGTAAAGAGGAAACCCCCCCCCCAGACTTACCGGAGGTTTGCTGCTGGCTGAAGGAAAAAAAAAAAGAAGCCTGCTGCACCGGACACAGCGTGATCTCTTGAAGCATGAGAAAGAATGTGCTCTATACAGCCCCCAGTGGTGACACATAGGCATAACAACATTTACTAATTAAAGGAGACATTTCATAAGAAAATTCAAACATTTCTTAGAAAACTCCACTTATCTTTCCCACCGCAGGGTTTTCTGTGGTAAGAACCAACAGACCCAATCTTCACCCTTCACGGTGGGTTCCGTTAACAAACCTTCAGGAGCCGGAGACCCTCAAGGAACCCACAATCCTGGACCTGTAATAGCATCCCGCCAGTAAAACTTTATGGCCTTAATACCAAAAGTACTAGATCCCTGGATCCAGCTCTCTAAAAAGGGAAGCTTTTGCAGGCAAAACCTCCTTTCTTCGGACACGAGCTGCGGGTACCATTCAATTCGGCCTAAAAGACACTTTTAATGTATCCGGCTGCCTAACTAGCCCTAGCAAGGATTGCTCCAGTGGAGCTTCAGCACAGCACATCTTCACTCTTGACCAACACCTTAGACACTGGCGAAAAAACTGAGGTACTCCCAGTAGTGGGAGGGGTTATATAGGGAGTGGACTTCTTGTCTTAGGGTGTGCCATTATTTATTTTTATTTATTTATATCAGGTACTTCTATAGCGCCGTCAATTTACGCAGCGCTTTACATATACATTGTACATTCACATCAGTTCCTACCCTCGAGGAGCTCACACTTTAAGGTCCATAACGTTCCACATTCATACATACTAGGGACAATTTAGACAGAATCCAATTAACCTACCAGCATGTCTTTGGAGTGTGGGAGGAAACCGGAGTGCCCGGAGGAAACCCAAGCAGGCACAGGGAGAACATGCAAACTCCAGGCAGGTAGTGTCGTGGTTGGGATTCGAACCAGCAACCCTTCTTACTGCTAGGTGAAAGTGCTATCCACTACACCACTGTGCCACCCATCTATCACCTGAAGGTGGCCTATAACCCACATAGTAACTACTATGGCTCTGTGTCCCGTGATGTACGATAAGAAAAGGGGGTCACAAGTCTGTGCAGGATGGGGGCTGTGGCATATAGGCAGGGGGTCATGAGTCTATGTCAAATCTCTGTAAAATATGGCATTGGGCAGGTTGTCTACATGAGAGACCAGAAGAGTTGACAGAGGTGCTCAGTAGATAGTAGTTTACCAAAAAACTGCCTTGTAGAAAAAAAACAGACTGTGCTCCTATGAACAATATTACATGTACTCCTCCATAGCAAAGTTCCCTGGCCTTCCCTGTTGCTAGAACAAGCCTGAACCCTAATGCCCCGTACGACGGAAAATGCGTGATAGGACCTTGTTGTCGGAAATTCCAACCGTGTGTGGGCTCCGATGGGGGGGGGGGACACAGGTGTGCGGAAGGGCTCCGATGGGGGGGACACAGGTGTGCGGAAGGGCTCTGATGGGGGGGGACACAGGTGTGCGGAAGGGCTCCGATGGGGGGGGACACAGGTGTGCGGAAGGGCTCCGATGGGGGGGGACACAGGTGTGCGGAAGGGCTCCGATGGGGGGGGACACAGGTGTGCGGAAGGGCTCCGATGGGGGGGGACACAGGTGTGCGGAAGGGCTCCGATGGGGGGGGACACAGGTGTGCGGAAGGGCTCCGATGGGGGGGGACACAGGTGTGCGGAAGGGCTCCGATGGGGGGGGGGACACAGGTGTGCGGAAGGGCTCCGATGGGGGGGGACACAGGTGTGTGGAAGGGCTCCGATGGGGGGGGGACACAGGTGTGCGGAAGGGCTCCGATGGGGGGGGGACACAGGTGTGCGGAAGGGCTCCGATGGGGGGACACAGGTGTACGGAAGGGCTCCGATGGGGGGACACAGGTGTACGGAAGGGCTCCGATGGGGGGACACAGGTGTGCGGAAGGGCTCCGATGGGGGGACACAGGTGTGCGGAAGGGCTCCGATGGGGGGACACAGGTGTGCGGAAGGGCTCCAATGGGGGGGACACAGGTGTGCGGAAGGGCTCTGATGGGGGGGGGACACAGGTGTGCAGGTTTTGCAAAGAGCAGTCCCGATCCTCTTCTTCTGGGGTCCCCCCACCAGCGCTCCAGGTTCCTCCTCTTTGGCAACTGCCCCAATGGAAAACCGCTTTCCATGGGGACACCCATACATGCTTGATCCTTAACCACCTTGTCTGTGTCTATTGACACAGAGTGGGTGGCTCAGCCCCATCCGCAACTAACTCAGCACAACATTTGATTGACAACATTGCTATCAATCTGCCCAGGAAGAAGAGAGACAGCAGCGAGAGCCGCTGCTCTCGTGCATGTCGTTGGATCGGGCTCAGGTAAGTACAAGGAGAGGGCTGGTGTGAGGGGGATTTTGCAGCACAGAAGGTTTTTTACCTTAATCTGTAGAATGCATTAAGAGGAGTATAGGCAGACCGATGCCACATCTGTCCCTCCCCAGCTCCAAGACTAAGAACCGAGTGATCAAACACTGCTAATTGCTCGGTTGGGGGAGAGGAGAACTTCCACTCGGGCCGCCTAGGTACCTGCTACCCCCCCCAAAAATAATTACATGCCTCTTCTGTCTGTTATTCTCAGAGAGGATTAAAGATTTTACTCCCTAACCAAACAGTTGGTTATTTATATTTACCCCTGCGTATAAAGATATTTAGGAATAAATTGCCTTTTTTTAAACTTTACATATTAACTAAATTATACACTACACTTTTTTTTAAGGTTATTAACCGATTAATCGATTAATCGAAACAATAATAGGCCAACTAATCGATAATGAAAATAATCATTAGTTGCAGCCCTAGATTCAAGCTTAAACAGTTGTGTGGCCCATGATCTGGCACTAGCTTGTCTGCTTCCATCTGATATCGGCTGTCAGGTTGTAGCACCACCCCTCCTTTCCTTGTCTCATGGGAAGCTTTATATTCTATGAACAAATACAAAGCTTCCTCTAACTGATTGAATCAGAATTTGTGGTGTCATCTGCCCGCCTCTCCATCTGGGCCAAATAGAAGCAGCTTTGTATTCATTCATAGAATACATAGCCTCCCATGATTGGCCGGGCTGTTCTCAGCCCAACTGGATTTTGTATGGGGATAGGAAGTTCTCATCCCACTGCCAGAACACAGCGCTGTATACAACTGAGGCTACATACAGCTTAACAAAGCCACTGCTTCTGTTAGTGAAAGAAATAGTTTGTTTGGACCAGCATGTATTCACTTCAGCTCCGGAAGTTTTACCCCCTTTCATGACCAGGCCATTTTTTGCGATATGGCATTGCGTTACTTTAACTGACAATTGCATGGTCGTGCGACACCGTACCCAAATAAAAATGACCAACGATTTTGAAAAAAAAAAAAAAAAAGATTTTTTACTTTCTGCTATAAAACATATCCCATAAAAAAAAAAAAAAGTTTAAAAAATAAATAAATCTTATTTCTTCATTAGTTTAGGCCAATATGTATTAAATATCTACATATTTTTGGTAAAAAAAAAATCCCAATAAGCGTATATTGATTGGTTTGTGCAAAAGTTATAGCGTCTACAAACTATGTCATATTTAAATGAATTTCATTTTTTTTTACTAATAATGGGGGTGATCAGCAATTTTTAGTGGGACTGCAACATTGCGGCGGACAAATCTGACACTAAATGACACCAATACAGTAATCAGTGCTAAAAATATGCACTGTTACTGTACTGACACTGGCAGGAAAGGGGTTAACATTAGGGGCTTAAATGTGCTCCTGGGGGGTGCTTTGGCTGCGAGAAGACAGATCTGTGTTCCTGCTTAGCAGAAACACAGGATCTCTGTCTCCCCTACTAGCAGAACAGTGATCTGCCTTGTTTATATAGGCAGAACGTCGGTCTGCCTCTCTCGTGAACGATCGGTGGGTCCCGGTGGAAATCGGGTCTGCTGGACCCACTGACTGGATCCTGCTGTGACCAGCGGGAGCTGGTCGCCAGCATTGCACGTGCGCACAGCAGACCCGTATGTGATTTTGCGCAGCAGAGCCGCCACCCTGCAGTATATGTACGTGGGGCGGTCGGCAAGTTCAATGATGTCCTTGATGACGCCCTGGAGGGGCAAAATGTGTAGACGTTCTTCCGGTTTGTGTTAACAATTGAGGCAAATTTCCCTCTCCGTGGAACGCACGACATTCAGCGGCGAACTCGGATGATTTTTTTTACTGATGCCTGTTTTTTTGCCAAAAATCCTGTAAGTTGCACATTGAATGCACTTGATAATTGATGCCAAACGTTATTTCACTGTGAGTTCTCTCTCTGTTTCCCCATCTATGGAGTGTGGTATATCCTTCCTGTCTTAAAACATCTCCCTGCAAGATTATTACTGAGGAACCATCCAGCATATCCCCAGATCATTTGATCTATGCCTTTTTGATCCCAGACTGCGAAGCTGAGGATCCAATAATTTTGGTGACTGGGGACACCAAAGGGGGAGCCACTTCACCGATTCAAAAGTTTTGGAGCACCGTTGCACTTTTCATGGAAGCACCTGAGCACTTTCAGATTTTATGTTTTCTCTTAACATTGATACATTATGCACCGTTTATTAGAATGTATAATGCTTGATATAGGCTGCTAGCGCTGTTTTATATATTTTTCATTACAAGTCCCATTATTTCTCTGCCTTTGGGAGTCATTCTTGTAACTGTTAACGTTTGCAATGCCTCATGGGACTTGTAGTTCTGCAACGCCTGGAGGGCCGCCAGTTTGAGACTTCTGGTTTACAATCACTTTAAGTACCCAAGTTTGGTGCCAGTCTATGAGTGAGCGCAATTTTAAAGTGTGACATGTTAAGTATTTATTCTGCGTAACACCCTCTTTTATATTTTACCCCAAAAAATTGGGTTATAGATTGTGTTTTTTTGCATTAAAATGAAAGTGTAAGTCCAACTTAAAACTAAAATCCCTGAATCTACAGACATCCATATTCTAAGACTAACTTATCTAGCCCTGTAAAGTAGAAATTGGAATACATGCTTTTTCTGAAGCCGATAAGACCTCCAGCAGCAGAAGCTCTGCAGAGGACACAGCCGACAACAGCTGTGAAATTAATGGGAAGCGATGTCACCCATCGACTTACTATGGGGCTTCCGTTGTCGGCTGTGTCCTCTGCACCCGCCAACACAGCGAACTGACAGCTCAACATGGGATTGGCTTCAAAAAAGGTACGTATACCGATTTCTTCTTTACAGGGTTAGATAGGTTAGTGTTAGATCATCAACGTCTGTAGATGCAGGGATTTTAGTTTTAGGTTGGACTAATACGCTAAAGGAGAAGTCCAGCTTGAGCTTGTTTGGCTGGGCTTCTCCTCTGGGTCACAGGAGTGCAATCCGTTTTGCACTCCTGTGACCCGTTTTCAGCAGAGAACAGGCTTAAGTCCACTCTCTGCTGACATCATGGATATCAGTCCAGGCACCGCGTTATCCCGACAATAAAGTCTGGATCCGCCAGGTGCCTGGACTGACACCCCTCTCAGTAAACCGCTGAGAGCCTGAGACTAAGGATGATCTCTGGCGTGTTCGCACACTCCACGTGCCGAGCCCGCCAGGAAGTCGGCACGGCGCTAATCACACGCAGTGAGACATTTCCCAATCTCTGCAGCCGCACATCGGGAAAATGTCTCACTGCCTGCGATTAGCGCCGTGCCCTGCCGCCTTCCTGGCGAGCTCTGCACGTGGAGTGTGCCAACACGCTGGAGCTCATCCTTACCTGAGACGTCTGCTCCCTGCCCCTCCACAGCTCAGTGCTCCAGTGAGCGTGGAGGAGAGCTGCCGATTGTCAGCAGCTCTCTGTGAGAACTGAGCGATCAGCAATGTTCAATCGCTTGCTTCTCAGTGTAGAGTAAGGATGAGCTCAGGCGTGTTCACAAGTCCACTCGTCCGACAGGAAGCTGACACTCCACAGGGCTAATCACAGGCAGTGAGATATGTCCTGATCCGCGGCTACAGAGATCGGGAAATGTCTCACTGACTGCGATTAGCGCTGCGGAGTGTCAGCTTCCTGGCGGGCGCGTGGACCTGCGAACACGCCTGAGCTCATCCTTAGTGGAGAGGTGTTGGGGGACCGATGCTGCATCCACCTAGGTAAGTATGATGGGAGAAAAAACCCATACTTCGCTTTGAAAGTGTGTTTTTTTTTCTAAACAGATAGTGTTCGAAAAATTGCTGCGCAAATACCGTGCGATATAACAAATCGCAACGACCGCCATTTTATTCCTTAGGTCTCTGTAACAAAAATATATATGTATAATGTTTGGGGGTTCTTAGTAATTTTTTGGCAAAAAAATGATGGGTTTTACATGTAGGGAAGAAATGGCAGAATTGGCCTGGCTAGCAAGTAGTTAAAGTATAAAGTCATAACTTAAAAAAATAAAATAAAATGTTGAAGAGAGTGGAGAAAAGTAATAGAGGGGAATGTTCCAATTGGGGGTGTGGTGAGAAGCAGGGGTTCTGAGGGGCCCCCCACCTACCTCCATCCTCTCCTTCTCTTTCTCCTTCTCCTTGTTCTTAGGCCCCTGTCTCCGGGCATACCACAAGCCGATCTCCCGGCCCCTCAGGTGAGGAGGTGGTCTCTCTCTCCCACCCCCGCTACTTTCTCCTTCATGGTGGGATGAGTCGCCCCGGTCCCGACCACGGCCACCTCGGCCTCGTCCCCATCCTCGGCGCTGTTCGTAGCTCATTGCCGTTCAACCAGACAAACGTTTACCGGCGGCACACAGAGAGCAGTAGATGGCCCGCTGCGGCTACCATAGACCGCCTACAGCGCAGGCGCAAGATTTGGAACTGACGTCGTTGGAGAAAACCGCTGGTCAGTCTCGTATGAACAGAGCGAGGTGGAAACCATCTTGTTGTAGACCACGCTCGTTCGTTTAACAGAACAAGCCCCAACAATATGGCTCCATAAATCGAGGACCGTCAACTCTGATATGTGTTTTCATCACGTGTTCGCCAGATAGCATGTGGTCAGCGACATTGCGGAAGTGTCGATGGTAAAGGAGGCGGACATAATATTGGTTGGCATAGTTTGGCGTCTTGTAAACGGTTGTGCTCCAAAGTGAAATTTTACAGCGAGAGTGAGAATAAGGAAATATTGTATAAATCTGGCTGATTCAAATGTGAACTGTGACAGCGCCCTCTGTGGGGTTTTATTGACATCTCCATCTATTGTCTGTCATGTACATAGCTGCGCAGAGGCGGGTTGGGTAAGAGTTCATTTCCAGTACTCCACGTGTTAACCACTTCAATACCGGGCACTTTTACCCCCTTCCTACCCGGGCCAATTTTCAGCTTTCAGCGCTGACGCATTTTGAATGACAATTGCGCAGTCATGCACCCAAACAGAATTTTTATCATTTTTTTCCCCACAAATAGAGCTTTCTTTTGGTGGTACTTGATCACCTCTGGGGTTTTATTTTATGCGCTACAAATAAAAAAAAAAAGAGCAAAAATGTTGAAAAAAAAAAAATGTTTTTTCTTTGTTTCTGTTATAAAACGTTGTAAATAAGTACACTTTCTTCTTTACTGTTGGGCACTGATACATGGCACTGACAGGCATCACTGATTGGCATCCCTGGTGGGCTCTAGTTAGAGTTGCCACCTTATCCCTTTAACCACTTAAGCCCCGGACCATTTTGTTAGCCAAAGACCAGAGCACTTTTTTGCGATTTGGCACTGCGTCGCTTTAACTGACAATTGCGCGGCCGTGCGACGTGGCTCCCAAACAAAATTGACGTCCTTTTTTTCCCAGAAATAGAGCTTTCTTTTGGTGGTATTTGATCACCTCTGCGGTTATTTTTTGCGCTATAAACAAAAATAGAGCGTCAATTTTGAAAAAAAAAATGCATTATTTTTTACATTTTGCTATAATAAATATCCCCCCAAAAATGTATAAAAAATTTTTTTTTTCCTCAGTTTAGGCCGATATGTATTCTTCTACATATTTTTGGTAAAAAAAAAATCTCAATAAGCGATTATTGATTGGTTTGCGCAAAAGTTATAGCATTTACAAAATAGGGGATAGTTTTATGGCATTTTTATTAATAATTTTTTTTTACTAGTAATGGCGGCGATCAGCGATTTTTATCGTGACTGCAACATTATGGCGGACACATCGGACAATTTTGACACATTTTTGGGACCATTGTCATTTATACAGCAATCAGTGCTATAAAAATGCACTGATTCCTGTGTAAATGACACTGGCAGTGAAGGGGTTAACCACTAGGTGGCAGTGTAGGGGTTAAGTGTGTCCTGGGGGTGTGTTTCTAACTGTGGGGGGGCGTGGCTGTGTGTGACTCGTCACTGATCTCTGCTCCGACGACAGGGAGCAGAGATCAGTGACTCTGTCACTAGGCAGAACGGGGAGATGCTGTTTACATTAGCATGTCCCCGTTCTTCCTCCCCATGAGACGATTGCGAGTATCCCAGCTGGACCCGCGATCCGACTCACGGAGGTCCCGGCCGGCATGCGGCGGTGCACACACAGTGGCACGGCGGCAAATTTAAAGGGACGTACCTGTACACCCATTTGCCTGCCCGTGCCATTCTGCCGACGTACATCGGCGTGCGCCGGTCCGGAAGTGGTTAAACCCGAACACATATTAATTACACAGGTTCTTTGGCTGATTAAGGTGGTAATTAAACTCACTTGTTGCCTTAGCTGCATTTAATTAGCCTCAGAACCTGTGTAATTCATATGTGTTCGGGTTTAAAGGGATGAGGTGGCAACCCTAGCTCTAGTGGGCATCCTTGATGGGTCTGCACTGATAATCAATGCATTGATAATCCTTGCCCCCCACCCTGTCAGGGGAGCCGCCACTCAGCTCTCTGTTACTCGCGCCTTGTCAGCGCCAGTAAAGGAAAAGCCGATAAATGGCACTTCCTGGTTACCATGTGATGAGCTGTGTTTGGACACAGTTGATCACATGGTAAAGAGCCTATGTCATAGGCTCCTTACCTAGATCGGAGATGCGGTGTGTCAGAGTAACACACCACACCACCGATCGCCAGCGCTGTGCGTCCCGGTGGGCACGCGCTAGTGGCTTATACTGCTGGACGTCATATGATGCCCAGTCAGGATAATACAACCACTTTCTAGCCATCATTCTGCTATATGGCAGCAAGAAGTGGTTAAAAAGTGTGCGCACTGGTTTAGGTTGTGTATGGGGAGGTGCAATACAGTATGTTGTTACAACGTATCACACTGTTAACTTTTTTTAAAACCTTAATCATACTTGTGCGACTTGTTGTGCGCCTTTGGACCCCAAAGTCGCACGCCATGTTTCCCTATGATAACCATTCATATCTGTGCAACTTCAAGTCTCAGCGATTTCAAAGTAGTTCCTGCACTACTTTTTGCAACAGCGTTCTGCAGTGTACAGCCTAAAAGTCCCTTCACACTTTTACAACTTAAAAATCGTGCAATTTTCATTGCAACTTTACCCTGCGACTTGATGCAACTTTGGATGAGTGCGACTTTGTTACGACTTTGACCATTGTGATCTTTTGTTTGTGCTCTGCAAAGTCGTTAGACATGTGCAGAACGCAAACATTTGTTTCACTTTGATTGGTTTCTTCATTTTCTAACGAATTCCAAATTTTGAGCACAATTCGAATTCGGATTGGTCGAAAAATGATTGACCAATTTGAGTTCTGTATGAAGAAGTTGTTAAGGAGCGGGCCAGGAACCTGTTACAAAAATGAGTGTGTGTATAAATTCCCTCCAACATTGCTCTTGTTTGTTCTTGCTGGAGGCTGCCATTTTGCTGAAGCCCAGAGCCCCTGAACAGCAGTAAATCATAAAGCGGAACTAAACCCATAGATTTAACGGTATAAAAAACAGTTAGATACCTGAAATGCTGGGATTGCTAACTGACACATTTGGTAGTTTCCTCAACTGTCAAACCATCAAATGGCTGGTGTCATAACTGATCACATGTGCAGCACCATGGCAGTTGCAGAGCAAACAGAAACAGCTTCACCGCCGACCCGAAAAGAAACCCACCTGGTCCCGACTAAGGCTCCTGCCCGTCTGCCAGCTCCACCGTTGGATAGGACACAAAAAACATTTGTAACTAAACCCAAAAACAGAAATGTAATGTTTCAGCGCACAGCCCTTAGAAGGGGTGGCTGCCTTTATCTTGTTTTTTTTCAAGATGAGATCAATTTAGCCACTTCAACTCCAGAAGGTTTACTCCCCTTCATGACCAGGCCATTTTTTGCAATACAGCACTGCGTCACTTTAACTGACAACTGCGCGGTGGTGTGGCGCTGTACCAAAAAAAACTATTGATGTCCTTTTTTTCCTACAAATAGAGCTTTCTTTTAGTGGTATTTGATCACCTCTCTTCTTTTTATTTTTTGCGTTATATACAAAAAAAAGCTGACCATTTAAAAAAAAAAAAAAAATCAAATTTCTTCATCAATTTAGGCCAATATGTATTCTACTACATATTTTTGGTAAAAAAAAAATCCCAATACGTGTAAATTGATTGGTTTGTGCAAAAATGATAGCGTCTACAGACTTTTTCTTTTTTACTAGTAATGGCATCAATCAGAAACTTATAGAGAGACTGCGATATTGCGGCGGACAAATCAGACACCTAACTGACACTTTTGACACTTTTTTGGGGACCAGTGACACTAATAAAGTGATCAATGATCAGTGCTAAAAGTTTTGCACTGTCACTGTACTAATGACACTGGCAGGGAAGGGGTTAACATCGGAGGCAATCAAAGGTAGACATGTGCAATTAGTTTTGTTCCAAATTTGTTTCTCTGCAAAATTTGAAAATCCGAACTATCTAATAATAACTATTACTAACTATTAAATTATAGGTACTGGAATTTCCTTTCAAATTTGTCTGTTAGTGAATGTAACAAAATACAAATTTAACCGAAGTTCCAAATTATCCGAAATAAGGAATGCCGCATCTAAACAAATGGAACATAACAAATGAATAATAATAAATAATAATAACATTACAAACTTTTTATTATGATTATTTATTTTTATTAATTCATTACGTTCCATTCATTTAGAATTCGTTATTTCAAATAATTCATAACTTTGGATAAATTCGTATTCGTTATGTTCATAAACAACCAAATTTGAAAGGAAATTCCAATACCTATAATTTAATAGTTCCAGGCCTTTTCCAAAGCCTCTCCAATCCTATGGAATGCCCTAACCCAATCAGTCCGCATATCTCCTACTTTATTAGCTTTCAGACGATCCCTGAAAACCCTTCTCTTCAGAGAAGCCTATCCTACCCACACCTAACAACTGTATTTTCATTTTTTCCATCAGCTCATCCCCCACAGTTATTACCTCTTGTTTCCACTTGACCCTCCCTTCTAGATTGTAAGCTCTAACGAGCAGGGCCCTCTGATCCCTCCTGTATTGATTTGTATTGTAAGTGTACTGTCTGCCCCTATGTTATAAAGCGCTGCGCAAACTATTGGTGCTATATAAATCCTGTATAATAATAATAATAGTTAGTTATTATTAGTTAGTTAGTTAGTTATTATTTGGAATTTTAAAATTTACTAATACCGCATCTAAACGAATAGAACATAACTAATTCAAATTTTTCCAAAGTTACAAATTTATTTGAAATAACGAATTTCGATCATAAGGAATGACCCGAAAAACAAAAAAAAATAAATAAATGAAACAAAAAAGAACACATTTTTCAGCAGTGCATATGTCTAATGAAAGGGTTAAATGTGTTCCCTAGGAGTGATTGCTAACTGTGGGGGATGTGCTTTGACTGGGGGGGGGGTGTAAAGATCTGTGGTAGGGATGAGCCGAACACCCCCCCCCCCCCCGTTCGGTTCGCAGCAGAAAAATTTGTTCGAACACGCGAACACCGTTAAAGTCTATGGGACACGAACATGAATAATCAAAAGTGCTCATTTTAAAGGCTTATATGCAAGTTATTGTCATAAAAAGTGTTTGGGGCCCTGGGTCCTCCCCCAGGGGACATGTATTAATGCAAAAAGAAGTTTTAAAAACGGACGTTTTTTCAGGAGCAGCGATTTTAATAATGCTTAAAGTGAAACAATAAAAGTGTAATATTCCTTTAAATTTCGTACCTAGGGGGGTGTCTATAGTATGCCTGTAAAGGGGCACATGTTTCCCGTGTTTAGAACAGTCTGACAGCAAAATGACATTTCATAGGAAAAAAAGTCATTTAAAACTACTCGCGGCTATTAATGAATTGTCAGTCCAACAATACACATAAAAGTTAATTGATAAAAATGGTATGGGATTTCCCCACAGGGGAACCCCGAACCAAAATTTAAAAAAAAATGCGTGGGGGTTCCCCCTAAATTCCATACCATGCCCTTCAGGTCTGGTATGGATATTAAGGGGAACCCCGGCCAAAATTGTTTTAAAAAAAGGCGTGGGGGTCCCCCTAAATTCCATACCAGGCCCTTCAGGTCTGGTGTGGATTTTAAGGGGAACCCCATGCCAAATTTTTTTTTAAAATGCTGTGCGGTCCCCAAAATATCCATACCAGACCCTTATCCAAGCACGCAACCTGGCAGGCTTCAGGAAAAGAGGGGGGACGAGAGAGCGCCCCCCTCCTGAACTGTACCAGGCCACATGCCCTCAACATTGGGAGGGTGCTTTGAGGTAGCCCCCCAAAGCGCCTTGTCCCCATGTTGATGGGGAGAAGGGCCTCATCCCCTCAATCCTTGCCCGGTGGTTGTGAGGGTCTGCGGGCGGGGGGCTTATCAGAATCTGGAAGCCCCCTTTAACAAGGGGACTCCCAGATCCCGCCCCCCATGTGAATTATTTCACAAAAAAAGTGTCAAAAAGGTTAAAAAACACAAGAGACAGTTTTTGACAAGTCCTTTATTAATTTCTTCTTCTTTCAACTTCTTTCTTCTGGTCTTCCTTCGGTGTTCTTCTTCTTCCTCCATCTTCTTCTTCAGCTTCTTCTTCTCCATCTTCTTCTTCTCCATCTTCTTCTTCCTCCGCTCTTCTCGTCCCGCATCTTCCTCCAGGCTTCTTCTCCGCTCCGTCCGCACGATCCGCCTCAGTGGGAGACTTCCGCCGCGTGACGCTTCGGTTCACACTCCCTTTGGCCTTCCCCGTGTTGTCAGAGAGGGGCGGGGTCACCCGGGTAGGTAAACGGGTGACCCCGCCCCCTCTGACAATACGGGGAAAGCTACAGGGAAGTTCCCCGTGCGTCAGAGGAGGGCGGGGTCATCGGCTGGCCCCGCCCTCCATTATATAAGAAATGTCAGAAGAACCGAAGCGTCACACGGCGGAAGACTCCCACTGAGGTGGATCATGCAGATGGAGCGGAGAAGAAGCCTGGAGGAAGATGCGGGACAAGAAGAGCGGAGGAAGAAGAATATGAAGAAGAAGATGTAGGAAGAAGAAGAACACTGAAGGAACACCAGAAGAAAGAAGATGGAAGAAGAAGCAGAAAGAAGAAATTAATAAAGAACTTGTCAAAAACCGTCTCTTGTGTTTTTTTGACACTTTTTTTTGTGAAATGGTAGGGGTACATTTGTACCCCATTACCAAGTCACACAGGAGGGGGGCCGAGATCTGGGAGTCCCCTTGTTAAAGGGGGCTTCCATATTCCGATAAGCCCCCCGCCCGCAAACCCCCGACAACCACCGGGCAAGGCTTCCAGATTCTGATAAACCTCCTGCCTGTAGACCCCCACAACCACTGCCCAGGGTTGTGGGGATGAGGCCCTGCTCCCCATCAACATGGGGACAAGGTGCTTTGGGGGGCTACCTCAAAGCACCCTCCCAATGTTGAGGGCATGTGGCCTGGTACGGTTCAGGAGGGGGGGCACTCTCTCGTCCCCCCCTCTTTTCCTGCGGCCTGCCAGGTTGCGTGCTCAGATAAGGGTCTGGTATGGATTTTTGGGGGGACCCCATGCCATTTTTTTTTAAATTTGGCACGGGGTTCCCCTTAAAATCCATACCAGACTTGAGGGGTCTGGTATGGATTTTGAGGGGGACCCCCACGCCTTTTTTTTTTAATTTTGGCGCGGGGTTCCCCTTAATATCCATACCAGACCTGAAGGGCCTAGTATAGAATTTAGGGGGACCCCCATGCATTTTTTTTTTTAGAGGTAAGTTAAAAAAAAAAAAAATATCCAAATGTTTTTTTGTTTTTTTTTTTAGAATTTTTCCAGGTATTTTTGTTTTTTGGGTGGAACCCCACTTTAATAAAACATTTTGTTCCCAGATACGTTTGTTCCTATTACAACATACTTCTGCTCATGGATACACTCTACCCTATTTTTTTACCCTGCCCGATGGTGTATCTATACTTATGCCGCCTCGGCTCCCGTGGAGAGGCTATGTTCCTGGCCCGCCCTACGCCCACCACCGCGCATCGCACTTGCTGTCTGAGTTGGTGAGTGTGTTTGATTAAACCATCTATATACAAGAAATGTTCATTTATTTACATATTTCTTATTCCTTTATATGGACAATATGGTTCATTATATTTTTATATACTTTTCATAGGAATTTTGGTCGCATCAGCTCCTGATGAGTGGGGAAACACCCACGAAACGCGTCGAGCTATGTTTTTGATGCCCCAGTTACATCTTATATGAAATCATATTTATCTGTACTATCTGGTTTTCCTAATTATATTAATTTTTCCTTACTCAGCAAATGCACATTTACCATGTGGACGCATCTGTCGGTATCGGGCATGTTGTTGCTAGTAATACTATGCCTTTTTATTCTAACATCAGATCATGTGCTATTATACGTATATATTTTTTATCGTGCTTTTGCTATGTGTACACTTCTTATACATATATGAAATGAATATATTTTTTACTGTATATGAAATGAATACGCTTTTTATTGTTTGTTATTTATTATAACCAATAAACATTTCATAAAGCAATTTAAATATGGTATTTTTTTATCTCCACTACCCAAGTGCTTCATTTAAAGTCCCAACTTCCCTTTTATATTTACCTATTACTGGGATGGATGCATTTAATTGTGCCTCATTCAAAGTCCCAAAAAAAACCCTCATATTTTCATAGACTTTGAAAGGGTGTTCCACGGCTTTCAAATTTGCCGCGAACACCCCAAATTGTTTGCTGTTCGGCAAACTGGCGAACAGCCAATGTTCGAGTCGAACTCATGTTCGACCCGAACATAAATCCCATCCCTACTTAGCAGGAACACAAGATCAGTACATTCCCCTCTCACAGAACGGCTGTCTGCCTTGTTTACATAGGCAGAACGTCGGTCTGCTTTTCTCACAAACGATCAGCGGGTCCCCGCGGACATCGCGTCTGCCAGACCCGCTGATTGGCTCCCCGCTGTGCCCAATAACAGCAAGAGTGGGTCACCAGCGGCCTGTGCCCCAGACCCAGGACTATCAGATCACGTACCAGGTACGTGATCTGGCGCACAGTGGCCGCCCTGTTGCAGTAAATCTAAGGTGGCGGTAACTAAGCGGTTAGGCTAATACACAATATACTTGTTGATCTTATTGTACACACGCTGCGCTTATCAAAATAAAAATGTAAGAAATTTCTACTAAAATATTAATAGAGCGATATTGTGCTTAAAGTGGAATTCCGGCCACTATAATTTTTTTTTTTTTTTTTTAAAGGCAGCAGCTACAAACACTGTAGCTGCTGACTTTAAATAAGTAGACTTACCTGTCCTGGGTGCCCGCGATGTTGGCCGCCCGGGGGCGACCCGTCCCTCGGCTCTCGGGTCCTGGCACTGCCATCTTAAGTAAGGGAAACGGGCAGTGGAGCCTTGCGGCTTCACTGTCAGTTTCCTACTGCGCACGCACGATCTGTGAATGGCCCCGTAGTTTTCTGGTAACACACACAGTTCCCAGAAGGCAACAGGGCCGCTCAGCTAGGAGCAGAACACGCCGCGGAATAGGAAGAGGCAGATTAGGAAGACTGCCTAGCCAAAAGGGTTCAGGTAAGTTTAAAATATGTTTTTTTTAAATCTTTTTAGGATTTTTGGTGCAATTTTTTTTTTCAGGGTGGCCCTTAATTGCAAGGTCACACGCCCTAAGGTGAGGGGCTATCACCTGAGGGGGATCACTTGTATGAGCACACAGCACTTTAGTTTGTGTTCACAATAACACATGAATGGATTGTGGAATATCTGTGGACTGTTAATTTGCACAGCAAAACAGCACTGAATTGCATAGAATCACATGGATGCAGCACCAAATCGCATGGATGCTTTTTGTATTTTTTACCTTTTTATTGTTTGAACATTGCACTAACACAATATTGCATAGATGCAGCACTGAAATGCATGGATGCAACACTAAATCGGACTGTTAATTTGATCATTGCACAGCAACACAGCACTGAATTGCATAGAATCACATGGATGTAACACCAAATTGCATGGATGCGTTTTTTTGTATTTTTTAACTTTTTATTGTTTGAACATTGCACTAACACCATATTGCATAGATGCAGCACTGAAATGCATGGATACAACACTAAATTGCATGGATGTTTGTTTTGAATTACCTATTAATGTTTGAAAATTGCACAAGTTTTGTGGAATATTTGCAATACACAGGCTGATTGGAGCACTTTTACCTATATATTCATTCATTGAAGTTTATTGCACATTAAAGTATAGTATTAATAGATTTTGTATGTTAAGCACAATATCACTTTATTAATATTTTAGTAGAAATTTCTTATATTTTTATTTTGAAAAGTGCAGCGTGTGTACAATTTGGTTTAACTATTTTGCATGGTTATGAGACATGCGTACGTGTGATCATTTGCAAAGATACACTATTTTGGAGACTAGATTTGGTCAATTACCTGAAGGCTCAGGGGACTACAAATTAGCATACTTGTTGATCTTGCCTGAAATGCAGGGTCCTTCTCACTTCCTGTAAGCTACACAGAATATCTTCCTTCCTAGCTATGTTCTGTAGACTACCAATTGCCCTGCCCCATGTAATGGAGATGAAGAGATACAGATACACTGTGGGATAAATTCTTACCAAAGTGATGGAAAATGCAATCTTAGTTGTTTTAAGAACAAATGTCTCTACTGGAAGATCTCCTCTTTCTGTTGTGGAGACAACTCAAAATGTTGAATTTTCCCATCACTTTCGGTCCCAGTGACATTGGTTAGTAGGACAAATTGAGAGTGTAACTTACTCAGGTGGACACAGACTGTAATATAAACCTGAAAACCAGTAGAAAAAGGTGGCATGTCCCTGGCACAATAATATGTATCTAAAAATGTAACTAAAAAATGAGGGAGAGGACCAATGGTGTGCGTCACTCATGGCCAGTGGCTACTGAGAAAATGTCTGTATGCCACGTTACATGTAGGGCACACCATTGCTCCTCCTCCCCTTTTTTTTTTTTAATCGATTAATCGACTAATTTCAATTAATTATAACGCACATACAGATCCAACTACTTTTAGCTGATTTAGCACCGTTGTTATAGCAACGGCGAAGCCAGACATAGCGGGGCATGGCTAGGACGTCACACGTCATAAACTTAGCCTCACCGTGCCCATAATCTCAGCCTTACCGTGCCCATAATCACAGCCTCACCGTGCCCATAATCACAGCCTCACTGTAGTCAGTGCCTGTGCCTGGATTACACAGTCTGCGGGCATCTCCCGCTGTGTGTCTCCGAGTTGAGTGTGAAAACTTTGGCCACGCTGTGAGAAAAGTCCCGCCCTCCTCCTAGATCAGCTCGTGTGATAGACACAGTGTTCTGTCTTTCACATGAGGTAATCTAGGAGGAGGGCGGGACTTTTCTTTTTGCTCCGAGACACACAGCGGGAGATGCCCGCAGACTGTGTATGACATATAGTGGAGGAGGAGGAGAAGGGAGCAGAGCGCTGCACTGCAGCCACAGCTTGGGCCAAAGCGGCCCCAGGGCAGGCAGCCTACCGATCAAAAAAATGTTGATCAATCAAAAAAATTAACGATTAAGCAAGGAATTAATTGTTACTTGCCACAGCCCTAATATATATATATATATATATATATATATATATATATATATATATATATATATATATATATATATATTGTAGCGGGGTGCCTATGAAACAGGTTAAAATTTCAGGAAAAGTGATTGATGGGAT
The DNA here is from genome assembly GCF_042186555.1 of Aquarana catesbeiana. Classification (NCBI taxonomy): domain Eukaryota; kingdom Metazoa; phylum Chordata; class Amphibia; order Anura; family Ranidae; genus Aquarana; species Aquarana catesbeiana. The sequence continues at coordinate 193,218,315 of NC_133327.1, forward strand.
ATATATTCCTCCACGGATTCTTAGATTTGCAATCTAAGATAATACCAGCAAAGACTTCAGGGTAAAGTAGGATAGTTCTTTACCCTGTATTGGTAAAGTCTGTTCTGGGGCTGGTTTTATTGGGAGTCTGATAGAGATCTAGGTGGGACAGACTCCCAAGTTCATGGACCGCAGTTTAATGTTTTCTTTTTAGGTCTTGATTAAGGCAGCTGGTCCTAGCTCTCAGAGAGTGTGCATGTATCCATGTGAGGAGGCAACTAGAAACATGGCTGCTTATTCCCTGACTTTGGATACAAAGTGTTTGCGTTGGGAAGGACATTTACTACAAAACCAAGGACTAGTCAGACTACGGACACAGTAAGAGCAGAAGTTTACTTTTGTTTGACTTATTGCAAGATGCCCTTTTTCTTCTGTTTGGGAATATCCTGTGGATTAAACATGATGTTTTCCTATAGAAACCGTAAGTTTGTCCCTGCATTGAGTCTGTTCCCCTACATCTGGCTTGAAGCGGGCACAAGACCCAGAGACCATACCTCTTTCACCAACATTTTTGAAAAAAGAAAAAAAAAAAAAAAAAGAAAGGAAGATATTTTTCTATTTTTTTATTTACTGGTACCAGTATACTGTTAATAGTTTAGGTTAGTATAGGTTTTGTTGCCAGCGGTTTAGACATTAATGGTTGTGTGTTGAGTTATTTTGAGGGGACAGCAAATTTACACTGTTTTACAAGCTGTACAGTCACTACTTTACATTGTAGCAAAGTGTCATTTCACTGAAGAAATGACACTTTGCTACAATGTAAAGTAGTGAGTGTACAGCTTGTATCACAGTGTAAATTTGCTGTCCCCTCAAAATAACTCAACACACAGCCATTAATGTCTAAACCGCTGGCAACAAAAGTGAGTACACCCCTAAGTGAAAATGTCAAAATTGGGCCCAGTTAGCCATTTTCCCTCCCCAGTGCCATGTGACTCGTTAGTGTTACAAGGTCTCAGGTGTGAACGGTGTTCTGTCTCTGGGACAGCTAGCTAAACCTTCTAATCCCAATAACTGTAAATACCATATTTCTTTGATCTCAGTTTTATTAGAACAAGCCAGGTGAAACTACAAAATAACAGAAATAGACTTCAATAAGTACAAAATCGCATACAATACAGCATACATTGCATAAACAACGATATACAGTACAAGATGAGATAATAAAAACTTACTTTTTAAGTTCTCTAAGGGGTGATGGCGATAGATAAATACATGACTTGCTTCTTGCAATGTGTTGAAAAGAATAGTGGATGGTTGTCTTCCTGTTAAGATTCTACCCAGAATTCCCTGCTTGCTGACAACTTCCTCAACTACACATACAAATAAACAGATAAACAGAACTGCAGCAATAACAAAAAGGAACGCTAGATGGAGCCTGCACACCACATATGATTGTCTTAAGTAAATTACACATTTTTCATGTAAATTTAACAACACAGGTACAAATAACCAGTATAAAACATCAGCAAGACATCTGGTGGACAGAACAAATGGGGAGCAAGTGTGTTAAATTTGGTGCTATTGCTCTCACTCTCTCCTACTGGTCACTGGAAGTTCAACATGGCACTTCATAGCAAAGAACTCTCTGAGGATCTGAAAAAAGAATTGTTTCTCTACATAAAGATGGTCTAGGCTATAAGGAGATTGCCAAGACTCTGAAAATGAAGCTGCAGCACGGTGACCAAGAACATACAGCGGTTTAACAGGACAGAGTCCACTCAGAGCAGGCCACGCCATGGTCGACCAAAGGAGTTGAGTGCACGTGCTAAGCGTCATATCCAGAGGTTGTCTTTGGGAAATAGACGTATGAGTGCTGCCAGCATTGCTGTAGAGGTTGAAGGGGTGGGGGGTCAGCCTGTCAGTGCTCAGACCATACGCCGCACACTGCATCAAATTGGTCTGCATGGCTGTCATCCCAGAAGGAAGCCTCTTCTAAAGATGATGCACAAGAAAGACTGCAAACAGTTTGCTGAAGACAAGCAGAGTAAGGACATGGATTACTGGAACCATGTCCTGTGGTCTGATGAGACCAAGATAAACGAAGAAAAGTGTGTCTTGCCTACAGTCAAGCATGGTGGTGGGAGTGTCATGGTCTGGTGCAGCATCTGTGCTTCCAGCACTGGGGAGCTACAGTTCATTGAGGGAACCATGAATGCCAACATGTACTGTGACATACTGAAGCAGAGCATGATCCCCCTCCTTTCGGAGACTGGGCCACAGGGCAGTATTCCAACATGATAACGACCCCAAACACACCTCCAAGATGACCACTGCCTTGCTAAATAAGCTGAGGGTAAAGGTGATGGAGTGGCCAAGCATGTCTCCAGACCTAAACCCTACTGAGCATCTGTGGGACATTCTCAAGCGGATGTTGGAGGAGTGCAAGGTCTCTCACATCCTACAGCTCTGTGATGTCATCATGGAGGAGTGGAAGAGGACTCCAGTCACAACCTGTGAAGCTCTGGTGAACTCCATGCCCAAGAGGGTTAAGACAGTGCTGGAAAATAATGGTGGCCACACAAAATTTTGACACTTTGGACCCAATTTGGACATTTTCACTTAGGGGTATACTCACTTTCTCCAATTGCCTTTTACGACAACCTCGGAGAGAGCACAGCTCCGCCAATTTTCCAGGAAACACATGCAGCCTTTAAATCCCTCCTCTTCTACCATGGCCTCTGTTATTGTGCTTCCTCTGCAATGGTGGAAGTGCATGCTGGAACCAGGGGGCTGCGCTCTCTCCAGGGTGGAGGGGAAAGGGCTTACCTCAGTGTTTTTGGCTGCTTGGAGTGCAGAGACCATCCCAGCACCCTCCCGATATGAGCGGGGGGTGTTCCAGAGTCCCCAGCCTCTCCAAGCTCAGTGGGGCAATGGCCAGCAGGAGGTGTCAGTGCGCCCAGAGTCCGAGGATGGCTCAGGTAGCTGGACTGTTTCGCCGCCGTTGATCGGCGGCGTGTTCCGCATTACAGTTCCGGGTCCTGGCGGGCAGGTGACGTCACATCCAGTGACTTGGCTTCCTGTGGGGGCGTGACGACAAGTGGTTCCAGTCGCCTGGAAAGCAGAGGCTGAGGGGGTGGGTCTAGCAATCGGTGCTTCCGCTTCCGGCCCTCGCTGATGACGCTGGAACCGGGAATCTTAAAAAAACAGAGGAGTTTTCTCATTCCCCGCTGTGCTCTCTGCTACAATGGACGAGAGACCATTAGCCACGGTGGAAACAGGCACCGGTCAGGCCCAGGTAAGAGGGGCACAGTGGTTCTAGGGCATCTACCTCTAGACCTGTAGAGATTGCAGACTCAGAGGACGAGGGGGCAAGTACTCTTCCCTCCCTCAGGGATTTGGAGGATGAAGAGGAAGAGGAAGATGATAGCTGGGGCTCTAGGTACAAATTGTCTTTAGAAGAAGTGGACGACCTTTTGAAAGTGATTTACACGACCCTCGACATTCAGGAGGAGAACGTACAATTGTTGGTTCACGATAGAATGTACCAGGGTCTGGATGAAACCAAACACAGGGTGTTCCCAGTCCATAGAGTCCTATCGGATACGGTCAAGAAGGAATGATAGGACCCTGAAAGAGGCCCCTTCCTCTCCAAAACCCTCAAGAGACAGTTTCCCTTTGAAGACAAAGAGTCTGAAGTATGGAATAAAAAACAGCGGGTGGATTCCGCTTTTTCACAAGTGCCCTGTCGCACAGACCTGGCCTTTGAGGACATGGGGGTGCTGAAGGATGCGATGGATAAAAGGGCGAACTTCCTCTTGAAAAAGGCGTGGTATTCCACGTTGGCCAGCCTCAAACCAGCTATGGATTCCACGGTGGTGGCAAGAAACCTAGAATGCTGGGTAGAAAAACTGAAGAGTCACGTGGAGGCGGGGATGCCACGAAAGGATCTTTTAGAATCCTTTCCGTTAATTCTAAAAGCAGTAAAATACATTGCCGATGCATCAGCGGAATCAATAAAGATGGCAGCAAGGTCATCAGCTCTGGTGAATTCAGCCAGACTTGCTGTCTGGCTAAAAACTTGGTCGGGCAACACAGCCTCCAAGATTAAATTGTGTGGCCTACCCTTTTCGGGGGATCTTCTTTTTGGTCCAGACCTGGAAACAAGCTTGGACAGGACAGCTAACAAGAAAAAGGCTTTCCCTGCCAAAAAGAAACAAACAGCTAAAAAGAATTTTCATGCCGTTCAACAGCCTCGTAAGAGTATGGAAAATGACAAGAACCGTTGGGCCTCCCAAAAGGGTAAGGATAGAGGAGGATTTCTCTTTAAATCTACCCCAGACCAGCCCCCAAAAACAAGTCACAGTCTTGTCCCAGTAGGGGGAAGATTGTCTGCCTTTCTCCTACAATGGAACAGAACATTTTCAAGCCTATTTGTAAGGAATGTTATCTCTCAGGGATACAGTCTGGAGTTTCCAAAGCCCCCTCCAAGCAGGTTTTATGTTACGGCTCTTCCAAGGGATCAAGACAAAGCTTCAGCAATGATGAACCTATTACAGGATCTGATTAAACAAGAAGTGATAGTCCAAGTCCCGAAACATCAGGAGGGCCGAGGCTTCTATTCCCATATTTTTCTGGTGAAGAAGCCATTGGGAAAGTATTCATTGACTCTGAACCTAAAGATCCTAAACAGATCAATTCGTTACAAACATTTCCGCATGGACAAAATCCATTCAATAACAAAGCTGTTTCCAGACTGCTTCATGGCATCCCTAGATTAGAGGGATGCTTACCTACACGTCCCCATTGCTCAGGCTTCCCAACGTTTCGTCTGATTTGGCCATCAACCTGGGGTCATCGGTTTGGCATCTTCAGTTCAAAGCTCTGCCTTTTGGACTCTCATCTTCCCCCAGGATTTTCACAAAAATAATGGCGGAAGCCCTGGAGCCTCTGAAGTTAAGAGGAATTTCCGTCATTCCATGTCTGGACGACCTGTTGTTCTTTGCGGACTCCAAGGAACAAGTGGTGACAAATCTCCAGGTATCACAGACTCACCTCATGAACCTAGTATGGCTCCTCAACCTGGAGAAGTCAAATCTGGAACCAAGACAGGAAATTATGTTTCTGGGTTATACCATAAAATCAGTGCTCCAAAAAGTTTTTTTTACCACAAGCGAAGTTGGAGAAGATCTTTTCTGCAGTAAAACAAATGCAGACGAATATCTCAATCTCAGTCTGATCAGCCATGGCAGTATTAGGACTTCTCACGGCATCGATCCCAGCTGTACAATGGGCCAGATTTCATTCCAGACCACTATAATTGAACATCTTACAGACATGGTCGCATCAGGTTTCATTGGAAAAAACGGATCAGACTTACCTCAAAGATAAAGCGAGCACTCTGGTGGTGGAGAGACTCAGTCAACCTGACGAAAGGTCTCTTCTGGGTCTTTCCACTAGACAAGCGTCTAACAACAGACGCAGGTTCCTGGGGTTGGAGAGCCCACCTGGACGGTCTAACCTCTCAGGGGGTTTGGTCCAAGACAGAAGCCCAAAAGTCATCAAACTGGCGGGAACTAAAGGCCATCTTTCTTGGTCTCCTGGCTTTTCAACAAGCAGTGAAGGGACATCATGTTCAGGTCCTTTCGGACAATATGACCGCTGTAGCATACGTGCTCAAGTAGGGAGGAACCAGGAGCAGAGGACTTATGGAACTAGCCAGTCATCTACTTTTCTGGGCAAAACAAAATGTGGCCTCTCTGTCGGCAGTTCACCTAAAGGATTCTCAGAATCTGCTAGCAGACCTACTCAGCAGGAGGAGAGTGTCAGGGCTGGCTCAGCCCTTCCTTCTCTGAGCTGGCCGCTCAGCTGTCGGCTAATTGACAGCTCTCTTCTCTCTCCACAGTTAACCAGCTGTTGTGTATCTGCTTGTCAGTCCTACTTAAAGACGTCCAGCTCACTTCTTTCCTGTCTTCGCCTTGGTCACATCACAAGAAACCATCTCCTGCGTTCCTGTTTTAAGACTGGCTTGCTGACATCCCTTCTGGCTCCTTATCCTGCTTGCTGTTCCTCCACTTGGATCCCTTCTGGCCTGGCTGATTCCCCGATCTGGTTACTGGACTCTGGCTATGCTTTGACTATGCTTACTCTATTTACCTTTTTTATTTTTATTAATAAACAAGTGTGATTTAACTGTACTTCTGTTCATGGTTTCTGACAGTAGGCGAAGGCCATGAATTCAGAAGATACAGTCAATCCACTTGTTGGTAATATTTTTTCCAGATTGGATGAACAAGATCACCGCATGGATCAGTTTGCCATTGCATTACAAACACTCCTGAGTCGCACGGCTCACCTGGAATCCCTCACTGTGGCTGTTCCGGTACAACCTGAGTTGCAGGCCGTCTCTGCTGCTGCGCCAGTCTCTGTGCAGGCACCTGCCATGAGTATTACCTCTATTAGAGGTATGTCTGGTTCCGCCCCGCTTCCCCAGCGATTAGGGGGCGATCCAGTTCAATGCAGAGGGTTTCTCAACCAAGTTGAGATATATTTTGAGATGCTGCCCCAGGCGTTTCCCACGGACAGAAGCAAAGTAGGGTTCGTGATATCTTTGCTTTCTGAGAGAGCCTTGGCCTGGGCTAATCCTCTATGGGAGACGCAAAAACCTGTTGTCTTGAGTTACCCTGAGTTTGTGACTACGCCATTGAGTTCCGTACTCTGGCAGCAGAGGTTGCTTGGAACAATGAGGCCCTCGTGGCTGCTTTTTCTCATGGTCTCTCGGATTCCATCAAGGATGAGATAGCAGCCCGAGATATACCCACTGAGCTGGAGAGCTTGATTTCATTTGCCATCCTCATTGACTCCAGACTCAGAGAAAGACTTTCTATTAAGGAGCGCTTGCGGAAGGCTCCTGTACTTTTGCCTCCGAGCTTTGCAGTCCCACCTGTGCCTCCCTCACCTCCCATGCCTCCTGGTACCGAGTCAGTCAGTGAAGATGAACCCATGCACTTGGGCTTCACGCGTCTCTCTGCGGATGAGATTGCCTTTAGGAGGAGGGAGAGATTGTGCCTTTATTGTGGCCAAGCTGATCACCTTTTGAAGTCTTGTCCTACCGGTCCTGGGAACACCCGAACCTTGAGGTCCTGTCATGGACAGACCTTAGGTGGTGTTGTGTCATCCCCAGTTATCCAGAAGGATAAGCCCCTGGTTTTGGTCACCCTTTCTTGGGCTGAGTCGTCTATCGAGATACAGGCTCTAATCGACTCTAGGGCTGCAGGCCTGTTCATTGATGCTTCCTTTGTCTCAAAGCACTCAATTCCACTGCAGCTGCGTGACACTCCACTTGCCATTGAGGCTCTTGACGGGAGACCTCTACTGCCTGCCCATGTGATGGTTCCGTTGTCCATGGCCGTAGGGGCTCTTCACCATGAAATAATTAAATTCCAAGTGATTGCCTCTCCTAAGTTTCCGCTGGTTATTGGTTATCCTTGGTTAGAGGCACAACCCCTCTTTTGATTGGCTCCTTGCTGAGGTTCTCTCCTGGTCACCACAATGCAGTGAAACATGCTTCCGGAAGGTAGCCAAGGTCCTGTGTACCTCTTCACTCTCCTCCCTGCCAGAGGAGTACCGTGATTTTAGTGATGTCTTTGACAAAGGTCAAGCCGGTAGTTTGCCTCCACACCGGCCGTATGATTGCGCAATTGACCTTCAACCTGGTGCCACTCCCCCTCGTGGTCGGGGTTACACCTTGTCGGTGTTGGAGGATAAAGCCATGGAGGATTATGTTGCAGACGCACTTTCTCGAGGTTTCATCCGCAAATCCTCGTCTCCTGCTGGTGTTGGTTTCTTCTTTGTGAAGAAGAGCGGTGAACTGAGACCTTGCATTGATTATAGGGGTCTCAATCATTTCACGATTAAGAATGCCTACCCGATCCCCTTGATTACAGAGTTATTTGACCGCCTCAAGGGAGCAACGATTTTCACTAAGCTTGATCTAAGAGGGGCTTACAATCTCATGAGGATTAAGGAGGGCGACGAGTGGAAAACTGCGTTTAATACCAGAACAGGCCATTATGAGTACCTTTTGTAATGCCTTTTGGCCTTTGTAACGCCCCAGCAGTTTTCCAGGAATTTATTAATGATGGCCTCCGAGATTTGTTGCAGTTATGTGTTGTGGTTTATCTCAATGATATCGTCATATTTTCCAAGTCCCTGGAGAGCCACCACACAGATGTCTGTCGTGTGCTTCAGAAATTAACAATCTCTCTATTGTAAACTGGAGAAGTGTGAGTTCCATCGGGAAAAGGTTAAATTCCTGGGCTATGTCATTTCCACTGCTGGTTTTTCGATGGACCCAGAGAAACTATGGGCACTCCTACAGTGGCCTCGACTTGTGGGGTTATGTCCTCTGCAGTGTTTCCTGGGTTTTGCCAACTATTATCGGAAGTTTATTCGTAAGTTCTCATCTCTGGTCAAGCCCCTGACCAATATGACCAGAAAGGACGGTAACCCACAGAGTTGGTCTCTGGAGTCCATTCAGGCCCTTGAAAGTCTCAAGGCTGCCTTTGTTTCTGCTCCTGTGTTGGCACATCCTGATCCTACATTACCTTTTATCCTTGAGGTTGATACTTCTGAGACTGGTGTTGGCGCCCTTCTGTCTCAACGTCCTACCTCTGAGAGTGCTATGCATCCTTGTGGCTACTTTTCCAAGAAATTGTCACCTGCGGAGTGCAATTACGAGATTGGTGACAGAGAGATGTTGGTGATCATTTTAGCCCTGAAAGAATGGAGACATCTCGAAGGTACCACTGTGCCGGTTCTCATTCTTACTGACCATAAGAATCTCACATTCTTGTCTGAGGCTAAACGCCTCTCTCCCAGAAGGGCGCGATGGGCTCTTTTCTTGTCTAGTTTCAATTACATTGTCTCATTCTTACCCGGTACTAAGAATGTAAGGGCTGATGCCTTGTCACAACAATTTTCCTCCACTTCCAAATTGGAGTCTGTTCCGGTTCCTATGATTTCTCCTGATCATATTCTGGCTACGGTTCGCACCAGACTTACTTCTCCTTTGGGTGACAAAATTCTTGCTGCTCAGGTGGATGCTACTCCTGAGAAACCTTGTGACCGCTGCTTTGTCCCAGAGTGTCTCCGTACTGCCGTGCTCCAGACTTACCATTCTCCCAAGGCAGCTGGTCACCCTGGGAAGAATCAACTCATTTGGACCATTTCCCAACAATTCTGGTGGCCTAGTCTACATGCTGATGTAACTGCCTTCGTAGCTGCCTGTTCCGTGTGTGCTCAGAGTAAGACTCCACGACACCTTCCAGTGGGCCTCCTACAACCCATACCCAATGGAGAGAGGCCCTGGACCCACCTGTCTATGGATTTCGTTGTGGAGTTGCCCAATTCCCATGGCAACACGGCTATCCTTATAGTGGTTGACTGGTTCTCAAAGATGTGTCATTGTATTCCACTTAAAAAGTTGCCCACTTCTAAGGAACTTGCTTCCATTTTTGCTCGGGAGATCTTTCGCTTACATGGGCTACCCAAGGTGATTGTCTCGGACAGGGGTAGTCAGTTTGTGTCCTGGTTCTGGTGAGCCTTTTGTGCACAGCTGGGAATTCAGCTTGCTTTCTCCTCTGCGTATCACCCGCAGTCTAATGGGGTCGCAGAACGAGCCAATCAGCACTTGGAGCAATTCCTACGTTGCTATATTTCTGACCATCACAACAACTGGTCAGACCTATTACCATGGGCAGAGTTTGCTCACAACAGTGCCTTGAATTCTGCTTCCCGATTGTCTCTGTTTATGACAAATTATGGTTTCCAACCTTCTACGTTGCCTGACTCGTTTGTTCCGCAGAGTATTCCTGCACTAGAGCAGCATCTCCGTGGTCTTCGTTCTACTTGGGCACAAGTCCAGGAGGCTTTGCGTCATGCTAATGATAGGTACAGACTCCATGCTGACCGCAGACGCCTGCCTGTGCCTTCCTACCAGATTGGGGACAGGGTCTGGCTGTCATCTCGCAACCTCAGACTTCGTGCTCCCTCACTGAAGTTCGCAGGATTAACCCAGTGGCTTACGCGTTGGACCTTCCTCCTAGTATGCGCATCTATAATGTGTTTCATGTCTCCTTATTGAAACAGTTGGCCTGCAACCGCTTTACTACCTCGGTTCCATGCCCTCACCCTATACAGGTTGAGAACCATGAGGAGTATGAGGTACAATCCATTGTTGACTCCCAAAGGTTCCGTGGGCGCATAGACGTTTCCATAGACGTTTTCCCTTCAGGCCTGGTGGTCCTCCGAGAGGGAAGGGTTATTGAGGAGGGGGTACTGTCAGGGCTGGCTCAGCCCTTCCTTCTCTGAGCTGGCTGCTCAGCTGTCGGCTAATTGCCAGCTCTCTTTTCTCTCCACAGTTAACCAGCTGTTGTGGATCTGCTTGTCAGTCCCACCTACTTAAAGACATCCAGCTCACTTCTTTCCTGCCTTCCCCTTGGTCACATCATAAGAAACCATCTCCTGCATTCCTGTTTAAAGACTGGCTTGCTGACATCCCTTCTGGCTCCTTGTCCTGCTTGCTGTTCCTCCACTTGGATCCCTGACTTCTGGCCTGGCTGATTACCCGATCTGGTTACTGAACTCTGGCTTGGCTGACTACCCGATCTGGTTACTGGACTCTGGCTATGCTTTGACTATGCTTACTCTGTTTACCTTTTTATTTTTATTAATAAACAAGTGTGATTTAACTGTACTTCTGTCTCGGTCTGGTTCATGGTTTCTGACAGAGAGTGGTAGAAGCAGAGTGGAGCCTGAATCAAGAAGTTTTCTTAATGATCTCAAAACTTGGGGGCAATCCCAAGTAGACCTGTTTGCCAGCCAACAGAACTCAAAGGCTCAGGAATTCTTTTCTCTTCACCGAGAAGACCAGGCCATAGGCATAGATGCTCTTGCACATCCATGGCATTACCAACTGTGCTATGCCTTTCCCCCCCTTCCCTCTGATACCAATGGTCTTAAGGAAATTCAGAGAAGAACCAACATGATCCTGGTCTCTCCCTTTTGGCCAAAAAGACCTTGGTTCGCAACACTACTAAATTTGGCCACAGAACCTCCATGGAGGCTGCCGCTAAGGAAGGACCTTCTAACACAGGGCTCTGTGATTCATCCGGAAGCAGACCGGTTACAGCTAACTGCTTGGCTTCTGAGGCAGATCTCCTAAAATCCAAGGGTTCATCCGATTAAACTAGTAAAGACCCTACTTTCCAGCAGAAAGGAGGTAACTCAGGCCATATACCTGAAGGTCTGGAAGAAATTTAATTCCTATTGTACCTCCTAAAAGCTTTCAGGCAAAAAGCTTGTATCAGTCCTTGAATTTCTCCATGATGGAATGGAAAAGGGACTGGCAGCCAGCACCCTAAAAATCCAGGTGGGACTCTTTCAGTTTATTTTGAAAAGACTCTATCCCGAGAAGTTTTTAATTTTGAGAACCTTCAGGGCACTAGCACGAAATAGGCCAGTGGCCCTCAAATTTTCCCAGCTGGGACTTATCTATTGTTTTACAGGGTCTCCCGGGGGCTCCGTTTGAACCCTTACAGGAAGCATCCTTAAAAAATTTAGTTCTGAAAACAATCTTCTTAGTGGCCATTACCTCGGCAAGAAGAGTCAGTGAGCTTCAGGCCCTGGCAGTCACGGAACCTTTTCTTAAAGTTTTTCCAGACAGAGTGGTTCTTTGGACAGACCCAGTTTTCCTGCCCAAAGTTTCTTCGAATTTTCATCGCTCACAGGAAAAAGTTTTGCCCACTTTCTCAGCTCCTGCCAATACAGGAGAAGAAGTTTTCCACACTTTGATTATAAGGAGATGCCTGCTTCACTTTTTATCAATCACTAAGGAATTTAGAAAATCAAACGCCCTCTTTGTGATTTTCTCAGGCTCACGTAAAGGGGAGAAAGCTTCTAAGAGCACACTGGGCAGATGGCTTAGATGGGCAATTGCGGAGGCCTAGGAAGCTAAAGAGAAATACCCACCTCAGGTATTGCTGCTCATTCCACAAGATCAACGGCAGTTTCCTGGGCCGAGAGGGCCGGTGTTACGCCTGATCAAATCTGCAAGGCTGCTACTTGGTCCAACTACTCAACATTTCTCCGACATTATAGGTTGGACTTACTGTCCACCACAGATCAAGCCTTCGTCAGGAAGGTACTGCAGGCAGTAGTCTCACCCTAGGGTAAGTTTCTCGGTTATCCTCTCCAAGGTTGTCCTGAAAGGCGATTGGAGAAAGGCCTAGTTAGACTTACTGGTGATGGTATTTCTAAGAGCCTTTCAGGACAACTGCTATTTCCCTCCCTTTGTATCTTAGAAGTGGTTTAAGTATCTGTCGTGGTTGTTTGTGGTTTTCTGTGCTTTGTTTTCCAGTATGTCAGAGACCACAATAACTGAGGCCATGGTGGAAGAGAAGGGATTTAAAGGCTGCATGTGTTTCCTGGAAAATGGGCAGAGCTGCGCTCTCTCCAAGGTTGTCCTGAAAAGCTCTTAGAAATACCGTCACCGGTAAGTCTAACTAGGCCTTTTGTTGCCAGCAGTTTAGACATTAAAGGCTGTGTGTTAAGTTATTTTGAGGGGACAGCAAATTTACCCTGTTATACAAGCTGTACACTCACTACTTTACATTGTAGCAAAGTGTCATTTCTTCAGTGTTTTCACATGAAAAAATATAATAAAATATTTACAAACATGTGAGGGGTGTACTCACTTCTGTGAGACGGGGGTGTCGGTAGACATTCGCGGGGGGTGGCTGGTTTCGGTCTTCCACACTGTGATGTGCAGGGACACTGTGATATAAAGGGGATTGCACTGTAAAAGGGGCACTGCAATGATTACAGTGCCCCTTTACAGTGCAGTTCCCTTTATATTACAGTGTCCCAGTCCTATTGTGGCCATACAATGCTAGTACTGTCTGTCTCCTATTGTGCCCACACTGCCCAGTGACACTGACCTGCGGCGGCCATAGCCTTTGTTAACCCTGTCCAGGTCGCGGCCTCCACTTACCTCCCGCTGTGAGGCCTGATCAACAGGCCACGGAGCGGGCGGCCCTGGCCCACTGGGCAAATGCCTGGTCTGCCCTATGGCCAATCCAGGCCTGCTTGTGTTAGTAAACAATGCAGAGCTTTGTAGGAAGGGAACGATCCATCAGTTTCCTATTCCCGCAAAGCAGGTTTTGAGAAACTGAGAGATCTAGTAGTAAAAGCCACACACTTTACACACATTACACATAGATAGGCACATATTTAACCCCTTGATTGGCCTAGATGTTAACCCCTTCCCAGACGGTGTAATTAGTACAGTGCCAGTGTATAGTATGATCACTGTATTAATGTCACTGGTGATGTCGGTGGCAGTTAGTTCCCCCCAGCGCCAGTTAGTGTCAGATTGACCACCGCAGTATCGCAGTCCCGTTATAGTGGTGATCATCAGCGATTAGTAGTATTAAAAAACATTAAAATTCCAATATATTTATCATAATTTGTAGGCGCTATAACTTTCATGCAAACCAATCAAGCTTATTTGAATTCTTTTTTTATATCAAAAACATGTAACAGAATGCATTTTGGACAAAATTTATGAAGAAATTTGATTTTGTTTATTTTTTTATTGGAAATGTTTTAGAACAGAAGGTTTTGTTTTTTATTTTTTTTTTTAAATGTTCTCTTTTTTTCTTTTTATAATACAAAAAATAAAAAACCCAGTGGAAATAAAATACCACCAAACGAAAGCTCTATTTGTGTGAAATAAATTATATACTGTATATATTTCGCTTGGGTACAGCATTGCATGATCACACAATCACAGTTAAAGTAACAGTGTCGTAAAGCAAAAAATGGCCTGGTGGTGAAGGGGAAAAATCTTCCAGAGTGGGTAAGCAGCAAGTAAACATGTCCCTGAAATTGATGTGTTGAAAGCATTTTGTTGTGTATGGAGCAGTGTAGCCACAGACCAGTCAGGGTGCTCGTGCTGACCCATGTCCATAGCCAAAAGCACCTACAATGGGCACAAAAGCATCAAAACTGGACCACAGAGTAATGGAAGAAGGTGGCCTGTTCTGGTGAATCACATCATGTGGTTGGTCTGGTGCATATGTGTTGGTTACCTAAGGAAAGATGACACCAGGATGCAGTATGGGAAGGAGGCAGTGTGATGCTTTGAGCAATGTTCTTCTAGGAAACCTTGGTCCTGGCACGCATGTGGATGTTACTTGACATGTACTACCTACCTAAACATTGTTATTGTATTGTTTAGATAAAAGTGCAGCGCTAGGGCAAAAAGTGCAATTCATGCAAATCACACAACGCATGTGATGTGCATACATCCAAAAATGGTATAATAAAGTGCAATAATTGATACAGTTTGAAATGAAAAAAATCATAACATATGTGCAATGTAGTATCACAAGTAGGGATGAGCTTCGTGTTCGAGTCGAGCGCATGTTCGACTCGAACATTGTGTGTTCGGCTGTTTGTGGAATTACGAACGTTATGGGCTGTTCACTCCAAATTCGAGTGGTGCGTCACGGCCCATAATTCACTGTGGCATCGCAGTGCATTGCTGGCTGATGATTGGCCAAGCATGCACTATGATCCGCATGCTTGGCCAATCACAGTGCCGTGTGCACAGAGAGCCGTAATTGGCCAAAGCCAGGGAGGCTTTGGCCAATTATGGCTCAGGGGGTTTAGTACACGCCCCACACTATATAAGGCTGCCTGCGTGGCAGGCCTTGTGTAGTGTGTTGCAGCGGAGAGAGATAGATAGACAGAGAGACAGTGTCATTTGATTTAAGTTAGACAGAGTAGGCAGGTCGAGTCAGTTAGCTGCACTTACAGTGTATTGTGTGTGTATATATATATATATATATATATATATATATATATATATGCATCCCAGGTGTTTTGTGTGTGTGTGTGTGTGTGTGTGTGTATACACTGTATTCAGTTTAGCTAGATCCGTTCCTGTTAGTCTCTTCCTAATATACTGACAGGCAGGTAGGTGTTTTTACAGTATTTCCAATTAGTGTACTGTGTACCCTGCACAGTTGCACCTACAGTATAGCTACCTGAAGGCAGGTGCTTGTGTGCTTCTTCTGATCCTATTAATAGCACAGGCAGGCTCCTGAAGTATTTCCAGTTAGTGTACTGTGTACCCTGCACAGTTGCACCTACAGTATGGCTACCTGAAGCCAAGTGCTTGTGTGCTTCTTCTGATCCTATTAATAGCACAGGCAGGCTCTTGAAGTATTTACAGTTAGTGTACTGTGTAACCCTGCACAGTTGCACCTACAGTATAGCTACCTGAAGCCAAGTGCTTGTGTGCTTCTTCTGATCCTATTAATAGCACAGGCAGGCTCTTGAAGTATTTCCAGTTAGTGTACTGTGTACCCTGCACAGTTGCACCTACAGTATAGCTACCTGAAGCCAAGTGCTTGTGTGCTTCTTCTGATCCTATTAATACATCCCAGTTTTGTGCAGCTACATCTCACTGCAAGCCATTAGTATGTCTGGAAGGCCAAAAAGGAGAGGCAGACAGTCACAAGCCAATAAAAGAGGACAAGCAGGCTCTGTGTCTAGAGGCAACAGTGCTGGCCGTGGACATGGTGCATCCTCAGCACGTGGCCGTGGGACACGCTTGGCCTTTTTTTTTCGGCAGCTGGCCGTGTTGAGCCGCAACATGCGGAAGACTTGGTCAGGTGGATGGCCAAGCCATCCTCATCCTCCTCATCCTCTCTCACCCAGGCTCAGGGGACTTTGTCTGGCAAAGCAGCTGCCAACGCTGCCTCTTCCCTCGGCTCAATGGCATCAGTCACTCCTTCTCTAGCCTCACCATGTCCTCCTGAGGAGTCCCACCGAACTGTTTGACCACAGTGTTGGGTACATGCTCCAGGATGATGCCCAGCGTTTTGAAGGCTCCGATGATGGTACTCAGCTAGAGGAAGGCAGTAACATGAGCCCAGACAGAGGGGGTGCCCAAGAAGGACAGCAATCTGGCAGTCATGTTCTCCCTGCTGCAGCATACTGCCAGGTTTGCTCCAGTGATGAGGAGGGAGGGGATGATGAGGTCACTGACTTCACGTGGGTGCCTGATAGGAGAGAGGAGGAGGAGGAGGAAGAGGAGGAGGCACATCACCAACGAGGCAGGATGCCCTCCAGGAGCCAGCTTAAGGGCAGCACACTGACTGCATCACACCGCAGAGCTCTGCATGTGCAGGACGCTGCTGTCTCTGCGTGTTATAACAAAAGTTTTTTGGTGTGGGCCTTTTTTGTGATGAGTGCATCAGATCGCACTGCTGCTATTTGCAACATATGTCTCAAGCATATCTCGAACGGCCAAAACATCTCCCGCTTGGGCACCACATGCTTGACCAGACATACGTTGACCTGCCATGCAGTTCGTTGGCAAGCGTACCTAAAAGACCCACACCAAAGAACAAAGAGGACCTCTCCTTGCTCCTCATCAGCTGGGATCTCCAACCCCACTATACCTTCAGTCCTCTCTGAGACCTGCACTGGGAGGAATGAAGGTGAAGAATTAGGTGTGTCACAGCCAAGTACTTGTGGGCAATCTACTATTGGTACACCGATGGCAGATTGTACCAGGCAAATTTCCCTGCCCCAGCTGCTGCACCGCAGAAACAAGTTGGCTCCCAGCCATTCACTTGCCCAGCGGTTGAATGCTAGCTTGGCAAAATTGCTAGCACTTTAACTGCTACCTTTTCAGTTGGTAGACTCTGCCCCCTTCCGTGAGTTTGTGGAATGTGCGGTTCCACAGTGGCAGGTTCCAAAATACCACTTTTTCTCACAGAAGGTGATTCTGGTTCTCTACCGGCATGTGGAAGGCAATGTCTTGACCTCGCTGGACAGGGCGGTCAGCAGTAAGGTGCATATTACTGCTGACTCATGGTACAGCAGGCATGGACAGGGATGTTACCTAAGTTTCACGGCGCATTGGGTGACTCTGCTGGCAGCTGGGAAGGATGCAGGCCAAGGTGCAGTAGTGTTGGAGGTTGTTCCGCCACCACGCCTCCAAAATGCTACTACTGGTGATTCTGACACACCTCTCTCCTCCACCCCCTCCTCTTCTTCCTTCTCCATGGCCTCTTCCTGTGCTTTGGACAGTGGTGCTCCGTAGGTGTTCAAGGGGCTACGCAAGTACGCAGGCCAAAAGATGCCATGCGGTGCTTGAGCTGGTGGGGGACAGGAGCCACACTGGGGCAGAGATTCTGTCAGCTCTGCAGGAGCAGGTTCAGAGGTGGTTGACGCCACGCCAGCTTAAGCCAGGAATGGTGGTTTGCGACAATGGCACCAACCTCCTCTCCGCCCTCCGACAGGGACAGCTGACCCATGTGCCCTGTTTGGCTCACGTCCTTAACTTGGTGGTGCAGCGATTCTTGGGCAGGTACCCGGGCTTACAGGATGTCCTGAGGCAGGCCAAGAAAGTCTATGTGCATTTCCGCCGGTCGTATAATGCCAGTGGTCGGCTGGCTGACCTTCAAAAGGAATTTAACCTGCCCAAGAACCGCCTAATCTGTGACATGCCCACCAGGTGGAACTCAACATTGGCCATGCTGCAGCAGCTGCACACGCAGCAGAGGGCCATCAATGAGTACCTTTGCGACTATGGCACCAGGAAAGGGTCAGGGGAGCTTGTTTTTTTTTTCCCCACGCCAGTGGGCCATGATCAGAGATGCATGCACTGTCCTGTCACCATTTGAGGAGGCCACGAGGATGGTAAGCAGTGACAGTGCATGCATCAGTGACACTGTCCCCCTTGTCCACCTGTTGGAGCACACGCTGCGTGGAATAATGGACAGGGCACTTGAGGCAGAACAGAGGCAGGAAGAGGAGGACTTCCTTAGCTCTCAAGGCCCCCTTTATCCAGACAGTGTTCCTGCATGCCCGCCGATCACACAGGAAGAGGAGGAGGAGGAGGAGGAGGATTGTGTCAGCATGGAGGTGGAGCCTGGCACTCAGCATCCGCAGCAGTCTTTAAGGGATCAATTACAGTCCCAAGAAACCCATGGACTTGTACGTGGCTGGGAGGAGGTGGCTGCGGATCTAGTCGTCCTTAGTGACCCAGAGGACTCTGGACCGAATGCCTCAGCAAACCTACACTGCATGGCCTCCCTGATCCTGCAAAGCCTGCGGAAGGATCCTCGTATTCGTGGTATCAAGGAGAGGGATCATTACTGGCTGGCAACCCTCCTTGATCCACGTTACAAGGGTAAGGTTGAGGACCTTATCTTGCCGTCGCAGAGGAAGCAGAGGATGAAACATCTTCGGGAGGCCTTGCAGAAAGGTCTGTGCAATGCGTTCCCGGAAACTGGGAGGTTACAAACTCCTGTTCCTGGACAACGTGTTGCTGAGGCTTCGGTCGGTCAAAGAAGGAGCAGTGGAGAAGGTGGCCGTCTGATCAATGCGTTCAGACAATTCTTTAGTCCGCAGCCCCAAGGTATGATCGATTCCAGCAACCATCGCCAGTGTCTGTTTTACATGGTGCAGGAATACCTAGGGGCAAGATCTGACTTGGACACCTTTCCCATCGAAAATCCTCTGGGTTACTGGGTCTTGAGGATGGATCACAGGCTACTGGCCTGTCCTGCATCCAGCCTTCTTTCGGAACTCACATTCAGTGCTGCTGGAGGCTTTGTAACGGATCACAGGGTGCGCCTGTCCACTGACTCGGTCGATCAACTGACCTTCATAAAAATGAATCAGTCTTGGATCACCACCAGATACCAAGCACCTGATGCTGATGTAACTGAATAATTTTTTTTTAAATGTCAGATTCCTTCAAGACTCCCTATGCTGATGCTGAGTGACTATCCTCTTCCTCCTCAATGATCATGCTGATAGCTTGTAAGAATATTTTTGGTTCTGGGCGCTGCCACCAGTGGCTAATGCCCAATTTTTCTGCCCCTGTTTAACAGGGGCGCGTAATTACAATTTTTGATGCAATACTTTGCAGCAGGGCTCGTTCCTGCGCTTCAACTAGAGTACTTGTGAGGAGTTGCAGTGTTATGGCACCAGTCCCTAAGGCCCAATTTTTCTGTCCCTGTTCAACAGGGACATGTAATTACAATTCTTGATCTAATATTTCGCAGCAGGGCCCTGTGAGGGCTTACAGTGTTGTGGCAACACCTACACCTAAGGCCCCAATTTCTGCAGAGTATATAAGGCAGGCCCCTACTTTCAAACATCCAACTTACAAACGACTCCTACTTGCAAACGGAAGGAGACAACAGGAAGTGAGATGAAATCTACCCCTAGGAAGGGAAATTCTCTCCTATAAGAGTTAATATGGGAAAAATGTTTCTCCTTTCCACTGATGCTTTATCACCAAACCATGTTTCACTAAAAACCCCACATTTTCTAAAAACATTTGTCATTGGGACAGAAAGTGAGGTGAAATCTTCTGAAGAGGAGCACAGACAGCAAAACAAATGTCACAGGGGTGATAACCCTTCCCTATGTTTTCCAAAAAGCTTAAAATAGATTTTTTGGCTGGAGCTAAACACTTTAAAAATGTACCAGTTCAAAATTACAAACAGATTCTACTTAACAACAGACCTACAGTCCCTGTCTTGTTTGCACCGCCTGTATACTGCTGTTCAGAGGGCCTGGGGCCCCACGCCATTCCTTTTTTAATTTGGGTGCGGGGTTCCCCTTAATATCCATACAAGACCCAAAGTGCCTGGTAATGGACCTGGGGGGGGGGGGGGTACCCATGCCGTTTGTCTCACTGATTTTCATCCATATTACCGGGACCCGACATTACATGCCATAAGCAGTTTTAAATGACTTTTATTCCTTTAAAAATGGCATTTTGTGCAAGGACTGTTCTAAGCACGGGAAACACGTGCCACTTTACAGGCATACTATAGACACCCCCCAGGTACGATATTTAAAGGAATATTTCACTTTTTTTTTTTTTACTTTAAGCATCATTAAAATCACTGCTCCCGAAAAAAAGTCTGTTTTTTTTTTTTTTTTGCATTTATACATGTCCCCTGCGGCAGGACCCGGGTCCCCAAACCCTTTTTAGGACAATACCATGCAAATTAGCCT
Source organism: Aquarana catesbeiana (assembly GCF_042186555.1). Classification (NCBI taxonomy): domain Eukaryota; kingdom Metazoa; phylum Chordata; class Amphibia; order Anura; family Ranidae; genus Aquarana; species Aquarana catesbeiana. The sequence continues at coordinate 193,238,406 of NC_133327.1, forward strand.
TTAAATTTAGCACTTTTGATTTTGAACGTTTGAGTCCCATAGACTTCAATGGGGTTCTAGCGTTCGTGCGAAGTTTCGGTCTGTTCGCAGGTTCTGGTGCGAACCGAACTGGGGGGTGTTCGGCTCATCCCTAATCACAAGTGCAAACAAAAAGTAAAAGAAAAGTTCACATGTAGCTGATTTTCATCAGGAGTCCCATGAAGAGGGGGTGTGTTGAAAATGATGATCAAATGCTTGGCAGCGTGATACCCATCACCACAAATAAAATGAAAGCTTACCAGAAAGCCAGCCAACCCCCCCCCCCCTATCCAGGGAGGTCACAAAGCGCTTTGTTGAATCTGTGATCCACAGAAAAGATGTCCTGACGTGTCTCCCCAGTAGCCTCAGAAAATACACACCAGGAACTTCACAGCTGATCAGGGCATGGTGTTTTAGAAAAGCCTCAGAGCCGGAGTATATAGAGCAGTGTTTCTCAACTCCAGTCCTCAAGGTGCCCCAACAGGTCATGTTTTCAGGCTTTCCATTATTTTGCACAGGTGAATGGATCAGTTTCATCTGAGGGAAATCCTGAAAGCACGACCTATTGGGGCACCTTGAGGACTGGAGTTGAGAAACACCGATATAGAGAGACAAAAAAACTCCACATAGTATAATATTGTCTCCTATTTGCAGTTAAATTGCAGCAGTCCATATAAACCGAACAGCAAAAGTTCAAGCTGAGAGCATGTCTCAATCCAAATAATTCAAACACTTCCTTAAAACTTCTTTATGTGTACATGTCCGTCCCCTACTGTGCATATGCATACTTACCAACTGTCCCGAATTTCCCGGGATTTAGACCCTTTTCCTGGATTTAGCCATTCCGGGAAATGTCCTGGGAAATTCTTATTTTCCCGATTTGTTTTTTTTGGGGTTTTTTTTTTTTTCCCGCCGCCGCTAGAGGTCCGTGGCAGACGGAGACAATGTCTCCACCGGCCGCCATTTTCCTGAAAACCAAAACAAACAATTACTGTTTAGTAATGGCCGGGCGGCTGCCAATAGGATTTGAGCTGTGGCACCACCCACCTCCCGCCCCGCTGCCATCTGCCTGTGACCTGATGTGGGAAGGGGCGGGGGTGGGCGGCGCCGCAGCTCAATTGCTATTGACAGCCACCCGGCTATTTTGTCCCATTCTGTTTAGTAATGGCGGTGGATAGAGTCTCCACTGTTGGGAGTGCCTGATGTAAGGAAAGGGGGGGCTCCATTGGGGGATGCCTGGTGTAAGGGAGGACTCTGCTGGCAATGCCTGATGTAAGGGGGGACTCCACTGGCAATGTCTGATGTAAAGGAGGACTCCACTGGCAATGTCTGATGTAAGGGGGACTCCGCTGGCAATGCCTGATGTAAGGGGGGACTCCGCTGGCGATGCCTGATGTAAGGGGGGACTCCGCTGGCAATGCCCGATGTAAGGGGGGACTCCGCTGGCAATGTCTGATGTAAGGGGGGACTCCGCTGGCAATGGCTGATGTAAGGGGGGACTCTGCTGGCAATGCCTGATGTACGGGGGAACTTTGCTGGCAATGCCTGATGTGGGGGGGGGACTCTGATGGCAATGCCTGTTGTAAGGGGGGACTCTGCTGGCAATGCCTGATGTAAGGGGGGACTCTGCTGGGGACACCTGATGGCATCTGGTGGCAGGCAACATGGCAGGTGACACACTCAGGGCTTCCACTGATTCTGCATTATGGTGAGTTAAATAATTTCATTCTATATTACAATGTAATAATATAAATAATGCACTTCAATCATCCTGACACCATAACAACCTTGGTGCTGGAATGATTGAAGCGCTAACACCAGGTGTTTGGAGTATCTTTATCTGCTGATTGTTAAACTTTCTGGAATACACATATTTCTATTGTGGTGTAGGATCTGGGCCTGCTGTCCCTCCATCCCTCTTTCTTTCTCATTTTCTTTCTCTCTTTCTTTCTTTCTTTCTTTCTTTCTTTCTTTTCTTTCTTTCTTTCTTTCTTTCTTTCTTTCTTTCTATCTTTCTTTCTTTCTTTCTTTCTTTCTTTCTTTCTTTCTTTCTTTCTTTCTTTCTTTCTTTCTTTCTTTCTTTCTTTCTTTCTTTCCTTTCTCTTCTTTCTTTCATTTCTTTCTTTCTTTCTTTCTTTCTTTCTTTCTTTCTTTCTTTCTTTCTTTCTTTCTTTCTTTCTCCATCCCTCATACCACACCCCTTCCGAGCCACGCCCATTTAAGACACGCGCATTTTTCTGTTACAGTATGCGCCACCTACAAAAGAATGTCACACGACCTAATTATAGCAAGGCTCTGCCTACATGCAGAAGAGTGTCCCGAATTTTTTTTTGCAGTGTTGGCAACTATGCATATGGGATCGCTGTCCTGATTTTAAGGAAGTATTTGGATTGAGACATGCTCTCAGCTTGAACTCTGCTATCCTGTGTATATATGCACTGCTGCTAATAGACTGCAAAGAGGAGACAATATTATACTACATGGAGACTTTTTGTCTCTCTATATACTCCGGCTCTGAGGCTTTTCTAAAACACCATGCCCTGATCAGCTGTGAAGTTCCTGGTGTGTATCTTCTGAGACTTGGGAGAGACGTCAAGACATCTTTTCTGTGGATCATAGATCCAACAAAGCGCTTTGTGACCTCCCTGAATAAGGGGGGTCGCTGGCTTTCTAGTAAGCTTTCATTTTATTTGTGGTGATGGGGATCACGCTGCCAAGCATTTGATTATCGTTTTCAATACACCCCTTCTTCATGGGACTTCTCCTGGTGAAAATCAGCTGCATATGAACTTTTCTTTTTCCTTTTGTTTGCATTTGTGATACTACATCGCACATATGTTATGATTTATTTCATTTCAAACTGTATCGATTATTGCACTTTATTATACAATTTTTGGATGTATGCACATCACTTGTGTTGTGTGATTCACATGAATTACACTTTTTGCCCTAGCGCTGCACTTTTATTTAAACATTTTTCTTTGTGCCTGATATATAGATTATAGTGCTCAGCTGCTGGCTATTTTATGTACTAAGCGTGGATATCTCTTTACAATTGTTGTATTGTAAGTATACTCCTTCATGGAAATGGTAATTCCTGATAGCAGTGGCTTCTTTCAGCAGGATAATGCAAGTTTGAGGTGTTGACTTGGCCTCTAAATTCTCCAGATCTCAATTCAGTTGAGCAGGATGCATCTGGAAAAACGAGTCCGATCCATGGAGGCCCCACCTCGCAACTTACAGGACTAAAACAGTCTGCTGGTCTAGTGGCATCCATGTCTTAATGGGTCAGGGCTGTTTTGGTGGCAAAAGGTAGACCTACTTAATATTATGTGTGCGGTCATAAAGATATTATGCAAGTATATATACCACGCTGTGGTAGAAAATGTGGTACAGAGTAACACAGCAGCAGCACACCATGTGATGCTTTCCACAGTATGCAAACATATAAAAACAGTGCCGTGCTATTGTATACATAAAAGAATTAAAAACAAATAAACATTGACATCTAAATAAGGCTAACAAAATCCAAAAAGGGGAGAAGATTCAAGAAAGAGTCCCACAATAATCCCACAGATCCACTTCCACTGGTGATCACTAAGTGTCTCGAGAAAGTGAAGAGCCAAATCCCCACTGAAACAACACCACTGTGTGGCAGCATGCAAAGCTTACCAGATGAAACTGACCACCTGTTACAGATAGGTCAAAAACAGCATGGGAAGATGGGTTCAAAAGCTCCCTGTAATATGGTGAGTCCTCCCTGGCCTCTGTAAACAAGAAATCTCTCATAGTGAACTCCGTTTAAAAAGAAATCTGGCTTTATTGGTAAAGCATTAAACTCACATTTTGTAGAACAAGAAAGCGCTTTCACAAAATCAGTCCGATGGATATATAAAAAAGGCTTCCCGAACACTTCCAGTCAGAACGTGGTGACGTCACAGCTGGCTCCGCCTGATTCGTTTCGTCGTGACAGACATCATCTGGGGCACAGAATGCCACTCTGCAAGTCAACCTAATATAGGAAGCGGGGAAACCAAGCCTTGTTTTCGATTCTCTCTCACTCCACCTGACGGAAACTGCGAAATAATATACAATATTACTGATATCTCGTTACACCGCTGGAGAATTACCCTCTATAAAGAAAAATTTAAATAGCGAAAATGAATTGAATTAAAAAGTGAAAGTGAATTGGGACACGTGTCTTCCATAAGTAAAAAATGTGACATAGTGTGCGGAAACCTAATGGTGATGGAGGAATCCACCCTTAGCTAAAAAACATATCTACATCCAATTATGTACACTGTAAAACAAAATTATAACAAGGTTCCCATATCGGGACACCAGATATGCATAAAGTGAATAAGTGCATATGGTCAGGGATCAATAATTCCTCATATTATTGTGTATGTGCATTCACAATTATTTGCCTGTATAATAATTATTTTATGGTTTATTTTCTATTTAACAAAAAAATGTGTGTATATCCCTACTAATATTATCTGAATATATTAAAACAAATCTCAAACGTGTATAAGAGCGGTATCACCACAAAGGGCAATTCAAAATACCTAAGAAAACCCAAAGCAAATTGGAATTGGGGAATGTACCTTTTATCATCCTAAACATAAAAGTAAAATTGAAACCACCCTTTTGAACAAAGTAGCAGACCTAAAAGTTTTCATACCAGGAGTTTGAGAAGATCAAGTTACATCTTAATCGTGGCAACTTGTAAATGGACATAACATCAAAATAAATCACAAATAAAGTACCATGCACGAGTGTCGACGGGGAGATCTCACGCATTGTTGATAAAGGAATTGATATCCCAATCGACATTCATGCCATGCGGAGTATAAGATTTCAAACTAAAAATCCACCTAGTTTCGAGCCTAGATATTTCCCTGACAGTGTTAGATTATCTCCCATTTGGAGGGGAATTATCTATGGCTAGAAAGGTGGTACCTGGCAAATCTTTACCATGTACCCTTTTAAAGTGCAGAGAAACACTGTTTTTTTGAATGAACCTCTAATGTTTCCCACATGTTCACCTACCCGGATACTGAAGCTTAATTGAAGGAGGTATACCACATTTACAGAGAAACAGGTGATGAAGTGGTAATAAAGGTATGGCTGATCGGTGTGACTATGTATATACTGTACGTATATTTTTATATATATAACTAGAACTAAGGATTAAACTGAATATTTATTAAAGGGGAGTTCCGGCCGGGAAAAAAATTTAAAAGTCAGCAGCTACAAACACTGTAGCTGCTGACTTTAAATAAGCACACTTACCTGTCCTGGGTGCCCGCGATGTTGGCTGCCCGAGGCCGACCCGTCCATCGGCTCTCGGGTCCCGGCGCCGCCATCCTAACTAAGGGAAACAGGCAGTGGAGCCTTACGGCTTCACTGCCCGTTTCCTACTGCGCATGCACGAGTCGCACAGCGCCTTGTGAATGGGACGTGATGTGTTGTGGGACACGCACAGTTTCCATAACACACCGTGCCCCATTCCCCAGAAGACAACACGGGGAGGAGAAGACAGAACATCACTGCGGCGTAGGAAGAGGCAGATTAGGAAGACTGCCTAGCAACAGCCATTTCAGGTGAGTTAAATTTTTTTTTTTTCCTCCAATTTTTTAGGGATTTTTTGGTGCAATTTTTAATTTTTTTTGTGGTGGACCTCCACTTTAATGCAGAAGTGCAACAGCCATCTTTAAGAAGACACATTTTCAATGCAAGTCTAAGGAGTATCTCCAGTGCAGGGAGTAGCCATCTTGGCTGGGTCTAATTTATTCCTGGAGGTGATTGCCTGATGCAACAGGCAAGGGAAGTGGGTTGGCAGGCTGGTTAGGAAAGGGGAGAGAACTGTCTGGCAGCAAGTAGGTGTGTGAGGAAAAGACAGGGCTGCTGCTCCTGGCTGAACAGAACCCTACCATTTCTGACAACAGTCTGGAGAACCAAAGAGACTACTCTGTGAGGAAGTGAGGTTTGATTTGGGTGGGCGGTGAGATCAGACTTTACTGGAGAGAACTCCTACCACTTGCGAAGAAGGAAAGGAGGGACTATCTCAGCAGCATTAAAAGAGGGACATCACAGCAACACCTATTGCTGTCTGATGACTTGAACTGAAGCAGAGCAAGTATCCAGAGACCCAGAGGAGGGTGTCCAGCATCTGGTAAGAGGCTAACATTGTACAAGATCATCTGTCTGCTCTCTGTGGGTGGACTTTAAAACCGAGCAGACGCATATATGAGTCCCTAGGTAGACAGGAACTTTCAGATCATGTGACTGCCAATCACAGCGGTCACATGATCGGAATGCCCACATCCACCTCCCAGCATTTAGATCCTGTTAGGGGGGATGGGAGGTGGTGGTGAGAGCCCCAACTTTGCCGGCCAAATCAGTCACTGACCAGTGGGATAAAACTGGGAGTGTCATAACAAGTTAGGACTGTTTTTATATACTGTTTCTAGGTAAATGTATTTCATCCGTTAATTACTGTTATGCCCCGTACACATGATCGGACTTTCCGACAACAAAACCGTGATTTTTGTTCAAAGGCTGTTGGCTCCAACTTGTCTTGCAAACACACGGTCACACAAATGTTGGCCAACAATTACGAACATAGTGACGTAGAAGACATACGTGATATCTCCATTACAAATGCTAGTTTTACAAGACCGAGCGCTTCCGGCTCGTACTTGATTCTGAGCATGCGTGAACTTTTGTGCGACAGACTTGTGTACACATGATCGGAAAGTCTGACAACAAAGTTTTGTTGGTGGAAAATTTGAGAACCTGTTAGCCAACATTTGTTGGCAGAAAGTCAGACAACAAATGTTCGATGGAGCATACACACGGTCGGACTTTCCACCAACAAGCTCACATCCAATATTTGTTGTCAGAAAATCCGATCGCATGTACAGCAGGGCATTAGGCTCCATGCACACTGGGCTTAAAAAAACATCTGTTCTCTTGGCAGTAAAAAACGCTCATATAGAACATTTTTTGTACAAAGTTTAGATGAGTTTAGGAGAGTTTTACGTTTTTTTCTGCTAGTTAGCTCCAATCAGAAATGCAAACCAGAAGAGGTTTTTTTTTCTGCCTCTAAATGTTGAGCTCAAAATATGTCTCTTAACGTCCTGATGTACATGGACACATAGGATAACATTGAGCTGCTTTTACAGGCAGAACTCCTGTAGAAGCAATGTTTCTTTAAGCCAGTGTGCATGGAGCCTTAGAATATTGCAGGTGTCAAGTCATATCTCTCAGAGTAACATTAATGTCTTATTGATTGTATAAGCACACTTGTTAATCTTCTCTGCTCTTAGGTTATGCTTGGCCTAATAAATTATTTGAAATACCGGTTGACACAGGTTGTGTCAGTATGTGCTAGGTGTGTCTTGGAATAGTGCTACATATTTCCAGTAGTATCTGCCTAACTGATAGGCTGCAGTCCTTGAAATGTGGTTGGTCAAAGGGCTGGTTCACACTGCTGCGTGGTGCGAGATCGCATGTGATTCGCACTGCAGTGCAAAGCACATGCAATGTCCGTGCGATGTATGATTGTCTGTGCAGATGGCTGAATTTGCTTTGCATTCGGACCAAACTCGCACAGGACTCTTTTTTCGACCGCAGCAGAATCAGATCGACCCATGCGATCGGATTCCTGTCTGAATTTGCAGATCACACTGTGATTAGCGAACTGATTTGGGGATGTCATTAACTTTTAAATGACACTCGCAGCAGTTCACGTAGGGCAGTGCGAACTGCCGCCGGGAGACATGCGATGCGGGAACCTGCAGTGGATTCGCAAGGTTCCTGCATCGCAGCAGTGTCAACCGGTCCTGAAGTGTGTAGGAGTGACTTTAAGCCAATAAGGAGAGCAAGGTTGTAGATGCGTTCTTGTTCTATCTGCAAACCTTGTGTGTGTTGTAAGTGCAATGCTTGTTACTTACTTTCCTTTTAGCAAAAAAACTGTACATCATTTTCACAGAACCTTCAGCAGCTGGGCTCTTTCATTGGGCACTGCCAACAGCTTATATTTCCATGGGCTTAATTCAGTATATTTCTGTAAGTGTATGTCATCCAAATTAAAGAAGACGTAATGATAAATAATGCTTTCAAGTTTTCCCCACAGGCAAATCCAATTCAACATATGTCGCAAAAGTTACTGGAACATACAAATTCTTAATTGCCTGCACAGCTTTCTTTCATCTCAATGAATTTTTTAAAAGATATCTGACAGAAAGGACAAGGCAGAGAATATCAGGCTGAAATTATTCTGTATATGCAGGATTGGTCTTTTGTGTATAATGCTTGGGACACAAAATGACCCACGAAGAGTTGATTGCTCAAAGCAACCCTGTCACTTTAATACAATCCCAAAACCCACCCATCCCATGTTAGGCACCCTCCAGTTCATTTACCCTTGCTGCTGCTCTCCTGCTACATAGAAACCCACTATTGGTTTTTAAAAGTCCCTATAGCTCCAGGTATAGGGAAGTGTGTAACATGCCATCTTCCTATATTGCATCACTTCAGGTCTAAGTAACTAATCACCAGGGCCAAGCTATTTAACATAGGCATAGGAGGTGTACCATAAAATGTGCAATTGTCAGCAATACTAGTTTATTTGCTGGTGGCTTTGCGGAGCGGCAGCAAGCCCTGAGCAGAGAAAAAGTAGGTAAGGCACTAGATGGCAGGGACTTGACACAAATCCTTTGGACAGAAAGTGAAATCCCCAAACTGATATTCAAAATAACTTTAGAACCTCCCAGAAGTTCTGAGCCTTTCTAATGTTTATGTGGCTATCTATGGAGAGTTCACCTCAATTCCTCTTTTTTGTCAGATGTCCATAATATACGGTAGATTAGGACTGAACTCTTCTCAACAGGGATCAAGCAGCAGTAGAAACTTCATAGAGGTTCTAAACCCTAATTAGTATTAGTATGTTTTGTTTAAAAAAAGAGACGTGTAGAAGAGGAGATATTACATGCCTTGTGCAATATCCCCAACAGTTGGATGAGGTTCAAATTAAATTATTACCTGATATATCTTCTGCCACCTTTGAGAAAAGACACAAAATGAAAGAATTCACCTTGGTTCTCTCAGCTGCCAGAATCCGCTACAGATAGGGGTTTACATTTACTGTTTGTACCCCACAACGGGACGACCTATTCAGGCACCACTTTTGCTGAGGGGAAGCAACTCTGGTCATGTTGGGCCTCCCCAATCTGGATACACTCCCTAGGTAACCATCAACCCCTCGCCCAACTCCTAATTCTGCTGCCCCATTTACTTGGTTACTCTGAGAAGTGTCAATATTATGCATTTTAAGCCTTCAACATCTCCATATACCTTTTTTTTTTTATACTAAGCCTCTCTATACCAACTGGATTTGGTATGGAAGCTTTACAGAGTACTGGACTAATTTGTAGGTGTACACCTATTGTTGGGTCTGATGGGCGGCTACCCTCTGTCTCGTGTAACTTTTGTTGATGTTGTAGTTACATTGCAGTTTTGCAGCAATTTGTGGCTCTAATATGCTTGACCAGCTGGTGGTTACAGTATATATCATACTTCAGCTGCTTATATTTTGCCCATGATATCTAACTGGCACACTTACACACTTGGATCTGTATATTGTCTCACCTCCTAAAATTCCTACCTAATCCCTATTGGAGGCACACACCTCCTACTGTTATTGCTTGCTCCAGTTTTATTGTTCTCCCTTTCTTTGTTTTATTTAACCAATTATAGGGATTATGATTTTCTTTCATAACACCTGAGGGTTTAATTCCCCCCCATAAAATTAAGGAAGCGTTTTGTCTTTATAAAAAATGTTGGGGCGGATTTAATATTCCTCCAGGAGACACATTTTTCTTCAACAAACCACCCTAGCTTTTTTGATAAATTATACAGACAACACAATTTGCCTACTTTTGGATGCAAGTCTTTTAGGGTTTCCATTTTTATCAAAAACTCTTTGTTGTTTGATGTGAAATATGTATATAAGTACTCAGATATTAGGTTTATCATCAATCAGGCCTTTATACAAGGCCGAACACTAACGATAGACAATGTTTACACCCCAAATGAGTCACAAGCTTCTTTTTTTTTAAATGTTTTTTCAGATCTTACATAAATATTATACTGCAATTAATGCTGAATATGACTTGGGAAGGGTACCCGTGATTTCTGAACTTTGCATATTGCTCACTAATAACTTTTTAAGGAAAGAATTATGGGAGCTTGCAATTGTTGATTTCTTTTTGGTACATGCTGCCGGGTTGTCACCTTTATACATTCTTCAATATTTCATGAGTTACTCACCTGGGACAAGCATGTATCAGGTATAAGGACATCCAAAATACTTTTATGCATTAAAGGTCGGTTACTCACTTTGTAGTCACATAAGGATAAAGAGTACAGCTCCAGAAATGCACCTTCAAAACACAGCAGCCATGGTATGTCTTCTACAGCTATACTTACAGGTTTCCTATTAAAAAAACTTGTGAACTAGCTATACTTTTTAGACAGCTGATTTTTCATTTTAACTGGCTTCTTGATTCTGCCGATAATAATGACATTTATGCTAACAAAGCACTCTTAGAGAACTGCAGAATACTGACAAGTTCTCTCTAGCCCTTCACATATCTACAGTATATATTTCATAAAGCATTGTTAGAAACAACTATAGCCATACTATAGGATTTTTTTAACCTTTCCAAATAATGTTTCCAGCAGTGCCAAGTGGTTCTTGCCTATGTCTGCATTCTTGCATCAGTATTCCAATAATTATGTTTTTTTTTTCTCCAAAATAACCCCAACATAAGCTAGTTTCATTGCAAATATTTCCAAAGTAGATGAATAACATTTCTGTTGTAGTACATTGTCGATTTCTTGGCCAGATTATCAATGATTAGTAACTTCTTATTTTAAAATGTCGCAGATTCAAGCTGTCATGTATATTTCAAGCTAATAAATAAAAGATAATTTTGTTGGTATCGGTAGTTCAGATATGTTCCTGTCTTAGTTTTTAAGACATTGTGTAAATCTTAGCAACCGCACTTTGTTCATGCACAATGCATTGTATTTTCTAAAACATTGCTTCAGCCTCATACAATAGATGCAATATAGACAGAACAGTTTTCCCATGAGACAAAAGGAAATTTAGCCTCTAGCTATGTGTTGTATGCTTTCATTTCTAGACCCTATAATATCTGGAGTGCGATTGGTTGCTAAAAACAACAATTTTACTAGCTTTTGTGCCACCATTATAAACAAGGTCCTCTGTTTTATTTACATTCCTCCTCTTGTGCAGTTGTAGATATGTTCGTATATCTTTGCAAGAAAAAAGATTTGGGACTTTAAATGAGGCACATATGATAGTGTGCCTCCATCCCTGTTTGTATAAGAAGGGGAGAAGGTTTGAGACTTTGATTGAGGTGTATAACCAACAGTTGGTATGTAACATAAACATGGTGTAGAGTGATATACAAAAATATATTATTATTAATAAAGATAAGTGTTTTATTGAGTGGTCTCATCAGCAAAATATAAGAATATTGCATCATGGTTGCAGCAATTCAGATGGTCAAATACAGAATCTCACAAAAATGAGTACACCCTTCACATTTTTGTAAGTATTTTATTATATTTTTTCATGTGAAAACACTGAAGAAATTACATTTTGCTACAATGTAAAGTAGTGAGTGTACAGCTGGTATAACAGTGTAATTGCTGTCCCCTCAAAATAACTCGAAACACAGCCATTAATGTCTAAACTGCTGGCAACAAAAGTGAGTACAGCCCTCAATGAAAATGTCCAAATTGGGCTCAACGTGTCAATATTTTCTGTGGCCACCATTATTTTCCAGCACTGCCTTAACCCTCTTGGGTATGGAGTTCACCAGAGCTTAACAGGTTGCCGCTGGAGTCCTCTTCTACTCCTCCATAATGACATCATGGAGCTGGTGGATGTTAGAGACCTTGCACTCCTCCACCTTCCATTTGAGGATGCCCCACAGATGCTCAATAGGGTTTAGGTCTGGAGACATGCTTGGCCAGTCAATTACCTTCAACCCTCAGCTTCTTTAGCAAGGCAGTGGTCATCTTAGAGGTGTGTTTGGGGTCGTTATCATGTTGGAATACTGCCCTGTTGCCCAGTCTTCAAAGGGAGGGGATCATGCTCTGCTTCAGTATGTCACATTACATATTGACATTAATGGTTCCCTCAATGAACTGTAGCTCCCCAGTGCCAGCAGCACTCATGCAGCCCCAGACCATGACACTCCCACCACCATGCTTGACTGTAGGCAAGACACACTTGTCTTTGTACTCACCTGGTTGCCCCCACTCAAGCTTGACACCATCTGAACCAAATTTATTTATCTTGGTCTCATTAGACCACAGGACATGGTTCCAGTAATCCATGTCCTTAGTCTGCTTATCCTCAGCAAACTGTTTGCAGGCTTTCTTGTGCATCATCTTTAGAAGAGGCTTCCTTCTGGTGCAACAGCCATGCAGATCAATTTGATGCAGTGTTCGGCGTATGGTCTGAGCACTGACAGGCTGACCCTCCACCCTTTACCCTGCAGCAATGCTGGCAGCACTCATATGTCTATTTCCCAAAGACAAACTCTGGATATGATGGTGATCTTGGCCACCGTGCTGCAGCTCAGTTTCAGGTCTTGGCAATCTTCTTAGAGCCTAGGCCATCTTTATGTAGAGCAACAATTCTTTTTTTCAGATCCTCAGAGAGTTCTTTGCCATGAGGTGCCATGTTGAACTTCCAGTGACCAGTAGGAGAGAGTAAGAGCGATAACATCAAATTTAACACACCTGCTCCCCATTCACACCTGAGACCTTGTAACACTAACGAGTCACATGACACTGGGGAGGGAAAATTACTAATTGGGCCCAATTTGGAGATTTTCACTTAAGGGTGTACTCACTTTTGTTGCCAGCGATTTAGACATTAATGGCTGTGTGTTGAGTTATTTTGAGGGGACAGAAAATTTACACTGTTGTACAAGCTGTACACTCACTACTTTACATTGTAGCAAAGTGTCATTTCTTCAGTGTTGTTACATGAAAAGATAAAATAAAATATTTACAAAAAATGTGAGGAGTGTACTCACTTTTATGAGATACTGTATATGCATAAAATATACAATTAAGCCATAACGCACTGACATGGGAATATAGAATTTTGAGCTGATTGCATGAAAGATCACATTGGTATTGTAATATAAGATATAAACATCTAAACACATGATTAAAAACAGAAAAAAAATGCATCCTATAATGCTTGACGCATTTCGTGGACTTCGCTCCACTTCCTCAGGAACAGGTGCAATCTGCATATCTGCATAAAATATATAAACATCGATATAGTTGGATAGTTGACAAAAAGTATGTTAGAGAAAACAAATTAGGGTATTACCCTTCACATGGTTTACCTACAAGTCAGCTCACAATATTGACACGCGGTGCTGAGGACCAAGGGCTGTCTGGGACGTCTATACTGGGAACTGTGGGAGTGATACCCATACACATCAGATGGAAGTGTGAGGACTGCAGAACAAGTGCAAAATCTCCATCGTGTGATCAATATTTAATAATGTACATAAATATATTGAAAGTATTTTAGTTGGGTAGTATATAGTCTGGCTGCTAGCTGAATCCCAAAACCAGGAAAGGAAAAGGTCAATAGGGCAGTGTGTTTTTATCTAAAAAAAATAGATGTGTGACTGTATAATAGAATAGAGAGTCCTGATGAATCCATTAGGGCATGTGCAATGAAAAAATATGTGTAAGAAGTATTTAATTCAAGTGCCAAAAGTGAAAAACTGGCCTAAACTACTCTAGGCTATGCTGGTTATTGAGCCCTAAGCTAAAACTAGCTATAGAATCCCAGACCAGAAGGAATAGAGTTAACTAAAACAAAAGGGGCTGCATACAAACTGTACTGCCATAAACAGGTTCACCTATTATTATACTGGAAGGTGACCACTACACACATTCGGTAGCACAGACCTAGCTGTCTGGCACTGTGTATGTGAGATAATAACAATAGGAAGGACAGAGATACATCTGTCACAATAATTTAGACACACGCTCAAGAAGGTATGGGCAGTTGCAGTTAAACTACTAGAACACAGAAATACTTGCCTAATAGTCTCTGCTATTCTGAGTGAAATACATTAGCTCCTGTGTATATAAGATCATGTGCCTCAGTTCCTCTCTTTTGCTCTCCAGTTTCTCCTGGGGTTTCTGTCCCAGATACACAGAGACAGGAAGAGATGTACATAAATTAATCTCAGTGAACATTAAATTGATATTAAAGTCTTTCCACTTTTTTTTTTTTAAACAAATATGTTATACTCACTTGCTCAGTGCAGTAGTTTTGCATAGAGCAGCCCTGATCCTCCTCTTCTCAGGTCCCTTGCCAGTGCTCCTGGCCCCTCTCTACTGCCAAGTCCTCCGAGAGCAAGCAGCTTGTAAATTCATACATAGAGCCGTGGCTCCTCCTCCTCATTGGATCACTGGCTGTGACTGACAGCAGTGGGAGCCAATGGCCTCAGCCAATGAGGAGGGAGAGTCCCCAGAGAGCCGAGGCTCTCGTGCACAGCGCAGGAGGAAGATCAAGCTCAGGTAAGTTTTCGGGGGGGGGGGGACCACTTTAAGCAGCACAGCCTCTTTCAGACAGTACAGACAGGTTTACTGCAGTTTGCTTTTTATACTTCATTTTATACTTGTAAAGGGATACCATGATGCAATTTTTCTATTTTTACAACACTGATTTTTATTTTTTTATTATTATTATATTTTCAGCATTTCAGAAAATTCCAAACATTATCTTGAAACATATACAATGCAATTTATCTTATCAGTTCCCGTCCTCTCCCTTTCAATAGCGAAATAGAGAGGGGGGGGACGGGAACCACACAAAAGGAAAAAGAAAGAGAGAGAAAAAAGGGAAAGACTGATGCTGATTAAATAATTATTGCTGGCAAACCCCCCAACTTACCAATTTGAGTATATCATAAGGGTGTCTATCTACTTTTTATTCAGAACCTGAACATAATGGGTAACAAAAAAGGCCATGCACACTACAAATATCTGTGGCCATTTCAAGTGTGTGTGTGTGTGTATATGCACTGTATATATGTATGTATATATATATATATATATATATATATATATATATATATGTATGTATGTATGTGTGTATATATATATATATATATATATATATATATATATATATATATATATATATATATATATGTGTAAATATATATATGTATGTATGTGTGTGTAAATATATATATGTGTGTGTATATGTATATATATATATATATATATATATATATATATATATATATATATATATATATATATATATATATACACATTATATATAATATATGGGGCTGAGTAGAGGTTAACTCCAGCATTTGTGAAAACTCCCTGAATCTTGTATTATTGTATCCAGGGACTTGCTATATTGGAATATGTTTGTACACTGTGTTTTTGTGCATATGGCTGAAAAGAATTAATGAGGTGGGGTCATGCAGTAAGCTGAAAGTGCACGAGACCTCTTTTACCGCTCATTGTCCTTGGTATTAGATATGCTTGCATAGGGACACCCTATAACAAAATACAGCTAACCTCTAATCATCCTACTATTCAAGTGGTACACCAATAAATAAATAAATAATATAACAATTCAACTTTAGAATGACTGCACTTTTTTCACTGGCATCTGTGTAGTTACCTAGCAACCTTTGAAATTAGTGTATTTCGAAGCAAATGATATGACTCACATCTATCTCCACGCTTTGTGAAATATAATGTATAATAGATGCTATTTGTCTAGTTCCTGTTAAATTACTTATGACAGTGCTTAGAGTACTAGGTATTGTCCCTTAGATGAAAACAAATACATATTTTATTCATATTTTTCACTTCCACCATTTTTCCCCTCCAGACGTACAAGATATTTTAACAAACATTAAAGAGACAAATATCGCTTACATGTTATAGCAATTACAGACTAAGCAGTTTACAGTCATTACTAGCTAGTGCCAGCAGAACAGATGATCCGTTTACCTTAATACAACTAATGTAAGGTATTTTTGTATTATTATGCTCTACATTAACAACATTGTAGTAGTTACAGTAGAAGCTAAAAGCCATCACGGTCCTTTTATTACTGAGTTTTTGAAACATCATGACTATATCCTTGTCCATGGTGAATTGGTAATATGCTATTGGATATCTATTCCACATGGCATGACGTATAAAGCAGATGCCAAAACATGTATGCTGCAGTAAACACCTAGAGAGCATACAGAATTCCATTTTATGCTTTCACTGTTGACAATTAAGGCTAATTTGCAATATGGTCTTATCTTATCCATCTGCACGCTGCATTTGCTACAGGAAAAATTGGGTCATTATGGTCATGCTTTATGAAAAGTGATATCTTTCTTTCTGACAAATTCAATTAGACATCTGCACTAATGAAAGAGAAAATAATGATTTTAAGTTAACTAAACCTGCAAGGATTGCATTGGTACTTTTTATTCTAGCTCATTTTTAAATAACAGACGGAGTTTAACATCTGCATTGGAGAAAATGTCATAATACACCTTTTCACTCATTTTTATACAATACCCATTTCACAGAGGGAAAGAGGTCCCACTTGTCTTAAAGGATACCTGGATGCTCAAAAAAAAACTAAGGCAGCATTCAACAGAACGTGAGATGCCTTGCAAGCAATAAATAAGCACCTTTTGACCCTTCATTTGTACTGTACAGCTTATGCGTATTGTTTACATCCTGTAATGCTGCTAGTCCTGTAGCAAGTACCTAACAGAGTCTACAAATGGATAGAGAATCTGAGAAAAAAAATATGTGGGTTGCCATTGCTGTCCACTTCTAAAAATGCTACTTATTGTGCTGTCATGCTGATCTTATGATGTTAGTAAGCAAAATATTTGATATGACTTCACTGGCTAGTGCAGCTTTTCTCAATCTTTTTACGTCAAAGGATTGGCCCCGCCCCCTCTGATGCCCCGGGAAAGCCATAGGGAAGTCCCCGTGCGTCAGGGGGGTGGGGTCACCCGGGAACATCACGGTGTGGTCCCGCCCTCAGTTATAAAAGAACTGTCAAAGCGAAGACGCGTCATATGGCGGGAGCCTCCCACGGAGGTGGGTCAGTGCGGCTTTTTTTTTTTTTTTTCTTTTTCGGTCCGTCGGCGGAGCCAGAGAAGAAGAAGAATGGATTTCGTGGGACATTTTTTTTTTTTAATAAAGGACTTGTCCCAAGCCGTGTCTTGTCATTTTTTACCATTTTAACACTTTTTTTGTGAAATGGTAGGGGTAAATTTGTACCCCGTTACCATTTCACACAGGGGGGGAGGCCGGCATCTGGGGGTCCCCTTGTTAAAGGGGGCTTCCAGATTCTGATAAGCCCCCACCCGCAGACCCCCACAACCACCGGGCAAGGGTTGTGGGCATGAGGCCCTTGTCCCCATCAACATGGGGACAAGGTGCTTTGGCGGGGCTACCCCAAAGCACCCTCCCCATGCTGAGGGCATGTGGTCTGGTACAGTTCAAGAGGGGTGGGGGCGCTCTCTCGTCCCCTGCTCTTTTCTTGCGGTCTGCCAGGTTGCATGCTCGGATAAGGGTCTGGTATGGATTTTTGGGGGGACCCCCACGCCATTTTTAAAAAAAATTTTGGCAGGGGGTTCCTCTTAGTATCCATACCAGACCTGAAGGGCCTGGTATGGAATTTGGGGGGACCCCCACGCAATTTTTTTTTAATTTTGGTTTGGGGTTCCCCTTAATATTCATACCAGACCCAAAGAGACTAGGGCATTATTAAAATCACTGCTCCTGAAAAAATGGCCGTTTTTAAAACTTTTTTTTGCGTTGCTACATGTCCCCTGGGGCAGGACCCAGGTCCCCAAACACTTTTTATGACAATACCATGCATATAAGCCTTTAAAATTAGCACTTTTGATTTCTCCCATAGACTTTTAAAAGGTGTTTCGAATTTGCCACGAACACCCCAAATTGTTCGCTATTCGGCGAACACCCGATGTTCGAGTCGAACTTACGTTCAACTCGAACATCGGGCTCATCCCTATGTAGAATTTTGTGCGAACGTTCGGGTGAGAAAGTATAAAAAAAATCACTTGTTCAACCATTCGATGGTGCCTTCAAGCACTTGACTGATTGAAGGACTTTTCCTTTGAGTACCATGTCAATGTTTTGATCTTTATAAAATTAATGTTCTACTTCCGGACTAACTTTGACATGCACATAAGAATAGTTAAGATTTTTCTCAGCTGGGAGCATTGTTTGCTGCCCCCCCCCAAAAAAAAAAACAAAAAACAAAAAAAACACCAGACGCCACTAGTTGAATCGTTCCCTTTATCTCTATTTTCTAATGAAATTCTACAAATGTAAGGCCAGCTTAAATCTGTTTAAACACACAAGCATGCATGGAAGTGTACACAAACACACATCCAGCTGCAGGGAAATCCTGTATATTGAAGTATAACCCTGCTGTAACCAGGTTTGTCACTAAGCTATAGTCACATTAAAGGCACTGGAGACAAACACTTTGAATTCCAGCTACTGGCCACTGTCATGCCACATCACTATATATGATTGTGCTCCATCCACACACCACCTTCTGGAACATGTCTGCACTTTGCATTCAACCTAAAATACTGGCACATTAAACATGATTCTGTCAAATGACAGTAAAAACAAAAAAAAAATCAGAACTCCAAAAAGAAAGCCATTACTGAAGAATTTTTGAATGGTTCAGTGCAAGACAAACCACCTAAATTCTGCCTTCTGATGCATTTCACTTGCAATGACCTTATTTGTAGACTGTATGAATAAGCACATTGTGATTTGAATGTGTCAGAGGGCAGAGTTCAGGTGGTTTGTCTTGCACCGAACATTTCTTTAAATCTTCAATAATGTCTTTTAGTTGAGAGTGCAGTTCCTTCTCTCTTTTTTTTTCTGCCATTGGATTGGAGGTGGTGTCAGCACCTGACTCGGTGGGATGTGCTGGTATACTGTACATATCTGTAGTGGAGTGCAGTACCTTGGACCCTATTATGCTATCAGAGATGCAGTTGGGAGACAATGCACATTGAATTTTTATCTTTCACGACTTACAATTACCTATATAATGTATCTTTTAATGGCAGTCTAATTCTATTTACTGCGCCAGCTAAGTTAATTAGGCTGTGTACACACTTTCATTGTGTACGTTGTAGTACGATAGCACCTCATATAGGATTGCCGCTATTAGCCAACTGCCTTTGAAGAGAATGGTTCTATTAGCATTACTTTAGTTAAGCAGCATTTGTACCCTCTGCTTGAAGAAGAGTTTGACTCTGGAAAAAAAAATAAAAGTCAGCAGCTACAAATCCTGTAGCTGCTGACTTTAAATAAAAGAACACTTATCTGTCCAGGGATCCAGCACTGTCCTCACCCGGGCTAGTTCTTCACTACCCTTCGGGTTCCCTGCACTGGCATCCTAACTGTGGGCAGCTGACTATGCTTCTTTTGGCTTAACAGCCGGCTGGCCACTGCGCATGTGCAAACCACGTTGCGCTTTTTGAATGGCCCTGCAGTCTTTTGGGACCTGTGACGTGTCCCAGAAGACTGCAGGGAGTGAGGGGGGAGGAGAACTTTCAATTACATGCCAAATGTGGCAGGGAAGGAGGGCTTAAAACAGAACATCCTATTTTGGGTGGCATTCCACTTTAAGCAGTTACCCTGACTGATCATTGTTGTATGCGTAAACCTTGGCTTATAGCAGGTTTACCATAAAGCCAATAATCTAAAAAAGTAGGGTAGATTTGGTAATTGTAGAGGTCTTAATTATGGTCCCTGGCATGTCCAGAGGGGCTCACTCTAGCTTAACTTTTTTATTGCATTTGCTATTATCATTTATTGAGATGGTATTATTAGCATTTGTAAACTACCCTAACTACCCACCAGATGCTCAAGGAGGACTAGATCACAGTTGGCCACACACTGAGGATGTGAATAAAGAGTTACTTATAGTTGTGTACAGTATCACTAAATATTTAGATTTGATGAAACACAAGTCTTTATTAGATAAATGATGAAAAAACTCCTGCGCTGTCAGAAATACCTATGCTAAGGGGCACTGCTACAACACCTAAATGGCTGATCCAAACAGACAAAAGTGGTATGAATAAAGCGAGTGGTGATTGCGCTGTGATAAAAAGGGGAAGGGGGGAAGAGAAAGGGGAAAGGGCTAGCTCAAATGTATAGAGAGGTGAGTGAAAAAATAAAAAAATATATTTAAAAAAATATAATAAGCATGAGGGCTAGTATCATACTAGCACATGAAAAATATTGTAAATACTGAAACAAAAGAAAAGAAAGTTCTCAGTGCAAAAGGGCTAGTATCATACTAGCACATATGTGGTAACTCAGCAAATACTTATTGGTGACTCCAAGTAAATAAATAAATGGTGAACAATCCCACCACCTAGTAGTACAAAGTGCTCAAACAATGAGTCATCAGTTCCAAAAAGGCAAAATGAAAAAATTATACAAAATATAACAGTATAATGAAATGTAATAAAGTGCGGTTTCATGGGCACTAAATCCGAATAGACTGAGGAAACAAAATTGCCTAAAACATATAAAAAGCTATAAAATGAGTGACAAATACAGTGTGGGTACAAATATATATATATATATATATATATATATATATATATATATATATATATATATATATATATATATATATATATATATATATATATATATATATATATATATATATATATTGAACCAAATAAAAATATATTAATCAAATAAAGTCCATGTGCATGAGGCCTAGTATCATACTAGCACATAAAAAATATTGTAAATACTGAAATGAAAAAAAAAAGGAATCTCAGTGCAAAAGGGCTAGTACTAGCACATATGTGGTAACTCAGCAAATTCTTATTAGTGACTCCAAGTAAATAAATAAATGGTGAACAGTCCCACCACCTTGTAGTACAAAGTGCTCAAACAATGAGTCATCAGTTCCAAAAAGGCAAGTCCACAAGCCACAGGAAAGGGAAAAAAAGTCTTCAGTGGGGACACCTCTGTGCTCGCAAGCAGCTCACCTTACTGCTGCAAGACAACAGCTTGTAATCCAATAACAAATCACCAGCAGGCAAGGGTCCCATCCAGTAGTTCAGGCGATTCGGGTGGTGGGTGTGCAGGATGGTATATAAAAAACATAAGCAGACAGTATATAGTATAACTCCATGGCGGCCAGAGTGGAAAAAGGGACAGGACACAGAAGGGGGATGCACTCACTTTTGTAAAATGAGTGTGGGCGTCAATCCAACGAACGCAGAGTTCGTATACCTCAAAAGGGTGTCTTCAAACCGTCCCCATTTCCTCAATGCTCGTCACAATGGGATGAATATATGTGGAGTGTTGGAAGAGAGTGCACATAGCGTGATCCCGTATATAAATCAGTTTATTAGGTTAGAAACAACATAGTACATTTATATTTAGCAGAAGGCTATAGTAAAAAACATCCACGAGCACCGAGCTCGTATCCTATCGTCAGTCTGTGACAGTTCCCGTGCTCCAGTCCTGACGCGTATCGTCACGTCACGAGGATGAAGTCACGTGACGTTGGATTGACGCCCACACTCATTTTACAAAAGTGAGTGCATCCCCCTTCTGTGTCCTGTCCCTTTTTCCACTCTGGCCGCCACGGAGTTATACTATATACTGTCTGCTTATGTTTTTTATATACCATCCTGCACACCCAGGCATGTACTGGCCATTGGGACTATGGCTCAGTGGGCCGGTTTGAGTGACAGCCTGTCAAAGTAATGGCTGCGCGGCCCGCACAGCCGATACTTTGAGCACTGCTGTACTGCAGGGGTGGACTGACCTATCGGCACTGTGGGGCCCTATGACAGCTGCAACACTAGCACTGGAAGCGGCTGTTAAGGACCTCTCACAGCGTACTGTTCCCCGTGGGCCCCTCCTTCACTCCCATCCACCCCGGGTGCTTGTACATGACATCATCTGGGACGGACGAGAAGAGAGGAGGGGCCAGCAGAGAGCAGCGCGCCATGAGAGGTCTTATTGCAGGCATTGGGTGAGGCTGTGTACTGTCGCCATCACTGGGGAGGGGGGGAGCAGAAGCAGCCAGTACAGATGTAGGGGGCCTGGGCCCCAACAGGATCGCAGGAGGCCCCATGATACACTCCTGTTCCTCCCCCAGGCTGTCCTCCAGCTCTCACGCTGTCCCCCTCTGTCCTCCAGCCCCCACGCTGTCCCCCTCTGTCCTCCAGCCCCCACGCTGTCCCCCTCTGTCCTCCAGCCCCCACGCTGTCCCCCTCTGTCCTCCAGCCCCCACGCTGTCCCCCTCTGTCCTCCAGCTCCCACGCTGTCCCCCTCTGTCCTCCAGCTCCCACGCTTTCCCCCTCTGTCCTCCAGCCCCCACGCTGTCCCCCTCTGTCCTCCAGCCCCCACGCTGTCCCCCTCTGTCCTCCAGCCCCCGCGGTGTCCCCCTCTGTCCTCCAGCTCCCACGCTTTCCCCCTCTGTCCTCCAGCTCCCACGCTGTCCCCCTCTGGCCTCCAGGCCCCACGGTGTCCCCCTCTGTTCTCCAGCCCCCATGCTGCCCCCCTCTGTCCTCCAGCTCCCACAGTGTCCCCTTCTGTCCTCCACCCCCCACGCTGTCCCCCTGTATCCTCCACCCCCCCAACAGTATATATACTGTTTTTGTGCGTGTTTGCAAAATTAAAGTGGGCCAGTCTGGATGATGTCCAGGGCCAAATTTTTGTCCCAGTCCAGCCCTGTGCACACCCACCATCTGAATCGCCTGAACTACTGGATGGGACCCTTGCCTGCTGGTGATTTGTTATTGGATTACAAGCTGTTGTCTTGCAGCAGTAAGGTGAGCTGCTTGCGAGCGCAGAGGTGTCACCACTGAAGACTTTTTTTCCCTTTCCTGTGGCTTGTGGACTTGCCTTTTTGGAACTGATGACTCATTGTTTGAGCACTTTGTACTACAAGGTGGTGGAACTGTTCACCATTTATTTATTTACTTGGAGTCGCTGAGTTACCACATATGTGCTAGTATGATACTAGCTCTTTTGCACTGAGATTCCTTTTTTTTTAGTTTCAGTATTTACAATATTTTTTATGTGCTAGTATGATACTAGGCCTCATGCACATGGACTTTTTTGATTTATATATTTTTATTTGGTTATATATTTTGTACCCACGCTGTATTTGTCACTCATTTTATAGCTTTTTATATGTTTTAGGCAATTTTGTTTCCTCAGTCTATTCGGATTTAGTGCCCATGAGACCGCACTTTATTACATTTCATTACACTGTTATATTTTGTATAATTTTTTCATTTTGCCTTTTTGGAACTGATGACTCATTGTTTGAGCACTTTGTACTACTAGGTGGTGGGATTGTTCACCATTTATTTATTTACTTGGAGTCACCAATAAGTATTTGCTGAGTAACCACATATGTGCTAGTATGATACTAGCCCTTTTGCACTGAGAACTTTCTTTTCTTTTGTTTCAGTATTTACAATATTTTTCATGTGCTAGTATGATACTAGCCCTCATGCTTATTATATTTTTTTAAATATATTTTTTTATTTTTTCACTCACCTCTCTATACATTTGAGCTAGCCCCTTCCCCTTTCTCTTCCCCCCTTCCCCTTTTTATCACAGCGCAATCACCACTCACTTTATTCACAAGTCTTTATTAGACCCCCTTCACACTAAGGGTCTAATTAGGCCCACCTGTCAGTTTTTCAGGCGGACCTGATTGGATGGTTCAGTCACCACTATGGTCTGGGGGGGGTATAAACGGACTTGTTTCTGTTTAAACCTGCCTGCCTCCAGTCCGATCTGGTCAGCTAAAAAAAAATAACGGAAGGGGATCCATCTTCCTCCATCTTGGCTGATCTGTTTACTACTGGTTGCCCATACAGCAGAGCAGGCTTTGCCTGTGTCTGCATAAATGGAGCAGACAAAGATGATTTGTCCACCCGCTCTGCTCTGATCAGAAAGGGATCAGCGGACGGATCCCCAGATGATCTCCATAGAGTCTGTCCTTATGACATGGGCCTTAGTCAGTATTATATAAAGTATAATAATTTGTTTTTGTTACCATATTATCTTTTCTTTAGTTCCAATGGTTGTGGACTGAACTAATGTCTGTGTGATATTTTATAAAGACGTACTCCATGGATTATATCTTCATAGCAGTATCGTCAATTTATAACAGGGAAAGTAAAACAGAATTTTCCTAGCTGCATACGTATGTGTTGCTTGCCCATCAGGTAGGGCAGATAATACTTATTGTTTTTTTTTTTTTTTTTTTCAGCAGTACTAATGCATCCTACACACTTTTATACCTTTAGAAAGGGCCTTGTGAAAAACATATCCTACAGAAGTGCTGTCCTTGTGGCCAAAATTAAGCAACCAAAAGAAAATTCTTTTCTTTTTTGTATTAGAGTGCCCCCACTCTGGATGAAGGAGCACAGAGGGAACCTTTGGACCTCAGCATTGTCAGTCTGGGGGGAGAGGAGTGTTATATGTAATAGCAAATTTAGGTACAATAACAAATTGGAACTGAATGCCACCTAACACTTTATAAGCAGTTACAGCATCCTTTTGGGATAAAGGCTTTAGTTTACATAAATAGAACTGATCTTTAGAAGCATCCCTGCCAGTGTGAAATGGTGTGTCTCATCCCTGTAATTGAAACATGTGCAAGAAAGACTTACTGGCCAGATCACCAGATGAAAATAGAAGAAAGAAAGCCTAAAAAAGACAATTAATGCAGCCATCACATCTAAAAATTGCAAAGCTGCAATATAATGAATGGGTTTATTACATTTTTAGTGCTTTTTGCAGATTTTCACTACAGTCCATTTAACACGGTTTCCTATGGAACACGTTCTGTAGTGCAAATCTGCAAAATGCAAAAACCACTAAAAATGCATAGGTGTGAATCAGGCCTTAAAGCAGATTTCCAGGCTTTTTTCCATTTATTAAAAGTCAGCAGCTACAAAAAGTGTAGCTGCTGACTTTTAATAAACAGACACTTACCTGTCCCACGGTCCAGTGATGCGGGCGCCCGAAGCCCCGCTCCTTTCCCCCCTCTTCCCTGTGGCGCCGTCATTGGAACTGTGGACACCCGGCTGTGACAGCTCGTGGCTTCACGGCCTGGCGCACACTGCGCATGCGCGAGTCGTGCTACGCTTTCCGAGTGGACAGGCAACCTTCTGGGACCTGTGACGTATCCCAGAAGATTGGCTAGAGGGAAGGACCGGCTAGGGGGAGAAGAGGAGTCACCTAGGCAGCTGAGAAGCGGAACAAGGAAGTGGGACAGGAAGTCCCTCTGTAAAGTAGGCACCTACTCCCCCCCAAAAAAATGACATGCCAAATGTGGCATGAGGGGCGAGGAGTGCTTAAAGCGGAAATTCCACTTTTGGGTGGAACTCCACTTTAAGGCCCGGTTCACACTGATGCAAGTTCATAACGAATGCGATGCGTCAAACACACTTTAAATTCGCATGTCATCCCTAAAGCCATTGTTTTCAATGACAGTCGTTCACATACATGCGTTGCGATTCCTCTACGAATGCGATGCAATAAAAAAAAGGGTCTTGTGCGAGTTTACTGCATTGCGTTGCGAATTTAGTCTCCATAGACATCAATGTAAATCATTTTTGAATCGCATTGATGGTTCACATATGTGCGAATTCCACCACACTACTATCCACAAACACCAGGAAGTACACAGGAAGTTAACACCTTTTTTTTTTTTTTTTTTACATTATGATTCCATTGGCTAGAACATCAATTGCAGCTATGTCCAACTCCTGAAATTCGCGGTAAAATTGCTGTAAAATCGCAGTAAATTCGTACCTCACACAGGACAAAAAACTGAACAAATTCACAGCGCAGCAGTGTGAACCAAGCCTAAGTGTCATATAGCCTGGGAAGTGGTTAAAAACCCTTTCAGGTTTTGTGTGTTTTTTTGTTTGTTTTTTGTTTTGTTTTTTTTGTGTGTCCAGTTGGATAGATTTCAATGAACTTTCTGTCCTAAAAAATAACAAAAAAGAAAAAAGAGAGCTTGAGAAAAAATTTTCACCAAAGTGAGAGGAATTCTCGACTGGAACAGATGTCCCCATTGTAAGATATTCCCTCTATTCCTGCTTTGGTGACAACTGTAAAACTTTAAGTATCTCTTTACTTTCTGAACCAGTGACAATGGTCATCAAGACAAATAAATGGGATGAATCTCCTAGCAGGAACATAGATAGCAATAATGCCCTAACAAGTTCTACCTATTCTCCACTCAAATTCTTAAATAAAAAATGTTTGCTTTAGACACACTATAAGTTTTGTGATTTAAAAAATAATTACATTGTAGCACTACTCAAAGTTGACATATTAGGCATCAAACATAATCATGTTTATGTAAAGCACATACAATAGAGACATATTGTTCACTGGTAGATGAATGCATAATCATGCTTCTATTTTAACAATATACTGTAGAATTATGAGCGCTCAGTATAAATGTGCTGAATTATTTTGTGTCTATACCTATTATTTTTTTACTTTTTGTAGCTTTTGTAATTCACTTCGAGGCAAGCCAAGCGGAAGTGGGAATGGGTACATGTCAAAACCAGGTACTCACTACCGGAAAAAAAAAAAGTTTACAATGAGGAGAGAGGAGGAGGTGAAGAGGTGGATAAGCAGAACTTCCCTTTTCAGGTGAAGTTCTGCTTTAAATAATGTAATTGATCTGCTTTGACCCTTTCACTGCCAAACCATTTTTTCATTATTCATACATAGCTTATAATGCATATTTTCGTCTCAAAGTGCATAAAATCGCCAAATTATATATATTTACTAGGGATGAGCTTCGTGTTCGAGTCGAACCCATGTTCGACTCGAACATCGGCTGTTCGCCCGTTCGCCGGATTGCGAACGATATGGGCCGTTCGCGCTAAATTCGTGTGGCGCGTCACGGCCCATAATTCACTGCGGCATCGCAGTGCATTGCTGGCTGATGATTGGCCAAGCATGCACTATGACCCGCATGCTTGGCCAATCACAGCGCCGTCAGTAGAGAGAGCTGTAATTGGCCAAAGCCAGGGTGGCTTTGGCCAATTATGGCTCAGGGGATTTAGTACACACCCCACACTATATAAGGCCGCCTGCACGGCGGCCCTGTGTAGTGTGTGTTCCGGTGTGCTGAGAGATAGAGAGAGAGAGAGAGACAGTGTCATTTGATTTGAGTTAGATAGATTAGGCAGAACAGTCAGTCAGTTAGCTGCACTTACAGTGTATTGTGTATATATATGCATCCCAGGTCTTGCATATATATATATATACACTGTATTCAGTTTAGCTAGATCCGTTCCTGTTATCTTCTATCTAGACTATTTACATTTAATGCAGTGCGTCCTGCTCACAGTGTTCAGCTAGATCCGTTCCTGTTATCTTCTAGACTATTTACATTTAGTGCAGTGCGTCCTGCTCACAGTGTTCAGCTAGATCCGTTCCTGCTATTTACATTTAGTGCAGTGCGTCCTGCTCACAGTGTTCAGCTAGATCCATTCCTGTTATCTTCTAGACTATTTACATTTAGTGCAGTGCGTCCTGCTCACAGTGTTCAGCTAGATCCGTTCCTGCAATTTACATTTAGTGCAGTGCGTCCTGCTCACAGTGTTCAGCTAGATCCGTTCCTGCTATTTACATTTAGTGCAGTGCGTCCTGCTCACAGTGTTCAGCTAGATCCGTTCCTGCTATTTACATTTAGTGCAGTGCGTCCTGCTCACAGTGTTCAGCTAGATCCGTTCCTGTTATTTACATTTAGTGCAGTGCGTCCTGCTCACAGTGTTCAGCTAGATCCGTTCCTGCTATTTACATTTAGTGCAGTGCGTCCTGCTCACAGTGTTCAGCTAGATCCGTTCCTGCTATTTACATTTAGTGCAGTGCGTCCTGCTCACAGTGTTCAGCTAGATCCGTTCCTGCTATTTACATTTAGTGCAGTGCGTCCTGCTCACAGTGTTCAGCTAGATCCGTTCCTGCTATTTACATTTAGTGCAGTGCGTCCTGCTCACAGTGTTCAGCTAGATCCGTTCCTGTTATCTTCTAGACTATTTACATTTAGTGCAGTGCGTCCTGCTCACAGTGTTCAGCTAGATCCATTCCTGTTATTTACATTTAGTGCAGTGCGTCCTGCTCACAGTGTTCAGCTAGATCCGTTCCTGCTATTTACATTTAGTGCAGTGCGTCCTGCTCACAGTGTTCAGCTAGAGCCGTTCCTGCTATTTACATTTAGTGCAGTGCGTCCTGCTCACAGTGTTCAGCTAGATCCGTTCCTGTTATCTTCTAGACTATTTACATTTAGTGCAGTGCGTCCTGCTCACAGTGTTCAGCTAGATCCGTTCCTGCTATTTACATTTAGTGCAGTGCGTCCTGCTCACAGTGTTCAGCTAGATCCGTTCCTGTTATCTTCTAGACTATTTACATTTAGTGCAGTGCGTCCTGCTCACAGTGTTCAGCTAGATCCGTTCCTGTTATCTTCTAGACTATTTACATTTAGTGCAGTGCGTCCTGCTCACAGTGTTCAGCTAGATCCGTTCCTGTTATCTTCTAGACTATTTACATTTAGTGCAGTGCGTCCTGCTCACAGTGTTCAGCTAGATCCGTTCCTGTTATCTTCTAGACTATTTACATTTAGTGCAGTGCGTCCTGCTCACAGTGTTCAGCTAGATCCGTTCCTGTTATCTTCCTACTGACAGGCAGGCTTGTCTGGTTACAGTATATAAAGCTACCTGAAGAAAATTACAGGTGTTCTATTTGATCCTATTAGTACCACGGTCAGGCAGCTAGACTATTTACATTTAGTACAGTGCGTCCTGCTCACAGTGTTCAGCTAGATCCGTTCCTGTTATCTTCCTACTGACAGGCAGGCTTGTCTGGTTACAGTATATAAAGCTACCTGAAGAAAATTACAGGTGTTCTATTTGATCCTATTAGTACCACGGTCAGGCAGCTAGACTATTTACATTTAGTACAGTGCGTCCTGCTCACAGTGTACAGCTAGATCCGTTCCTGTTATCTTCCTACTGACAGGCAGGCTTGTCTGGTTACAGTATATAAAGCTACCTGAAGAAAATTACAGGTGTTCTATTTGATCCTATTAGTACCATGGTCAGGCAGCTAGACTATTTACATTTAGTACAGTGCGTCCTGCTCACAGTGTTCAGCTAGATCCGTTCCTGTTATCTTCCTACTGACAGGCAGGCTTGTCTGGTTACAGTATATAAAGCTACCTGAAGAAAATTACAGGTGTTCTATCCCAGCTTAGTGCAGCTACAGGCCATTAGTATGTCTGGAAGGCCAAGAAGGAGAGGCAGACAGTCACAAGCCAATAAGAGAGGGCAAGCAGGCTCTGTGTCTAGTTCTGGTCGTGGAGACGGTGCATCCTCATCAGCACGTGGCCATGGGACACGCTTGGCCTTTTTTTCGGCAGCTGGCCGTGTTGAGCCGCAACATGCGGAAGACTTGGTCGAGTGGATGACCAAGCCGTCCTCATCCTCCTCATCCTCTCTCACCCATGCCCAGGGTGCTTTGTCTGGCAAAGCAGCGGCCTCTTCCCTCAGCTCAATGTCATCAGTGACTCCTTCCCTAGCTCCACCATGTCCTCATGAGGATTCCCTCGAACTGTTTGACCACAGTGTTGGGTACATGCTCCAGGAGGATGCCCAGCGTTTGGAAGGCTCTGATGACGATACTGAGCTCGATGAAGGCAGTAACATGAGCACGGACAGAGGGGGTGCCCAAGAAGGACAGCAATCTGGCAGTCATGCTCCCCCTGCTGCAGCATACTGCCAGGTTTGCTCCAGTGATGAGGAGGGAGGGGATGATGAGGTCACTGACTCAACGTGGGTGCCAGATAGGAGAGAGGAGGAGGAGGAGGAGGAGGCGGCGGCACATCACCAACGAGGCAGGATGCCCTCCAGGGGCCAGCCTAAGGGCAGCACATTGACTGCATCACACCCCAAAGCTCCACATGTGCAGGGCGCTGCAGTCTCTGCGCGTTATTCAAAAACTTCTTTGGTGTGGGCCTTTTTTGAGACGAGTGCATCAGATCGCACCGCTGCTATTTGCAACATATGTCTCAAGCGTATCTCGCGTGGCCAAAACATCTCCCGCTTGGGTACCACATGCTTGACCAGACATATGTTGACCTGCCATGCAGTTCCTTGGCAAGCGTATCTAAAAGACCCACACCAAAGAACAAAGAGGATCTCTCCTTGCTCCTCATCAGCTGAGATTTCCAACCCCACTAGACCTTCAGTCCTCTCTGAGACCTGCAGTGAGAGGAATGAAGGTGTAGAATTAGGTGTGTCACAGCCAAGTACTTGTGGGCAATCTGCTTTTGGTACACCGACGTCAGATTGTACCAGGCAAATTTCCCTGCCCCAGCTGCTGCACCGCCGAAAGAAGTTTGCTCCCAGCCATCCACATGCCCAGCGGTTGAATGCTAGCTTGGCAAAATTGCTAGCACTTCAACTGCTGCCTTTTCAGTTGGTAGACTCTGCCCCCTTCCGTGAGTTTGTGGAATGTGCGGTTCCTCAGTGGCAGGTACCCAAACGCCACTTTTTCTCACGGAAGGCGATTCCGGCTCTCTACCGGCATGTGGAAGGCAATGTCCATGCCTCGCTGGACAGGGCGGTCAGCGGTAAGGTGCATATTACCGCTGACTCATGGTCCAGCAGGCATGGACAGGGACGTTACCTAAGTTTCACGGCGCATTGGGTGACTCTGCTGGCAGCTGGGAAGGATGCAGGACAAGGTGCAGTAGTGTTGGAGGTTGTTCCGCCACCACGCCTCCAAAATGCTGATTGTGACACACCTCTCTCCTCCACCCCCTCCTCTTCTTCTTCCTCCATGGCCTCTTCCTCGGAACCAGCGGTGCTCCGTAGGCGTTCAAGGGGCTACGCAAGTACGCAGGCCAAAAGATGCCATGCGGTGCTTGAGCTGGTGTGCTTGGGGGACAGGAGCCACACTGGGGCAGAGGTTCTGTCAGCTCTGCAGGGGCAGGTTCAGAGGTGGTTGACGCCACGCCAACTTAAGGCAGGAATGGTGGTTTGCGACAATGGCACCAACCTCCTCTCTGCCCTCCGACAGGGACAAATGACCCATGTGCCCTGTTTGGCTCACGTCCTTAACTTGGTGGTGCAGCGGTTCTTGGGCAGGTACCCGGGCTTACAGGATGTCCTGAGGCAGGCCAGGAAAGTCTGTGTGCATTTCCGCCGGTCATATAATGCCAGTGCTCGGCTGACGGACCTCCAAAAGGAGTTTAACCTGCCCAAGAACCGCCTAATCTGTGACATGCCCACCAGGTGGAACTCAACGTTGGCCATGCTGCAGCGGCTGCACACGCAGCAGAGGGCCATCAATGAGTACCTGTGCGACTATGGCACCAGGACAGGGTCAGGGGAGCTTGTTTTTTTTTCCCCACGCCAGTGGGCCATGATCAGGGATGCATGCACTGTCCTGTCACCATTCGAGGAGGCCACGAGGATGGTGAGCACTGACAGTGCATGCATCAGTGACACTGTCCCCCTTGTCCACCTGTTGGAGCACACGCTGCGTGGAATAATGGACAGGGCACTTGAGGCAGAACAGAGGCAGGAAGAGGAGGACTTC
Source organism: Aquarana catesbeiana (assembly GCF_042186555.1). NCBI lineage: Eukaryota > Metazoa > Chordata > Amphibia > Anura > Ranidae > Aquarana > Aquarana catesbeiana. Next base: position 193,270,245 of record NC_133327.1, read on the forward strand.
CTTAGCTCTCAAGGCCCCCTTTATCCAGACAGTGTTCCTGCGTGCCCGCCGATCACACAGGAAGAGGACGAGGAGGAGGAGGAGGAGGAGGAAGATTGTGTCAGTATGGAGGTGGGGCCTGGCACTCAGCATCAGCAGCAGTCTTTAAGGGATCAGTCCCAAGGAACACATGGACTTGTACGTGGCTGGGAGGAGGTGGCTGCGGACGTTGTTGTCCTTAGTGACCCAGAGGACTCCGGACCGAATGCCTCAGCAAACCTACGCTGCATGGCCTCCCTGATCCTGCAAAGCCTGCGTAAGGATCCTCGTATTCGTGGTATCAAGGAGAAGGACCAATACTGGCTGGCAACCCTCCTTGATCCACGTTACAAGGGTAAGGTTGTGGACCTTATCTTGCCATCGCAGAGGGAGCAGAGGATGAAACATCTTCGGGAGGCCTTGCAGAAAGGTCTGTGCAACGCGTTCCCAGAGACTGGGAGGTTACAAACTCCTGTTTCTGGACAACGTGTTGCTGAGGCTTCGGTCAGTCAAAGAAGGAGCGGTGGAGAAGGTGGCCGTCTGACCGATGCGTTCAGACAATTTTTTGGTCCGCAGCCCCAAGGTATGATCGGTTCCAGCAACCATCGCCAGCGTCTGTTTTACATGGTGCAGGAATACCTAGGGGCAAGATCAGACTTGGACACCTTTCCCACCGAAAATCCTCTGGGTTACTGGGTCTTGAGGATGGATCACTGGCCAGAGCTTGCACAGTATGCAATTGAGCTACTGGCCTGTCCTGCATCCAGCGTTCTTTCGGAACGCACATTCAGTGCTGCTGGAGGCGTGGTAACCGATCACAGGGTGCGTCTGTCCACCGACTCGGTCGATCGGCTGACCTTCATAAAAATGAATGAGTCTTGGATCACCACCAGCTACCAAGCACCTGATGCTGATGTAACCGAATAATTTTTTTTGAAATCTCAGATCCCTTCAAAGACTGCCTATGCTGATGCTGAGTGACTATCCCTGAGTAATTATCCTCTTCCTCCTCAATCATCACGCTGATAGCTTGTAAGAACATTTTTGGTTCTGGGCGCCACCACCAGTGCCTAAGGCACAATTTTTCAGCCCCTGTTTAACAGGGGAGTGTAATTACAATTTTTGATGTAATACTTTGCAGCAGGGCTCGTTCCTTCATTCCAACTAGAGTGTCTGTGAGGGGTTGCAGTGTTGTGGCACCAGCACCAGTGCCTAAGGCCCAATTTTTCTGCCCCTGTCTAACAGGGGCGTGTAATTACAATTTTTGATGCAATACTTTGCAGCAGGGCTCGTTCCTGCATTCCAACTAGAGTGTCTGTGAGGGGTTGCAGTGTTGTGGCACCAGCACCAGTGCCTAAGGCCCAATTTTTCTGCCCCTGTCTAACAGGGGCGTGTAATTACAATTTTTGAAGCAATACTTTGCAGCAGGGCTCGTTCCTGCGTTCCAACTAGAGTGTCTGTGAGGGGTTGCAGTGTTGTGGCACCAGCACCAGTGCCTAAGGCCTAATTTTTCAGCTCCTGTTCAACAGGGGCATGTAATTACAATTCTTGATCTAATATTTCACAGCAGGGCCCTGTGAGGGCTTACAGTGTTGTGGCCACAGCAACACCTAAGGCCCAAATTTCTGCTGAGTATATAGGGCAGGACCCTACTTTCAAACATCTAACTTACAAACGACTCCTACTTGCAAACGGAAGGAGACAACAGGAAGAGAGATGAAATCTACCCCTAGGAAGGGAAATTCTCTCCTGTAAGAGTTAATATGGGAAAACAATTTCTCCTTTCCACTGATGCTTTCCAATCCTTGTTCCACAAAAAAACCCAAATTTTCAAAAAACATTTTTCATTGGGACAAAAAAGTGAGGTGAAATCTTCTGAAGAGGAGGAAAGACAGCAAAACAAATGTCACAGGGGTGATAACCCTTCCCTATGTTTTCCAAAAAGCTTAGAAAAGATTTTTTGGCTGGAGCTAAACACGTTAAAAATGTTCAAAATTACAAACAGATTCTACTTAACAACAAACCTACAGTCCCTGTCTTGTTTGCACCGCCTGTATACTGCTGTTCAGAGTATATAGGGCCTGGTGGCCCCACACCTTTCCTTATTTTAATTTGGGTGCGGGGTTCCCCTTAATATCCATACAAGACCCAAAGGGCCTGGTAATGGACTGGGGGGTACCCATGCCGTTTGTCTCACTGATTTTCATCCATATTGCCATGACCCGACATGACATTAAACCCGCAAGCAGTTTTAAATGAGATTTTTTCCTTTAAAAATGGCATTTGGTGCAGGGACTGTTCTAAACATGGGAAACACGCGTCACTTTACAGGCATACTATAGACACCCCCCAGGTACGATATTTAAAGGAATATTTCACTTTTTTTTTTTTTACTTTAAGCATCATTAAAATCACTGCTCCCGAAAAAACGGCCGTTTTTAAAAGTTTTTTTTGCATTGATACATGTCCCCTGGGGTAGGACCCGGGTCCCCAAACCCTTTTTAGGACAATACCATGCAAATTAGCCTTTAAAATGAGCACTTTTGATTTCGAACGTTCGAGTTCCATAGACGTCAATGGGGTTCTAACGTTCGTGCGAACTTTCAGTCCGTTCGCGGGTTCTGGTGCGAACCGAACTGGGGGGTGTTCGGCTCATCCCTAATATTTACTAAAATCAGAGGGGTAGCTACAATATTAATTAATACCATAAACTCTATGTCAAGCCTTAAAATTGCATGTTCCTGCATAATAGAGAAAATCCATGATAGCCAGAATTGTGCATTGGTGATACATTAAACCTTTTATACTGTAGTCCATCAATTCAGATCGAACCATAAATGACAGCCCTAAAGTTATTCGTCTCACTGTGTCATTACAGAAACACCATCTATGTATGCAATTCGCACCCTAACCACGATGAAGTCTTGGACCACTACTTTAACCACTTCAGCTCGAAAGATTTACTCCCCTTCGTGACCGGGCCATTTTTTTGCAATATGGCACTGCATTATTTTACCTGACAATTGCGCGGTCGTGCGATGCTGTACCCTAATAAAATTGATGTCCTTTATTTCCCTCAAATAGAGTTTTCTTTTAGTGGTTTTTGATCACCTCTGGGGTTTTTTTTGTTTTTTTTTTGCTCTATAAACGAAAAGACTGACAATTTTGAAAAAAAAACAATATTTTTTACTTTCTGCTATAATACATATCCAATAAAAATTTTTTAAAAATCTAATTTTTTCATCAATTTAGGCCAATATGTTTTCTGCTACATGTTTTTGGTAAAAAAATCCCAATAAGCGTATATTGATTGGTTTTGCGCAAACGTTATAGTGTCCAATCACAACAGGAGTGGGTTGTCGGTAACGCGCATGCGCGACGCAGACCTGGAAGTGCAGAATCAGGTACCTGTACATGTACGTGGGACGGTCGGCAAGAGGTTAAAGTAGTAATAAACCCAAAAACAAAAATATTATATATTGCAACTTACCAATCATTAGAGGTGGTGGCTGCATTAGTTTTCTTTTTTTAGGACTTTTTTCCCTTTATTCCACCTGTTGATCCAGCCAGCAATGCAACTCCTGTCTTAGGAAGTCTGTATTCTGGTTGAAATAGTAAAACAGATAACTTTGGACAACAGCATTGTCTGTCTGGGGAAAGGGCAGGCATGTGCTGGCCATCAGGACTAACAGGAGTTTCCCAGTGTGCCGATTGCTCAGTGGGCCGGTTTCAGTGACAGCCTTAATTTGAGCACCACTGTACTGCCCAGTGGCGTCGCAAGGGGGTGGCTTTTAGGGACTATAGCCCAGAATCTGGGGCCCATAGCCCTGAGTCTCACAGAGACTGCTGTGGCCTCTCTGCAGCCAGGCCGTAAGTGCGGCGGGCTGCACAGGAGAGTCGGGCGGGCAAGAGAGCAGAGATGACATCGTCTCTCACAGACCGCCCTGCATTACCGTTGTTCCGTACTCACTGTGCAGCTGCAGGCAGCAGAGAGATGATGTCATCTCTCACTGCCTGCCCTCTCTCTGGTGACCTGGGCCTGATGTAAGGGGCGGCTCTCTGGGGACTCTGAGGTAAGGAGGGGCTCTCCCGGGGCCCTGATGTAAAGGGGGGCTCTCTGGGGACCCTGATGTAAAGGGGGGCTCTCTAGGGATCCTGATGTAAGGGGGGCTCTCTGGGGATCCTGATGCAAGGGGGAGGCTCTCTGGGGCTCTCTGGGAACCCTGATGTAAGTGGGGGGGCTCTCTGGAGACCCTGATGCAAGGGGGAGGCTCTCTGGGGACCTTGATGATTTAAGGGGGGCTCTCTAAGGACCCTGATGTAAGTGGGGGGTCTCTGTGGACCCTGATGTAAGTGGGGGGCTCTCTGGGGACCCTAAAGCAAGGGGGAGGTTCTCTGGGGCTCTCTGGGAACCCTGATGTAAGTGGGGGGGCTCTCTGGGGATCCTGATGCAAGGGAGAGGCTCTCTGGGGCTCTCTGGGGACCTTGATATTAGTGGGGGGCTCTCTGGGGACCTTGATGTAAGTGGGGGGGGGCTCTCTGGGGATCCTGATGTAAGTGGGGGGCTCTCTGGGGATCCTGATGTAGGTGGGGGGCTCTCTGGGGACCCTGATGCACGGAGGAGGCTCTCTGGGGACCCTGATGTAAGAAGGGGCTCTCTGGGGACCCTGATTTAAGGAAGAGGCTTCCTGGGGACCCTGATGTAAGGAAGGGGCTCTCTGGGGACCCTGATGCAAGGGGGAGGATCTCTGGGACCTTGATATAAGTAGGGGCTCTCTGGGGGCCTTGATGTAAGTAGGGGCTCTCTGGGGACCCTGATGTAAGTAGGGGCTCTCTGGGAACCCTGATGTAAGGAAAGGGCTCCCTGGGGACTCTGATGTATGGAAGGGGCTCTGTGGGGACCCTGATGTAAGTAGGGGCTCTGTGGGGACCCTGATGTAAGTAGGGGCTCTGTGGGGACCCTGATGTAAGTAGGGGCTCTCTGGGGACAGGGTGTAAGGAAGGGGCTCCCTGGGGACCCTGATGTATGGAAGGGGCTCCCTGGGGACCCTGATGTATGGAAGGGGGCTCTCTGGGGACCCTGATGTAAGGAAGGAGCTCTCTGATGACCCTAATGTAAGGGAGAGGCTCTCTGGGGACCCTGATGTAAGGGAGAGGCTCTCTGGGGACCCTGATGTAAGGGGGAGGCTTTCTGGAGACCCTGATGTAAGGGGGGGCTCTCTGGGGACCCTGATGCAAGTGGGGGGCTCTCTGGGGACCCTAAAGCAAGACAGAGGCTCCCTGGGGACTCTGATGTAAGGAGGGGCTCACTGGGGACCCTGATGTAAGTAGGGGCTCTCAGGGGACCCTGATGTAAGGGGAGCTTTCTGAGGACCCTAATGCAAAGGGGAGGCTCTCTGGGGACCCTGATGTAAGGGGGTTCTCTGGGGACCCTGATGTAAGGGGGAGGCTCTCTGGGGACCCTAATATAAGTAGGGGCTCTCTGGGGACCCTGATGTAAGGGGGGGGATCGCCTGAGACCCTGATGTAAGTTGGGACCCCGATGCAAGGGGAGGCTCTCTGGGGACCCTGATGTAAGTAGGGGCTCTCTGGGGACCCTGATGTAAGGGAAAGGCTCTCTGGGGACCCTGATGTAAGGGAAAGGCTCTCTGTGGACCCTGATGTAAGGGGGAGGCTTTCTGGAGACCCTGATGTAAAGGGGGGCTTTCTGGAGACCCTGATGCAAGTGGGGGCTCTCTGGGGACCCTGAAGCAAGACAGAGGCTCTCTGGGGACCCTGATGTAAGGGGGGCTCTCTGGGGACCCTGATGTAAGGGGGAGGCTCTCTGGGGACCCTGATGTAAGTAGGGGCTCTCTAGGGACCCTGATGCAAGTGGGGGGGGGCTCTCTGGAGACCGTGATGTAAGTTGGGACCCTGATCCAAGGGGGAGACTCTCTGGGGACCCAGATGTAAGGGGGAGGCTCTCTGGGGACCCTGATGTAAGTAGGGGCTCTCTGGGGACCCTGATGTAAGGGAAAGGCTCTCTGGGGACCCTGATGTAAGGGAAAGGCTCTCAGGGGACCCTGATGTAAGGGGAGCTTTCTGAGGACCCTAATGCAAAGGGGAGGCTCTCTGGGGACCCTGATGTAAGGGGGAGGCTCTCTGGGGACCCTAATGTAAGTAGGGGCTCTCTGGGGACCCTGATGTAAGGGGGGCTCTCTGAGGACCCTGATGCAAAGGGGAGGCTCTCTGGGGACCCTGATGTAAGGGGGATCTCTGGGGACTCTGATGTAAGGGGGGCTCTCTGGGGACCCTGATGTAAGGGGGAGGCTCTCTGGGGACCCTGATGTAAGTAGGGGCTCTCTGGGGACCCTGATGCAAGTGGGGGGGCTCTCTGGTGACCCTGATGTAAGTTGGGACCCTGATCCAAGAGGGAGACTCTCTGGGGACCCTGAAGCAAGACAGAGGCTCCCTGGGGACTCTGATGTAAGGAGGGGCTCTCTGGGGACCTTGATGTAAGGGGGGCTCACTGGGGACCCTGATGTAAGGGGGGCTCTCTGGGGACCCTGATATAAGGGGGAGACTTTCTGGAGGCCCTGATGTAAGGGGGGCTCTCTGTGCTCTCTGGGGACCCTGAAGCAAGACAGAGGCTCCCTGGGGACTCTGATGTAAGGAGGGGCTCTCTGGGGACCTTGATGTAAGGGGGGCTCACTGGGGACCCTGATGTAAGGGGGGCTCTCTGGGGACCTTGATGCAAGGGGGAGGCTCTCTGGGGACCCTGATGCAAGTGGGGGGATCGCCTGAGACCCTGATGTATATTGGGACCCCGATGCAAGGGGAGGCTCTCTGGGGACCCTGATGTAAGTAGGGGCTCTCTGGGGACCCTGATGTAAGGGAAAGGCTCTCTGGGGACCCTGATGTAAGGGAAAGGCTCTCTGGGGACCCTGATGTAAGGGGGAGGCTTTCTGGAGACCCTGATGTAAGGGGGGGCTTTCTGGAGACCCTGATGCAAGTGGGGGCTCTCTGGGGACCCTGAAGCAAGACAGAGGCTCTCTGGGGACTCTGATGTAAGTAGGAGCTCTCTGGAGACCCTGATGTAAGGGGGGCTCTCTGGGGACCCTGATGTAAGGGGGCTCTCTGGGGACCCTGATGTAAGGGGGAGGCTCTCTGGGGACCCTGATGTAAGTAGGGGCTCTCTAGGGACTCTGATGCAAGTGGGGGGGGCTCTCTGGAGACCGTGATGTAAGTTGGGACCCTGATCCAAGGGGGAGACTCTCTGGGGACCCAGATGTAAGGGGGAGGCTCTCTGGGGACCCTGATGTAAGTAGGGGCTCTCAGGGGACCCTGATGTAAGGGGAGCTTTCCGAGGACCCTAATGCAAAGGGGAGGCTCTCTGGGGACCCTGATGTAAGGGGGTTCTCTGGGGAACCTGATGTAAGGGGGAGGCTCTCTGGGGACCCTAATGTAAGTAGGGACTCTCTGGGGACCCTGATGTAAGGGGGCTCTCTGAGGACCCTGATGCAAAGAGGAGGCTCTCTGGGGACCCTGATGTAAGGGGGATCTCTGGGGACCCTGATGTAAGGGGGGCTCTCTGGGGACCATGATGTATGGGGGAGGCTCTCTGGGGACCCTGATGTAAGTAGGGGCTCTCTGGGGACCCTGATGCAAGTGGGGGGGCTCTCTGGTGACCCTGATGTAAGTTGGGACCCTGATCCAAGAGGGAGACTCTCTGGGGACCCTGATGTAAGTATGGGCTCTCTGGGGACCCTGATGCAAGTGGGGGGCTCTCTGGAGACCCTGATGTAAGTTGGGACCCTGATCCAAGGGGGAGACTCTCTGGGGACCCCAATGTAAGGGGGAGGCTCTCTGGGGACCCTGATGTAGGGGGGCTCTCTGAAGACCCTGATGCAAAGGGGAGGCCCTCTGGGGACCCTGATGCATGTGGGGGGCTCTCTGGGGATCCTGATGTAAGGAAGGGGCTCTCTGGGGACTCTGGTGTAAGGGGAGGCTTTTTGGAGACCCCGATGTAAGGAAGGGGCTCTCTGGGGACCCTGATGTAAGGGGGAGGCTCTCTGGGGACCCTGATGTAAGTAGGGGCTCTCTGGGGACCCTGATGCAAGGGGGAGGCTCTCTGGGGACCCCGATGTAAGGAAGGTACTCTCTAGGGACCCTGATGTAAGGGGGAGGCTCTCTGGAGACCCTGATGTAAGTTGGTACCCCGATGCAAGGGGAGGCTCTCTGGGGACCCTGATGTAAGTAGGGGCTCTCTGGGGACCCTGATGTAAGGGGGGGTCTCTCTGAGGACCCAGATGCAAGGAAGGGGCTCTCTAGGGACCCCAATGTAAGGAAGGGGCTTTCTGGAGACCCTGATGTAAGGGGGGCTTTCTGGAGACCCTGATGCAAGTGGGGGCTTTCTGGGGACCCTGAAGCAAGACAGAGGCTCTCTGGGGACTCTGATGTAAGTAGGAGCTCTCTGGGGACCCTGATGTAAGGGGGGCTCTCTGGGGACCCTGATGTAAGGGGGAGGCTCTCTGGGGACCCTGATGTAAGTAGGGGCTTTCTGAGGACCCTGATGCAAGTGGGGGGGCTCTCTGGAGACCCTGATGTAAGTTGGGACCCTGATCCAAGGGGGAGACTCTCCGGGGACCCTGATGTAAGGGGGAGGCTCTCTGGGGACCCTGATGTAAGTAGGGGCTCTCTGGGGACTCTGATGTAAGGGGAGCTTTCTGAGGACCCTGATGCAAAGGGGAGGCTCTCTGGGGACCCTGATGTAAGGGGGTTCTCTGGGGACCCTGATGTAAGGGGGAGGCTCTCTGGGGACCCTGATGTAAGTAGGGGCTCTCTGGGGACCCTGATGTAAGGGGGGCTCTCTGGGGACCCTGATGTAAAGGGGAGGCTCTCTGGGGACCCTGATGCAAATGGGGGGCTCTCTGGGGATCCTGATGTAAGGAAGGGGCTCTCTGGGGACCCTGATGTAAGGGGGCTCTCTGGGGACCCTGATGTAAGGGGGGCTCTCTGGGGACCCTGATGCAAGTGGGGGCTCTCTGGAGACTCTGATATAAGGAGGGTTTTCTGGGGACCCTGATGTAATAGGGAGTTCTCTGGGGACCCTGATGTAATAGGGGGCCCTCTGGGGACCCTGATGTAATAGGGGGCTCTCTGGGGACCCTGATGCATGGGGGAGACTCTCTGGGGACCCTGATATAAAGAGGAGCTTTCTGGGGACCATAATGTAAGGGGGAGGCTCTCTGAGGACCCTGATGTACGGGGGGAGACTCTCTGGGGACCCTGATGTAAGGGGGAGGCTCTCTGGGGACCCTGATGTAAGGGGGGGCTCTCTGGGACCCTGCCTCAGTGCCGTTGCATTGCTGAAAGGCAGCCAATAGCTATGCAGCAATGCCAGTTTCTGAGATTCCAGGCAATGAGGTTGTAGCAATGTTCCTGTATGAGGTTAGCCCTCCACTTCACGCAGTGGTGTGAGAAGGAGGAGAAAAATACAGAGGAGAATAAGTGAAATAATAAAAGAGGTAAGTGAGGACTCCTTATGTTATGCTACTTTCATTTTTTTGTGCAATTGCGTTTATAGTTTAGTTTATATACTGTTTTTGTGCGTGTTTGCAAAATTAAAGTACACAGGTCTGGATGAAGTCCAGGGCCAAATTTTTGTTCCAGTCTAGCCCTGAGAGAGGGTAGTGTTGGACTAGCAGATTTAGTTGGACTTGGACTTCATCTAACATTGTATAAGCAGTTAAAGCAAACCTTTTTTTGGATGTGGCCATTCACCCTGTATGGTACCTGCAGGATTCTAAATCTAAGGTGAAAAGGGATATTCCCAATTAACATTGGTCTTCCCTAGTTCAATGGTATCATATTGATACTAAGGAAAGGAATACGGTTCTCTTCAATGAAGGAAGCGTTTAGATGGTACGGTCCCTTTGAAGCTTACTACAAGTATATGAAATATACATTTTAGGAGTGATATAATTATCAGGCTGTGAATTCTTTGACTTCTTATCACAACAGGGTGTGAATTTAGGGCTATTATCCCCCCCATTATGGCACACTGATACCTCATTGGACATCCTGGCGGGCCCTGAGGGTCCTTTGGAACCTTAATCACGTTTGGGCGACATTGTATAAAGGTCCTACAAAAGCTGCAGAAGAAGCCATGATTATGGCGAAACATGTAGAGGCAACCAACGTTTGTATTGTGACCACATGATCATTCATGTTCTGGTTTTAAACTTTATTGATTTTTTTAACCATGTATGTTTAAATAACATTCTGAAATTTGTACTATCAATTTGATTTGATTTTTTGGACCTCAAAACTCCCAATTTTGTTTCTTGGTATTTTTCTATCTTTAGAGGAGGTGGTGTCTGTAGAGACTCTCCAAACTCTGGTATTAAATTTATTACCTTTTTTCCCTTGTGGGATAAAGATTTTAAAGAAGTGAATAAAAGTTGATCAATGTAAGCACCACAGTAAGTGTTCAGTGTTTTTTTTCTTAGCTCTCTAACTGTTCTATTGTCTGGACAGCTTGGCCTATTAAAGGAAAGGAGACTTAAAGTGTTACTAAACCCAGGACCCAGCATTCACTATATCTGGTCTCCCACAGTACACAGAACATGGAAATTCTATGTAAATATAAACTGCTAAATATCTTTTCTCATCAGCATTTAGATCAGTCTTATGACTTCTATCAGTGTCTGGTTAAAGCTTGTAGGAGGAGTTTTCATTCTCCTATGATTGTCCTATGAGGATGCAGGACCCCTGGCCCTCTGTCTGGACAGTGCTGATTGACCCTGTGAGGATCACATGCACTCTCCCAAGAAAAAAAAAAACTCTCTATCTATACACACCAAACTGAGCATGTGCAGCTTGTCCCCTAGACTCTGTACTACCCAGAGATGGTTTGGGGGCTGTGGAAGAATGGGAGGATCAGAGAAGACAGCATCAAACAGTCTTTTTACACAATGCAGAGGATTAACCCCTTAGGTTCCACAGTGAGTAAGCATGCTTTACTGCATATACAGACTGATTTTACTGTTGTTGGTTTAGTAACAGTTTAAGGCCTGTTTCACATAGGCTTCAGCTTTATAAGAGCAGTGTGAACAGCAAGCCTTTATGAAACTTTCAACAAGCTTTTGCAAAGCTTTTGGCTAGCTTCAAGCAGCTTTCTTTAAGCCTTTAAAGCACCCTTCAGCTCTTGTTTGGAAATTTTTCTGTATATAAATGGCAGGACAGTAGCAGCACCGGCGTGGGTGGTTTTCCACGTACATCCTCCGACATCAGCCGCTCCTGCGCAAGTTCGCGATCTGTGACCGATTGAAATTACCAGACTGCTGTGAGCAGTCCTGGTATCAGGACCATGACCTGTGACCACAGTTATAGTAGTAAGCAAGGCTGTCATTCATGATACTATGGGGTTGATTTACTAAAACTGGAGAGTGCAAAATCTGGTGCAGCTCTGCAGAGAAACCATTTAGCTTCCAGGTTTTATTATCAAAGCTTAATTGAACAAGCTGAAGTTAGAAGCTGATTGGTTTCTATGCAGAGCTGCACCAGATTTTGCGCTCTCTAGTTTTAGGGGTTAATTTACTATGTGTACTACTGTGTGTTCTCTGTGATTGGCCACATGTATTACAGAGTACCAGATCCAATCACTGCGGCCTGTACCATGTGATAGCTGTGGCCAATCACAGTAGTAAACAAAGGTTTCATGAATGAAACATAAACAGTGTTATGGATTACTTATTACAATGATCATCACTGTAATAAGCAATTAAAGTGTAAAAATCCCTGATCACCTTCCTAGATTAGTACAGTGTCACTATGGTGACACTGCAATGCTCTGGTGACAGTATGTAAAAAAAAGAATAATTATACAGTGGCAATGGAAAGTATTCAGACCCCCTTAAATTTTTCACTCTTTGTTATATTGCAGCCATTTGCTAAAATCATTTATGTTCATTTTTTTCCTCATTAATGTACACACAGCAACCCATAATGACAGAAAAACACAGAATTGTTGACATTTGTGCAGATTTATTAAAAAAGAAAAACTGAAATATCACATGGTCCTAAGTATTCAGACCCTTTGCTCAGTATTTAGTAGAAGCACCCATTTGATCTAATACAGCCATGAGTCTTTTTGGGAAAGATGCAACAAGTTTTTCACACCTGGATTTGGGGATCCTCTGCCATTCCTCCTTGCAGATCCTCTCCAGTTCTGTCAGGTTGGATGGTAAACGTTGGTGGACAGCCATTTTTAGGTCTCTGCAGAGATGCTCAGTTGGGTTTAAGTCAGGGCTCTGGCTGGGCCATTCAAGAACAGTCACAGAGTTGTTGTGAAGCCACTCCTTCGTTATTTTAGCTGTGTGCTTAGGGTCATTGTCTTGTTGGAAGGTAAACCTTCGGCCCAGTCTGAGGTCCTGGGCACTCTGGAGAAGGTTTTTGTCCAGGATATCCCTGTACTTGGCCGCATTCATCTTTCCCTCAATTGCAACCAGTCGTCCTGTCCCTGCAGCTGAAAAACACCCCCACAGCATGATGCTGCCACCACCATGCTTCACTGTTGGGACTGTATTGGACAGGTGATGAGCAGTGCCTGGTTTTCTCCACACATACCGCTTAGAATTAAGGCCAAAAAGTTCTATCTTGGTCTCACCAGACCAAAGAATCTTATTTCTCACCATCTTGGAGTCCTTCAGGTGTTTTTTAGAAAACTCCATGCGGGCTTTCATGTGTCTTGCACTGAGGAGAGGCTTCCGTCTGGCCACTCTGCCATAAAGCCCCGACTGATGGAGGGCTGCAGTGATGGTTGACTTTCTACAACTTTTTCCCATCTCCCGACTGCATCTCTGGAGTTCAGCCACAGTGATATTTGGGTTCTTCTTTACCTCTCTCAACAAGGCTCTTCTTCCCCGATAGCTCAGTTTGGCCGGACAGCCAGCTCTAGGAAGGGTTTTGGTCGTCCCAAACGTCTTCCATTTAAGGATTATGGAGGCCACAGTGCTCTTAGGAAAATTAAGTGCAGCAGAAATTTTTTGTAGCCTTGGCCAGATCTGTGCCTTGCCACAATTCAGTCTCTGAGCTCTTCAGGCAGTTAATTTGACCTCCTGATTCTCATTTGCTCTGACATGCACTGTGAGCTGTAAGGTCTTATATAGACAGGTGTTTGGCTTTCCTAATCAAGTCCAATCAGTATAATCAAACACAGCTGGACTCAAATGAAGGTGTAGAACCATCTCAAGGATGATCAGAAGAAATGAACATCACCTGAGTTAAATATATGAGTGTGACAGCAAAGGGTCTGAATACTTAGGACCATGTGGTATTTCAGTTTTTCTTTTTTAATAAATCTGCAAAAATGTCAACAATTCTGTGTTTTTCTGTCAATATGGGGCGCTGTGTGTACATTAATGAGGAAAAAATTAACTTAAATGATTTTAGCAAATGACTGCAATATTAGAAAGAGTAAAAAATTTAAGGGGGTCTGAATACTTTCCATCCCCACTGTATATATCAATTTTTCATTCTTACATACTGTCACCACTCAGTGTTCCTAATCACCACCGCAGCAGTTAGTGCACCTGAATACCGCCACACCAGTCATAATGTCCATATTCACTGCCACAACAGTTACACTGTCCCTGATCACTGCCACACAAGTTACAGTTTCCCTGAGCACCACCACACCAGTTTAAGTGTTTCTGATCACCACCCCACAAGTCCCAGTGTCCCTTTTCACCACCACACCAGTTACAATGTCCCTGATCACTGCCCCAGCAGCCATAGTGTCACCATAAGGACTTGTTTACATGTGTGATGCTCTCTGAGGAGACATCCATATGCGGATCGCTCTTCAGAGAGCATTTAACAGGCATGAGGAGGCATTATATCTTCTCCTCATGGCCTGTTTTAACCCCTTGGATCCCACACAGGCACCCCTATTAACTTGAATAGGTCACGATAAGTGGGCATTCAGGGGGTATAATTCCTGCCACAGCAAAGCATCACAGCTTTGGCATGTGTACATCCCCAGCCACTGCTTCTGGAGCTGAAGGGGGTAGTGGTTGAGTGGCAGTAAAACTACAGCTCAACCATGAGTTTAAAAAAAAACAAAAAAAAACGGCAGACTCGATGGACCTCTTGGTCTTTTTTTCTACCGTCACTTTTCTGTGTTTCTAACATGGCATTCCTGGGGGCATTCATGTACTAGTAGCCTAGGCTTGCTTGGCTTATAGGAACCTGGACTGCTATAGGTGACACTACACTAAGCTATATTCCCCGATCACTCGTATAAAGGCAAACTTTACAGTACATTAGTTTTGATACAATTGGTTGATTTGTGTGATACATAAGCTACAATGCCTGGTATATAATCAGTCAAAAAAGTAAAGTCTCACACATGTGGTATCGCCACACTCAGGAGAAATAACAGAATGTGTTTTGAGGTGTAATTCTAAGTATGCCTATGCTGTGTGTGAGAAATATCTTATTCAATTGACAAGGTCGTGTGAAAAAAATGTTTTCAGTTTCTTTCTGCATGTTCCAAAAACTTGTGACAAAAAATGAAGTCTTCAAAAGACTCACCATGCCTCTTAGAAAATACCGTGGGGTGTTTTCTTTCCGAAATGTGGATGTTTCCTCTGTCCTGGTGCTCCAGGGCCTCCAGGGACTGAAGTTGCTCCTTGGATTTTGGACCATGAAAAAGTCTCACACATATGGTATCACCATACTTGGAAGGAGTGGCAGAATGTGTTTTGGGGTGTAATTCTAAGTATGCATTTGATGTGTGTTAGAAATATCTTAAAAATTGACAACTTTATGGAAAATAAAAAAAAATAAATACATTTTCATTTTCTTTTCTGCATTTAAAAAAAAAGTTATGTCTTTCAGAAAATACCTTGGAGTGTTTTCCTTCCAAAATGGGATCATTTTGTGGGTGTTTCCACTGTCCTGGTGCTCCAGCACTTCCAAAACTGTGATAGGTAGACAGGAAACTAGATTTGTAATTTATGCCCCTGGAACACATGAAGATGCTCCTTGAATTTTGGGCCCCTCTGTGTATCTAGGCTGTGAAAAAGTTCCACTCCACAAATTTGGTATCCCCATATTTGGGAAGCATAGCAGAATGTGTTTTGGAGTGTAATTAGAAGAATGCCTATGCACTATGTGTGAGAAATAACTTGTTAAAATGACAACGTTGGGGGAAAAAATAATTGATTTCTTAATTTTCCAGAAAAATGTGACAAAAAAATTACATCTTCAGAAAACTCACCATGCCTCTTACTAAATACCTTGTGCTGTCTACTTTCCGAAAGGGGTAATTTGGAGGTATTTGTACTGTCCCTGGCATTTTAGGGGCTTGAGAAATGACAGAGGCAGTCATTAAATCAGGATTGATCAATTTTCAAATATAAATATATACCGTATTTTATAGACACTATTACACAGACTAAATAATATACTCTGATTTGGGTTATTTGTACCAAAGAAATGTAGCATAATACATTGTGGCCTAAATTTAGGAAGAAAGTTTATTAATTTTAAAAATTTAAATTTTTTAACATCTAGGCTCCCTGCACCCACTGTCGCAATTTAAAAAGAGCTCTGTTCAGGGCTTGGTCCACACAGTCGTGTCATTCATTCACAGAGTTCTGTGAATATATAAACTAAAACTACCATCTACCATTGCGGCAGTTGGCTTGTAGTTCTCAATGAACTGCAAGTGTTCTGGCAGGCACTCTCCTTGTTTATTGATCTTCTAGCTCTTCAGTAATTGTCTGCCCATACGGGAGTTACTGGCAGACAGCTAGTGTAATGTTTTGCAGGCTCCAGAAAAAATAAAATAAATGCACATTTTTTTACCTGCAAAAATATGTGCATTTCTTTATTTTTTTTAACTTGGCCTCTAATGATTGGTATGGTACATGAAGACTCACTGTCCTGAAAAAAGCATGCAGCCAGTGAAGACTGAAAAGCTTGAATTTCCATCTTGTATAATTTAATGTCAGTGAATCACTAGACAGTTAAACTAGGACCTGTGCAACAACTCCAGAATATACTTACAAATAGCATTGTGTATTGCACTAACTTTAATATGAGAAAATGATACTGTTTATATTGGTTGATTTCCGTTTGCTATAAATGTAACATTTTACATATTTACGTGAGTGTTTTGGAAAGTAAAACCAACTATATTGTGTGTGAGGAATTCCTTATTCTCAAAAGGGTCATTACTTCAATAATTTATGGATACAATCAAATGGCTGTAATACTAAGTCCTTATATAATATTTATTTAATGTTTGTTTCATTTGTACAATGAATATAAACTTTTTTTGCAGTTGCCTAAATTTTCATTTTTTTAATCTGTACAACTGTGGCTCACATGCAGCAGAGCTAGTTGTCATGTATCCTACTGTCCAATGATGAGTTGCTTCTCTAATATATGGTGTCACAACAGTATTGATATTGGTATACTCTATCTGGTATAATAGAGAACACATGATGAAAACTGACATTAGAAGGCTCTACTACTGGAACAAAAGTAAGTTTAAAGCTTGTACAAGGAAAATAAAAAAATTGTTATGTCTTTACTTGTATTGACATAGATAAAATTGTAGCTGGCGTAGTTAGATCTATTGGAACATTAATATTATATATGTGTTATGTTTCAACTTTCCTCACAAGCTTCTCTTTTCCTATAGATTTTGTTTAACAGCTGTATTTCCTCTTGATAGCTTTCTCTCTCCACATACTGCCGCTTACTGTTTTGTCGGTGAGCTTCCACAGTGTCTGGAATAGAGATGTTCATATCACTGTCTGGATTATTAGTTGGAATGAAGAGGGAGTAAGAAGCAGATTCTCCCAGGTCACAAGACACAAAGCGGTTCTCCTTGCGGGAGTAGCGCAGGGAAGGAGAGCGAGCTTGAGTTGAGGATTGGCTTATATTGCTGATAATTGATACAGTGTCCATAGCTTCTTCATTATCGCATATCTCAAGAACCTCTAGATGGATCTTCACGTTTGTGTCTGGAAATTGTGTGGTAGAGTCTTCTTTGCTTGGCTCATGGCCCACACTTTTTGACCGGTACACTTCTATCTTCTTTGAAGTAGGAGTAATCTTTTGACCTTCACTGCTTACTTCATAGGTAGACAAAGAAAGGGTTTTACCAGTAGGTGCATGAAGTGACACTGTTCCTTGGAAAGCACATAAAGGTATAGCCAATGCTCCTCCAGAGCGCTGAAAAAGAAAGCTGTTTTAGTAACCAGTAAAATAGATTTGTTAAGCAGAATGCCAGTAAGATGTCAATTATAACCAATGTTATGCACACTAAATGTTAAATAACCTGCCAATCAATAGTTGGCTTACCAAAAATCACTCAGCTACAGATTCTTCAAGTTAAAACATAGTAACTGTTCATAATAAGTAGAGACATTGAATATATTTTTTTCTATTTTAGTAACATTGTCAACAATGTTTCTAAAAAATGTATTATCTGAAATTAGAATAGTTTAATAGGAGAAATAGCTATAGAAAATAAGTTATTTTTTATTTCTAGCACTCTACAATTGAAGCAGTTGTCCACTTCTCTAGATTCATAATTAACCTCACAGGTTTATAGTGGGATGGATGTTGCCAGGCTTGCCCTAGGCATTAATCCAGCCAGATATCCTCAGATGACTGTCAGATTTTGGGGGAAAAATAGTATCTTACTGTTTTGAATAATTGCAGCAGATTGCTGTTATATTATTATGTTAAAGTATATGAATGCTATGGTTGAAAGGTAAAAATTGTCAGGTTTTTCCCCTTACCCATATACATTTCATTCTCTGTCCATTATTCTACCTGGAGGATGATTTGCAGAAAAAAATATTAACAGCCAAGGGATCTATTATAGAAATGAAACTCTTCTGCTCTGTTTTTCTGTACAGTACTTTTTTTTTTTACCAAACTAGTAACCAAGGATATGACATCTCAATGCCTCCTAAATACCAATTTCAAATAGCATTTAGGCTAAAGGCTGAAAAAGCACTTAAACAATAGTTGAAACAGCTTTGGTTTTAGCTGCTTTCAGTATAGCTGTCCTACTTAGACTATATAGCTTATATAGAATGGTAAAGGATTTCCACATCATTGCAGAGTACAGCTCTACTTAGCTACTTTTTTTAGTTGCTATGTGGCACTCAAACTGGATTCAAATGAAAGCTGATATGATCTTCCAAATGGATGTGCGTGTAGTAAAAGGGCTTCTTCCCTCTCCTCCTTAGAATGGGAAATTATTATTAATTGGTTTCATGGACTTTTCAACATAAGAAAATCCAGCACTTATGCTGCCTGGCCATCACAAGCATGATAGTAACAATTTCTTCCCTACTGACTCCCCCAAGGATTTGCCCAAGTTTAGTTATTAGGATGAACAGGGTGAGCAGAGTGTTGACCATAATGTATGAAAGTGCAATTTTCCAAACAGCTACAGCTGGTAAATCAAAATTAAAGTTTGGTATAAGCAGAAACAAGTGAGAAAGATGTATGGGGAAATAAAAAAAATAATAAAATGGAGGGAGGACATGTGGACGTTGTGCTCCATCTGGACAACTAACATCCATTGCCACCCTTGACTCATTCTGCCTCGGAGAAACACTATCCTCCGAGCAAAGGTGTCTGGGCCCCCTCCACTACAGCTCCGGCCGGGTCTGGACTGAATTTGGCCACGTCTGGCTTCTTTGGGCCTGCTGCCTATCCCGAGTCACGGGCGCCCGCCACCATATTGGGGCCTACAACCTGCCCAGAGCCTGCCACTCTTCATACCTGCGGACCGGGGGACTAATAGGTGCTCCAACAAGATCCTTCAACCGAGGCACCGCTGGTGGATGTGGAGTGCCCACACAGCGGAGGAGAATCGGCTGGGGTTCCCTTCCTTCACCTCCGGTTCCCCACAGCATACCGCCATCTTGTGGCCTGCCGATCTAACCCCTCCGGCCTTGTGAACACTGTGAGTAACTAGGCGACTGCCTAATCCTCCCTCTGCTGCTGCCCCTAACAGTGATTGAGCGCTAAATTACCTCCAGGGACCCAAATCCTATACCCTATAGTGTCGCCCTGGGCCTGCAGAGAGCGGAACTCGCCCGACCGGCCCCAGTCTCTAGGAAAGTCTGCGGCTTCGACCTAATCTTGGAGGCCAGCGGCCATCTTGTTACTCCAAGTACCCCCTCAGTATATTTACTTTAATCCACTGTTTACACAGCTCCCACTCCTGCAGACATCATACTTACTAGGTCTTTTAGCCCTCTCTAATACTTAATGTGATCACCTCCAGCACGACGTGCAGGATAGCGGACATGTAAGAGGAGAGCCCTGGTCCCCGTCTCCCTACTAGATGCTCCTACATAGCTAACGGATCCTCATTAACCGCAGGAGCGATACAACAGACTGTCTGATCCTCCCTGACACTGCATGGGGAAGATTGGCTTCCAGAAGGCAATATATAGAGGCTTTATCCCACCACCACCGTCGCGGCCTTCCCATAACATGGAGCGCTTTCTATATAAACAGCGATCCCCAGCTTCAAACGAACAGTCGGGGCCGTCGGACACTGCTGATTCCCACTGCCGGAGGGTTTGGTCCAGGATGACAATGGATCCCAACTATCCCAACACTCTCTCCCACCCGACCATCCCATAGATGTTGTGACAGTAGCTGTTCTTGATACAAAATTGAACTCATTACTACACGACCTGACCCGCAGCATCGCTAAAGAGGTGGGTAAAATAGCACACGAGTTGCGTGGTGAAATTGACCAATTGGGAGAACGCACCAACACATTGGAGAATAAATTTGATGAACTGACCCAATATGTACATGTTCTCGAAGAGGACAACTCCTGTTTGAAACATACAGTCTCCCAACTCCAGCTTCAACAGGAAGACTTGGAAAACCATGAAAGACGTCAGAACCTGAGGATTAGGGGAATCCCCAAGGCGGTGAGTGGCAAGGAGCTACGTTCCTACCTTCTAGGCCTGTTCGTCACTTTGGCCCCATATATCCCGGACATAGACTGGCGCATGGACAGGGCGCACAGATCCCTGGCCCCAAAACCTCCTCCTAATGCTAACCCCAGGGATGTTATTATCCGCTTCCACTATTACGAATATCCGTCTCTAAAGATGGTGTTCAACATTCCCTGAGAGATCTCTACGAAAGTGAAGCTTTCATCCGCAGCCTAGGCCTTCCACCTCTGCCTGAGGAAGATTTCCCACCCCAAGCTCCGAACCCCAAACCACTCACCACACCAGCCAAAATCTGGACCCCAGTTCAACAAAGATCCCATTTTCTACTCCACAACGAGCCAATAACCACAGATATCCAACCTGAAGTGAACTACTCCCTTCCAATTTTTGTCCTTTTTCCCTTTGTTTTTCCATGACCAGATAATGTATGTCATGGTTACCTCAGTGACCTCACTGTAACTAGGTCACTCTCTCTCGTACAGAGAGGCACACCTCTTAATATTGGCTTCACCTATTGCCTTTTTGGAAGTCGTTTTCTTCCTTTTATTTTTTTCTTTCATTTGCTTTTCTAAGAATTTTTATTCTGCTCGTTTATTATAATCTACCAAGTACCATTTTCCTCCTGTCTGTTTGTTTTAAAAAAAAAAAAAAAAAAGAAAGCAGAGACAAGGACCTCCCCACCTCCACCACCTCCGCTAGTTCCTGCAGGCTAACATGCCCCCCACTATGACCCCAGGCTTCTGCCGGGGCAGCCTGAAATTTTTTTCTCAGGCTTTTCAAAAAATATTTTTTCCTTTTTTCTTTTTTTGCTATGTTTTCTTTCTTTTTACTCAGTTTTTCCCTGTTTTTTTTTTGGTTCCCTTTGATGTTTCAATTTGCAGGTCTTTTTTTTTCCTTTTTGACCTCCATATGTTTTTTCAATGCTATATCTACAATATTGTACCAACTTCAATATATGTTTGTTTTCACATGTTCTATTCTAAGGATGCTCATTTATATGTTTACAGTTTATATACAACATTAGCGTTCCTCTCTATGACCAAATATGGCTCTTAATGTTTATTCATGTAATGTTGAAGGATTAAATTCCATCAGTAAACGATGGCAGGCTTTGAAAGAATTTAGATCATCCAGAGCGGAGGTGATTATGATTCAGGAAACTCATTTTAAATCTGGGGGTTCCTTCAAATTCGCTTCCAGACACTTTCCCGAAGCATGTATGGCCTCTGACCCCTCTGGAAAAGCAGGAGTGGCAATTCTTATTAAACGCTCATGCCCAATCAGGATACTCTCCTCCTGCTCAGATCCCCAAGGTCGGTTCATATTCCTGAAGTGTAGTCACCTAAATACTCTTTTTTCTTTGGTAAATATATATGCTCCAAATGTAGGACAAATAATTTTTCTTACAAAGGTTTTTGAAAAATTACAACCCTTCTACCAGCCTTTTACGATTATAGGCATGCAAATTCAATGTGTGCATGTCTCCGACCAAAGATAGGAAAACCTTATTCCAAACCACTCCACAACCTGCCTCCAAGAAATTATCTACCTCTTTTCGTAAATTAGTTAGATCCCATAATCTTTTTGACACTTGGAGAATAAAACACCCAATCCAAAAAACTTACACATTCTATTCTCACCCTCACAAGTCATATTCTAGACTAGATTATTTTCTTGTTACTGACCCTTTACTCCCCTATGTAGTTTCTTCTGAGATAAATCCTATTACCTGGTGGGATCATGCACCTATTGAACTCAATGTCCTGTTGACAAAGTCTTTTACTAAAACCTGCCACTGGCGTCTTAATGAAAGGCCCACAAAGCCTTTTTTAGAGATGAATGTATAGCTATGGGCTCTCGCCTAAAAAAGGATTCTGTACAACTCAGAAATGATCTAATTACTCAACTGCAGATAGCTGAAAGACACTTGCTGGCCTCCCCCACGGTGGAAAAATTGAGAATTGTCACCTCAATCTGGGATCAGATCAAATCTTTTGACTTGAACAAAATTTCTAAATCTATGTTATGGGCCAAGCAAAAATTTTACGATTTTGCAAACAAACCACACAGAATGCTGGTTAACAAATTAAAACCACGGCCCTTTTAATCGATCCCCGATCATTTGATACAATCTGATGGTACCCCCACATATTGCCCTAAAGCTATGTCAAAAGTCTTTGGAGATTTTTATAGTCGATTATATAACTGCTTAGGTCCTAATTCACACCCTCAATTCTCACAATCTAAGTTTGATGAATTCATAGCTTCCCTACCGCTACCAAAACTTTCCGCTGACCATATATCCTCTCTCAATTCCCCGATCACCGTAGAGGAAATAGGAGAAGTGATTAAAAATCTACCAGCCCACAAATCCCCAGGTCCTGACGGTCTCCCTTACATCTATTATAAAATTTTTTCACAGACTTTAATCCCCTACCTACGATCCCTATATTCTTCTCTTCTCTGAGGATCCACCCCGCATTCACAGTTCTTACATGCAAATATAACAGTAATTCCCAAACCGGGTAAAGATCCCGCATTACCTGACAATTACCACCCTATTGCTTTATTAAATTCGGATTATAAAATTTTTACTAAGATATTAGCCAATAGATTATCCCCCCTATTACCAACCTTGATTCATAGGGATCAGGTAGGATTTGTCCCCATGAGACATGCTGGAGACAACACAAGAAGAACCATAGATTTGATTGACCTAATAACTAGAACCAAACGTCCCACCATAGTTTTGAGCTTAGATGCTCAAAAAGCATTTGATCGTTTAAGCTGGCCTTTCATGTTTGCAGTCTTAACCAAATTCAGATTCTCAGGTCCCTTTATACAGGCTCTACGAACCCTATACTCCCTCCCTACATCTCAAGTCCAGATGTCTTCCTACATGTCACAACGGTTTACCCTTAGAAACGGCACCAGACAAAGATGTCCTTTGTCACCCTTATTATTCATACTAAGTCTTGAACCTTTAGCAGCAGCTATCAGATCCCATCCTGATATCAGGGGAGTCCCATTGCGACAACAAGATTACAAACTCTCCCTATTCGCAGATGACATCTTACTAACCGTCACCCATCCCGACACTTCCTTACCCTTTTTACACAAAATTCTATCCATTTTTGGAACCTTATCAGGTTTTTGTATTAACCAGACCAAAACAGAAGCACTCCCCATCGATATACCCTCAGACATGCTTAGCTCTTTACAAAACAGATTTAAATATAGATGGTGCCAGAACTCACTGAAGTATTTAGGAATTCATCTTACCCCTCATATCACTCACTTTATCAAGCTAACTTTCCTCCTTTGTTTGCAGAAATCTCTAGACTCCTGCAACTCTGGTCTTCCATCCCACTCTCTCTCCTTGGCAGAATTAACGTCCTCAAAATGTCGGTATTACCCAAATTATTGTATTTATTTGAAACGCTACCAATCTCAGTCCCACTGTCGCAGTTGAAAAATCTCCAGAGAAAGCGCCTTAATTTTATTTGGAACAATGCATCCCATAGAATTGCTCAATCAGTAGTCTTCTCTTCTAGAGCTAAAGGTGGATTGGCCGCCCCTGATCTCATTAAGTACTATTACGCTTCCCATCTTAGGGTGCTGACCACCTGGACCTCAAGGAAAGCCACAAGTAGATGGGCTGAAGTTGAAATGGGGATTACTGCCCCAGTTCATCCTTGCTACATGTTATGGCCATCTTCAAGGAAATTCATGCCCCAATTGAGGTCTCTATGTTTGTCCCCGATGCTTTTTACTCTATCTATTTGGAAGAGATGTAAAGATAAATTTTCTCTTTCCTTACCATGTTCCCCTCTCCAGAATGTCCTCTTTAATCCAGACATCCCAGATGGACTATCTTATTTGCGAACACTCTCATGGACTCATGCAGGAATATTTCAACTGCGACACCTGGTTCATCCGGTTACACGTAAGCTTCTATCATTTTCAGATCTCCAAAAAAAACATGATTTACCAACCTCTATAGAATACTTTTATTTACAAATTAAACATTTTTTCCAATCCAACTTCCCTTCAATATCCTTAGAAAAACCTACAGACTTTGAAATATTGTGTGCAAATGGCCCATATGAACCAAAACTAATTTCATCTATATATAGAATACTCCATGCAGTACCCCCCCTAACTAACTCCACAACACAAATACATGACAAAATGGTCTAGAATGCTAAATAGACCAATCTCATTGTTAGACTGGGGGAAAATTTGGGAATCAGGTTTCAAAGTTTCAAGGTGTGTAGCACAAAAAGAGACCGCTATTAAGATACTATTTTTTTGGTACAGAACTCCTGAGCTGTTACATGCCCAAAACCCTTCTCTTTCTGATCTGTGCTGGAGATGTGGGCGGTCCGTAGGTACCCATCTTCACATCTTCTGGGATTGCCATATCTTAAGTACGTATTGGACTGAGATACAAAAATTATTACAAACACTCTTCTCTACAACTATTCCATTAAACCCCATACAATTTCTTTTGGGTCTACCTTTTCCGGGCGTCCCCAAATCATTACAGAAACTCGGGTCTTTCATACTTCTGGCAGCAAAAAGAGCCATCCCTAGACTTTGGCTATCTACCTCCTCCCCCACTTTACACCATGTTCTTTCCATAGTCACAGATATGCGCAGAATGGAACATTTAACCGCAAAAATTGAAGGTAAAATTCCCCAATTTGAAAAAATATGGAAACATTAGGACAATTCAATATATTCTCTTGATCCTCATAACCCCGCATCTTTTTGATTCCATTAGAATTACTCTTTGAGCATCCTTTTGTTTGAACTTGTAGTTGATACATTATGTTTCTTTATTTATCTAATCTTCCTTTTTTTTGTCCTAAAACATGGATACTGTGTAGAATTTTTTTTCCGTTTGAATGACCCAATACGGGAAGAAGCTGACATCAACCTATACAGATATCCCCATCAAGCTCAATTAAACTGTTTGTACTTAGCTTTTGATTGCTTCAATGTTAAAATGTCATAATCTTTGTATCCTATGTTATGCTGTTTTATAACTGTTGAAAAATAAACAATTAAAAAAAATAAAAAAATAAAATGATTTGTTTTCTTATACTTTTTTGGATATTTAATGTTCTTAATTGCATCTGTTATTTTTCCTTAATATCTTTCATAATGAAGCTTTCATTTAGGGACAAGTGTTTATTGGAGATGTCAATTAAGTTAACATTTCAACAGGTTTGTATGCAAATTGAATAATTCAACATCTGTGGGAGATATAGTTGAAAGGAAATCTCTTTTGAATTTATGCATTTGCAAGTATTTGTTAGCTTGCTTAATGTGCTTAAAATGTTGTTCTAACAGACAGGGTAAAATCTATTCATTTACAAACCAACACAGGAGACCAGAAACATTGTTATCATGTAAAAAAAAAAATGTTTGTAGACTTCATGTTTCATTTTATAACACGGCATGTGGATTTTTGCAGGGATATGTTATGCATTGCAAACTCCAAGTCCACTGGAGAGAGGAGAAATATCTGGAGTCGGTAGAGGTTCATCATTGTTTCGGAATAACACTGTTCTCTGATTGTGTCCTGTATTTACACAAATGAAACGCTGTTTTGCTATTTGGTTTATAGGTTGATTTCCCCAGGGTGGAGAAAAGGAAAACACTCACTAAGACAAAATATAACATATATAAAGCTGCACAAACCACTTTATGCACAAACCACCAATGTAATAATATTTAAAATCACCCTTCCATTTCAATCTGGATCCAGCTATGATTTTCCATATTCATCTTCTTACCACCATGGTAATGATGCTCTGTATAAAAAGTGCCCAGTAAATCTCCTTTCCTACTCCAATGATTGGCTTACCGCATTTCCATGATGCCTGCTCAGAGTTTTTGTAAATAATCAGGCATCCCCTGCATTGTGCCTAAGTTTATGATGCCCTTTCATCTTTTAATAATAGATTGGCTCTATATATAGTGGAATCTTTTTCTTATTAGAACGCTAAGGTTAATCAGTTATTGTAGATTGACCCTCCCACTTAGTACTCCATTTAAGGAAGTTTGCTAAAATGATGACAATTTTCATAAAAAGTACTGTATTTTTATCCTCAACAAAAGTGGGGTTTTACTTAAAGGGCCAAATATAACCTGTCCATGCTAATAGAATTCAAAGCACCAGAGCAGACAGAAAAAGGTACTAGCAGTATTTTTACAAAGCAGTGTACACAGTGCACAAACTCAATGGCAGTGCAGGTACCCCAACGCACATAATGTTACCACAACACAATAGTGTGAATGTGCCAAAAGTTTCCGAAAATCACACCTTAAATGTATCGTATCATAAGTTCCCAGCAAAGTCTCCACTGACTCAGCACAAAACAACAAAATAAAATGTTACAACATACTAGGTTAAAAATAGAAATTTTTGTTGCATACATTTTCAAATACACGTGAGGCCACATTGCCGCATCAAGTCACCTCTGCAAAGTGTGGTCTTTAATGCGGCATAGATCTTTATTTTTTTCAAGCATATTTCACAAGCAGCTCAATAAGGAAAGCTAAGCCTCGGTTCACACTGGGACGACTTGTCAGGCGACCTAGGTCCCGTTCAGTACAATGGAACCGTTCTAAGTCGCTCCGACTTAGAAAAAGGTTCCTGTACGACTTTGGGGGCGACTTGGGGCGACTTGCATAGACTTCTATACAGAAGTCGTTTTGCAAGTCGCCCCGGCAGTCGTGTGCAGGTCGCCTCGGTGAGGCGACCTGCAAGTCCTGCCGCCTCTGGTGTGAACCGAGGCTTAGAGTTTCTTCTGCAGTGATAATTCACTTACAATGAAATCAGTAATTTTGCTACAAAAAAGTATTAAAGTGGTTGTAAAGGCTGAAGGTTTTTTTTTTTTTTTTTACCTTGGGATGAATTATTACACGATTGCTTATGATGTTTGTATTTTAGTGAAATGGTTTAAAGTGATTTTAAAGGTTCAAAGTTTTTTACCTTTATGCATTCCTTGCATGAAGGTAAAAAAAACTTCTGTGTGCTGCTCCCCCCACAGTCCCCCCCCCCATACTCAACTGAGCCCCCTCTCGATCCAGCGATGTGGACAGACGCCTCGGCTGTCCTGGGTTTCTCTCTCCTCGTTGGCTGAGACAGCATTGGGTGCCATTGGCTCCCACTGGACACATAGAGCGGGGCTCGGGAGCAAGCACACACCAGTGCCCCCATAGCAAGCAGCTTGCTATTGGGGGCACGGGTCAAGGGGGAGGAGGGCTGGCAGGGAACCTAAGAAGAGGATCGGGGTTGCTCTGTGCAAAACCATTGCACGGAGCAGGCAAGTATAGCATGTTTATTATTTTAAAAAAATAATAACCAAACCTTTAATATCACTTTAATGTCATATCTGTGTTGCTGTTGGGAATTTTCCCTTCCTGTCTGGTGAAACGCTAATCTCTCTAAAAAAGCTCAAGATAGCACAACAATTCTGATAAATAAATAAAGAAAGAAAAAAGTCTTTGTTAGCCATACATTTTAAACCAAACTATTTATTTTAAATGGCCTCTTGCCATGCATCAAAGCACAAAATTAACTTACCTGCACTATTTTTGGCAAGACAGCTCACAACAATGAACAAAATATTCTCATCTGTGCACATATATGCAATGGAGTCCTATTCAAATTGAATGGCATCACAAAACAAATGTGTGGATCCAGCTTTAAAGTCACATTAAAGCAGAGTTCCACCCACATTTTCACTCCTCACCATGCAGCACTAATGTGTATCCTTAAAATGAACTGGCATTTTTTTTTCTGTTTACTTACCTGATTAATGCCTTTATCTAATTTCACTTCCTCCTCTAGGGAGCCATGGCCGCAGACGTCATTCCTGGTTTTGCATTGGCTCCTGGGAGATCTTGGTCAGCTTGGCATGGTGTCTATGGAAATTCTTGGCCAGCTTGGCATCGCATGGCTCCAGTAACATTTAACATTGGCTTCTATGGCTGCGCCATGCCAAGTTGACTAGAATTGCACCACAATGCACATGCGCGAGGTCAGCAGGTGCATGCTGGGTGCACGAGACATGAGTATTCTAGGGGTATTTTTTATCTTAAAAGTCATATTTTGGCTGGAACTCCGCTTTAGTGGGTAATTTTTTTTAAAGTAACAAACGTCATACTTACCTGCTCTGTGCAATGGTTTTGTACAGAGCAGCCCCGATCCTCCTCTTTTTGGGTCCCTCACCGGTGCTCTGGGGGGCACTGATGCATGCTTGCTCCTGAGCCCAGCTGTATGTGTCCGTAAGACACATAGAGCTGCGGCTCGGCCCCACCCCCCCACTCTCTCCTCATTGGCTGGCTGACTGACTATGATTGACAATAGCAGGTGCCAAAGGCTCCCGCTGCTGTTTCAGCCAATGAGGAATGAGAGAGCCGGGAGACACTCAGCTCTTGTGCACATCGCTGGATTGAGAGGGAGCTCAGGTGAGTATTATTGGGGGCTGGGGGGCTGTTGCACACAGAAGGTTTTTTAGAATGCATGAAGGTAAAAAACTGTGAGCCTTTAGCATAGGTTCACACTGCTGCGGGATTGAAATCGTGCGAGTTCGGCTGAACTCGCACAATTTAATTCCCGCATGTCAGTCCAACTTTGGGGGCGATTTCAGAGACATCTGTGCGAGTTCCTGCACAGATGTCTATTGAAATGACACCCGAAGTCACCAAAAGTAGTACAGAAACTACTTTTAGGAAACCTTACCATTGCTGTCAAATCGTATCAATGTGAACCTGGGCTTAAAACCACTTTAAACCATTTTACCAAAATAAAAATAAAAACATCATAAGCATTGCCGTGGCAATGTAATAATTCATCCAAACACACAGTGGTGTAGTGGTAGCACTCTCACCTAGCAGTAAGAAGGGTCACTGGTTCAAATCCCAACCACGACACTACCTGCCTGGAGTTTGCATGTTCTCCCTGTGTCTGCGTGGGTTTACTCCGGTTTCCTCCCACACTCCAAAGACATGCTGGTAGGTTAATTGGATCCTGTCTAAATTGTCCCTAGTATGTATGAATGTGAGTTAGGGACCTTAGATTGTAAGCTCCTTGGGGGTAGGGACTGATGTGAATGTACAATGTATATGTAAAAGCGCTGGCCTAAATTGACGGCGCTATATAAGTACCTGAAATAAATAAATAAATTACCATCACTTTTGACGCACAAATACGAAAAAAAGGATGTAAAGCTAAAGCGGAGTTCCGCCCCCCCACCTGAAAAAATTAAAAGTCAGAAGCTACACATACTGTAGCTGCTGACTTTTAACATCAGGACACTTACCTGTCCTGGAATCCAGCAATTTCGGCACCCCAGCCGAGGATGCCGCCACCATTGCCCCTAAGGGAACCCCACTGTGCATGCGCAAAGCGTGCTGTGCTCTCTTACTGGCCCGGCAGCAGGGGAAGGAGGAGGGAGGGGGCCGAACTTGTGACGTACCACCGCCGCAGCAAGGTCAGATGGAAGTGGGGGAAGGGTACCTGTCAAAAACAGGTACCCACTCCCCCCAAAAGATGCCATATGTGGTACGGGGGGGGGGGGGGTGAGGAATCAGATAAGTGGAAGTTCCACTTTTGGGTGGAACTCAGCTTTAAGAAAAAAAAATTAATTACAAAATACTATAATTTAATACAGTATATTAAAGCACAGCCCATGACCGCATTTTTGAAAGATTTTGAATGAATTTTTAATGACTGTATCCTAGTGACGCTTTGTGACATCACCAGAAGCTAGGCTAAAGGACAGGAAGCTGTAAGCTGTAGGTAACTTTTTTTCTGCCAAAGCGCCACTGCTCTTGTTTTTTTTTTCTGCCTCCAAACTCCTCTAACTGCCTACATGGACACATACAGTGGGGCAAAAAAGTATTTAGTCAGCCACCAATTGTGCAAGTTCTCCCACTTAAAAGATGAGAGAGGCCTGTAATTGTCATCATAGGTATACCTCAACTATGAGAGACAAAATATGGAAACAAATCCAGGCAATCACATTGTCTGATTTTTGAAAGAATTTATTTGCAAATTATGGTGGAAAATAAGTATTTGGTCACCTACAAACAAGCAAGATTTCTAGCTCTCACAGACCTGTATCTTCTTTGTTAAGAGGCTCCTCTGTCCTTCACTCATTACCTGTATTAATGGCACCTGTTTGAACTTCTTATCAGTATAAAAGACACCTGTCCACAACCTTAAACAGTCACACTCCAAACTCCACTATGGTGAAGACCAAAGAGCTGTCGAAGGACACCAGAAGCAAAATTGTAGACCTGCACCAGGCTGGGAAGACTGAATCTGCAATAGGCAAGCAGCTTAGTGTGAAGAAATCAACTGTGGGAGCAATAATTAGAAAATGTAAGACATACAAGACCACTGATAATCTCCATCGATCTGGGGCTCCACGCAAGATTTTACCCCGTGGGGTCAAAATGATCACAAGAACGGTGAGCAAAAATCTCAGAACCACACGCGGGGACCTAGTGAATGACCTGAAGAGAGCTGGGACCAACGTAACAAAGGCTACAATCAGAAACACATTACACCACCAGGGACTCAGTTCATGTCCGGGCCCGTCTGAGGTTTGCTAGAGAGCATTTGGATGAACCAGAAGAGGATTGGGAGAATGTCATATGGTCAGATGAAACCAAAGTAGAACTGTTTGGTAGAAACACAACTCGTGTTTGGAGGAGAGAGAATGGGAATGGCAACATCATGATTTTGGGCTGTTTCTCTGCAAAGGGAACAGGACGACTGATCCGTGTACATGAAAGAATGAATGGGGCCATGTATCGTGAGATTTTGAGTGCAAACCTCCTCCCATTAGCAAGGGCATTGAAGATGAAACGTGGCTGGGTCTTTCAGCATGACAATGATCACAAACACACTGCCCAGGCAACGAAAGAGTGGCTTTGCAAGAAGCATTACAAGGTCCTGGAGTGGCCTAGCCAGTCTCCAGATCTCAACCCCATAGAAAACCTTTGGAGGGAGTTGAAAGTCCGTGTTGCCCAGCGACAGCCCCAAAACATCAGTGCTCTAGAGGAGATCTGCATGGAGGAATGGGCCAACATACCAGCAACAGTGTGTAACAACCTTGTGAAGACTTACAGAAAACGTTTGACCTCTGTCATTGCCAATAAAGGATATATAACGAAGTATTGAGATGAACTTTTGATATTGATAAATACTTATTTTTTCACCATAATATGCAAATTAATTCTTTCCAAATCAGACAATGTGATTGTCTGGAATTGTTTCCACATTTTGTCTCTCATAGTTGAGGTATACCTATGATGACAATTACAGGCCTCTCTCATCTTTTTTAAGTGGGAGAACTTGCACAATTGGTGGCTGACTAAATACTTTTTGCCCCACTGTAGGCTAAGGTGCAAGGGAGTTTAGAGGCAAAAAAAAAAACCAGAGCAGCGACAAAAATGTCCAGTGTGCATGCGGCCTTAATTTTTTTTCACATATTAAGCTAGCAATGGGGTGGGGTTTACAATGTCGCAGTTTACAATATTTTTCAAGATGGTTGCAATTTAATTGTTGGTCTTATATCTGCCTGGAGTTTGGCTTTAATAAGTAGTATATTTCTTACTAGTAGTGCTATATTCTTACTTCGCTGTAAGAATATAGCATCTTTTTTCTCATTCTGTGCAATGCAACCTCCCTCCTTCAGATCTACAGTATGTGTCGGGCATGTAAGTTTTTAAAGTAAAAAAAGCGCTTTAAGCAGTGATTTTGTAGCTGCTGA
Organism: Aquarana catesbeiana; assembly: GCF_042186555.1. Taxonomy (NCBI): domain Eukaryota; kingdom Metazoa; phylum Chordata; class Amphibia; order Anura; family Ranidae; genus Aquarana; species Aquarana catesbeiana. Next base: position 193,302,064 of record NC_133327.1, read on the forward strand.
AAATTGCGTCTACAAAATTGCCGAAAGCACCATGTAGAGTGATTTTGTAGCTGCTGGAAATTGCTTCTACACAATCGCCAGCGCTCTATGAAGAGTCATTTTGTAAATTTTTGAAATCGCCATGATGACACGGGCGTAAATTTAAAAAAACGTACATTAAACTGTAACCCAATGTTCATCATAATATGTTACACTTCTGACTTTTCACAGAAGAAATAAGTCTTTTTCTGCGTTAGTTGGTTATTGATTTTACTTGTTGCCTAGAGCTGCTTTTTTAGAATCCTTCCATTCATCTATTGACTCATTAAATTATACCTATATAGATATCTTCATTTGCAGTGATCTTTCCCAGAAAATGATTGTTCTGCAGAAACAGGTCACTTTGTAAAACCAGCTAACATAAATGTCTGGCTATTACCTGCAAATCCCAATGTGTCTGGGCTTTGTGCAAGTGTAATTTCTTGATCAGCCTGCAGCCTGTTCCAATCGTTTCATTTTGATAAAGAGACAGAGGAGAAACTTTCATCTGTATGCAGGCTCCGTTGCTCCTAAGCCCTTGTACTTTAAATGAATCATATACTCTTGAATTCACTTTGGACTATGGCTGCAAACATTGGTATTATGTCACCCCAGTGTTTTCTTTTACTTTCTCTCAATCAATGTGACAGTGTGTCTGGAATAGCTTTTAGCTATTATGTCCTTTAGAAACTAGGACACAATTTTCACTTATGGGACACATTTATCAGTGCATTAACTGTTAACAAGCTCAGCATTACTGCATTATCGCAAATATTAAATCATAGAAACCGTGGTGTAACAGGGCCTGGGAGTGGAAGGGGGTCCCATTAAGGGGGCTCTTAAGGTAAATGAAACATAGAATTATTGTATGATTAAGAATTGCAGAGGTTTCTGTACCCCCTGTGACATATCCAGTCAGCACACTGATATCAGATGTACAGGAGTTGTTGTCACTAGTCACAGATCCTCTTTGCAGGCTGTGCAATAAAGTTGGCCATAGATGGGTAGGTTTTTTTTTTTTCCTTTTGTTCAGCCAGCAGACTGAGTGAAAATTTTTTTACCAGAATACACTGATCAGTGGCTGCAGCCACTGATCAACTAAAGTTTTTCAGCATGTCCCTTCGACAGAAGTCTATCAAACGATTATATGTTACATAACGATTGACTTCTGTTGAGCAGGGACTGGGAGCTCCAGTCTCCTGTGTAAAAATTAAAAGGTAGCAGCTACAAAAACTGTAGCTGCTGACTTTTAATAACAGCCCCTCACCTGTCCCAGGATCCAGAGCCATCTTCACCTGGGCTAGTTCTTCACTAGCCTTCGGGTTCCCGGCACCAGCATCTTAACTGTGGGCTGCGCTATGAAATGTGGATGGTCCCACAGTCTTCTGGGACCTGTGATGTGTCTGCAAGGAGGGAGGTGGGAGGATTGCTTAGGCAGTCGGAGCAGATGTGGTAGCGGGTACCTGTCAAAATCAGATAAATCCCCCCCACCGCCCCCAAAAGTGCCATTCTTAATAGAGGAAGGGGGTCTTAAAGTGGAACTTCCCCTTTTGGATGGAGTTTTGCTTTAAAGAGAATCTGGTTAGTTGTTTTAGCAGTGTTTGTCTTTTGCATTCAGAGCTTCTGATCACCCCAGCCAGCACTGAAATTAACCCTATATACCTAACACAGTCTTCTTCAGGTTGTAAAAAAAAATCTGAGTTTCTCATCAGGTAACACTGACAAGCTAGTTGTTTGTAGTTCTGCAAAAGAAAATCACAGTTTAAAGACATTTTATTTTATGGTTATAGAGCAGTGATGGCAGACCTTGGCACCCCAGATGTTTTGGAACTACATTTCCCATGATGCTCAGCTACATTGCAAAGTGCATGAGCCTCATGGGAAATGTAGTTCCAAAACATCTGGGGTGCCAAGGTTCGCCATCACTGTTATAGAGTAATTGTGTGCAGGATTAATAACAATTATGTTATAATGTAAAATATTGTGAAGGGACTTATTATTGCTACTTCAACTCATTTATTTTACTTTGTACTTGACCACCTCTTTCAGCACTTGCTTGCTTCAGCAATGGAAAGGGTGGGAGGGTTTAGAATTTGCACTAAGGCCCTGAGATCATAGATTCTGAAAAAGACCAGTGAGCTACTGAAGAGAGGGCAGTTAGCTGGAAAATAAGGGTTAAAAGGTAAATCCATGAACTGACACCTCCACCCCCCTTCTTTAACAGCCTTGTCCCAGAGCTCTGGTGCCCAGTAGTGTAATGACTATGCTAACAGTTCTCCTGCTACCTCCAATTTTGTTATGGGATCTCATGATCTGTAATTACACCCCAGCATAGGATGCATGAGCAAGCACAAATTTAACTTCTGAATTTTTAAAACGGGAGCAGAGATGAGATTAAGATTTATAAATTGGGTATATATGCATGTACATATTGTAAAAACTGTTATATTTTAGTGAACTTGACCCTTGAATCATTGTCATCTACTATGTTGCCAAGGACACATTTTCAAGTATATTGAGTCTTCAGGAACATGGTGAAAGACAGTACTCCTGAGGGAAAATGGTAAATTGTGCATACAGTCTCCCTTCACCAGAGCCATAGAAAAAAATGGGTAACTTGGTGCATGCACTGGGCAAATCATTTATTTTCTAAGGTGTTGCTTCTTCTCAAACATGATTCTAAAGGGAAACTGACCATTGCAACCTGTGGTGCAGTCTCTATTCACCACTGCAGGTAGAGCTCAACCACAGCAGTAATGCAGTGGGAGGAGGAAGTTGAGGGGAACTTGGTTCCTCTTTGATTTCCTTGGTCACAGGGGAGCCACTATCCAATGTGAATTTAGGTGCCATCTTGGGTCAAGCTGAGCCTATTTAAGAATCCGCCTCCTGGGTTTGGCACACAGCTAGTGTAGGGATTGGATCAGGGCTGCTGTTAGAAATCACAGGGCCCCGTACAGTCCTTCCGATGGCCTCCCCTCCCCGTGTGAAAATATCAAAATGGTATTTTCACAAAAAATACATGAAAATCATCAGTGGACACAAACATTCTGTCATGCAAAAAAAAACCAAATTCCATCTTCAAGCCAAAATTCTCCACAAACAATAATGCACATATTCCACCAACTCCCAGTTCCAATTCCCCCCTCCCAGCACAAATATTTACCCCCTCCCAGTCCCACCCCCCAGCTCAAATCCCACCCGAATCCCCCCCCCTAGCAAAAATCTCCCTAACCTCCCAAAAAATTACCTGCCTAGCACACATGCTCTTTCTTCTCAAACTTTCTATCCTAGCACAAATCTCCCCAAATCCCCCCTGCCAGCACAAGTCCCCCCAATCCCTCCTATTAGCCCAAACCCCCCCATCTCCCCTCCCAGCACAAATCTTCTTTCTTTCTTTAATTCCCCTCAAATTCCCACAAATCCCTCCTCCTAGCACAACCCCCTCTAAATTACCCTTCCCAACACAAATTCTTCCTCCCTACCCAAATCCCCTCCAGCACTAATCCCCCACCCCCCCTCTTAGGACAAACATCTCCTCTCCTGGCACAAACATCCCCTATCCTGGTTCAACACCCCCCCCACACCCTCCTCCTAGCACATATCCCCCCTACCCAAATCCCCATTACACTTCCCAACACATAATCCCCCTCTCCCAACTTACAGGTGAAAGCCACTACAAAGCCAGGAGGAGGTGCGATCCCCTTCTGTCAGAAGAGCATTCATCTACAGTATACAGCACATGAGACCAGATCGTACTGTAGATCGCATTGCACTGTATACCCACACTGCCCCCTGTCTCCTCCAAGGTCTGCTCTTCTCCCGGCAGCAGGAAATGTGGATAGGGGGCGGTGTGTGTATACAGTGCAATGTGATCTAAAGTATAAGTGATCTTATTTCATGTGCTGCATAGAGGAATGCTCTTCTGACAGGAGGGAGAGCACAACACAGCGCACCTCCCCCTGGCTCTTTTCTCTCTCTGCTCCAGCCTCCTGTCTCCTTGTCCCAGATGTGAGTGGGGGCGGGGAAAGATGCTCAGTGGTGGCTGGCAGGCTCATCATCCAAGGAAGGGCCCTCCGTGTCTCTCACCAAGCAGCTAAAAGCCGGCGGGGGGGTTTCAGTTGCTGGGTGAGAGACACAGAGGGCATTGTTCAGTCCAGGCCCCTACAGGTGGACCGGTGGTTCCCCCCTATCAGCGGCCCTGGATAGGATCCCCGTCTGTCAGGAACAGGGAAAGGTTCTGGAAGAGTAGGGACAGTGCAGGGACTATGTCTACCTCTCCAGGAAGTCTGGCGTCAACAGGCCAGGCTGCATTTCTCTTCTTGTGACATATGCGGTCAGCTTCTTCCATTCTTCATTCCGCTGCTCCATTGCTGTCACAGTTGTAAGTGGCTCCAGACAGTTGCGCTCCCCCATTGGGCCTGTTTGTACTTGCTTAGCTTTTCTACAATATATTGCTATTGCCAAACTCTGTGTGTTCTCTGCCTACCGCACAATGCTACATCTAGCCCACAAACCGGTCAGACATTTGCTTATATTTTCTAGTCTCAGAAACATGATGACATTTGAGTCCTAAGAGCAACAAAGCTATTTTAAAGAAGCAGAGGTGTGCTGCACTTTTGTTTAAAGTGTTTCTAAAGTCAAAATGTTTTTCTACCTTAATGCATTCACTGCATTAAGGTATAAAAATCCCCAGTAACTATTCTACCCACACGTATCTGACTCCTCTGACCACTCCAGCACTGTCCCAGCTGCAGCACTGCTCTCTTCTCTTCCTGGTACCACATGGGACACTGGGAGCAGTGGGAGCCAAAGACTCCTGCTGTCAGTCAAACTTATGTGAGGAAGGAACTGGGCAGGGATTTACCTCTGGTGTGTTTGTCTATGGACACACAAAGCCAGGCTCAGGTGCACACACACATGGGAGTTTCCGTTGCACCTGCATTGCTAAGAAGACAACTGGTGGAAGGAGTGAACATTGCCGGGGACTGCCAAATAGGAGGTAAGGGACTGCTCTGTGCAAGTTTAATGCAATATCATTGCACAGAGCAAGCAAGTATAACATTTTTTTTTAATAAAAAAAAAGTAACCTTTAATTTAATTTTAAGGCCTTATTCACACACATGCTGTGGCAAGTATAACATTTTTTTTTTTTAATAAAAAAAAAGTAACCTTTAATTTAATTTTAAGGCCTTATTCACACACATGCTGTGGCCTATACAACATGAATTGACCATTTGTTTATGTGGCTAGATCCGCCAGTAGTTGATCAGAAGCTGGTAGCCTATGTAGCTCTATGGGGATGCAGGGCTGCCACTCATCTTAACTTGATAGGTATGATATTCTAGTTTGATATGCAGATATCAAAGTTAGCAATGATGTCAGTGGTCATCATTTTGGTTGATTTTAGAAACAATTAAGTTAGGCCAGTGGTCTCCAAACTGCGGCCCAGGGGCCGGATACGACCCTTTGCTTGCCCTTGAGTCACTATTCCTCTTACAAACAATGGGGGCATAATTATTGCCACTGACACCAACAATGGGACACTATTCCTCCCACTGACACCTACAATTGGGCACTATTCCTCCCACTGACTCCAATGATGGGACATTATTCCTCACACTAAAGATGTGGCATTGTTACTCCCACTGACACCACAACATGTTCTACTCCCACTGGCCACAGTCTGTCCCCCCTAACCTCTGAAGGACAGTAAACTGGCCCCTTGTTTACAAAGTGTGGAGATCCCTGAGTTAGGCTAACCGTGGAAAAAATCTTAGTTCTTATGGAAAAGGTATATTATTTATATTGCTGATTTATTAAGTAGGCTAGGCTCATTGCAGTATTGCTTTTAAAAACAATTTAAATTGTCACTCAAATTATATATTTTATAAGCTGTTTAAGCTTTTTAATACATTTTTTAGTCACGGGGATCACCGTTGATACAATGATGGAAATGTAACCATTATTTAGGAGTGTGTGTTTTTTTCTAAAAATTGGAGCGCTAAAAAGAGTAATTTTTTTACTATCTCAGAAAGTAGTGGTATATGCAAATCATTACCCAAATAGCCAAATAAACATTTTGAAAATAGCTAACGGTTAAAACTCTTGTAAGTCTTTTTTGTTTTGTTTTTTTTTTTTTTACTGTCTGTGTAACCTTTCACTTTTTGTCCCAAAGACACAGTTGTACATTATAGAAAATCTCCAATCCCTATTAGATGAAAAGCCTCACTGCAAATATGAAAATATGAAAATCATACAACATTTACTAAAGGTGAACTCATCACTGTTATTTAAAACACATGTACCAAGATTTACCCACATTGAATGTTTGGCGCATGTCAAATATACTGCTTTATAAATATGGTGTGGGACTTTTACCTAAAATGTTCCTGCTAGAAGGTGTCTATCTTTACTGTTTCAGAAAGTAGTTGTGTATGCAAACCGTTACCGAAAAAATCCTTTTGCTAGGTATATAGACAACAATGTACACTAGAGTAAGTAGTCACTCGCTGACCATAAATTTAAATATTAGGCACTTGCTGATCATAAAAACAAATTGTAGGTTGTCACTGACAACAAAGAAAAATAGTAGGCACTCACTTACCGACCATAAAAATAAATCATCACAGCATTTAATTATTTTTTTCCAGAGCACTTTGCTTAGGACAAATTCTTTCTAATTGCAAATATTTTAGTCAAATGGGATTCAGAAGAAGTAGATTAAAAAATACAATGAATGTGAATACTACTAGTTTTATAATGTATTATTTGAGTCTGACTTGAGTCTGAGCCAGACGTCAGTTTTGCAAAGTGCTTACAACTTTTTAGAACCAACGCTTTCAGCAATCTTTGAAACGTGTATGACCCCTACCCCAATTTTCTGTACTCGTTTATTATTAATAACCTCTCTGCCTCTACATTTCCATTAATAATTTTTAGATTTTACCACTCTTCACAGAAAACATTTTTTTCTGTCATGTGGGCTGAGGCTTTTAAGCAAACTGCCACAATGAACACCTTTTTTAAAACTATTTTACCAGCATTACTAAACTACGGAAAAAAAAAAAAAAAAAAGAGAAAAATTGTAAAGCTGAGTGTTATTCAACCATGAAGAGGTCCGGAGAAAGATGAGGAATACAGCACTTGAGAATGGATAGATTAGGTACCTTTCTCAGTCTATTTTTTGGAATTGGGCTTTAAATTTAATAATTTTTGACTTTGTGAAAATTCTTTAAAATGTTTTCAGCCATCTGTATTCTGGCTTTTAGGCAATTTGTGCTTTATTTGGTAGTTATTGCAGGATACACTTGCTTGCCATAACTCCTGGGAGCTATCTTGTCTAGCTGCAAGAAAGGCGAGCAATTATCCTCCATTAACGTTCTCTACATCGTTTATCACTTGTGCACGTCCCAATTTGCATGAGAAAATGTTTGCCCTCAAACAATATTGGTATACTCAAGAACTCTCCAGATTTCAGCTGCAGAGCCTGGGTAATCAAAATTATTACTGAATCTCCAGGTCCCTAAGGGTTCTTTCTGGCTCTGGCATAGTTACCAACCAGCGGTTAAAACTACCATTTACAGTGTGACAGTAAATAGTATTTCCTACAACACTCTCTGCTCACATCACAGCTGCTCCACCTTCTAACTGCTCCAAACCACCAGAAACCCACAGTACCCTGCCCAAGATGGCTGTCTGCAATCACTTACTTTTACTCCTGCTTGATGATTAGTTTCTCCCTTCCAGCCTGTGCTGCACCGCTTGCAGACCAGCTTACCATGGCTGAAGGTAGATGGCAGCAGGTGTGAAACAGCATATTCCATAAGAGTAGCAGCAAGATATCAGGATCTGTGACTTCTAGTAGTCTCTGCTGTGGTGGGGGGTTCCAGAAGTGATATGGACAGAGGAAGTGGGTTATGATAGCCCCAATGAGAACAATATTACTATATAATTTAATGCCCTGCAGGTCTGTCACTTAAAATGACACACTGTTATCCCCATTTTTGGTTGAGCCACATTATGTATTCTGCTTTTAAACCATTGATCAATTTTGCCTTGGTGCACTGAGCGCACGATGGTTAGCCCCTTCCCTTGGGCCCCCCTCTCTACTCCAATCTCAAACTCATCCACTTTGGAAAGTTCCAAGGTATGTATATTAACAGAGGAATATACAGGCTTATCATTATATTGGTACATGCAAGCTGCTATATAGACAGTTCATATGCATATATGATAGTTTTGTTACCTGTCAACAAATCTGCATTTTTGTCTGTTTGCTGTTTGGGCCTGAGCTTTATACAGCTTAGCCAGACAGCATAGCAAGGTTGGTGACTTAAATGTACTCTGCTGCACTTAAGCAATACTGTTTGGACAACTACCTGTCTCAGGCTGGGATTGGACAGTGAAGTGGGAGCAAAGGACCGACTAGGTGTCAGGAACCATAAACCAGGCGAAGACAGAAAATGCAGTTAAAATCACACCATTAATAAAATAGCAAAAAATAACAGTTCAGGAATGTAGTCAAAAACTACACAAAGGGTGGCACAGTGGTGTGGTGGGTAGCACTCTCGCCTAGCAGTAAGAAGGGTCACTGGTTCGAATCCCAACCACGACACTACCTGCCTGGAGTTTGCATGTTCTCCCTGTGTCTGCGTGGGTTTCCTCCGGGTACTCCGGTTTCCTCCCACACTCCAAAGACATGCTGGTGGGTTAACTGGATCCTGTCTAAATTGGCCCTAGTATGTATGAATGTGAGTTAGGGACCTTAGATTGTAAGCTCCTTGAGGGTGTAGGGACTGATGTGAATGTATAATGTATATGTAAAGCGCTGCGTAACTTGACGGCGCTATATAAGTACCTGAAATAATAAATAATAATGATAAAAACTGAAACCAGGGTTTGGATGCCAGAGCAGGTAATCAGACGAGCTGGGGTCAGGAAGCCAGACGTCAGCATAGTAAGGAGCAAAAACAGGAATAGGTATCGGAAGAGAAGTCAACCAGGCCAAGTCATACACAGGAACACATTGGAGATCATAGACCACGCAAGAGCATGGAGGGAATGAGCAAAGTTGTTTAAATAGCAAAAGGGGGCTGGCTGTAGGCTGGACTAACGAGGCAGGTAATGGTAACCAGGTGAGTCATTGTGGAAACAACGAGTGACTGGTACTTAACCGACAGCTGAGCAGCCTCTGTGCACTGAAAGAAAAGAGCTACTCATAAATAGCAGCAGCCTAGCCCTGACACAAGGTTATCTCTCTTCTCTAACACCCTGTCAGCATTTTCCTGGTCAGTACATATGCAGACTGTAGAACTTGACTGGTTTCTAGTGCTGCAGGATTACAGGAAGGTTCAAGACAAATTCAGGGATTTACAAGGGTTTCATTTAAAAATACAATGCAATAATTGAGTTTATCTAATTTCCAGGAGTTCTGATTTAACATAGTCTGCCAGAATGGGAAAACGTAGTGCTAGGTTTTAGATAGTTTAAAAAAGAACGCATTAATTAAATATAGAGGTCATAATTACCCAGGGCCATCTTTAAAGCAGGGCAAATGGGGCATCTGCCCAGGGCCCAATCTTTGTTGGGGGCCCAAAGCATTGAGCCCTAAATAAATAGAATAGGAAGGAACCAGTGTTTGAGTTTTTCCGGGGATTTCTGCCACATCCCATATATAAGGAAGAAAACCAAATAGGTGTGTGCCCCAAGGGGGATATTATGGGCAGTATATCACCAGGAAAGAAATATAAGGTGCAAAAATAGAGTACAGTAGTATTGTTTAAAAAATTATCAAAAGGTCTTTATTGTTTACAAAATACATACAACATAGAATAGATATACGATCAAAAGGGTGGAAGAGACAGTAATCGATTATATTCCAACTGCTATAGTGTTGCGATAGACCACCCCAGTAGACTCAAGGGTCAACTGACTGGAGTGGAAATAAAACAACACAAGGCACTCTACATGTTTCGGAATGACATAGAAAGATTCAGTTCTTTCTATAGTGTATGTTTCCTTCCTCAGGAGTTTCAAAGAAGCAGTTTGATGTATTTCTAAAAAAGGAAAAGTATATATAAATGTGTGTAAGTAAATATATTTGGCACCTACATATAACATAAAAAAAAAAAAATATTCAGCTGAGAATTTTAGAGACTGTTATCTTCCAACAAAGCACAAGGACATCATAGAATCCCAATCTGAACAAATATATATGTACTGTATTTATTGGCGTATAACACTCACTTTTTTACCATGAAAATCGGGTGCAAATAGCATGTGCGTGTTATACACCAATACTTCAGCTGCCTCGGAGGGGACAGGAAGGGGGGCGGGATGAGCGCCATCAGATTACATACAGTGAGAATCTCCTGTTTACTTGGTGGCCTCTGTAATAGGAAGTCCTGTCTCCTGGGCCACCATTGGACCACTGTTCTGTCTATCATAGAAGATTCCCACTGTATGTAATCTGTCGGCGCTCATTCTGCCCCCCTCCCTGTCCCCTCTAAACTGCAGAAGGGCATCGATCAGGCTGCAGTGATGGCAATGGTGAGGCTGCTGCATTGATGGCAATGGTGATGCTGCTGCATTGAAGGCAATGGTGATGCTGCTGCATTGATGGCAATGGTGATGCTGCTGCATTGATGGCAATGGTGAGGCTGCTGCATTGATGGCAATGGTGAGGTTGCTGCATTGATGGCAATGGCGAGGCTGCTACATTGATGTGGACTGATGAAGCTGCATTGATGTGGACTGATGGCGCTGCATTGATGGCACTTGTGAGGCTGCAGATGGGCACTGACCCAAAGTTCCTTATTTAAAATTAAAGTTTTTTTTCCTGAAACTTCCTTCTTAAAATGAATGCGCGTGTTATAGGCCTGTGCGTGTTATACGCCGATAAATACGGTATATGTATACTCACAAAACATTTGTCTCTTCATTGTAAATACTGTACATAGAAATGTTGAGAGATGGGCTCCCACATCCTTGAGTCCAAGGGGTTAATATGGTTTTCACAAATCACTGACACAGGCAATAGTTGTTTTTAAAGGGATGGAAAGAAAGTCATGGGTGCTGTGCTGAATTAGCTTTGATGTTACCACCAACAAAGACGGCAGGCCAGGGCTCACAAGAGCCACCACTGATAGGTGGACTTGGCGTATGTCTAAAAGAGTAATAAAGGAAAATGCCTAGTCAGTTACACTGAGCTTTAAAAGATCCCTTCTTTTTGTCTTGTGACAGAAAAAAGTATATAGGCGTATATCATCTTACAAAAAAAGCAAGTATCAATGAGGCATAGATATTAGAAAAAAGTGAGGGGGATTTGAATTCCATAACTGACCTTTGACAGTTGGTTTGGCTGAAACACACTACAGGGAAAGCGAGCTCCTCTCAGCTATGTAGCAGAGGAGTATGTGTGTTAGATTGGAATTATATACCCTGTGTGTTGGAGGGTGGATGGGCTGAACAGCCAATCAATAACATTGGGGATGTGAAAGGCTCAGGTGAAAGTAATAGGCTTGACTTGGAGATAGATAAAAAGTTCCTAAAGACAATCAGCTGTGTGTGTAAACATTATAAAGCCAGCCCATTGTGGCTCCTCGGCCTGAGCGTCGTCCAACGTCAGCGCGTCCTAGAACGGAGGCATCCTTTTAGCAGCACTGCTGCTCATGCGCCCGACCTTGTGTCTCGCGCCGGCGCAATGGGAGTTTTCCCATTTCCATTCTGTCAGGCTGCTCTCCTTCCGTGTCGGCGGCCCCTGTAGACGTCTGACGTCACCACGCTCTAGAACGCGCTGACGTTGGACGCCGCTCTGGCTGAGGAGCCACGATAGGCTGGCTTTATAATGTTTACATACACAGCTGATTGTCTTTAGGAACTTTTTACCTATCCCCAAGTCAAGCCTATTACTTTCACCTGAGCCTTTCACATCCCCAATGTTATTGATTGGCTGTTCAGCCCATCCACCCTCCAACACACAGGGTATATAATTCCAATCTAACACACATACTCCTCTGCTACATAGCTGAGAGGAGCTCGCTTTCCCTGTAGTGTGTTTCAGCCAAACCAACTATCAAAAATCAGTTATGAAATTCAAATCCCCCTCACTTTTTTCTAATATCTATGCCTCATTGATACTTGCTTTTTTTGTAAGATGATATATGCCTATATACTTTTTTTCTGTCACAAGACAAAAAGAAGGGATCTTTTAAAGCTCAGTGTTCCTGACTAGGCATTTTCCTTTATTACTCTTTTAGACATACGCCAAGTCCACCTATCAGTGGTGGCTCTTGTGAGCCCTGGCCTGCCGCCTTTGTTGGTGGTAACATCAAAGCTAATTCAGCACAGCACCCATGACTTTCTTTCCATCCCTTTAAAAACAACTATTGCCTGTGTCAGTGATTTGTGAAAACCAAATTAACCCCTTGGACTCAAGGAGGTGGGAGCCCATCTCTCAACATTTCTATGTACAGTATTTACAATGAAGAGACAAATGTTTTGTGAGTATGGCTGGGGAATACAGAGGTCTGGGGGCGGGGCAGGCCCGGGAGCTCCACTGATGCTCTAACCCCACCCTATGCTTGTATGCTCAGGAGGGAAAAGTTGTAGTGAGAGCACAGAGTAGAAGCACCCGCCCCTGGACCTCTGGCTTTATGCAGTTTGCTCGGATGGCCAGGTATGTCCTTACACTCATAAAATGCCTGACTACTGAAACTCTGAGCTGTGTTATTCAACTGTAAAGCTGTGCATTGCTGAAAGTTCTCTGACCATCTCCTGTATAATGGCTGCAGTCTCTGGTTGTCTCCTGTAGCATGTCCACAGTCTCTGATTGTCTCCTGTATAATGTCCACAATCTGATTGTCTCCTGTAGTATGTCTGCAGTCTCTGATTGTCACCTGTAGGATGTCCGCAGTCTGATTGTCTCCTGTAGTATGTCCTTAGTCTCTGATTGTCTCCTGTAGCATGTCTGCAGTCTCTGATGCTCTCCTGCAGTATATTTGCAGTCTCTGACCCTCTCCTGTAGTATGTGTATTAATGTGCTGCTTTACTTGCTCAATTATTTGTGATTGCTCCAGTGCTCAGTGAGTGCATTACCTGTAGAAACCAATCAGTGAGCAGTAGTAATCTGCTGTAATCTCTAGCAACCAATCAGTGAGTGGTATTGATGCGCTGTAACCCCTAGCAACCAATAAGTGAGCGCTAATAATGTGCAGTAAACTCTAGTAACCAATTGGCAAGCAGAAATGATGTGTTGTAACCTTTAGCAACCAGCCAGTGAGCGGTAAGGAAAGGCTGTAACCTCTGGCAACCAATTGCAATAGCTGCATGATCTGCTGCAGTAACTTGATTTTGAGTCCAACTGCTATTTTTTGTATGTCTCAGAATGGGGGGGGGACCCCAAGAAAATGTTTGCCCAGGGCCCAATCAATATCAAAGACGGCCCTGTAATTACTTGCATATGATATTAACCTCCTCTCAACAGCAGCAGAAAGATTGTGAGAGTCAGGATTGTGAGACATTCAGGGCTCTATTGCTCTCCACAATGCTATCAGTCTTATTTGGTGAACATGCACCGAATAAGACACAGAGGGGTGAGCACAGAGACAACCTCATTGTGCTCATTAACCTCATTATCCTGCTGTTTCTTCATTCCCTGTCGCCTTACCCCACCTACAGGGGCCTAGATATGCTTTGTACTGTTATTTAGCAGTCTGCACTTCACCTTGAGTCCCCTGTAGTCCAAAGCATCAGAACAGATTTTCAGATGGATTATTTCTGTCAGACCTCTTGACTACAGATGGCTATGATTTTCTTTTAAATTACACATTCTGTAAGAACTACAATGTAAGCTGATGAAATAATCTTAGCAAAAAAGATCACTAGAGAAATGCCTTAGACATGAAAAAAACCATATACTGTAATAATACGCCTTCATACTATTGAATACTTCATATAATACATCTGCAGTTCCAAAAATATGTTTACTGTATATTGCACTTAAAATCTGCAGAATGTTCATTGTGTAAATCAATGTTTTTTGTTTTTTGTTTTTTTTTTTTATAATTGGCATTGCAAAATGGTGATCTACATTGTTCTCACTTTTGGCTAAAGTACAAAAAAAGCTAGAGACAGAAATACATTTCAAATTTGGGGTATCAGGGTTTTACGTATACAGGAAGACATGTACAAAACAGGTTGCGACTGAAAAGTGGTATATGGTCTGATGTGTGAACAAGTCCTCATAGATTTTCCACAGTAGGTGCTTTAAATACAAATTTCTTCTGTTTCTTAGATTTAGCTAGCTTATTTGCTGTAGCTATCATAGCCCGGAAATCAGACAGTTCACTTAAATAGCAACTCAGAATTTGGTGTTGACCCCTTTACCTCAATAGGAATGAACCCATAACCAAGCACTGAAAGCATGATCAGCTTAAGGTCGAGATTACCGTTAGTATTTTGTGCCTCTACTTTTATAATACTCCACCTATAATAAAGAAGACTTTCTTTATTAAATGTGCCATATTAATTAAAGTGGCGTCAACCTCCCTGGCAGTATGATTATTTCAGATTTTTGATGCTGAAAGTGGTACAATTATTTTGCATGGAAATTTGGCGTTTTATATTGTAGACCTGTAATTCTTAGGAATAACTCACTTAAATCTGTTCAAACAAGAGTCTAGTAGACATCCCGGGTATGATAAAGTTTGAAAAACAAAATCATAAATTATAATATAATAAATAACTATAAATAATTATAACCAATAATATAATAACAGTATTTATAATATAAAACTGCATGCAGGGCACTGGACAAACCACTAGGGACAAAAGGGATGTGAAATAAATTGATACAGTAATGTAATCTGTAAGATTACAGTGTACTGTATATGTATTGTGTGTTTTACTTTTTGAATTTGGCGCCAATTTCCATCCCCGTGCATCGCAACGCTCTCAAGGAAGGGAGCTTGGCTCCGTGATAGAGCGGAGGACGGCTCGCACACAGAGCAGGGAGACATCGCAGGATCATGGGGACAAGGTAAGTAAGCTGTACCTGGATCCTGCGATCCCGAGGTTCAGGGTTACTGCTTTTGGTGCTGAAAATCCACACTTGGGAATACCGTCAGGGGGGTTAAAGTGTTACTAAACCAGGACCTTCCATTCACTATATCTGGTCTCCCACAGTACACAGAACATGAAAGTGCAATTATTTTAGTAAATCTATACTGCTAAATACCTTTTCTCATCAGCAGTATATAGCAGTCTTTTTACTTCTATCAGTGTCCGGCCAAAAACTGGCTAAAGCTTGTAGGAGGAGTTTTCATTCTCCTCTGACTGTCCTATGAGGCTGCATGACCCCTGACCCTCTGTCTGGACAGTGCTGATTGGCCCTGTGATGATCACATGCGCCCTCCAAAAAAAAAAAAAAACTTTCTGCACCAAATTGAGCATGTGCAGAGTGCCCCCAAGGCTCTGCACCATAAGCAGATGGATTGGGAACTGTGGAAGAAAGGGAGGATCAGAGAACAGGATCAAACAGCCTTTTTACACAATGCATAGGGTTAACCCCTTAGGTTCCACAATGAGTATAACCAGCATGCTTTACTGCATATACAGACTGATTTTTCTGTTGTGGGTTTGTTAACACTTTAACAGCTAACCGACCAGCCGCCACAGTTATACTGCAGCAGGTTGGCATGGCTGCGCAAATCGCCGTAGCTGTATGTCGCTTCTTTTAAACGTCACAGCAGGCGCTCGCGATTCCAGTTCACTCAGGGGAGAGGAGACAGATCGTGTGTTCATATTAAGTATGAACACCGATCTCTCTGCTCCCCAGTCAGTTCCATCCCCCCTACAGTTAGAACACACCTAGGGAACACAGTTAACCCCTTGATCGCCCCCTAGTGTTAACCCCTTCCCTGCCAGTAACATTTATACAGTAATCAATGGCTATTTTTAGCTCTGATCGCTGTATAAATGTCAGTGGTCCCAAAATAGTGTCAAAAGCTTCTGATCTGTCCACTGCAATGTCGCAGTCCTGATAAAAATCGCAGATCGCCGCCATTACTAGTAAAAAAAAAAAAATAAATAATAAAAATGACATAAATCTATCCCCTATTTTGTAGACACTATAACTTTTGCACAAACCAATCAATATATATGTTTATTGCGATTTTCTTTTTTTACCAAAAAAATGTAGAAGAATACATATTGGCCTAAACTGAGGAAAAATTGTTTTTTTTTTTTTTTTTTTTTTAATTTGGGATATTTATTATAGCAAAAACTACAAAATAATGTGTTTTTTTTTCAAAATTGTCACTTTTTTTTGTTTATAGCCGCAGAAGTGATCAAATACCACCAAAAGAAAGCTCTATTTGTGGGGAAAAAAGGACACACATTTTGTTTGTGTACAACGTCGCACGACCACGCAATTGTCAGTTAAATCGGCGCAAAAAATGGCCTAGGCAGGAAGGGGGCAAATCCTTCCGGGGCTGAAGTGGTTAAAGTCAATTTTTCCTAAATCAGATAAAAATAATAACTCATGCAGTTGAATTCTTTTTTGTTATTTGGTACTCGTTTTTCAATTTCTTTCCTGGCCACGCTGCTATATTCCTATCCTCTCTGTGCCCCCATGCCACCAGAACCTATGGAGTCCTGTGTAAGTCTCTGCAATATGGGTGTCCCATGCATCCATCAGGAGCAGTGATTGACAACAGTTCTGCATCCCTCTCACGCTGGCTGAGCGTGCAAAGCTCTGAACAGCTGCATGTAGAGTTGTAGTACAGAGCAGGAGAACGCACATTACAGAGGACTCCATTAGTCCCAGTGGCCCAGGGGGCACACAGAAAATGGAAATATAGCTACACAGCTAGGGGACAGTTGAAAAAGAAAACTCCAAGGAGGAAATAAATAAAATGAAACTAATCAGTTGTATGTAAGGTGTGTTATTTTTTTTTTATCTGATTTAGGGAAAAAAATGACTTTTATACCACTTTAAGAAGAAACAAGTTTTGAGGTTGCCTAATATAAATGGAAGCTTTGTCTTAAACAACTGACCTACTTAAATGTATTTTAACATTCAAGCTGAAGGCTTTAGGCCAACTTAGTTTGGAATCGTTTTTTTTTTATAAATGAGTAAATTATTTGCACTGCTATCTCTCCACACAGAAAACCCAGTGCATGGATTTACAGAGAAGGAGGAAAATATGTTAAGAAGGGATATTTGTTATTTGGTATAGTGACTTGTTGGCATGCAGTGAAAAGTTGCCCTTGTGAGAAAAGAATTGAGTGATTTCAGTCCAGTCTGACTGATTGTTGTGCCAAACAGAAGGAGGCATTCTGTAGCTCCAAGGACACTTACGATAAATTGAGAATTACTACAAATGTCTGTCCAGCTTCACATCACGCTGGGAAACGAAAGTGTCTTCTTGTTCATCTTATTTCATTCTATTATATAACGTTAGAGAGCTGGTGAAATTGGCCCAGTGAGATCTGCCTCCTGAAAACAACATTTTGTGCTAGGCAAATATGGGCAAATAAAAACCTTGTCACATTTCATTTTTGAATCAGTTTAATACATTTATAATTCTAATCTCCATTTATTGACTTTAATGGTGCATATACACCTACACTGTGATATGTTTTTACATGCTGGGACTACATCATAACTGTAGTTACTAACAGACCACACCAATTAAGACACTGGTATAGACACAAGCATGCGCATATGATGTATTCTCAGAATGTGGAAATTCTGGTTTAGAGGAACATGTCATATGTGCAAACATCAACGTGTACAGCCATTCACTTCTATGGCCAGCTGTACGCACCACCTGCAGCTCCCCGTTAGTGGAAAAATGCCATGATTTTATGCTATGCATATTTATAAACCCTCAAAATGTCTGTGTGCATGAGGCCTTTCAATTTCATATAGCCACAAACAGTTATCTCATCGAAAACATTTCTGAATATATTATACTGACATACCCTCCAATGCTTTACAGTTCGAAAATACTGGACATTCTTAGGGTTAGTAGGCATGTTTTTGATAAAAAATTGGAATCTGGGCACTAACATAGGGGACATGTGCCTGTGGGTAACCCCTTTTTCTTCCCACACTTCAGAGACATGCTGGTATGTTAATTGGCTCCTGTCTATATTGGCTCTAGTATGTGTATGTATGAATATAAGTTAGGGACCTTAGATTGTAGCTGCTTGAGGACAGGGACTGATGTGAATGTATAATATATATGTATAGTGATGCGTAAATTGTTGGCGCTATACAAGTACCAGATAAAATAACATTTATTTTAAGCAATGCAGTGGCACAGCATTCACTTATTGTTGACCAAACAAAAGGATTGGAGCTCTCCTGGACCTGGAGTTCTGGACTGTAGTATAGTTTACCAGGCAATTAACATTCCTTTTTTAGTGAGGGGGCTTGCTTATCTCAGTATGAGAGTAAAATTTTACAGTAAAGCAAAGATGTTAACAAAAGGTGGGGTATATAAGGCTCCAAGAAAAAGGCGACGGGCAAGCTTCCTGATGACGTGTGTAACACAAAATGCATAGAGGCTGCATGTCCGCTTTCCACTGATGTCATATCTGAATTTGCTGGTTTCTAACCCATTTGTTTGAAATGCACACTATGGCTGTAAGAACAGCGTGCACATCTATCTCAAGCCGTACATGTCAGTGCTAACTTATATCAAATCCTAATGTAAGTGCACGTTGCTTCATATGTCTGCTTGTTTTCATTGGTACTAAACATATTTGCGCTACGATTTTATTATGCTTTTCCCAAGCTACATTGCCTGATTCTCATTAAAGTTATAAGGATCACTTCCATCCACGCTACCGACTGAGAGAAATCCAATCTTTAGATAAGACTTTTTTAATCAAGGTTCTGGTGAGCTTGCATTGTTCACGCACAAATTGTGGTGCAGCACTATTTGAAAGTTTTTACTTGGTACCTTTTTTTTTTAAATGTGACTGGACTTTTTTTCCTTTTTGTGAAAATATATGAAGGAATTTGAATTGGATTATTTTCATACAATAATGATTTTTTTTGTTATTTCTTGTTTGTTGTTTATGAATTTGCCACAAATTTTGTAAGATGAAGGTGTAATATGAGATAGCGTCATACCTTTTTCATGGCTCCGTATCTGAATAAACACAGGAAGCTTCGGCTCGGCTCGGGTGCCACCATAGCAAGTTGCTTGCTGTGGAGACACTCAACAGGAGGGAGGGGCCAGGAGCACTGAAGAAGGACCCGAGAAGAAGAGGATCGGGGCTGTTCTGTGCAAATCCACTGCACAGAGCAGGTAAGTATAACATGTTTGTTATTTTTAACAAAAAAAAACGAAAACAAAACTTTAGTATCACTTTAACCACCTGACATCCAGCCATAGCCGAATGACGGCTACAGTGCGGATGTCAATTCCCGGGAGGCCGTCATATGACAGCCTCCCCTTTCCTCGCTCCCCGTGCGCGCTCACGAGCGTGCATCGGGGAAATTCTGTGTTGGCCGTGTCCCTTGGACACAGCCAATCACAGATCGCTGTAAATGGCCAATCACAGCGGCCATTAACAGCGCGATCGCCATGGCCAATGAGCGATGATCTCAAATGTAAACATTTGAGATCATCTCTCATTGCCGGCTCGCTCTCCTCACACAGAGACAGCATGTGAGGAGAGAGAGAAACTGTCAGCGATCTGTGAGTGTTGCAAAAACGTTTTTACAGTGCCTACAGTGCCCATCAGTACAGTGCCCATCAGTACAGTGCCCCATCAGTACAGTGCCAACCTGTGCCAATCAGTGCCAATCGGTGCCCACCTGTGCCAATCGGTGCCCACCTTCCTGCCCAGCGGTGATCAGTGTCCATCTGCACATCTGCACAATCAGTGCCCACCTGTGCCACCTCATCAGTGCCCATCTGTGCCACCTCATCAGTGCCCATCTGTGCCGCTCCATCTGTGCCGCCCCATCAGTGCCCAGCTGTGCCACCTCATCAGTGCACATCTGTGCCATCTCAGTGCACATCTGTTCCACCTCATCAGTGCCCACCTGTGCCACCTCATCAGTGCCCACCTGTGCCACCTCATCAGTGCCCACCAGTGCTACCTCATCAGTGCACATCTGCACATCTGTTCCACCTCATCAGTGCACATCTGTTCCACCTCATCAGTGCACATCTGTTCCACCTCATCAGTGCCCCTCTGTGTCACCTCAGTGCCCATCTGTGCTCATCAGTGCCGCCTCATCAGTGCCGACCTGTGCCGCCTCATCAGTGCCCACCAGTGCCACCTCATTAGTGCTCTTCTGCACATCTGTTCCACCTCATCAGTGCACATCTGTTCCACCTCATCAGTGCACATCTGTTCCACCTCATCAGTGCCCCTCTGTGCCACCTCAGTGCCCATCTGTGCTCATCAGTGCCACCTCATCAGTGCCCATCAGTGCAGGCTTAGCAACCATGTCCAAAAGAAGCTTTTCCGCCGAGGGTGCGTACCAAATACTGTCCCAGGCCGACAGGAGCAACGGGGAGCTCTCTTTTTCGGATTCCCTTTCCGACTCCGATTCTGAGTCGGACATAAATTATGAGCCAGTCCTGAGTAGTGGAACACTGAGTGACTCAGAGGAGGAAGATATTCGGGCCACCAAACGAAGGCGTTCTGGTGAGGAGGCAGTGGCATCTACCAGCACCGCAGTGCCATCCACTAGCATGGCAGTCCCATCCACCAGCACTGCAGTGGCATCCACCAGCCCTGCAGTGCCATCCACCAGCACCACAGTGCCTCGGCAAGAAAGGCCAAGGACCCATACCAGCCTTCCCTATGCCCTGCAGAACCCCTTGTGGCTTCCTCCTAATTCAGGAGAAGCCAACATTCCCCCTTTCACTGCCCAGCCAGGAGTCCAGGTGGACACGGAGAATTTTTCCCCAATAAACTTTTTTAATTTAATTTTTACCAAGGACATGCTGTCAAATATTGTGGCCCAGTGCAACCTTTATGCACAGCAATTTATTTTGAATAATCCAATGTCCTACTATGCCCGTCCCTATGAGTGGAGAGACCTAACGGTGGAGGAGTTGAAGGTTTTTTTAGGGCTCACATTTAATATGGGACTCACAAAAAAAAACACTTTGATGTCCTATTGGTCAACCCACCCCATCCACCACATGCCAGTATTCTCCAAGGTAATGCCCAGAAACAGATACCTCATGGTAATGAGGTTTCTTCATTTCAATGACAATACCCAGTGCCCTCCCCGAAATGACCCAAACTATGACAGGCTTTTCAAAATTCGGCCACTTTTAAATTATTATTCTGCAGTATTCCCCCAGCTGTTTACCCCGGACCAAAACATATGTGTGGATGAGTCCCTTGTTAAGTTTAGTGGCAGACTTAAAATAAAACAATATATTCCCAGTAAAAGGGCCCGCTATGGGGTGAAGGTATACAAATTATGTGACCGAGTCACAGGTTACATATATGCCTTCAAAGTGTACGAAGGGAAGGACACCCAGCTGCAACCCCCTAATTGCCCAGACTACTTGGGATCAAGCGGGAAAATTGTTTGGGACCTCATATACCCCCCCTACTGGAGAAAGGCTACCACCTGTATGTAGACAACTTCTACACATCTCTGCCCCTGTTCCACAACCTTCACGGGAAGAAGATGCCTGCATGTGGTACCGTAAAAAAGAACAGGAAGGGCTTTCCTCAAAGTCTGGTCAATAAGAAATTGAGAAAAGGAGAAACGGCAAGTCTACGAAACAACGAGATTTTGGCAGTGAAGTGGAGGGACAAAAGAGATGTCTACATGTTGTCTTCAATCCACGATGATACCTTCATGGAAATCCCCAGAAGAAATGGCCCCATACAGAAACCTAAATGCATCTATGATTACAATTTGTTTATGGGGGGAGTCGACTTGAATGACCAGATGCTGGAACCGTACCTTGCCACAAGACGGACATACCATTGGTATAAAAAAGTCGCAATTTATTTTTTTCATTTGGCCATCTACAATTCATATGTAATTTATCGTAACTCCACCCAAAACCCCAAACGCTTCCTTGGCTACCAGGAGGAAGTTTTCACTGCCCTTATATTCCCGAACGGCCCACCAGAAAATATCCGATCAGATGTTCTAAGTCGACTCTCCAAACGCCACTTTCCCGATAAAATCCCTCCCAAACCAACAGGCCAACGACGGCAAAAAAAATGTAAGGTGTGTACCAGAGCAGGATTCAGAAGAGACACATCTTTTTATTGTACACAATGTCCTTCTGAACCAGGCCTCTGCATAGGTGAATGTTTTCGCTGTTACCATACTTCACTAAATTATTAGTGAAGTATGGTAAACGTAAGCCTTCGTTCCTGCAATTTACCCTCACACCCCTTATGCCACTGCCTCCTCTGTAACTGACCCTGGCTTGTTATTTGACCAAGCTTCTGCCTAACGATTCTGTACATACCTCTGCCTGATCTGGAACTGACCCTGGACTGTTATTCGACCATGCTTCTGCCTAATGATTCTGTACATACATCTGCCTGATCTGGAACTGACCTTGGACTGTTTGACCATGATATTTGCCTGCCTCTTGGACTGATCTTGTACCCTGATACTGGACTAGTGGGATTCAACACAGGGTTCTCACATATGTGAGGGGCTCCAGAATTGTTTTTCTGGATGAAGAAAACATTTTTTTTTGTTTTCTCAATCCTAGATTAGGGTCTGGAGACTCGGAGGCTTCAAAGAGATTTGGGTGGGAGAAGCCTCTACCCCTGTCCCCATTCTGTCCTGAACGAGGCCCTACTTCTGCCTGTAGGACTTACTGCCGTCATGCCTCTGCCTGTCGCTCTGACCACACCACATGTTCCTGCCTACTACCAGGACCAATATTTATGGCACTTCTGACAATATCTCTGCCTGCACTGACCCTGGACTTTATATGGACAGTAACCCTGCCTGCTTCCTGGACAATTGTGTTCGCCGCTGCTGACCAAGTCCCTGCCTGCTGCCTGGACCAGTGCTATCCTCCTGTGTACAACTGTGCTACTACAACCACAGGTAATCTTTTGTTTACGCTTTGCTCAGCATAATGTATTTTGGGGTGTAATTCTTGGTATGTGCATGCTATGTGTCCCTGGAACACCTGACGGTATGCCTTGCATGTTGGATCTCTGTATGTGGCCAGGCTGTGTAGAAGTCTCACACATGTGGTATCACCATACTCAGGAGGAGTAGCAGAATGTATTTTGGGGTGTCATTTTTGCTATCCAAATGCTATATGTTGGAAATATCTTATAAACGGACAACTTTGTGTAAAAAAAATGCGTTTTCATTTTTTTCCACATTTTCCAAAAACTTCTGGAAAAAAATGAACCATTAAAAAGACTCATTATGCCTCATAGATTATACGTTGGGGTGTTAGCTTTCCAAAATGGGGTCATTTTGTGGGTGTTTCCATTGACCTGGTGCTCCAGGGCCTTCAAAAGTGTAATAGATGGTTGAGAAATGTGATGTGTAATTTATGCTCCTAGAACACCTGATGGTGCTCCCTGCATGTTGGGCCTCTGTATGTGGCCAGGCAGTGAGAAAGTCCCACACATGTGGTATCGTAATACTCAGGAGGAGTAGCAGAATGTATTTTGGGGTGCCATTTTTGCTATCTAAATGCTATGTGTTGGAAATATCTTATAAACGGACAACTTTGTGTAAAAAAAAAATGCATTTTCATTTTTTTCCACATTTTCCAAAAACTTCTGGAAAAAAATAAACCATTCAAAAGACTAATTATGCCTCATAGATTAAAAAAAATCTCATTTTTGTAAAGAATTGTGGGAAAAAAATACAACTTCAAATAACTCACCATGCCTTTAACTAAATACATTGAAATGTCTACTTTCCAAAAAGGGGTTATTTGGGGGGTATTTGTACTTTCCTGTCTTGTTAGGGTCTCAGGAAATGAGATAGGCCACCAGTACATCAGATGTGATAATTTTTTTATGATTTGCACCATAGCTTGAAGACTCTAAAACTTTCACACAGACCAAATAATTTCCACAAATTTTTGGTTATTTTTACTAAAGATATGTAGCAGTATAAATTGTGCCCAAAATTTATGAAGAAAAATTACTAATTTGCAAAATTTTATCACAGAAATTAAGAAAAATTCTTTTTTTTTTCAAAATTTTCAGTCTTTTTTCATTTATAGCGCAAAAAATAAAAAACCCAGAGGTGATCAAATACCACCAAAATAAAGCTCTATTTGTATGAAAAAAAGGACAAAAAAACATATGGGTACAGTGTTGCATGACTGAGTAATTGTCATTCAAAGTGTGAGAGCACTGAAAGCTGAAAATTGGTCTGGATAGGAGGGGGGTTTAAGTGCCCAGTAAGCAAGTGGTTAAGCTGATCATGCACTGTTAGCTTTTTTTCATTCAGCCCACTGGCATGGTGGACAAAGATGACCACACACTCATCAATCGGGGATGGGGAAGCGAAATTCATCAAGTCCCTGCTGAACTAGCTGAATTCCGGTCAGTGTATGACCATCTTTAAGGTGAGGCAGTGGCAGGATCACCAGGTATAATTTTTATCAAAGCTGCAGTTTTGATGACATTAATATGTGGGATTTTAGTGATTTGGTACACATACCTTAAAGTGGTTCTAAAGGTTTGATTATTTTTGCTTTAAAATAATAAACACAATGGGGTACCTTTACTAAAGCTGGTACACTTAGAATCTGGTAGCTGTGCATAGTAGCCAATCAGCTTTTAACCGCAGGTTGTTAAAATTAGGCTTTGGCTATAAAAACTGGAAGCCGATTGGTTTCTATGCAGAAGTGAGCCTGATTTTGCACTCTCCAGCTTTAGTAAATAAACCCCATTATACTTACCTGCTCTGTGCAATGGTTTTGCGCAGAGCAGCCCCAATCCTCCTCTTTTCGGATCCACTGCCAGAGCTTCTGGCCCCTCCCCCTTGCCAAGTGCACCCAAAGCTAGCTGCTTGCTCTGGGAGCACTCGTGCATGCTTGCTCCTGAGCTGCCTCTGTGTCTCTAAGGATGTGCTTGACAGCAATGGGAGCCAATGAGGAGGCAGATACCCAGGAGAGCAGCCGTTCTTGTGTGCACATCGCTGGATCAGGATTAGGCTCGGGCTCAGGTAAGTATTAGAGGGGCGGTGGGGGGAGCTGAACACAAAAGGTTTTTTACCTTCATGCATAGAATGCATAAAGGTGAAAAAAAAATCCTTCACACTTTACAACCACTTTAATCCATATGTTCTCCTAGAATTGATGTTGTGACCTCCAAGACAAATGACCTGGCTGTGAAAGTCTAAACAAAAGGCTTATATTAGCCCTCCCTAAATAAGGACTAAATGTATCAGGATTGGGCACTGCAACTAAGAAAAAGTATCTTCAGATCTGAAAACAAATTCTGCTGTCCAAACTAATAATTGCAGTCTAAATGAACAAGAAAGACACATGGATGATTATACCACTAAAAATGCTAAAGATCAAATGTATGGTACCTAGTAAGTAAGTGGTAACACAAGGACCTTAGACCAGACAAGAAAATGAATTTCATTGCTCGAGGCAAATAGTATTTACAGAAATCAAAATGTCACTGCCAATTATTCCAAATATGGCTGCTTGCCTTAATATAGATTGAACTAGTATATCACTAAGCTGCAATGACCATGATAGAAGACAGTGTGGTGGACAGCTGATGATAACAGACAGCCTGGCAAATGCCATGATTTATACTACAGTATATAAACAAATGAGCTATAATGCTTTTATCTGTTGTGATAGAATGACAGCATTTTAATTATAAACATAATTCCCCATCTATGGATGATAATAAATAAGTTTAATGATAACAGCCATTGCTATTTTTGCCCATAGTACATACTGATTTTTACTGTCAGCCCACCTTCAGGCAGTTGTCCCTTGAATAGGTATCCCTTGTCAAAGGTCTCTTTTTTATATCCAACAAAGAAACATAGAGCAGCATATAAAATGGTTCTAAGCACAGCTGAAGTCTTAAATATCTAAGTACCATTTCTCCGTAGTGAATAACATTCCAGAGGAGATAAAAAATTCATACGCATCGATGATGTGGTTGAGTTTTTGCCTTGAGGCCAAATTCTATTCAGCGTACAACAGATATATAACAGATAAGAGACAATGTCATTTTAACTGACTAAAATCAAGATTCTTTAATACATGCAAATTACTTTGTAAATTGGAAGTGTTCTTTGAAAAGCTTAAATTGAAAGACATTTGTATTGTCTGTCGAGAATAATGATTTAAAATTTAGAATTGAACAGAGCTTCAGTCGTTCCGCAGTGATGGTACCTTTCGACCCTAAAACTGATTAGAAGAATCCTATGAATTTTTACATTTTTACTGGGTGTTGATAGTGACACCAGACAATGGGTCAGCGAGGTCAGCGTCTGTTTAAAATACATGCAATATACTTACCATTACCTTCTCCATTGGAATCTTAACTTTTTTACTTTTTTTGCCAATGAGATCTTCAAGCAGTGTTAAACCCAAAAGCAAATATTTATTGCAGCTTACCAATTCTTAGATGTGATGGTTGCATTTGTTTTCTTTCTTTGGGCTTTCTTTCTTTTATTTTCACTTGGTGATCATGCTGCTGGCACTGTTGTTTTTAACAGAACAGGCTATCCTGCAGATGTAGGAGTTAGTGGGTTGAGACAAACCATTTACCTCTGACAGAGGTGCTTACAATGGTCAGATTTTATTTATGTAAAATCTTTATCTCAAAAGGAAAAACAACTGTTGCTGTAACTGCTAGTAAGTGTTAGCTGGAGTTTGCCTTCAATATGTTAGTGTATCTAAATCTGCTATTACACCTAACATTCCTCTTTCTCCAGATTAAAAATTCTGCTGTCCAAAGGTGTCTGTGATTCTCCTTCAGCGAGATTTAACACACCTGCTCCCCATTCACACCTGAGACCTTGTAACACTAATGAGTCACATGACAGCGGGGAGGGAAATTGGCTAATTGGGCCCAATTTGGACATTTTCACTTAGGGGTGTACTCACTTTTGTTGCCAGCGGTTTAGACATTAATGGCTGTGTGTTGAGTTATTTTGAGGGGACAGCAAATTTACACTGTTATACAAGCTGTACGCTCACTACTTTACATTGTATATACATATATACAAATGTTTTGCCTTACATTTATATTTTTAACTCAATGAGTTGTTTAAACAGGTAAGGATTCTCAGAAACTTTAGGCTCGGTTCACATATATGCGAATTGGATGTGTCTTGAACCGTATCCGATTAATCTGATGACATGTGAACCGAAGCGACTTTCTATGGAGTCGGTTGACATATGTCAGGTGACCCATAGTGTTTTTGTGTGCTGCTCAGGCTCAGCTGATATGGGGTATGCATGTGAATTCCTTCGTATCCGCCGCTGGGAGTGCTGGCAAGGGATGGAGCCCATCCTGACTCCTATAAAAATAAATATAGCGCTCACAAACATAATAAGAGAAAATTTGTTGACCAAAAAGACAGTCCAAAATACAATAGGTGAAAATAAAGTCCAAATAACGTGACTAAATGTGCTCCAATCCAAAGTGAAGGAAATATAAGGTGCTTCAGAGAAATTCAGGTGTGCAACACCCCCTCATGTATCCCCACTCACTATTTAAAGCAAAAGGAGCTGTGGGTGTAAAAATTCCTGGCGTGCGTTCCACAGGATTGGAAGTGACGTCAGTGATACCGGAAATAGTTGACGCTATTTCCAGTATCACTGACGTCACTTCCGGTCCTGTGGAACGCACGCCAGGAACGACATTTTAACACCCACAGCTCCTTTTTGAGGCTTGTTTTGTCTCACTTGTTGTAAGTACCCACTCCCTTCTTTAATAAAACCTTTTAAATGGTACTTCACTATCACTTTACTTCTGTTTTTACTTCTGGGTACCTGCTGTGTTCTGGCTGAATAACTCTTTAAAAGATTTCCAGATCTGAAGGCATATCACCTTATCCGCCATCCCAGGATTCTTTACCAAGCTTTAAATGACCCACCAGACTGAAAAGCTGGGGGTCGTTCTGATTTGGTGAATGGGGATACATGAGGGGGTGTTGCACACCTGAATTTCTCTGAAGCACCTTATATTTCCTTCACTTTGGATTGGAGCACCTTTAGTCACTTTATTTGGACTTT
This sequence comes from Aquarana catesbeiana, assembly GCF_042186555.1. Taxonomy (NCBI): domain Eukaryota; kingdom Metazoa; phylum Chordata; class Amphibia; order Anura; family Ranidae; genus Aquarana; species Aquarana catesbeiana. Next base: position 193,330,305 of record NC_133327.1, read on the forward strand.
ATTTTCACCTTTTGTATTTTGGACTTTCTTTTTGGTCAACAAATTTTCACTGATTGTGTTTGTGAGCGTTATATTTATTTACATATGTTTTTCAAGTGATTAGCACTTTGTGTATAGCAGCTGCAATTTTTTTGTTGTTTGATACACCATTAGCGCGAGCGTATATATTTAGTATATATATTTTCACATCCTGACTCCTAGCTGTAGCTCAGGGAAGAGAAAATAGGTGATCTCCGATGCTGCACATCCCTGTAGTCTTATAGTGGACACGTTTCGCTCAGCCCCCGGAGCTTAATCAACAAAAATTGATGCCCGGGGTGGCAGAGCGCAATGCATTGGAGGCGTGGCCTGGTTGAAGTCCAGGCTGAGATTGCCACTCTTATTACCATTATAGGACTACACAGATTTACGACATTGGGGATCATCTCTTTTCACATATGTCCGGGCCAGCCGCAGTCCGTGAGTCCTGTACGTTTTTCAGTCCCATTCAGGTGCAATTTCAAATACAAATTTGCACCTCAACTGCTAAACGAAACTGCACCAGACTCCTTCTAAAAATTGCAGTTAAACTGTGGCCGGACATATGTGAACCGAGCCTTAATGAATTGTTATACCAAGGGCAGCATCAGTAATTGCGAATTCCAAACCTTTTATTATTTTATTTATGAGTGGCTAGAAAAGTAATAATTGAGGACTGTGCCTATCAACTGTAATTCTTGCTGTGCTAAACTGTTACGTATATTTGTTATTCCTAGTCTAAGGATGTGGGTATGCTTTTATGTTTTTTTTTTTCCAGCTTCCTTATCTCTCAATTTCCTAATCTTAAGGGTCATACCCCAAGCAGCATTATACTGTATAGTAATTATTTATCATTTACAATCCTTCAGGAAATGGGTTAAGTTCACCTTATTATACAGTACTTTTATTTTAATCAACCCACTTCTTTAATCTCCGGGGATCCAACAACACTTTTAAAAATAAATTAAGTATCTAATATATCCTGTGCTGTGTAGAACCACACAAATGAATTGTATGCATTAGTGTCTTCAGTATTTAGCTAATTGTTTGCTTAGGTTACTTCTTAAAATGGTAACATTATGTGGATTTATAAATAAAACAGTAACATTACATGCAAATCAAGCATGTCACATTCAATGTATTGTCATTGTAATTGGTTTAATTGATTGGGCATTTCATTGAGGAGTACCTGTCTTGTTTAAAATTCTTGCAGGAAAAGGAGTGACCACAAAAACACAAATATTGAAACGTATCTATGGTCAAAATGTAAAATCATTAATTCATTTCCCCTTTGCTGTTCAAGTAGGCACTGCTGTGTCACAGAATTCACCCAGCCTGTCTTCTGAACTACAGAGGTTCTGAGAGGAGGAGTTTCAGGAGGCAAAGTCAGTACAGGAATCACTGCTTGCAAGCAGCACAGTACCATGGGATATGTAGTCCCAAAGATTATTGTTTGTATTGTTATTACTATGCTGATGTTATAAAGTAAAAGTGTATGCTCTGAATATAGAACTCTATTGAAAGTAAATGGTGTTTTAAAAGCCATTTTTTCAGGTTTAGGATAGAGTATGGACTGGTTAAACCCCTGTTACTTTTTTTTTTCTTTTGGTATCTTTGTCCCATTGGGGAGAGTTTTCCTAAATTCTTGAAACAGATACACAACAGGAAATGAAAGGACATCTCTTTCTCTTTCTAAGATCAAATACTTTCTTAGACTGTTGTCACCCGAAAAGGTGTGTCCAAGATTTTTACTTCACCTCCCATTGTGGTCACCAGAAAATGTGCATTTTCCATCATGTTTATATATATATATATATATATATATATATATATATATATATATATATATATAAAAATATATATATATATATTAAATAAAAAGGGTGAATCTCCCCAGTGGGGGTAGAGAAAACAGTAAAACCTGACAAGTGTTCTAACACCTTATTGCTCTATCCAAAATTGTTGATAGCTTAGCATATATATATATATATATATATATATATATATATATATATATATATATATATATATATATATATATATATATATATATATATATATATAGTTTAGACATACTTCAAGGTAATGTTTCAAATCTCAAGCCAATTTACAAGGTAAAATGTAATAGATTTATGTTCTAAAAATCCAGGACCTAATTTTCTGGTCTCAGAGAACCTCTGCTAAAAATTACTATATCTACAACTCATGATACATTAGTGTGATGGTCAGTGGGAAGTGCTGCTTACACTTGTGGTCTTTGGGAAGAATTACCCCCTTACAGATAGATTAAAAGATCAGGTGTCAGTGGGAACTTATCTGAGAGACAGTAATTTCTCAAGGAACCCCCAGCAACCTTTGGAGGAACCCTATTAGTCCACAGATGCCTGGCTGAGAAACCTTTATCTAGTTTGTAAATATGTTGTTTCCTTATGCTTGTATAGACATCTGAATGATCTATTGTGTGATCCCTAGAAATGTTCAAATTGTGTATGTTTTCAAAAGAAATGTTGGCTGTAAATGTAGATACATAAGCAAAACAGTGATAACTGGAGACAGCTATAGTTAAAGTATATGTAATCCCAATTACTAAAATATCATTCAAGTTTTAACATGTTAATGTAGTTTCAAAACTCATATAAAATATTTTTAAATCTGCAGCTTTTATTACAATAATACCTGGTGATTCTGCTATTGCTGTTATGGGGTGACAGCGCTCTATCCCTGTCTTCCTATTGTGATCTGGCATTGTCACCCTGTCATATGACTGTTCCAAAACACATTGCTCAGTTATGGTCCACTGCTGTCACTATAAGGAAAACTGCCCTAAAAATTGCTACACAGCCATTGCTGGAGGGTATGTACTGTATATTCACTTAAGCTCTGGCAGATTTTAGTCCTTCTATGACCAGGCCTTTATTTTGCTTTTTGCCATTGCACTATTTTAACTGGCAATTGTGCAGTCATACAACGCTGTACTCAAACAAAATTTATATAATTTTTTTTCGCACAAATTGAGCTGTCTTTTGATGGTATTTGATCACCACTTTTTTTTTTTTTTTTTATTATATAAATGAAAAAAAGACCAAAAATTAAAAAAACAAAAAAGAAACAATATTTTTTTCTTTCTGCCATAAAACATATACAATTAAAAAAATAAAAAAAATAACATTTCCTTTTAAATTAAGGCCAAAATTTATTTTGCTACATGTCTTTGGTATAAAAAAATCCCAATAAGCATATATTAATTGGTTTGCGTGAAAGTTATAGCTTCCACAAATGACGGTATATATACTGGAATTTTTATTTACCTTTTTATACTAATAGTGGCGGTGATCAGTGACTTATAGCAGGACTGTGATAGTGTGGTGTGCAATCTTACACTAACTGACATTGGAAACTGGCTAATTGACACTGACATCACCACTGACACTAATACAGTGATCAGTGCTAATAATATATACTGTCACTATACTAATGACGCTGACTGAGAAGGGGTTAACATCTAGAGGCAACCAAAGTGTTAACTGTGTGCCTAATGTGTAAAGTTTTCTGCTTTTATTAAGCAATGTGACTGTTTTTACTCCCTGCTTTGCAGAGAGAAAAAATTGAGTGAGGAGTGAGGAGGAGAAGAATTGTGTCCCCTCTGTGTGGCTTTCAGGTACTCTTGCAAATGGGCTCAATGGTGGGAGGTTAAATGTGGTACCCAAATGGCTGGTGTTTTTGCCACACTTGATCTGCTTGTGGCAGAGATTGCAAATTGCAACGGTGAGATTGGCTGCACATGTGCTAAAAAAGGCCCAGACAGCTGAGCTGTGGGAAGTGGGCCGGGAGATAAGAGCTCAACATTCTGATGGAATAGGGTGACTGCTCTCTACTCTTCCATGATGCCTGCCTCTGGAGGACATCCTGCCCCATTGGGGTTGTGCCTACCCCTCACTTTCCTCCTCTGCTCTATCCGGCACCGAAGTTGCGTCAGTGACCTCATCATCCTTGTCCCCTGCATCCTCATAATGTAGCCAAGTTGGCAATACGCTGCGGCTAGGAGAACAATTTGTTGTTTAGCAGTGTTCTCCCCTCTCTGTAGGCTCATGTTACTCCCTTCCTCTAGTCTACCTCAGAACCAACATCAGAATCAAGTAATGTCTGTGCATCCTCAAAAAGCAAGTGGCTTAAGCTGTGTTCAAATAATTCAGCTGACTCCTCCATGAATGATGCTGGGGCTATGGCAGGAGTAGCTGTGTACAAGGAGGCAGAATAAGCCGCTCTGGCAGCTGCGGTGAACTGCGCACTAGTGTCAGCTTGGGTCATAGAGGATGAGGATGATTTTGATTGGAAGCAAGGAGAAGCATTTTCTTCTGGTTGAGATTGTGATGACAGAGAAGGAGTAAGCTGCGGTTGGCAAATCAGGTTGGGTGCGCTGCACATTTTGCAGAATATTTTTCTGGTGAGTTCGAAATTCACTAGAGGATGTGGTGAGGTCACACATTGGAAGATTGATTCTTGATCGGACATGGTGGTGGTAGATGATACTTTTTCACTGTCATTACATTTTTTGGCAGACTATTATTGTCTCACTAACGGGGCATTTGATTATTAGAGGGGAGGAGCTGAGCCTGTGACATCACGCAGCCACAGTGGTGAGCAGGCGGACGCAATTGAATTGCATTGAGCTGTTTTTGAATGAATATCCTGTAAATGTGTTTTATTGGGGCATTTTAATAAATGTTACAAGCGGAGAGCACTATGTATCCTCTATTTATTGTTGCATGATTGTGAAGCCATATCCTAAGAGGAATATCGAGTGATATTATTGGTGTGGAGGAAGGAGAGAAGCAGTAGCTGTAAATAAGAGGGATCATTATCGTGATCCACCTGACCCCCTTGGGAAGCTACTCATTTGAAAGTGGATATAGAGTAGCGGGTCGGATTTGGAAGAGATGAGACCATAGCTGAATGAAAATAAAGGAATTGTTTCTGAGACCATCTGACTCTTATTTGAGGTGAGGTGATGGTGTGCACATAGGATCATTATCTGTAGAAGACGCGAGAAGCACAGTGGTGGATGATACATGAACTAGAATTCACAATAATCAAGCACAGAAATTGATTTTCACCTATATGAACTTAATAGATTTGAATATATATATTGTAGTTTTTAATTCACTATTCATTATGATTACACATTTTTTCACATGAGGCACTTAATCTTATCAATTATTTGGTTATTATTGGTCACTGTTTTGTATATTCTTACTTACTAAGATTATTTTTATGTCGCATTTTTTTCACACATTTATTTGATTTGTGGTTTAATATTAATGACTCATATGCTTAAATGACCACAATAAAAAATATAATAATTGAAGCATAAGCAGCGCTCATCTGGTGTATTTCACACCTTACTTTCAAAAAGTTCAAAATTTTTCCACCATGTGATAGGTGAGTCCAATAATTAACCTCCTCCACTGAGGGTCCTTTGAGGATATCAAGGGTATATGAATACGCAAAAGCCTTCACCACACCTCGTGAAAATCACTCCCGTCAAAATTTGCACTCACCAGATCCTCAAAATTCATACGCCTTTGGTCATATCTTTGTCCTCATAGAGTCACGCTATATTAGGGTGCTCCACCAGTCTCAGTATCTTGTGACAAAGGAAAAACAGACCTCATAGCGTAATCCTGTTAAAACATTTTTTCCCATAAAACCCCCCTTAAAATTCCACTTACAAAAAATCAAATAAAATACAGTATATATAGGGGGCGTGACCGGATGAGGACGTGAGTGTGAGTGCAGCGTCCTCTCACCTCCTATCTCCTATCCATCCTGCGGGCCTAAATTGCCGCACACTAGCCGAGGAGACCGAGCAACGGGCTGAGCTGCGGGACGCCAGTGAGAGCGGCGGGAACAGCCAGACAAAAACAAGCGGAGTAGTGTGGGGTAATAGCGGTGGTGTGTGAGATTGCCGCCGACCCCCCTCCCCTGGACGGAGACTCAGCCGGCTGGTATAGCAGAGCAGAACAGCGGTGAAGGGGGTAGAGTGAGAGGCTACCCCCCTCTGATAACAGCGGTGGCGTGAGAGGCCTCAGCCTTTTTTTTCCAGAGAGATCCCTGTCTGGAGGTGCTGGAGCTGGGACGGCGGGGGAGAAGGAGAAATATCTGACTACAATAGGGGAGACAGCAGAGATGTGAGTGGCTATTACCCCCCCCCCCTCTTAAACAGATGGCAGACAGCTTCTCAAGACTTGTGGAGACGCTGTGAGGACAACGTTTGGATTGCTGCATAGAAGCCTGCCCCTCCTCCTACCTCTTTACACCTAAAGTATTGGACGACAGGAGCCAAACATCTCTAACCCCAAGATCTGCTTGAAAGCCATATCGTGGATGAGTGAGAAACAACCAATGTACTTTATTTTTAAAAAAAAAAACGGTCCTTAACCACTGGGAGACACAGGGAGTAAAGGGCTGGGGTTTTGGACTGTGTGCTTGAATTTTTTCTTGGACTTTATTTGCCCTGTTTTCCTTTTCTTTTCTCCCTCTCCCACCTCCCCCTGTGAGTCAGAATAGATCCAATCCCTCCGTATAGTTCTATCCAGAGGGATAGAACAGATAAGCAGCGGTACAGAAATAGCCGCATCTCTTGATATTAATCCCCCTGCTCATAACATCATGCCATCACAGCGCACCACAAAGGCAAGTCAAGCAGCTGCGAAACTAGAAAAAATATGCGCATAATCCAGGCCAGGCCCCGGGCCAGACCCCCCCAAAAAATACCCTACAGAGTCAACAGGCACAATCCAATGGGCAGGCCAAGGCATCTGGGGTAAGAAAAAGCCAAGGACATAGCCAAGTACCAAAACCAACGGAGGTGAGCAGCTTAGGGGGAGGCCCTTGGGGCAGGAGGTTGAAAAGACCCTAGGGTTACTGTCTGGGGTAGGAGCCTCAGGGGAACCAGAGCTGTCACTGAAAGAGGTCTTGCAGGAAGTCAATTCTTGTAAGACCTCCCTGAATGAAATATCTGACCGGCTCAAAACTATTCAGGAAGAGCTTTGTTTAGTTAGACATGACCTTCAAAAAGCTTGAGAGAGGACTACTGCCCTAGAGGGGAGAGTGGGCCTAATGGAGGATGATCTAACCCCCCTCAAATGGGAGATGAGAGCTATAAGAGAGCAAATGATCAATCAAGAGATAAAAATGGATGAAAGGGAAAACAGGATGAGAAGAAAGAACGTACGGATTGTGGGGCTTCCTGAGCATAGTGAGGGTGCAGACCCTGTTGCTTTCTTGGAAAAATGGTTTAGAGACACACTTGGGCAGGAGTCCTTCACACCATTCTTTGCAATAGAGAGAGCACACAGGGTCCCCACTAGGCCCCCCCAGCCTGGAGCTCCCCCGAGGTCTCTGTTGGCAAAAATGTTTTATTATAAGGACAAAGTGACTATAATGCGTAGAGCTAGAGAAATGTGTAATATTCTCTATAATGGTACTAGGGTATCTATATACCCAGATTTTTCACCTGACCTCCAAAAGCGGAAAACTAAGTTTGGGGAAATAAAATGTAAATTACACCAACTGAAAGTAACATAAGCATTATTATACCCTGCAAGATTACAGGTAACTGCCCTCGTGGAGAGTATATTTTTTGACACTCCTGTAGGGGTAGTGGCTGGCAACCCATAACGTGAGACTCTAGAAGAACAGGACTGCTTTACCCAGGAACCTCGGTGATAACATGACTGAGCCTAAGTTATAATATAACACTAACATAACACTAAGGAGAAGGAAGAAGAGAGAGAAATGATTTATAATGACTTTACTTTTTTCTCCTTTTTTTTTCTTTCTTTGCACTAAGGAGATAGGGGGTGGGGGGTGTGGTGTATGGAATGAATGGAACAAAGAGCATGGTACCCCCTTTTTTTAAGGGGTACAGCAAAGTGTTTTCTTATATTGTATGTTGCATTTGCTTTTTTGTTTTTTAGGAGGGGGAGTCAGGGAAAGGGGCGGGTTGAAATAAAAAATAACGACATTGATAATATTTAAAATGATGGGTGTATGGGTAGGTCACAATAGAAGGTCCCAATCCAAACCTAGTAAGGTAGTGAGAGAGGAATGTGGGAGAAGTAGATGGTATGATTGGATTGCTTGGTATGTAAGTCTTAGTATGTATGCAAGGTTCAGGGAAAAATGTATGAAACACATTAATAATAATAATGTTTTCTACAAGCAACACTTGGTCACTAAGATATCACAGGAAAAATGCACGAATAAGAATTGGCATGGGTTAGTAAAGGAAAGGAAATCACACAATGTTTTTATAAAATTTGAACATCAATGAATAGGGGTACACAGACAAAAAAAAAATGTTATGCTCTTGGAATGTTAGAGACTTGGGAGACCCAGGGAAAAAAGCTGCAGTCTTGTCAGTGGCAAAAATATACAGGGCCACACTCCTGTGTCTGCAGGAAACACATCTCCCCAATATCTCCATACCCAAATTGGGGTGGGGAGACTTTCGACCACAATATAATTCGGTTCACACCTCCTTTTCTAGGGTGGTGAGTATTTTGATTAAATCAGGGGTAATGTTTAATTGTATGCAAAGTAGGATTGATGAATTATATATTTTTTTATTTTGCAAGAATAGAACATTCATATTGGCCAATGTGTATATCCCACCCCCCTTTAATACCACGATTTTGCGTAGCTTGGTGGAGTTTGTGCTGGATAAGCCGGATGTCCCGGTGTTAGTCAAGGGGGACTTTAACATGGTCATGGACCAGAAACTTGACAGGTTCCCCCAGGGGGCACAACGGGGAGGTACAATGGATGACTGACTGTCCCAATTTTTGGGAGAGATGGGTCTGAAGGACATTTGGAGAATACCGAAGTCCTGGCGATACTCGTGCTTTTCCAGGACACACTCCACATTATTGAGGATTGATTTAATTCTAGGGAACGAGGAGGTGATGCCTGTAGTAAAAAATCTTATGTCTATATGTCAAGAGGCCTTTCGGATCACTTCCCGGTGACAGTTTAATTGGAAATAGGGGAGGGTAATCATTTGCAGGAGTGGAGAATAAGCCCCTTTTGGATGGAACTTGTGTGAGAACCACAGGAGGTATTGAGGGAGGCCTTAAGGGAATTTGTTGAACTGAATACAGGTACAGCCCCGGAGGGGGTAGTATGGGATACACCGAAGGCTTTTCTCTGAGGTATAGTGATACAACAAATATCAAAAATCAAAAAACAATCCAAGGAATGGGAAAAACTGGCCGGAGAGAGAAGAACAAAACATTAGACCAATCGGTATTATGGAAGGGTGCTGCTTCCTGAGCTGATGAGAGTCCTAAATTGGTCAGCGATGAGGGGAGAACTCCCCTCATCTATGATGGAATCCACTATAATAGTGATACCTAAGGAGGGAAAAGATCCACTTAACCCTGCCACATATAGACCCATTTCCTTACTAAACTCAGACATAAAGATCTTAGAAAAGGTCTTGGCGGCTAGACTAAAGTTATATGGAAACTCGTCCACCCCGATCAATCAGGACTTATACCCGGCAGGTCCACTAGTACAAACATAAGACAGGTATATTTGAATCTTCAGGTTTCAACGGACGAGGGTGGAAGAAGGGCCATTCTTTCTTTAGACACCGCCAAGGCCTTTGATAGTTTAGAATGGAAATATCTCTGGAGAGCCCTAAAAGAATTTCAATTTGGACCGATTTTTATTAAATGGGTAAAAATGCTGTACAAAACACCTGAGGCGAAAGTAAAAGTGAATAATGAGCATTCTGACAATTTTCGATTGATGAGTGGGATGAGACAGGGGTGTCCTTTGTCCCCCCTCCTCTTCGCCCTCGCGATCGAACCATTGGCTATATCCCTTAGGTCCTCCCCTGGGATAAAGGGGTATAAACGAGGGGAGGTGGAGGAAAAAGTAGTATTATATGCGGACAATCTCCTTTTACTACTTGGAGATAAGCAGAACTCTCTAAAAGAAACTATGGAAAATCTTAAAAACGTTGGTCAATTCTCTGGACATATTATAAATTGGGAAAAATCTACACTTTTGCCAGTGGACCCCTTAGAAAGCTCTTTACCCCAAGAGGCTGCACAGATACAAATATGAATCAAATAAAATAGCTAGGCATAAACATCTCTAGAGACCCTAAACAATACATTGTGGATAATGTTGTCCCATTGTTAACTAAATTTAAAGGGAAAACTAACATTTGGAAAAAACTCACTATCTGCGGCAGGCCGCTGCAACTTAATCAAAATGATATGGATGCCGCAGTTGTTGTATGTTCTACACAACTCTCCAGTGTGGATGTACAAAAAATGGTCCCAAAAGACAGACACTATATTTAGAGAATTAATCTGGAAGGTGGGCTTGGCAAGAATCTGTTTAATCACTTTACAACTACCAAAACAGGAAGGGGAGTCACACTCCCACATCCTTTTAGTTACTTCTTGGCATCGCAACTCCAGCACGTGGGAGGTTGCAATACTGAGGAGGGAGAACCGGACAGGAAGATGCTCCTACAAAACATTCCGCATAAATCACTGGTGAAAATAATGGAGGCAGGATCCTTTCCGCGTGGGCTTCCTACCCTAGATCTAATGATTAGAGTTTGGGAAGCAGTAAAGAAAATACTGGGGTATAGAGGACTCACAAAGTACACTCCCCTATGGAAAAATAGCAAGCTGGGGGAAGTGCAGAAGATGGAGATAATACAGGAATGGGAAAGACGAGGAATAAATTACATCACCCAGCTCTACCAAGAAGGAAAATTTAAAATCCTTCCAGGAATTGAGAGAACAATACGCAATTCCGAATAAATCCTTCTTTAGATACTTGCAGGTTAGACATGCACTGATAGAACAGTTCAGAGGGAGAACATTAGAACGGAGTAAGATACCTCCGCTTCAGAAAGTTATTAGTGCAAAAACATTGAAAGGTTTAAAATCTAAAGTCTATCCAAGTATATATAAGGGGAGTCTGGGAGGAATAAAAGTCTCGTCACATAGGAAGAAATGGGAAAGAGATGTGGGAAGTATATCTGAAGTACAATGGGAAAGTAACTTGCCCCATTGGTCTTACTGTCTCCATCCCAGAGGATGTCACACTTATTTCTATTATATAGAGTTTATTAAACTCCATATAAGCTTTTTCTGTTCGGCCAAAGACTAGATGCTAGCTGCCCCAGGTGCGGAAAGGCAGAGGGGGATATGATCCACATGTTTTGGAGATGCCTGAAGCTATTCCGCTATTGGAGGGAGGTAGTGGGAATTATAGATCAGGTATTTGAAGTCTCTATAGATATGGAAGCCAGGTTATGTGTGCTGGGCTGGCTAGAGGGAGAAGGCAAACCAGGAAATACTCAACTTGCAATCTTGAGATGTTTATTCCAGCAAGGAAACTGATTGCTCAAAGATGGCAATCTCCCACACCTCCGTCCAGCAGAGAGTGGGAACAAGGCATGAATGTGGTTATCTTGAAGGAAAGAATGTCATATATTAGTCAAGGTGCTCTCAATAAATTTGATAAGATCTGGAAACTGTGAGGGGAGGAAAAAAGAACATAAATAGCTAAAGAGATGATAGAGCAGGAAGAGGGAAAGGGAAGGAAAATAGATGAAAGACGAGTGGTGATCCAAGGAAAGGCAGGTGCTGGGCGAAAGGTGAATGAAAGGTGTGGAAGAGAGACTGTGTTGGCTTGTTGGCGTATGATTAGGATAGGGAGGGAAGTGGCATATAGGGCTCAAAGGAAACTACAGTAGATAAGGGGGGGGGGGGGGGGGCTCCCTTCCCTCCTTTCCTAATCTTATAGATGTATGATTTTTTTTATATAAAAGAGAGATGGGTGGAGTGGGAGGGCAACACAGGTTTGGGGAAATGAATGAGTTGTATAATGGAAAATGCTTTAATAAAAATATAAAGTAAAAAAAAAAAAAATACAGTGTATATATAAACATATATATATATATATTTATATATATATATATATATATAGATATAGATATAGATATAGATATATAGATAGTAACCGCTCAGCTTGCACGATCTCTCTCACCGATCCTTAGTTGTCCTATAAACAGTATAGGACAACACAGGATCGGTGAGAGAGATCGTGCAAGCTGAGCGGTTACTATATACAGTACATATACTGTATATGCTGTATTTTATTAGATTTTTGTAAGTGGAATTCTAAGGGGGTTTTATGGGAATAAAAGTCTTAACAGGATTACGTTATGAGATCTGTTTCCCTTTGTCACAAGATACTGAGACTGGTGGAGGACCATAGGCTAGCGTGACTCTATGAGGACAAATATATGACCTAAGGCGTATGAATTTTGAGGATCTGGTGAGTGCAAATTTTGAGGGGAGCTGTTTTCACAAGGTGTGGTGAAGATTTTTGCGTATCCATATACCGTTAATATCCTCAAAGTACACTCAGTGGAGGAGGTTAATTATTGGTATTGGACTCGCCTATCATATGGTGCCACAATTTTGAACTTTCTGAGAGTAAAGTGTGAAATACACCAGATAGGCGCTGCTTATGCTTAATTGATATATTTGATTGTGGTCGGTTAGGCATATGAGTTATTGATTGTGAAATATGTTATAGTGGCAGCTTATATGAACATGCATGTACATTGATTTTCCTGCTAGATTAGTGATTTATTCGCTTTTGGGTTTTTATGTGGTTTAAAATTGTTGATATTATTAACTTTTGGTGCGGCAAACGTATTTATTTATATTATCTTTAAGGTTTGTGTACCAACCCCTGTGTTTTCTAGCTGCCTCCTTTAATTTTTCCACAAGCACTGACTGTTGTTATACAGTATATTAGCATTATACATTTTCAGATGAACACAATCATGATCACCTCAAAAATGTGTACGTGTTTAATTACCAAAGGCAGACAATGAATAGTGTTCACGGAGTGGACAGCCTAATTTATTTACAATATTTTATAGAAAAAGAAAGGGCTGTTTGTAGCTGTGATTCTCTAACCAGGAGTACCCGAGCCCCTAGAGTACCAAGGGGTATGTCGGAAGCTCCAACCAAAGTAGAAGCTCTTTAATCTACTTCCTAATCACCAAACAAATAAAGGTGACTTTTGTGGTTTATCATTTTTTTTAAAAAGCTTGGGTTTCCCTACAGGCACTAGTAACAGAGCCAAAAATGTAAGACTCCATGGTATACTGACACTAGCCCCTGTGCAGGTCCAGTATACCAGGAGGAAGGGACCTAAAGGATGGTATAGCCCCCTCTAAAAACGCCAACACAGAGTCAAAAGACACCAGGTTCCTTTGTATCCTTGTGTGTAGGCAGGTTGCCTACATAGGGAATGTTTTATATTAGTAAGTGAGACAGACTGCCCAGGCTGGGAAGGGGTAAACCTGTTCCTACAGTTTTCCGGTGTTTTCTGGGCTCTGTCCCCTCCTCTGTGCTGTAAATAAAAGGGGCAGGGCTCTGCACACAGAGAGCTGCTGCATGGGAAGAAGACAGACTCTGAACAGACATGGTTTAGGTCGGACTGCTGCGCATAGCAGTCTGCCGGATGCACCGGGGTTCTGGGGGATATCCAAGCAATTGAGAATACCGACATGGACATATACCTTATAGAGGTATGCCTGGACAGCTACACAACTCTAGTTAGTGTTAGGAAATTGACATTGGTCATATTGGACTGTAATGCTGACGTTAAAGCCTGGTCTGAAGTTATTGCAAAGGGATGCATGTTGGTTCTTGTGTATCTAAAGAACCAGGGTCTGGAAAGCACAAAGAGGTATAAAGCAACACCACTACAAAAATGGTTAACTGGCCAAGACAAGGAGAAGGAGTGTAGTTGCTAAGAGTAACCAAGTACAAGTTCCAGGCACCAAGCAACCAGTCGTTAGGTGTGGTACCCTGTAAAGTGAAAGTGAAGTTAATATGAGCACGCATGAGGTCCATGCTATGTGCTCTGCAGGACCACATTCTGTTACTGGTAGTGAGGTTACAGAGGTACGCTGGACTGGTGGAGTGGGACAGGCTCAGCATGTTTCTCCTAATTAAACTAATGATACACTGTGTATCAGTGTATAGTAATTTTGCATTAGGAGGGACATGCTGAACCTGCCCCACTCTACCAGCCCAGCATACCTCTGTAACCTCACTACCAGTAACAGAATGCAGATACAGTGTGTAGTGACATGGGTCGGTACTTTTTCAGAGAACTCTAATTCGGGGAACTGTCTTAATGTTAGATTTTTCACATGAACGCAGTCCCCGCCTGGTCCCGAGCATTGATAAGTGCACTCCACTTGAAAGGTACCCCTGTATACAGGATGAAGATGGCCCCACCCAGATGTTCAACAAACCTGACTTCTACTCTTCAATGCAAACTGTGATTAATAAACCCACTGGACTGAATAGTAACCATTATCAAGTAAATACATCATCTTTGTGTGGTGTTTGAGTAGTATTACCTGTCGAGGTGTCCTTTCAGATTTGCTTCTGCACCACTCCCAGTCTGTAAGTTCTGGCTTGCGACTTTCCTCATGTGAAAGCCTCCTCTCTTGGCCTTCATAGAACACAGACTTGTCAAAATTTCTAATATCTTCCCTTTTGAAGACGCCAATTTTCTCAGAAAGCAGACGACCGATGGCCTTGTCTTTTCCTTGGTCAGATTTTGTCTCTGGGTTGAGGTTTCCAAGCATACCGATGTCTTTCATCATGGAGCTGTCCTGTAGACCTATAGTGCTGAAATCCAGCACAGCTGAATTAAGGATTCTGTCACAACTGGGGTCATTTGTGTTGTCACATTCATAATTGATCAAATTATGGTAGGATATAGAATTTTCTGCAGTCTCGTGATTATCCTGGGATATCTTGTAAATCCCATAGCCTTTATTGAACGATAAATTGAAATCAAATCCTCTTCTCTTAACTGGGAAACAAAAGATAAAGATAAAAAACATGTCAATAAAATTTTTGTGGCTTTTTTACCTGCTTACAGGACAAAGTTATGCTAATGCCTGAATATACACTGCACATAGTAAATATGTTTTAGATTTCCTGAGTGTTAGAGCTGTATAGTTTGACTATTTTTTTTTACCAGCACATAGTGGGGTTGATTTGCTAAAACTGGAGAGTACAAAATCTGGTGTAGCTGTGCATGGTAGCCAATCAGCTTCTAACTTCAGTTTGTTAAGTTAAAGCAATGTTTCTCAACTCCAGTCCTCAAGGCACCCCAACAGGTCATGTTTTCAGGCTACCCATTATTTTGCACAGGTGATTTGATCAGTTTCATTGCCTTAGCAATTACCACAGTTGTTTCATCTGAGGTAAATTCTGAAAACATGACCTGTTGGGGTGCCTTGAGGACTGGAGTTGAGAAACACTGAGGTAAAGTGTTACTAATACCACAACAGAAAAATCAATCTGTATATGCAGTAAAGCATGCTTGTTATACTCACTGTGGAACCTAAGGGGTTAATCCTCTGCATTGTGTAAAAAGGCTGTTTGATCCTGTCTTCTCTGATCCTACCCTTCTTCCACTGTCCCCAAACAATCTCCTGATAGAACAGAGCATTGAGGACAAGCTGCACATGCTCAGTTTGGTGTGTATTGCTAGATAGTTTTTCTTGGGAGAGTGCATGTGATCAGCACAGGTCCAATCAGCACTCTCCAGACAGAGGGTCAGGGGTCCTGCATTCTCATTGGACAGTCAGAGGCAAATGAAAACTTCTACTACAAGCTTTAACCAGACACTGATAAAAGTGATAAGACTGCTATATGCTGCTGATGAGAAAAGGTATTTAGCAGTTTATATTTACTAAAATAATTGCATTTCCATGTTCTGTGTACTGTGGGAGACCAGATATATTGAATGCATGGTCCTGTGTTTAATTTTAAGCTTTGACAAAAAAACATGGAAACTGATTGATTTGTGTTCAGAGCTCCACCATTTTTTTTCACTCTCCAGTTTTATTAAATTAACCCCAAAGTGTCTGTCATCCAGAAAGGTTTCTGTGTGTAAAGACTATTTACTTGCACACAACATGCTTTGTGTGTCAGTAACATTTTTAGCCATAGTTTACTATTGTGGTCAGGGGGTGGTACAAATAGGCACATTTTTACCACCCTTCTTACGCTGACAGATGGTGTTGAACACGTATGGCAAAAATTATATCTGCTGCTGTGCTCAACTGGGGGTATCCTGCTGATTGCACCCCTTTCAAGTGAACGGGACTTGTCTGCAATGCCAAACACTAGGCTCGCAATTCCGGAATTCCCATTTAAAAAAGCCATTCTGAAGGTGATAGTATTGCCTCCTGAATGCTTGTCTGTTGTTCCTGTAATGTTGTGTGAAAAGCAATCCAACATAGATCGGTTTTAGAACGGTTTAGAACCAAATTTGGGGCCCCATAGGAACCCGAGCTTTGGCTATGTTGTAGTGCTAGTTCCTCTGTGTTTGCACACCAAATTTGGGGTTCCTAGCACCAAGTGGCCCCGAGATACGGGGTTCCAAAGTTGGTTATAAGCCGAGGGGGGCATTTTCAGCACAAAAAAATGTGCTGAAAAACTCAGCTTATACTCGAGTATATACGGTAATTTGAGCCTGAAGAAATGATGTGCATGTTTAACAGCTACAGTCTTCTCCCTGCATCACCATGCAGACTATTGCTCCTCCTCTGCGTAACTCCCACAGACTATTGCTTCCAGAACTTCCTCACCCATGACCATGTAAGGATGAGGACATCACTCTTGATCGTGTAAGGGTGATGTTCCCAGAAATCCTCTCCTCCTGAACAAACTTATACTGTAGTTGTTAGTGTAATGTTAGTGTAATACTGTAATGTAATCTTCTTCTTTAAGCAAAAAGAACCCACTCTGAATAGTTCCTCATGCAGACTCTGCTTGCTCGCTGCTACTAGGCCACAGGCCTCCAGTACCTCTCCCCGAAGGCCTAGTAGTTTAAAAGCACATTCTGAGCAGTGGACTACTGTTCCCAGCTAGCCCTGCTTGCAAATCCTGTGCCCTCAGGCCACATCGATTTGACACAACTCCCCACAGTCTCTCCTCTGATCCAGGACTCCAAATCATTGACCATGTCCTCACAGACTTCCTGGCACATCCAGCCCTCCACTGTGGTACACTCACCGACCTTTCTCTGCCCCAAGCCCTTGATGGAGAACTTAACCAGACCGTACGTTCTGACAGCTTCACCTGCCCCTCTGCTCCAGGAGTTCCTTATCAATGACCGTGTAAAGATAAGGATATCATCAATGACTGTGTAAAGGTGATGTTCCCTCACAGTTCTCCCTGGGCCTCCTCCTGCGATCGGCGCACCCCCCCCAGATGGGGGTGCCCTCCTGTTTCTGTCTAGTACTCCATTCTCCACTTCACCCAGCCGACAACTCCTCCCAGTGGCATGTTCCAGTTGGGAATTGGTCAGGGCTCCCACATGAGCTGCCTGCCACTCCAGTTCTAGGCCCAGACCCTCTTCCAGAACATTCTCCCTAGAAGCAGGAGAGGCGCTCAGAATTAGAGCACAGGTGGTCACACCCACTGCTACACTGTTACACTCCCTGCCCCCAGATCAAAACAGACAGGCCTAGCTTAAAGCATAGGCCTGCCTAAATTTACCTGTGCTGACAGTCTCTCTAGCAAAAAATCCTATGCTTGCACCAACCTACTGGTAGAGGGTGCTACATTAGTGTTACAAGGACTCAGGTGTGAATGGGGTGCAGGTGTGTTAAATTTGGTGTCATCGCTCTCATTCTCTTATACTGATCACTGGAAGTTCAACATGGCACCTCATGGCAAAGAACTCTCTGAGGATCTGAAAAAAGAATTGTTGCTCTACATAATGATGGCATAGGCTGTAGGAAGACCCTGAACCTGAGTTGCAGCATGGTGGCCAAGACAATACAGTGGTTTAACAGGACAGGTTCCATTTAGAACAGGTCTTGCCATGGTCAACTAAAGAAGTTGGGTGCACGTGCTCAGTGTCATATCCAGAGGTTGTCTTTGGGAAATAGACGTATGAGTGCTGCCAGCATTGGTGCAGAGGTTGAAGGGGTGGGTGGTCAGCCTGTCAGTGCTCAGACCATAGGCCGTACACTGCATCAAATTGGTCTGCATGGCTGTCATCCCAGAAGGAAGCTTCTTCTAAAGATGATGCACAAGAAAGCCCACAGACAGTTTGCTGAAGACAAGCATACAAAGGACATGGATTACTGGAACCATGTCCTGTGGTCTGATGAGACCAAGATAAACATACTTAGTTCAAATGATGTCAAGCGTGCGTGGCGGCAACCAGGTGAGGAGTACAAAGGCAAGTGTATCTTGCCTAGAGTCAAGCATGGTGGTGGGAGTGTCATGGTCTGGGGCTGCATGAGTGCTGCCAGCACTGGGAAGTTACAGTGCATTGAGGGAACCATGAATGCCAACATGTACTGTGACAGAGCATAATCCCCTCCTTTCGGAGACTGGGCAGCAGGGCAGTATTCCAACATGATAATGACCCCAAACATACCTACAAGATGACCACTGCCTTGCCAAAGAAGCTGAGGGTAAAGGTGATGGACTGGCCCAGCATGTCTCCAGGCCTAAACCCTATTGAGCACCCTATTGAACCTGTGAAGCTCTGGTGAGCTCCATGCCCAAGAGGGTTAAGGCAGTGCTGGAAAATAATGGTGGGCACACAAAATATTGACACTTTGGGCGCAATTTGGACATTTTCACTTAGGGGTGTACTCACTTTTGTTGCCAGCGGTTTAGACATTAATGGTTGTGCGTTGAGTTATTTTGAGGGGACAGAAAATTTACACTGTTATACAAGCTGTACACTCACTACTTTACATTGTAGCAAAGTGTCATTTCTTCAGTGTTGTCACATGAAAAAATATAATAAAATATTTACAAAAATGTGATGGGTGTACTCACTTTTGTGAGATACTGTATGTGCCACTTTGTGTTGGTCTATCACATAAAATCAAAAATAAAATACATTTATGTTTTTGGTTGTAACATGACAAAAATTTAAAGGGGTATGGATACTTATTCAAGTCGCGGTATGTATAAACACAATTGCACATTATGCGTCTGCTTGAAAATGACAAGATGAGATTGTTATCAGAAAGAAAAAAAAGATCTGCTGTCATATTTTCCTGTACTTTCTGATTGGGAAAGTAATGCAGATACTGTGCCAATATATTATGGAATACAGAACCGTTTCATGAACATACTAAACTTTAAGATTGGGGTTATAGTATTGTATTAAGTAACAGGCTGTAGAAAGATCTTATAATGGTAAGTTCCAGTGCTTCTAATTCTCCAAACTGTTCATTGATGTCCTCATCAGTGGTTCAGCAGTGCATGGTTCTGCAGACCTATATAATACCTTGGCATTTATGGGTAGAAAGTCATGGAAAAAGGGTGATGCCGGAATTGCAGGCAAAAGATGCATGAGGCAGTTATGATGGATCCTGACCAGGAGCTTAAAGTGACACTAAAGCTTTGTTTTGATTTCTTTTTAAACAAACATGTCATACCTACCTCCAATGTGCAGAACATCCTCTTCTGGGGTCCCTCGGCATCTCTTGCAGCTTCTCCCCGCATTAGATAACCCCCCGGGAAAAGCGCTCTCCTGGGGGGTTCTTTGCGGGCGCGCTCCCGAGTCATTCATTCGGCGTCCATAGAAGCGGGCGCCCGGGTAATTGGATTTGATTGACAGCAGCGGGAGTCAATGGCTGCGCTGCTATCAATCCATCCAATTAGGACCCAAGACACCGGCTTTTGCTGGTGTGCTCGTCCCCAGGATGAGATAGAGGGGGGTACAGATAAGTAAAACGGGGGCTCGGGGGGGCTGCAGCGTTACAGGAGGTTTTTTCACCTCAATACATAGAATGCATTGAGGTGAAAAACCTTGAAGTTTTACAACCCCTTTAAAGTGGTTCTATACCTTTTTTTTTACTTTTACCTACAGGTAAGCCTATAATAAGGCTTACCTGTAGGTAAAAAAAATATCTCCTAAACCTGTACGGTTTAGGAGATATTCCCCTCGCAATGAGCCGCTGACTGCAGCGGTGCATGCGCACAGGGGATTCTCGGCTGACAGCCCGGCAAACTCCGGAGCTTGCCGGACAGAAGTCTCCCGCGCGCATGTGCGGGAGTGACGACATTGCGGCTCCGGCCACTCACAGCGCCGGAGCCGCGATACCCGGAAGACACGCCAAGGGGAAATGTCAGCTTCCTCGGCGTGGACAGGGTGAGATGCCGGCGCCTCATTCTAAGGTAAGTATCTCATAATGAGCTAGTATGCGGTGCATACTAGCTCATTATGTCTTTTCCCTTGCAGGTGTAGGAAAAAAAAAAAACCCAGCGGGTATACAACCGCTTTAAGTGATATATGTTGCATCCCTAGCACTGCCTGAATCTTTTAGCAACTACAAGCTTCCCTGCATAGGATCAGGGTTTTAAATATACCGTATATATTGTTCATTGTGCAGTAACCCACAGCAAACAGTTTTCATTGTGGGCAGAGAATTTGAGAAACGATTTATAGGTAAATACAGTTATTAATGAGCAAATGCTTTACTCTACTGCCTAGCACTCCCTGAAAATATTTAAATTAGTTTCACTGAATAAGAAGTTTGTAGTTATGCTGACTTGAAACTTGTAGTTTTGGTGTGTTAGCTGGATCCTTTTCCTAATTAAATAGAGTAAGGGCAGCACACAAAAGCAGGTATTGATTTTTTGGACTAAATTTATCCTTTTAGAATAGTATATTATCTTAATCAATAGTCATCCCTGTTTACAGTATTTTTACAATGCCTGTTAGCCAAATGTAATCCATTTAAAGCTAATTGATCTCACTTATCATTGGCTCTAATTATTAAAGTGGAGACACATGATAGAACAATGTCTTTTTTTAAGCAGCACGATTTATTAGGTGTCATCATCTCTGAATAAATCTTTACAGTATAAATAATATTGGTAGATAATAATAAAAAGCAGGCTAAAAGCTTTAAACAAAAAAAGGGAAATACGTAAAATCAGCATTTAAATTAGTTTGTAATTCTTGCAAACCCTTTACATAATTTCTAATTGTACAAGTGTAATTAAATGCTATCTTACCGAGTTATCACATGGCAGTTGAAATGAATATACTTGGTCCTCTTGCATTTAGTTTTTAGTTATTATTTTTTATACTTAATTTTTTTGCCAGATATCTTCTCAAAGTTATTGAATGCACTGTATTTTACTAAAATTGTATTATCAAGTAAAATCAAATAATACAATTTTAGTCCTATCTGACCATAACACTTTTTTTCTATGTTGCCTCAGGATCTTCAAGGTGCACTTAAGTTGGTCAGAATAAAACTGAATTATTTGGCCTCATCACCAAAGTATATATCTGGTGGAAATCCTATACAGCTCACCATCCAAAAAACATAATTCCTACAGTAAAGCATGGAGGTGGTAATATCATGTTATGGGGGTGTTTCTCTGCAGCAGGGACTGAAGCACTTGTCAGGACATAAGAAAAATGGATGGGGCAAAATAATCAAATTCTTTAGGAAAATCTGCTGCCCTCTGCCAGAAAGTTGTCAATTGGAAGAAGGTTTACCTTCCAACATGACAATGACCCAAAGCACACAGCAAAAATGACCACACAGTGTTGAAGGAGAAAAAGGTAAATGTCTTTGCATGTCTTAGTCAGAGCCCAGACTTAAACCCTATTGAAAATCTGTGGAATGACTTGAAGACTGCAGTCCACAAATGGTCCCCATCAAATTTAACTGAACTGGAGCAAGTCTGCAAAGAAGAGAGGGCAAATATTGCAAAGTCTAGATGTGCAAAGTTAGTAGAGACAAATCCCAACAGACTAAAGGCTGTAATTAAAGCAAAATGTGGTCCAACAAAATACTGACATGTGGGGGTGATCCTATTTCCAACTCAGTGATTCTGTTCTTGAATTTTTTTCCTGACATGTTAGTGTTATATCTTTCACTCAGATGTTATAAGTTGCACTAGTAAATACTGGTGGATAAAACAAAAGCTGCGTCTGTCTTTATTTCAGGCTGCAAAGCAGCAAAATATGATTATTTTAAAGGGGGGTGATTCTTTTATATACTCACTGTATATACACAGGGCTTGGATAAAAAATATGGAAACATTACATGATTTGCAGGTGTAAAAGTGATGACATGTTTCGTGTTGAAAGAGGCAGTGAAGTAACATTCTTTTGCTTCCGCTGTGTAATGAGATACTTTACCTAGCTAACAGGTGGGAAGCCTCAATTTTGTCTTTCACTGCGTGCACTGCTAATAATATGGAGTCATGTCAGAGCTTACTGAGTTTTAAAGAAGGCAAATAGTTGGTGCCTGCTTAGCTGGTGCCTCTGTGATTGAAGTTGCCAATTTATTTGCGGTGTCGTGCGGTATAGTATCAAAGGTTATGATGGTATATACGGTTTCTTGGAAAAGATAATCTGATAAGCATAAGCGCGGTCGACATGGTCAACTAACAAAAAGAGACAAAACAACATTGCGCAGGTTTGTGACTCGGCATAAGAAAACATCTGCTGCAAAAGTGACTACAGAGATAAATCTCAGTCTTCCAATGCCTGGGTCCACAAAAATTGTGTAGTGGGAACTCCATACATTCATGGGTGAGCTGCAATTGCCAAACCACTAGTGACCGATATTAATGCTCAGAAGAGGAGAGAGAGAGGTGCAACACCCATAAATTGTGGTCTATCAATCAATGAAAGACTGTAATGTGGTTCAATGAATTGAGCTTCACACTGTTCCCAAACACCTGACGTATTTACGTGTGGCGAACACCATCCCAAGCTTATGACCAGGACTGTCTTGTGCCAACTGTAAAGCATGTTGGTGGCACAATCATAGCTTGGACAGCCATATCTTGGTATTCTGCAGGCCCCATCATTACTTCAAAAGGTAGGATCACTGCCAGCGACTATGTACATGTTTTGGCCAACCATGTGCACCCCATTTTGCAGACATTGTTTTCTGAAGACGGCGCCATTTATCAAGACCATAATGCTCCGATTCACACAGCTAGTGTTGTCAAATCGTGATTTGACGAGCATGCAGATGAAGTCTCACACCTTTCCCGGGCACCGCAGTCCCTGGACCTCGATATGATAGAACCACGTTGAAAAACAAGGTTCAAGCTTCTTTTCTCCCTTTGGCACGTTTGCAACACCTGGTACGATTTTTGTTTGAAGAGTGGTATCAGATTCCATTATCCACCATCCAAGCCTTACATTTGTCAATTCACAGGAGAATTCAGGTCGTTTTGGATACCAAAGGTGGTCCAACACCATATTAGGTAACGATTTTGTTCTTTTACCTGCTGTTTTCATATTTTTATCCAACCTCTGTATATACAGTACTGTGCAAACATAGAAACTGGGGTGCAGAAAAATGGCAGCAGGTGCTCTGGACTCATAATTCAAAATTTTTAATTTTAGCAGGAGGCAGTTTGTTTGCGAACAGCTGGAGAGCAGTACAATAATGAATGTCTGCAGGCAACAGTGTATCATGGTGGAGGTTCCTTGCAAGTTTGGGGCTGCTTTTCTGAAAATGTAGTTGGAGATTTGGTCAGAATCAATGGTGTCCACAAGGATGAGAAATACAGGCACATACAGTATATACAGTATGTGATGTTTAAAAGCACTGTGCTTTTGCACTCTACATGAGAACATGTATTTTAAATACTGAATTGTATATGTCATAATAAAATTGAGCTTTTTATGAAAATAAGTCTTTTTTTTTTTTTTTAAATGGTTGACACCTGAAAAGCACCCCACAATTTATTTTCTGTATTCATATAAATCTTGTATGGTATGTGGTGTCCTTCTCTTTGGACCATAATTACTTAAATGTTATATTTTAGCGAAAACAAAAAGAGCAAATGTCAAGTTAAACACAGCGTGTTAAAGAAAGGGATTAATGGATTGTTAAAGAGAATTTATGCATCTACTTTAACATTATTGCACTGAGGTAATATAAAACAGGACTGTCCCTTCACTTCATTGCCACGTACACACGATCGCACATTCCGACAACAAAATCCATGTTTTTTTTCTGACAGATGTTGGCTCAAATTTTTCTTGTATACACACGGTCACACAAATCTTGTCAGAAATTCCGATCGCCAAGAACGCGGTAACGTACAACACTTATGATGAGCCGAGAAAAAATGAAATTTAATAGCCAGTGCGGCTCTTCTGCTTGATTCCGAGCAAGCGTGGAACTTTGTGCGTCGAAATTGTGTACACACGATCAGAATTTACGACAACGGATTTTGTTGTTGGAAAATTTGAGATCCAGATCTCAAATTTTGTTTGTTGGAAATTCTGAAGGAAAATGTCCGATGGAGCCTACACACGGTCGGAATTTTCGACAACAAGCTTCTATCGAACATTTCCCGTCAGAAATTCCAACCGGCTGTACGTGGCATATGTCTCAGACATGATATGACATCAGAAGGAGACAAAATGCACTCAATGTTCTCACCATGAATTTAGCTTTTAAAATAAATCTTTTAGCCAAAGGTCTTGTTTTCCATGTTCATACATAAATCTCTTGATTAATTGCTTTACAGTGTAAAGTGTACTGCACTGTAATTATTCCAGTAACATGATAATTATAGGATCACCAAGGTGCATGTTAATTTCTCTTTTCTTACAAAACTGATAGTAATAACCTTTTAAAGCATAAGATCTTATCCTTGGAGGTCATTTCTTCTTCAGAACTGTGAACTTTCTGCTATAATATATAAATAATTAAGTTAATTAATTTTTTCAGCATAATGATGTTTTATGTCAGGAAACATATTTTAAAGAGAATCTATACTTTGTGAACACTGGTGAAAGTAGTAGGTTTAGTTTAGATAAAGGACTTTTAAAACAGAAGCAGCTTAGACTATGGGCTTTCAAATACAGGCAGTGCCCGGGTTACAAACAAGATAGGGTTTGTAGGTTTGTCCTTCAGTTGAATATGAATGCAAGTTGGAACAGGTACATTTTTTAAGTGTAGATCCAGCCAAAAAATAATTTTTAAGGTTTTTGGATAGCATAGGGAGGAGTTACCACCCCTGTAACATTTGTTTTGCTGTCTATGTCCTTGTTCAGAACATTTCACCTCTCTTTCTGTCCTTATGACAAATGGATTTTGAAAATTTTGGGTTGTTGTGGAAACAAAGATTGTGATAAAGCTTCAGTGGAGACACCTTTTTTCTATGATAACTCTTACAGGAGTGAATTTCCTTTCCTAGGGTCAGATTCCCTCTCACTTCCTGTTTTCTTCCTGCATTTGTAAGTAGGAGTCCTTTGTAAGGTGGATTTTTGTAACCCAGGGACTGCCTGTAGTTATACAGCATATTCTTATCACACATTAAATACATTTTAAAACAAGTCCTCACTGACCTCTGTATCTACAACTACTAAGGAGTAATTTGTTTTCAAAGTTTTACTTTCACCTTCTCTCTTTAGCTTGGCACCCCCTCCCAACAGTGAGTTGGCAGCCCACTAGCCTTCAAGCTGTTGTAAAGGTATATATTTTTTTAATTAAAATAATGAACATGGTATACTTACCTGCTCTGTGCAATGGTATTGCACAGAGTAGCCCGGAACCTCCTCTTCTGTCAGTGTTCTAGACTCCTTCTCATCTCTGTGTGCCTGCATAGTAAGCCATTTCTTATGGTGGCACATCTGCGAGCTCTCTCCCGACCTGGGCTGGTCCATTGACAAACAGCTCAGCCTCACTCCCCGCTCTCTGGTCACAGAATTTGATTGACAGCAGCAGGAACCAATGGCTTCTGCTGCTGTCTTTAAGCCTGTGAGGAGAAAGAGAGAGAGAGAGTAGTGTCGCTGTAGGCGCTGGATCAAGATAGAACCTAGGTAAGTATAAAGGAAGGTGAGGGGGGCGATACAACTAGTGGGACATTTTTTACCTGCAGTAAGGTAAAAAACGTCTAGCATTTAGAACCATTTTCACATCTCAAATCTCAGAGCAGGGGCACAGGAAAAGATGAGACAGATGAGTGCTGGGACAGGATTAGAATTACTCAATTGCTTCTGTAGCACCCTGATGTTTAGGCAGGGTTGCTCCTAAATTTACCTGCCAGGTGTAGTTACCTTGGCTCATTGTTAGGGATCAGTTGATTTCACCCTAAGTCTAGAATTGCTGCACTTCTCTCTTCTGCCACTAGGTGGCTGGGTATCTGGTGGCATTAGATAAGACAAGGGCAAAGCAAGGACAGATTAGTAGTATATAGGGTATCTCAGCCAATGGGCAGGGGTTTTATTAAATCTCTTGGCCTGCTGGGAGAACCTATATATTTGCGTGGAGTCAGGTGATCGGGGTTCTGTGCCACCTGGACAGCTGTCTGGGTGGACGTGTGTTGTATTGCCCGGGCTGCTAGGCCAGAGTTTGGCCCTATCCCAGGCACATCTGGCTGCTAGGCTGTCTGAGGGCCTATCCAGAAGCAAGAGAGCAGTGCAGGGTTGGGATTTGCGGCTTGCAGTCCAACCAGAAGTTACGGTTCTGCCGACCAGAGAACCTGTCGTGGTCGAAGGTAGAGGGGAA
Organism: Aquarana catesbeiana; assembly: GCF_042186555.1. Classification (NCBI taxonomy): domain Eukaryota; kingdom Metazoa; phylum Chordata; class Amphibia; order Anura; family Ranidae; genus Aquarana; species Aquarana catesbeiana. Next base: position 193,356,952 of record NC_133327.1, read on the forward strand.
GCTGTCACCATTAAAGGACCAACCACCTTATTACCAGGGACCACAGTGAGTAGCTTAAGCAAGTACCTGAGCAGTATTCTCACCAACCGAGGACGGTGAAGAATTGGGAAACTTCAGCAGGTGTTAAGCGAGGGACCCAGCCAGTGGAGGTGACGCTTGCAGAGCAGCCCTGTGTGTCAAGTCAGGGGCCGAGCAGGCCAGTGTGGTGGAGCTTGAGAAGTATCTGGAGTGCCAAGCTAGGGACCCAGCAGAGAAGTGAGGGTGACGCTTGAGGAAAATACTTAAAGTGGAGTTCCACCCAAAAATGGAACTTCCACTTTTTGGATTCCTCCCCCCCTCCAGTGTCACATTTGGCACCTTTCAGGGGGGAGGAGGGAGCAGATACCTGTCTAATACAGGTATTTGCTCCCACTTCCTGGCATAGATCACTGCGGCGCTTGCGGTGACCTATGCCACTTCTGGCCCCTACCCCGTCCTTCCCCGCTGTATTCTGGGAGACACACAGGTCCCAGAACACAGCAGGGACCTGAGAGGACATGCAGCGCGACTCGCGCATGCACAGTAGGGAACCAGGAAGTGAAGCCGCACGGCTTATTCCCTTACTGAGGATGGCGGCGGCAGCAGGCGAGAGCCGAAGGACGGATCAGCTTTGGTTGCCGACATCGCGGGCTCCCTGGACAGGTAAGTGTTCATATATTAAAAGTCAGCAGCTGCAGTATTTGTAGCTGCTGGCTTTTAATATTTTTCTTTCAGCGGACCTCCGCTTTAAGTGAAGATTGGAAGAGCTCAAGGGATTCGGTGGCAGTGAATCAGCAAGTCTAGTAAGAGAGACTGGGAGCTCAGTGGGTTGAGAACCTGCAAGAATTGACTGTAGAGAAAGTAAAGGAGTTTGTTACAATCTGTGTTAGGAACAGTTCTAATACTGTTGCCGTAGGACACCGCATTCCTGCACATGCAGATGTGGTGTCTTGCTGGATGCCTTTCCCTGCATGGCTGTTTACCTGTAGAGGTCCTGGAGTCTGCTAATTAACATTGCAACTACCTAAGGGTGTCCTGGCCCTAACCCTCTTTCCCGAAGTTCTGTTCAAGAGAAATAAAATCTCTTTGCATTCAAGAAGTGTTTGGTGCACATTAATCTATACAGGCATACCCCGCTTGTATTGCATTACACCCACTATGCATTACAACCCACTCTATACGGAAGGATGTCAGCAGCTCTTGGCTCTGATGGTTCTCAGACTAAAGGAGGCCTGGGACTTTGCTACACTTCTATTGAGAATAGATTACTCTGTGTGCCTGTAGCTACAAAGGTCAGTGGGGACTTGTTTTGAAGCCTAAATGCAGCCAAAAAACCCCCCCTGAAAATTAGCACAAGAGACATAACTTACAGTCAGTAAGATGTGTCCCTTATGTTGATGCCTCTTTTTTTACGAGAAATTCTCCTCCTCTGTGCCCCCCACCCCCGCCACCATAATCCTCTGATGCAGTGGGGGTTTTTAGAACTAAGAAGTTGTCACAGGCTCTAATCACAAAAGGTTAACTATGCTCCACCCTGCTGCCCCATTAATAGAATCTATACTACAGAGTTAATGAATAAAACAGGATCTATTAATGGAGGACAGGCAGATGATTTAAAGGCCCCCCCTTCCTCTATTCACAGATCCTGTTTCATTAATAGAAGCAGTAGTACGGTCACTGCTGAGACCCCTACACTGTAAATGAATATCTTCTTTATGCATCCCTAGCCGGCAAGTGTTGTATGCAGGCACCCATTCAAGCCTATGAGGACACAGCGGCTCATCATAACATGACAGTTGTGCGGCTTCAGGTGAGCAGCCACAAATGCAGACAGTGTGTGTTAGGGGCCACTCACTCACAACCCCCACCTGTCATATTAGCGCAAGTGGCTGTGTCCATGCAGCTTCTGCATCCTCATAGGCTTGAATGGACTGCTTGCATCTGCCAGCTAGGGACATATAAACCATAGCTCCCAACTGTCCCCGATTTGGAACAAATTCCCTCTTTCCTCCTCATTTGTCCCTCATTTTGGTCTGATCTAAAGTATCTCACAAAAGTGAGTACACCCCTCACATTTTTGTAAATATTTTATTATACCTTTTCTTGTGACAACACTGAAGAAATGACACTTTGCTACAATGTAAAGTAGTGAGTGTACAGCTTGTATACCAGTGTAAAGTTGCTGTCCCCTCAAAATAACTCAACACACAGCCATTAATGTCTAAACCACTGGCAACAAAAGTGAGTACACCCCTAAGTGAAAATGGCCAAATTGGGCTCAAAGTGTCAATATTTTGTGTCGCCACCATTATTTTCCAGCACTGCCTTAACCCTCTTGGGCATGGAATTTACCAGAGCTTCACAGTTTGCCACTGGAGCCTTCCTCCACTCCTCCATGACGACATCACCAAGCTGGTGGATGTTAAAGACCTTGCGCTCCTCCACCTTCCGTTTGAGGATGCCCCACAGATGCTCAATAGGGTTTAGGTCTGGAGACATGCTTGGCCAGTCCATCACCTTTACCTTCAGCTTCTTTAGCAAGGCAGTGGTTGTCTTGGAGGTGTGTTTGGGATCGTTATTATGTTGGAATACTGCCCTGCGGCCCAGTCTCCAAAGGGAGGGGATCATGCTCTGCTTCAGTATGCCACAGTACATGTTAGCATTCATGGTTCCCACAATGAACTGTAGCTCCCCAGTGCCGGTGTCCTGTCGAGAAATGTCCCCCATCGGATAGTGTCCGCCCTGTAGTGTGCAGGCGCAGCACTTGCGCAGTACGGAGGACAAAGGAGATGCCAAAAGTCTCCGAAGATTAACAGCTGTTCATCAGCTCTACACGGCACCTGCGCACTTAATACTACATTCTGTCACACGCTCACGCACTCTCCCAATGCTCGTACAACTCTGCAAGGGGCGGTTTGCCTACACAATGGCCAGAGATGGAGCGGTTATAAGGGCGGGTAGTTCAAAGTTGTTTGTGTTACGTCATTAAATACGTCCATCAAACCCGCCCATCAACATTGCTAAACCCAGTTCTGTAAACACGCCCCGCAAAGATACACCCATTTCACAAATCCACCCCCACAAGCATCGGGAGCGTATGGAAGAATGTAGTATTAACTGCGCAGGCGCCGTGTACAGCTGATGGACAGCTGTTAATCTTCGGAGACTTTCGACGTCTCCTTTGTACTCTGTACTGCGCAAGCGCTGCGCTTGCGCAGTACAGGGTGGACACTATCCGATGGGGGGACCTTTCTCGTCAGAACACCGGCAGCACTCATGTAGCCCCAGACCATGAGACTCCCACCACCATGCTTGACTGTAGGCAAGACACACTTGTCTTTGTACTCCTCACCTGGTTGCCACCACACAAATTTGAAACCATCTGAACCAAATAAGTTTATCTTGGGATCATCAGACCACAGGACATGGTTCCAGTAATCCATGTCCTTAGTCTGCTTGTCTTCAGCAAACTGTTTGCGGGCTTTCTTGTGCATCATCTTTAGAAGAGGCTTCCTTCTGGGACGACAGCCATGCAAACCAATTTGATGCAGTATGCGGCGTATGGTCTGAGCACTGACAGGCCGACCCCCCACCCCTTCAACCTCTGCAGCAATGCTGCCATCTATTTCCCAAAGACAACCTCTGGATATGATGCTGAGCAAGTGTACTTAACTTAACTGTCCTGTTAACCGCTGTATGGTCTTGGCCACCGTGCTGCAGCTCAGTTTCAGGGTCTTGGCAATCTTTTTATAGTCTAGGCCATCTTTATGTAGAGCAACAATCTTTTTTTTCAGATCCTCAGAGAGTTATTTGCCATGAGGTGCCATGTTGAACTTCCAGTGACCAGTATGAGAGAGTAATGCCGCATACACACGGTCGGATTTTCTGACGGGAAATGTTCGATGGGAGCTTGTTTTCGGAAATTCCGACTGTGTGTAGGCTCCATTGCCATTTTCCGTCTGAATTTCCAACAAACAAAATTTGAGATCTGGATCTCAAATTTTCCGACAACAAAATCCATTGACGTAAATTCCAATTGCGTGTACACAATTTCGACGCACAAAGTTCCACGCATGCTCGAAATCAAGCAGAAGAGCCGCAATGGCTATTGAACTTCATTTTTCTTGGCTCGTCGTACGTGTTGTACGTCACCGCGTACTTGGCGATCGGAATTTCCGACAAGATTAGTGTGACCGTGTGTATGCAAGACAAGTTTGAGCTGTCGGAAAAAAAACATGGATTTTGTTGTGGGAATGTGCGATCATGTGTACGCGACATTATAGTGATAACACCAAATTTAACACACCTGCTCCCCATTCACACTTGAGACCTTATAACACTAACGAGTCATATGACACCGGGGTGGGAAAATGGCTAATTGGGCCCAAGAGGGTTAAGGCAGTGCTGGAAATTAATGGTGGCCAAACAAAATATTGACACTTTGAGCCCAATTTGGACATTTTCACTTAGGGGTGTACTCACTTTTGTTGCCAGCGGTTTAGACATTAATGGTTGTGTGTTGAGTTATTTTGAGGGGACAACAAATTTACAATATTATACAAGCTGTACACTCACTACTTTACATTGTAGCAAAGTGTAATTTCTTCAGTGTTGTCACATGAAAATATATAATAAAATGTTTACAAAAATGTGAGGGGTGTACTCACTTTTGTGAGATACTGTATATAGTTGTATATAAAATGCACTTTTTATCTTTCAAAAAGTGTTTCCCAGAGCGAAACCTTGCACTCAATTTCTAAATTGCTGCATTTGTAAATTTCAAAAGCCAATATAAAGGAATAGTAGTGGTGAAAAAAAAGAACTTGTGGGTTTAACTAATTATTATTTTTGTATATTTCTCCTTTAAGGAGGCATGGGGGGGGGGGGGGTTGTCCTATGCCTACATACATTTGCTAGTAGGTATCCCTCATTCCCATCTCAAAAAGTTGGGAGGTATGTATAAACAATCAGCCCATGCATGGCCTTAGTGCTTGTGTGAATGAGCCTTTAGGCCGGGTTCACACTGGTACGACACGACAGGCGTACCACTTTGGATCTGACTTTGCCCTGCGACTTGCATCTGACTTCAATGAACAGGGTTTGATCCCAGACAATACCAGGCACTGTGTCCGGTATGAATCTTTAGTGGAACTCCACGTTAAATTAAAAAAAAAAAACAGCATGGGTTCCCCCTCCAAGAGCATACCAGGCCCTTTGGTCTGGTATGGATTTTGAGGGGATCCGAGCACACAGCCTGGCAGGTCAGGAAAGGGGGTGGGGAAGAGCGAGCCCCCCCCCTAAACCGGTCCAGGCCGCATGCCCTCAACATGGGGGGGTGGGTGCTTTGGGGCCCCCCCACCCCAAAGCACCTTGTCCCCACGTTGCTGAGGACAGGGACCACTTCCCGACAACCATGGCCATTGGTTGCCGGAGTCTGCGGGCAGGGAGCTTATCGGAATCTGAAAGCCCCATTTAACAAGGGGGACCCCAGATCCCGGACCCCCACCCTATGGGGGTTCCCCTTAAAATCCATACCAGACAGAAGGGCCTGGTATGCTCTTAGAGGGGGAACCCATGCCGGTTTTTTAAAAAATTTGCCGAGGAGTTCCCCTTCAAGATCCTCTGAGCACAAGTCGCATGCCAAAGTCGGATCAGTTAAGATGGCGATGTGACTTTGATCCGACTTCATTATTAGTGATAATGAATGGGCTGAAGTAGGATCAAAGTTGGACCAAAGTAGTGCAGGGAGCATTTTCAAAGTCAGACCGACTCGTGTCGGACCAGTTAAGACGGCTCCCATAGGGAAACATTGATTTTCACACATCATGCAACATGAGCTCCCAATGTCAGAGCGTTTTACTCTGGTTCACACTGGCAAGACACTGACCCAAAACAAGGATTATTGTCTTGCTGTACACTCACTTTGATTGTTGAATTCTTGTTCTTGGTCAATGACTCTGAAAGTATTAAATCCAAAAACAGATGGCAGCTCTTATTTAATAAAAAGGTCTGCACTGTCAGCCACATATTTCTTTTACAGCTTTCCTTTAAGTCAAATTGTAAAAAATATTTCATAAACCGCCTATACATGTAAATGAAGAAAATCAAACTGTATTTTAGTTATACGAACAAACAAATCATTTGCGTGATGCAAGCATGCATTTACAATGTGCATGACAGCAGGTGTTCTGTCCTTTACTCAAACTTTGTCATACTTTGCAGTGTTTGCGGGGGGCCACTTTCACTAGTGTTATAACTGAATGTCAGGTATTGTGAGCTATGCTCAAGAATACTCATCTGTATAACATTACTGTATCAGAGACTCTTTCTCTAATGGTTATGAGTCATGCTATACATCATGTGCTTGTAAAAGTGCTCTTGTATACATAGCATCAGCAAATAAGCAGGAGTAAGCAGTGTCACATAATCAGCAGGGTAATTCTGTACTAAATGTCAGTGGAAGCACTGGGAAATAAGCTGATAAAGAATAAGTAACAACATTTTACACCAAAATTAGAAGGTTTTTTGTTTGCTTCATCTAAGCATATCAGTTTGCCTCTATTTTTTTGTATTTAATATACCATTTGTTGTACACATGATAAGATTATCAGGTAAATAATCGTCTGTTTTTTTGGGGTTATTTTTTTGCATGCTAGTCTCCATATTAAAAAGGAATAGGTTACAAAAAGTACAAAAATTCTTTAGACAGAATAAAAATTGGGAAGTGATGTAATGTATTTTTGGATTAAAACTGTACTGATTAATCACTTCAGCTCCGGAAGGTTAACCCCCCTTCACGACTAGGCCATTTTTAGAGATATGGTACTGTGTTACTTGTGCGGTCATGCGCACTGTACCTTTTTTGTGCTATAAACAAAAAGGACTGACAATTTTGAAAAAAAAACCCAATAATTTTTACTTTCTGCTATAAAACATACCCAATAAAAACCTCACATTTCTTCATCAGTTTAGGCCAATATGTATTCTGCTACATATTTTTGGTAAAAAAAAATCCCAATAAGCGTATATTGATTGGTTTGCGCAAAAGTTATATCGTCTAAAAACTATGGGATATTTTTACTTATATTTTAACTGGTTAGAGCAGCAATCAGCGACTTATAGTGGGACTGCGATATTGCAGTGGACAACCTAACTGACACTTTTGACACATTTTGGGGACCATTGACACTAATACAGTGATCAGTGCTAAAAAATATGCACTGTCATAAAGGAGGAGCGCATGTGCGGAGCTCGGAAGATGGCCGCCTGAGCCAAGAGCTCCGCTCCAGACCGCAGCAGCGGCGCCCATAGCACCCAGCACAGCAGTCCCAGGGTTCTACAAAATAAAGAGGAGTGTCCCTCACACACCCGGGCACATTCCTGAATGTCAAAATGAAATCTCCGGCCGCAATTAGAGATGGCGGGCACGGCAGAGAAATCCAAGATGGCCGCCGCAGCATCTCCTCAGACACAGGAGCCCTGCATGGAGGGACAAGTGAATTTCAGGTCAGAGCCTCCCCTCATCCCTCAATACCTCACCCCAGGGATGCACACAGAATTCTTGATGTCTGACACACCATGCCCTGCATCCACTGCGTCCCTCATCGAACGATCAATGACGGACTTCCCTCTATCACCCCTGGGGCCTATTGCGATCCCACAAGCAGGCTGTTATTTTCACCAAACCCAGACCAAAGACCCAGATCACCAAATGGAGGATCTCTTTCACAGATTCTCAGAAGTTTTAGATAAAGGACTGGCTCAAACGGCCACAAAAATCACAGGGGATTTAAAAATGGATTTCCACAATCTGGGCAATAGAATTGATATTATCGAAAACAAAGTAGAGGAAACCATAGCGGTGACGAACCAAAACTCCAAGCACATTCACACAGTACAGGAGCAACTGGATCTGGCCATATCTCGTATCGATGACCTGGAGAACAGATCCAGGCGGTACAATATTAGAATCCGAGGTCTCCCGGACACCATTACAGATATACCAGAGGCAGTGCAGGACTTAATCAAAACCCTGATCCCCAATATCCCTCCCTACCGCCTGGAAATTGACAGAGCCCACAGAGCCCTCGGACCCCCCAGGAAGGATGGCACCCCAAGGGACGTCATCGCGAAACCCCATCACTACTCTGTAAAAGGGGATGTAACGAAAAGTGCTAGATCTTTGCCTTCTGTCTTATGCCGGGGCCACCAAGTACAGATCTTTGCAGATCTCTCCCCATCCAACGATTCAGAGGAGAAGAGCTTTAAAACCATTGCTGCATGCTTTAACCCAGAAGGATATCAAATACAGGTGGGCCTTCCCCTTTGCAGTCAAATTCACTGAACAAGGGAGACAATACGCTTTTTCCACCCTACCGGAAGGTGAAAGACTGCTCCTTCACCTGAAGCTCATTTCTCAAGAATCCGATATGGACATCTCCAACACTGGCTCTGGCTCCAACAAAAGACCTGTACCTACCAGCCAGCAGTCCCCCCTATGGACCGAAGGTAAAGCAAAGAAGGCAAAGGACAACGGACCCCCCTGAAGCAAGCTTCCTCAGAGATCTACCCCCTCTTTTTCTGGTCCTAAACTTTGATCCGGGAGTCTTGTGACCATACTGTTGTGGGCTATCCTTTGCCCTGGTCATGGGATTTCTGTAGAACTCTCACCATTAATTTTTTCAATTTAAAAGTTGTTGTTTCCTGTTCAAGCTTCCTGAACAGCCCAGGGGTGACTCCAGGACTTCCGAGACTCTCCGGGTTAATCCGGTCCACTCAATATGGAACTTTGCACACCCTAAGCAGGGTTAGCACCCACAGACTTTAGAAGGACCTTCTCTATATTACCCAGTTGATTACCCTGCAGCGGGAGACTGGAGGATTGAAAAGTATTCCTTCATATCAACACCCTGGGTCGACATATGCTGAACCCTGTGGAGCTCCCCCCTGCTTTTACCATGGGGGGGTCCATTAGGGAGTCGGTTAAAGAATGGAACTTCTCTCTAGCCAAGTCCCTGGATGGCTGTGCATATCTTCATCATTAACTAACAAGTTATTTAATATATTAGGGCGTCCTGTTTCGGAATGGAACACTTTCACTTTCACACAACCCTTGGACACCCGATGGTCTCCGAGGGATGGGTAGTCTGCACCCACTTGGGGCAGACTCGACTTTTGTACCACTCACGGTCTACGGAGGGCATCTCCCATCCCTGTAGTCCGGTTATCTTACTTAGGAGAACTTCTTTTTTCTATTCTTCTCTGTCCCCCTTTCTTCCTCCCCCTCTACCCCTACTTCCTGATAAAGTGTCTAATTCCATTATCTTTTGCAGACCACCACATCGACGACCGAGACCTGAACTATGAGACTTCCCTCAATCCCAAAGGAGTAACTTCCAAAACCAACTTGACCTCAACACTGCTTAAGGTGAGTGGGGGTGGATCATGCCGTTGTTTCTCCCTCTTGCTCCATGACTAAGGTTCCAGACACCAAAATCCTCATAGCCTCCCACAACGTTCAGGGCCTTAACTCCCCGATTAAGAGGAGAAAGGTACTAAATTACTATAAATCACTAAAACTAGACATAATTATGTTACAAGAAACACATTTCCCTGCCCATAATAGCCCCAAGTTCCTTCACTCACATTACCCGCAATTCTATCTAGCCAGCGCAGATAACAAAACTAAGGGTGTAGCAATCTTATTCTTGAAATCCTGTCACTTTGTGAAATTATCGGATTTTGTTGACCCGGAAGGGAGATTTATCCTAGTGAAAGGCACGCTTGGGGACCAACTTATCTCCCTAGTCTCATATTACACACCCAACAGAGGACAATCCAAATTTTTCAGCACCCTATTGTCCACTCTCACACCGAAACTGGAGGGAACAATCATATTCGGGGGAGACTCGAATGTGGCCTTCGATCAAGGTCTAGACAAATCCAAGCCCCCTGAATCCCAACTGACTCGCCCTTCAAAAGAGAGCCTCAAAATAGCTAAAACTCTATATGCATACGGTCTGACTGATACATGGAGAGAACTAAACCCCTCCAAGAAGGATTACACCCATTACTCCCACCCCCAAAATACTTACGCACGGATAGACCATATCCTTACACCTTCCACCCTTCTCCCAGCTGTACTCAAAGCCCGTATTAAGGACACAGCACTATCCGACCACTCATTAGTGATTATATCTATCCTGACAGGGATCCCGGGAGGGTCCAACAGACAATGGAGACTGAATGAGTCCTTGCTCTCTGACAGAGTAATAGAATTGAGAAAAGCCCTTAAAGAGTATTTTATACTAAACAGCATTGAAGGTACCTCAGCAGAAATGCTCTGGGCAGCACACAAAGCCTTCATCAGGGGAAAGCTCATTCAGATCTCTACCTAAAAAAGAAAGGAGGGCCGATATAACATGACTAGAGCAGGATTTTGCTGTATTAAAAGCACTAAACAAAAAGGACCCATCCAAGGTGCCCATAAACCAATTAGATAAAGCTAGATTAGATCTAAACCTCGCCCTCACGGCAACAGCAGACAAATCAATCAGATGGAACGGACATAAATTCTACGCCCAGACAAACAAAATGGGCCCACTATTGGCGACGAAACTCTCCCCTCGGCTTAGAATCCACAATATGCCCAAAATCAGGATAGGGGTCAACCCCCCACGTCCAATCCAGTCAAAATTCTTGAAGCCTTCCGAGGATTCTACATGAAATTATACAGCCCAGACACGCAAACCCACAAAGATGCAATCTCACGGTACCTAGAGGGTATATCCATCCCCTCCCTAAAAGATGTCCACAAGGACATGATGGACTCTCCCATCACAGACGAGGAGGTTAGGGAGGTAATCGAGAACCTCAAAACAGGGACAGCCCCAGGCCCAGATGGCCTATCCACACCCTACTACAAAACTTTCACTGACACCCTAACGCCACACCTGACCAAAGTCTTTAACTCTAAAAGCAAAGGTGACCCCCTAGATATTCACCTGAATACAGCTTATATGACAGTCATCCCAAAACCAGAAAAAAACCATGAAGACATCAGCAATTATTGCCCAATATCCCTCATCAATAATGACCTTAAAATTCTTACCAAAATATGAGCAAACCGATTGGCTTCTTTCATAAGCCAATACATACATAAAGACCAGGTGGGCTTCATTCCCTGTAGACAAGGCCCCGACCAAATCAGACGGGCAATAGACCTGATATCAATCCTGCAATCGAACTGGGAGGGGGGGACCAAACAACAGGGATTCATTCTGTCATTGGACCTACAGAAGGCCTTTGACACTGTATCCTTGCCCTATAGCTTTTCACTATTGGAGCGCTGGGGCTTTGGGGCCAGATTCATGGGTATCCTACAGGCCCTCTATTCACAACCAAAAGCTCTCATTAGGTTACAAGGTCACTACTCCAAACCTATAGACATCGCCAGAGGGACGAGACAGGGGTGTCCCCTATCCCCACTAATTTTTGCAATAGCGATTGAAACCCTAGAGATTGCGATACGTCAGAACCCTGACATTAAAGGAGTCATCTGTGGAGATCAGACGCACAAATGTGGTCTTTTTGCCGACGACATCCTATTGTTCTTGACTTCCCCCCTCACCTCTCTCCCCAACCTCTATCACTCATTAGAAAACTTCGCTAGAATCTCGGGACTCAGAGTCAATTACTCTAAATCACAAGCCCTTAACATCTCTCTTACTCCACAGGCGGTATCTCAACTGAAACAATCTTTTAAATTTGATTGGCACGATTATATGATTCGTTACTTAGGAATTTCGTTGACGGCTAGAATACAAACCTTATACACATACAACTACCCCCCGCTATACAATAAATTAGAGGCAGATCTCAAACTTTGATCCAAACACGGACTTTCGTGGTTAGGTAGGATCAGTTCAATTAAAATGACTTTACTCCAAAGAATCCTCTACTTCTTCCGATCCCTCCCCATCCCCATCAAAAGAGAACATCTACGCTCACTGCAAAGTAGAATATTGAAATTCACATAGGGTAACTCGGGGTATCGCGTTCCCCAGAGCACCCTCTTTATACATAAACGCAGGGGCGGGCTGGGCCTTCCTGACTTATACAAATACTTTATTGCGGCCAGACTGACCCAACTTTCCATACTTTACTCCAGATATGAAAAACCAGATTGGGTAAAAATCGAAAGACAGGCTACCCCAGGCTACACATTAGATTATCTCCTTTGGTGCCCTCAGAATACCAGACCGCCCATATTATCTCCAGTTCTCTCACACTCTTACACCCTCTGGGACAGTCTTAGGAAAAACCCTTCATTGGTCTCCTCTGGACGCCCCCTCGCACACCTTTTCCACAACCCTGATTTCCCGCCTGGATTAGACATCACAGACTTCAGATGGTGGTTGGACAAGGGGCTATATCGGATAGGTCATTACTTTACCTCTAGAGGCCCCATTACCCTAAGTTATTGTCTCAACAACCTAGAGCTTCCAGAATCAGAACAGTTTGGCTTCAGACAAATTTCCCACTTCTTAAACAAAAATGGCAAGACAAACCTCTGCCCCGTAAATTTCCGGCATAAGAGATGTGGTGTGGAGGAGCCGTGGAGCGGAGGGGAGGTATATCGGTGATCTACTCTGCCCTCACTCGCCTTGACAGAAAAACCCCTTCCATGTTGGCCTGGGAGGCTGACTTTATTTACAAGTGAAATCTAGAGACCTGGCAAACGGCATTCGATAAATCTCATAGGGGGATCCACAATGTTTCTTTGATGGAAGCTAACATAAAAATTTTAACTAGATGGTATCTCACCCCCACTAGGCTAGCAGCCATCTTTCCATCGGCAGATCCCCTATGCTTCAGAGGATGCAAGTTACTGGGCTCTATGGCTCACATATGGTGGGAATGCCCCAAGATCCGCACGTTTTGGAAATTGATCTTTAACATCATCAATAAGGTAACGGGTTGCCAGATCCCTAGATCTCCTGAAGTTGCCATCCTCAATGCACACATTCCACATCTTCCCAAAGCCACCCTCTCCTTAATATACTTTATTCTAATTGGGATTAAAATCACAATCGCTAAAGCATGGAAAAAACCTAAACCATCCATACAAGCAGTCAAAAGGAAAATATTGTGGATTATGACACAAGAAAAGCTATCCAGCATATTAACAAATACCAGTGGTAAATTTCGGAAGATCTGGGAACCATGGGCCAACTATTTGGGAACTTCTCTTATTCCTGGTTTCATAGTATAGCATAACATCCATAGACACTTTCGTCAATACTCTTCTCCCTCAACCCACTTTCCATTACCTCTCCCCCTCTTCATCCCCTCTCTCTTCTTTCTTTCTCTTCCTCTATTCTCTTCATACAAACCGGGTTACGATATACGATTCTTCACTACCCAGCTGTCTTGACATGATGGAGGTGGGCGCCTGGTGGGGGTAGGGGGACTCTATCCCCGGCACAGCTTGATCTCGACAGGGGTGCTGGGGGTAGGTGGATCCCCACTATTCTAGGGGCCCAGCCATTATCTTGCTGTTGTGTCAACATTCAGTTGTTTATTCTTTCATCTACTATCTTATACTGTTTGTTGGTTTTTATACCACTTTGGAGGACTTCCCCCGGAGAAGTTTAATATGCCACAACTGTACCTTGTATACATTTGTTAAAATCAATAAACATTTGTTGAAAGTAAAAATATGCACTGTCACTGTACAAATGACACTGGCAGGGATGGGATTACCATTAGGGGCGATTAAAGGGTGAAATGTATGTCTAGGTTGTGCTTAATCGCTGTACTTTGACTAGGGGGAAGGCAAAGATCCGCGTTCCTGCTTAGCAGAAACACAGGATCCCTTCCCTTCTGACAGAAGGACAATCTGCCTAGTTTACATAGGCAGATTGTTGCTCTGCCTGTGCCCTGTACATTCGGCGGGTGCCGGCAGGCATCAAGTCCACGGTACCCGCTGCTGGGCTCCCACTGTATATAATCACAGCGGGAGCAGGTCATGGACGGCGCGCACTCGCGTCCCAGACCCGGAAGTGTCAGTTCTTGTACTAGGTACATAATCTAGCGAAGAGCGACCGCCCTGCCTCAGTATAAGTGTGGTGGGCAGTCATTAACTGTCAGGAAAAATCGTAGAATAAACATTGTCGTGTTTGTCCCTTCAAAAAATTTCAGAAGAAAGTTGTGTACTAACGATCAGATTATTGTACGTTTGCTTCTAAAGATTTTTTTTTTTTGGATGATATTCATGACCGTGTGTACGAGGCTTTACTTTGTAAGTGTGTATGTGATTGGAAAGTGGTGAAAAGGGTGACTATCGTAAGAAAATGTCACTTTGTTTTGGATTGGCAAAGCAATAGTTTTCTTTATGGCAAACTGTAGGCCAACACACCAAAAATACATTGGTAAAACCAGGGCTTTTTTTTCTCTGAGAATAGGCGAAGCAACTCAATCATGCCCCCCCACCTACAACCCCCTTCCCACACACTGTAGGCAGCTCTCTCACTTGCAGGGAGATCATCCAGTGAGGGCATCAGCATTCAGGCACCAGGGAAAAAATGGAGACCACGGGGGGTGCAGCGTACCACGCGCCTTCTCCCGCCCATGACTGCACTGCACCCCGGGTACCTGCATTTTCCTTGTCCCTCTCCTGCACTCAGTAGGATCTGCTCAGGAAATCTGATCTGTAGGAGCCACTGGGGGTCAAGCTATGCCTTGTGAAGACAGAAGCTGGACTTACTGGAAGTAATAGTGTTGAGCAGGGAGGAGGGGCTCCTGAGCCAGAGGTGGCGGAACTGAGTTACACCAAATTCCAGAGGAAAAAAAGCCCTTGGTAAAAAAGACCAATAAAAACTATAGATTTTCTGTTGTCCATACATTATTCCAGTGCTGGAAAATGGAGCAAAATACACAACTGTGCATCTGGTGGGGGTGAGTCCTGTATTTGCATTTATAAAAAGATATTTCAGCATCAATGCTGAATTACTGATAATGTAGTCCAACCATTGGACTGTATATTTCCTCATTCAGGAGCCTGTAGGTTAGATTAAATAAGCTACAGATTTATCTCTGCATACTCCACCCTACTCCTACCTGTCCTTTTTATTTCTTCTCCTGGAAAATTTCACTCACTTGATCTCCAGGTGAAAGGTAGTCACTAGCACAGGAAGTGAGGGGGAAATGGAGCATTAAAAACTATCAAAGGTTCTAACCCATCCTCATTTAAAACAGAAAAGTCTAAGATGTAGAAATAATTAAATCATACAGTACCATAGCAAACCTGTAAAATGTGAACAGTCCCTAAAACGTGTCATTAGCCACAGTCTTAATAGTAGTAGGTTCAGTATCGCATTAAACCCATTAATTGCAATAGAAGAAAATGATCAACTCTACTTATAATCCCTGAACAAATGAATATGCTAAGACATAGTTGTAGGAATAAAGAGTTATAAATATTACTATCTCAAATAAAATAGACTAGTCTCTAACCTTGGCAATCTTCCGATGTCATTGAGTACGCACTCTTCTTGCAGTTAATGATGCATCCACATGGGAGGTGACTCCAGTGCTCAGACAGAACAAACAGTGGTGTGGTGGTGGCAGCTAGCAAAGTCAGAAGAAAACTTAATGTCTCAAAAGAATGACTCTGAAAGCCAACAATGTGCTGGACAGCCATCTGTATCTGTAAAGCAGAGATTTCATATAATGAACTGTCCAATTAACAATCGTCAAGCAAGAAATAAAGTGCAGCAATAGACTCATTTACATTTAAATAATAAATGGCAGCATGGATAATTGTTTTTAGGGTTTCTGCATGAAGATAATTGTATCCAAGGCTAACTTTACATAAAATAAAATGTATTTATTCATGGAGTGTGAAGGCTGAATATATTCATGTAAATTACTTGTTGGGAAAACTATATTTATTGGTTGAACAGTTTAATGGTGTGCACAAAGGATGTTCTAGGGCTTGTATAAACTGGTGAGGTGTATTTAAAGTGGTGGAATTGCTCACTGAGTGCTCATGAGCACGGAGGACCACTCAAGGAAAGCATCCAGAAAAATAAAGGCTGAGGCTTCAAGTGATTATAAATGCACAGTTTAAAAAAAAAGATAACAAACATGTTATACTTACCTGCTCTGTGCAATGGTCCTCTTCTTGGGTGCCCCGCCAGCGCTCCTAGCCCCTCCCCCTTGCTGAGTGCCCCCATGGCAAGCCGCTTGCTATAGGGACACTTGTGTGCTTGCTCCAGAGTCCATAAGACAAAGAGTGCGCGCTTCGTCCTGCCCCCGCTCACTGGCTGTGACTGACAGCAGCAGTAGCCAATGGCTGAGCCTGTGAGAAAAGATAGAGCTGAGAGAGCCTCTGCTCTCATGCACACCATTGGACCAAGATCGGGCTCAGTCAAGTATTTAGGAGGGGCTGGGGGTGGGAGGAGGGCTGCTTACAGAAGGTTTTTTTTTACCTTAAAATCTAAGTTTACCTTTGCTCACTTTTTTTTTATTCCAGACCGCCTATGTACCAATATACAGTATCTCACAAAAGTGAGTACACCCCTCACACATATTTTTTTATCTTTTCATGTGACTACACTGAAGAAATTACACTTTGCTGCAATGTAAAGTAGTGAGTGTACAGCTTGTATAACAATGTAAATGTGCTGTCCCCTCAAACTAACTCAACACACAGCCATTAATTCTAAACCTCTGGCAACAAAAGTGAGTACACCCCTAAGTAAACATGTCCAAATTGGGCCCAAAGTGTCAATATTGTGTGTGGCCACCATTATTTTCCAGCACTGCCTTAACCCTCTTGGGCATGGAGTTTACCAGAGCTTCACAGGTTGCCACTGGAGTCCTCTTCCAGTCCTCCATGACGACATCACGGAACTGGTGGATGTTAGAGACCTTGCTCTCCTCCACCTTCCATTTGAGGATGCCCCACAGATGCTCAATAGGGTTTAGGTCTGGAGACATGCTTGACCAGTCTATCACCTTTATCTTCAGCTTCTTTAGCAAGGCAGTGGTCATCTTGGAAGTGTGAGGCAAGATACACTTGTCTTTGTACTCCTCACCTGGTTGCTGCCCCACACGCTTTACCATCTGAACCAAATACGTTTATCTTGGTCTCATCAGACCACAGGACATGGTTTCAATAATCCATGTCCTTAGTCTGCTTGTCTTCAGCAAACTGGTTGTGGGCTTTCTTGTGCATCATCTCTAGAAAAGGCTTCCTTCTGGGACGACAGCCATGCAGACCAATTTGATGCAGTGTGCGGCGTATGTTCTGAGCACTGACAGGCTGACCCCCCCCACCCCTTCAACCTCTGCAGCAATGCCGGCAGCGCTCATATGTCTATTTCCCAAAGACAACCTCTGGATATGATGCTGAGCACGTGCACTCAACTTCTTGGTCGACCATGGCGAGGCCGGTTCTGAGTGGAATCTATCCTGTTAAACCTCATAATGGTCTTGGCCACCTTGCTGTAGCTCAGTTTCAGGGTCTGGGCAATCTTCTTATATCCTAGGCCATCTGCAACAATTCTTTTTTTCAGATCCTCAGAGTTTTTTGCCATGAGGTGCCATGTTGAACTTCCAGTGACCAGTATGAGAGAGAGGGAGCGATAACACCAAATTTAACACATCTGCTCCCCATTCACACCTAAGACCTTTTAACACTAACGAGTCACGTGACACCGGGAAGGGAAAATGGCTAATTGGGTCCAATTTAGACATTTTCATGTAGGGGTGCACTCACTTTTGTTTACCAGCGGTTTAGATATTAATGGCTGTGTGTTGAGTTATTTTAAGGGGGCAGCACATTTACACTGTTATACAAGCTGTACATTCCCTACTTTACATTGTAGCAAAGTGTAATTTCTTCAGTGTTGTCACATGAAAAGATATAATAAATTATTTACAAAAATGTGAGCGTTTTACTCACTGTTGTGAGCTACTGTAGCATTAATGTACTTCTTTGCAAAAATAAAACAGCTTTACATTTATTCTACACACCCTTACCTCACTCCCTGCATAGCTGTTTAAAAACACAGGTCTATTACTTCTGCCTTACTTCTTGGTCAGACTTTAGGTTATGACACAGGAAGGAGTTGACCAGATGATCTCATTAGCACACACCGTGCATCATCTACCCTCTGCTGGTCAACTCCTTCCTGTGTCATGACCTACAGTCTGTCCAGATAGTAGGGCAGAAGTAATCGAGCAGTGTGTTTAAACAGCTATGAATAGAGTGAGGTAAGCCTGTGTAGAATAAATGGAAAGCTGTTTTATTTTTGCAAAATAAGTACAATAATGCTATATTGATACAAAGGGGGATGGAATTTAGAAAAGAAAAGTGAACAAAGGTGAACTTAGCCTTTAATGCCTAGAATGCAATAAAGCGGTAATAAACCCTCCAGCAGCGTGCTGTCACCACTGAAGACACTTCCATCTTCACTCGATCTTCCTTCCAGGTTTGCGGACTTCGGTAATATAAATTGCTGAGCTGGTGATGACATCACTCCTGCGCATGCTGTTTACATCACGGCTCTGAAGGAACGGCACGGCTATGCTGTTCATTGAGAACACATGCACCGGTGAAATCACCAGCTGCATCTAAAGTAAATACCTCCTAAACGGTACACGTTTAGGAGATATTTACTGTACCTATAGGTAAGCCTTATTATAGGCTTACCTATAGATAAAAATCATACAAGGGAGTTTACTCCCACTTTAAGGTGAAAACCTTCTGCTTTTAAAAAAACACTTTCACTACAGACTGGTGCAGCAGCTGATGCTTAGTGTGGCACTGCATTTATTTTTGCTTAAAGTGATTGTAAAGTCTCCTTTAAAAAAAAACAACAAAAAACATACATCTTATACTTACCTGCTCTGTGCAGTTGGCTTTGCACAGAGCAGCCTGGATCCTCCACTTCTCGGATCCCTCTTTGCTGCTCCTGGCCCTTTCCTCCTATCGAGTGCCCCCACATTCAAAAGCTTCTTATGGGGGCACTGAAGCTGAGTCAAAGCTCTGTGTGTCCATTCAGACATGGAGCCCTGACTCAGCCCTGCCCCCTATCTCTCCTGATTGGCTGACTGACTTTGACAGCCGTGAGAGCCAATGGTGCCGTTGCTGTGTCTCAGCCAATCGGGAGCAGTGTCCCGGATGGCTTAGCCATTCGTGGACATCACCGGAGAGAGATGGGGCTCAGGTAAGTATTAGGGGGTGGTGGGGGGCTGCCACACACAAAAGGTTTTTTATCTTAACTCATAGAATGCATTAAGATAAAAAACATTCTGCGTTTACAACTCCTTTAAAGGAGAAGTAGGGCCAAAGGAGAGCACTTCTTTCTGTACTCCTGTGACCCATTTTCAGCTAACAGCAGGTTAAAGTCCAATGTTGGCTGACGTTACTCAGCAAATCCAGGCTCTAAATTGATCTTTAGGCTGGGTTCACACCCATGCAAATTGGATGCGGGTTTCCCCGCAATCATTTCGCATAGCAGGACAATGTGGCCGGCTCTCTATGGAGCTGATTCACATGTCTCCAGGGGCGGCTGCGGAGCACACTGCACAGAAACGCTATGCGTCTTTGCCTCTGTTTCAGGGCCGAATTCAGGCAAAGACTCTGCCCTGATTCATCCCTGAAAAGGAGAACAGGGACGGACAGCATTTCTGTGCGATCCGCGGCTGGTTTAGGTGTGAATCGAGCCTTAATGTTGGAATCCACCCAGATACCTGAACCACTCGGTCCTGCCCCCTGCAAATCCCAGCACTCCAGTGAGTGCTGGAAGGGTAGAACAGAGAGCCATGACTGACAATCACCAGCTGTCTGCTCACTGAAGACTCACTGAGTGTTCAACGGTCTTTGATCGCTCAGTTTTTGGTCTTAGGGGAGGTGGGGGACAGATGCAGCATCGGTCCTAGGTCTACCTAGGTGAGTTTAACTGGTTCCCGACCAGCCGCCACAGTTATACTGCGGCAGAATGGCTCCCCGCCGTCATAGCTGTATATTGGCCCTTTAAGACACTGACGCATACTGGGATATCTCCTAAACCGTGCAGGTTTAAGAGACATCCAGGGTAGCTACAGGTAAGCCTTATTATAGGCTTACCTGTAGCAAAAAGTGGATTGCAAGGGTTTACAACCACTTTTACTACCAGCAAGAATAAGCCCTTACATTTAAAGAGCACCTGTCATTTCAGATCTATCATGGCAGTGCTTGTTAGTGGGCAATCACTCACCTGCTGCCGCCACGTCCCTCACCTTATTGTGTCACTGCCGCATCACCAGCTGTCCCATTAAAGTGAATGGGACTGTCGTGAGTCAACAGCGGGTCAGAGGAGGAGCCACTGCAGGACAGAGATGACAGTTGCTCTTTAAAAATCATAATTTAAATCGACTTGATTTAAATCAAATCCACCCATATCTCTGCAAAACTGAAAACGCACTAAAAAATGCATAGGTGTGAACCAAGCCTAAATAGGTGAAAAGCTAGCCATAAGCAATCATTGCAGGATGGTGCTTTGTGTGACTGCACATCTGCACACAGCTGGCTGGCTGTAGCCACCAGAATGGTTAAGTAACTGTACTAAGAACCAGTACAAGTGAGAAAAAGGGTTTTATGTGCTGTAACAATGAAAAGGACATTGTCTGTGACAAACCTTTGCATATCAACTGTATACTTACTCTGGAACACTGCACTTTCAGTGTGGCAATGAGACATTTGTTCAATCATATGGTTATATTTGTTGAAATGGCAGATTTTGCTACAGGTTCATGTGAAACCTGGTTACTGCCTTATTCATTTCAATGGTAGCCTTATATTTTACCTTGGTCAGAGAACACTACAGGAGCTATGTGTGTACATTTTGCTGGAATAATACAAAATAACACTACTAAGTGTTTCTGATGCCCACACAAGGGACTGAACCATAAAATGTGATCATGATTTTTTTTTTCTTTGTACCTTTTCAATCAGTCAAGCTGTGTTTGCAGAGGATGGGACTAACCTTAGCATCCACTGGCATT
Source organism: Aquarana catesbeiana (assembly GCF_042186555.1). Classification (NCBI taxonomy): domain Eukaryota; kingdom Metazoa; phylum Chordata; class Amphibia; order Anura; family Ranidae; genus Aquarana; species Aquarana catesbeiana. The sequence continues at coordinate 193,378,027 of NC_133327.1, forward strand.
CCATAGCATCCCATGTTATTAAAGGCTGTGTGAACCCTAACAATAACCTCTTAAAATTATACTAAACATACACTGTTTAATTTGCATTGTCACTTCTCTTTCTGTATGTGGATGATGGCACTGTAATTATTTTAATAAAAAAAAAAAAAAAAAATCGAAGTATCTATTTCCTTTTTAACCCCTTCCCGACCAGCCGCCGTGTTTATACTTTTCAGGTTCTTCATCCACCCCCTCTCTGTCCCTCTCCTCATTTGAAGCTCACTGTATTCGTCTATTTTTTCCAGTTTCATTGAGAATTGCTGTGATCTATCGGCCCCCTGGACCAGTATCAAACTTCCTTGACAACTTCTCTGCCTGGCTACCCTACTTTCTCTCTTCTGAAATTCCAACAATCATTCTTGGTGACTTTAACATCCCTGTTAATCTTAACACTCCTGCTACTTCTAAGCTGCTGAGCTTAACCTCCTCCTTTGACCTAAAACAATGGACAAGCGCTTCTACTCACTCTGTTGGCAACTGCCTTGACCTCATATTCTCCTACCTATGCACTCCACACAACCTCTCCAATATTCCTTTTCCTCTCTCTGATCACCACCTTATTAGTTTCACCCTCTCCTTGTCTGCCTTCTCCTTACCTTCCAAGTACCAAACTATTACCTGTAGAAATCTTAACCCTTCTCTTCTTTTTTCTGCTAGAGATTGTCTCTACGACAAAATCTCATCCTTGTCCTGCCCCAACTTGGCCACTTCTGTCTACAACAGTTCACTGTCATCCACCCTGGATACTTTTGCCCCCCTCACTACGCACAAAATCAGGCCCCGACCGCTACAACCCTGGCAGACAGACAATACCAGAAGCCTCAAAAAACGTAGCCGCGCTCTTGAGCATCTGTGGTGTAAAACTAAGTCACAGCAAGATTTCAGCCAATATAAATCTGCCCTCCAAAAATACCATTCCGGCCTGCACACTGCCAAACAGGCTTACTTTATCACTCTCATTAACACCCTCTCACGCAGTCCCCGTCAACTCTTTTCTACCTTTACCACTCCACTTCGTCCTTCATTACCCCCACCCACTAACTTAGTCACTGCCCAGGAGATTGCTAATCACTTCAAAAATAAGATTGAGACAATTCGTCTTGAGATCTCTGCTCTACAGAAATCTCCCTCACTTTACACTCCTTCTCCTCTTGCACAATCAATACTTCACTTTTTTAACCCAGCTACTATAGAGGAAGTCACTACACTTTTTTCTAATGCCCACCTAGGACCCTGTTCCTTCTCAGATACTACGGTCACCATCTGACTCAATCCTACACTCCTTAACTCATATCTTCAACCTCTCACTCTCTACTGGCATCTTCCCCAACCCTCTAAAATATGCGCTAGTCACTCCCATACCAAAAAAGGCCTCAGACCCCACAAATCTTAACAACCTAAGACCCATCTCTTTACTCCCTTTTGCCTCCAAACTCCTTGAACGTTTAGTCTACAACCGACTGAGTGACCACCTCATTGAGAATGACCTTCTTGATCCCCTTCAGCCTGGATTTCGCCCACAGCACTCCATAGAAACTGCCCTCCTAAAACTCACAAACGACTTACTAACAGCCAAAATCAACGGTCGTTATTCCGTACTCTTACTCTTGGACCTTTCCGCTGCCTTTGATACAGTTGACCACCCCCTCCTCCTCAAAAAACTCAATTTGCTTGGTCTCCATGGCTGCACTCTTCGTTGGTTCGAATATTAACTATCTCATTGCACCTTCAGTGTCACTTACAACTCCACTTCCTCTTCTCCAACTCCTCTTACCGTTGAGGTCCCCCAAGGTTCTGTCCTTGGACCTCTACTATTCTCGATCTATACATCCTCCCTGGGTCAGCTGATAGCCTCCCATGGCTTTCACTACCATTTATATGCTGATGACACCCAAATCTATCTCTCTGCCCCTCACCTCACCCCATCAATCTCCTCACACATCACTGATTTACTAACAGACATATCAACCTGGATGTCAAACCACTTCCTCAAACTGAATCTATCTAAAACCAAGCTCATAATATTTCCTCCCCCACGTGCCCCCTCCCCTGACTTCTCTGTCAAGATCAATGGCACATCTATCAGTCCATCCCCACATGCCAGGGTACTAGGGATAACCTTAGACTCTGAACTGTCCTTTCAGGCCCACATACAATCTCTGTCCAAATCATGTTGCCTTAGCCTCCACAACATTTCCAGAATACGCCCCTTTTTAACTAATGACACCACCAAGCTTCTAATTTACTCCCTGGTTATATCTCGCCTCGACTACTGCAACTCCCTCCTCATTGGATTACCTTTACATAGACTATCCCCCTTCAGTCCGTAATGAATGCCACTGCAAGACTCATCCACCTTACCAACCATTCAGTGTCCTCCACCCCTCTCTGCCAATCCCTTCACTGGCTTCCACTCACCCAACTAATAAAATTCAAAGTACTAACAATTATTTACAAAGCCATCCATAACTCTGCTCCCAGATACATCACTAACCTAGTGCCAATATACCAACAAAGCCGCTCTCTTCGGTCATCCCAAGACCTTCTGCTCTCTAGCTCCCTTGTCATCTCCTCCCATGCTCGCCTCCAGGATTTCTCCAGAGCTTCTTCCATCCTTTGGAACTCCCTACCCCAATCTGTCCGACTGTCCCCTAATCTATCCATCTTCAGGCGATCCCTGAAAACCCTTCTCTTCAAAGAAGCTTATCCTGCTTCTGACTAATGCCCCATACACACGATGAGATTATCGGACGAATGATCGTCCGTTTTTTATTGCTTGCTGATCTCAGATCGAATCTGATGAGTTTACTAAAGTCAAGAAAATTCCCGCAGGACAGAAAAAAAATTTGGAAGTTATGTCATGTGTTGTAATGCATTTGTATTGCATTTTTGAGCAATAGCTATACTTATTAAACGAAAATCGTACGATCTGGCATCGTACGAAATTTTTTTTTGTGTGTGTCCGATAGAATAATATCGGATGAACTGTCCTGATCGGCTCTCGAAAGCTCTGTACTAATGATCTGATTATTGTACAATCGCTTTGAAAGCGGTATTTTCTGTATGATGTGTGTACGGGGCTTAGCACTGTTTTACTTCCTCCATCAGCTCATCCTCCCACAGCTATTACCTTTTGTATCAATTGACCCTTCCTTTTTAGATTGTAAGCTCTAACGAGCAGGGCTCTCTGATTCCTCTTGTACCAAATTGTAATGTAACTGTAATGTCTGCCCTCATGTTGTAAAGCGCTGCTCATACTGTTGGGGCTATATAAAACCTGTATAATAATAATAATAATAATCTGTGTGTGTAAACACAAAAATCCCGGTCCTCTCAGGGGAGAGGAGACAGAACGTGTGTTCCTACTAAGTAGTCTCTCTGCCCCTCTAGTTAGCCACATTCCCCCCACAGTTAGAAACATACATGAGTAAACACAGTTAACCCCTTGATCACCCCCTAGTGTTAACCCCTTCCCTGCCAGTGACATTTATACAGCAATCAGTGGCTATTTTTAGCTATGATCACTGTATAAATGTCAATGGTCCCAAAAAAGTGTCAAAGGTGTCCGATGTGTTTGTTGCAATGTTGCAGTCCTGATAAAAATCGCAGATCACCGCCATTACTAGTAAAAAAATAATAATAATAAAATTGCCATAAAGCTATCCCCTATTTTGTAGACGCTATAACTTTTGTGCAAACCAATCAATATACGCTTACTGCGTTTTTTTTTTTTTTTTTTACCAAGAATATGTAGAAGAATATATATCGGCCTAAACTGATGAAGACATTTTTTTTTTGGCTATTTCTTATAGCAAAAAGTACAAAATACTGTGTTTTTTTTTTTTTCAAAATTGACACTCTTTTTTTGTTTATAGAGCAAAAAATAAAAAAGGCAGAGGTGATCAAATACAACCATAAGGAAGCTCTGTTTGTGGGGAAAAAAGGACATACATTTTTTTTGGGTACAGCATTGCATGACTCCGCAAATGTCAGTTAAAGCGACACAGTGCCGTAGCGCAAACAAATGGCCTGGTCAGGAAAGGGGCAAATCCTTCTGGGGCTGAAGTGGTTAATATACAGCTGTCACATGATCCAGCTCTTTCCCAGCCTGTCTGCAGGGAAACATAAGCAGGAGGAGCTTCTAGTTGCTGGTCACATGTTCAAAAATTAAGAAAAAGCGGCGGAGGCTCTTTACCACGTGATCAGCCGTGTCCAATCATGATATCAATAGGAAGAGCCGTTGATCGGCTTTTCATCACTCCGTCTGACAGACACGAGTAGAGGAGAGCCGATCGGCGGCTCTCCTGACAGGGGGGTCTGCTCTGATTGTTTATCAGTGCGGCCCCCCCTCAGATGACCACACTGGACCACCAGGGACGCCACTAGGACCACCAGGGAAGGGGCAACATGTGGATGGCCAGGTATGTACCCCATGGCCATCCACATGTGCCCAATGTGCCCAGTCTGTGCCCAATCTGTGCCAATCAGTGCCCACAAATGGGCACTGATTGGCACCATTATATTTCAGTGATGCCCAGCAATGCCACCCATTAGTGTCATCAGTGTCACCCTCAGTGTCCATCGGTGCCACCTGTCAGTGCCCATCAGTACCCATCAGTGCCCACCTATCAGTGCCCATCAGTGTCCATCAACGCCACAAATCATTGCCACCCATAAGTACCCATCAGTGCCACCCATAAGTGCCCATCAATGCCACCTACGAGTGCCCATCAGTGCTGCCTATGAGTGCCCATCGGTGCCACCTATGAGTGCCCATCGGTGCCTCATACTAGTGCCACCTATCAGTGCCCATCAGTGCCACCTATCAGTGCCCATCAGTGCCGCCTATCAGTGCCCATCATCAGTGCCTGTCAGTGCCACCTCATCAGTGCCACCTCATTGGTGCCACCTCATTGGTGCCCATCAGTGCCACTGCATCAGTGCCCGTCAGTGCAGCCATATCAGTGCCCTTCATGGAAGAAGAAAACGTACTTATTTACAAACATTTTTAACAGAAACAAAGAAAAACTTGTTTTTTTTCAAAATTTTCGGTCTTTTTTATTTTTTTTCGCAAAAAAAAAAAACGCAGAGGTGATCAAATACCACCAAAAGAAAGCTCTGTTTGTGGGAACAAAATGATAAAAAATTTGTTTGGGTACAGTGTAGCATGACCGCGCAATTGTCATTCAAACAGCGCTGAAAGCTGAAAATTGGCCTGGGCGGGAAGGTGTCTAAGTGCCTGGTATTGAAGTGGTTAATAAATTAAACAAATACCTATTGATCTTGCCAAAAATCTTGTGAGCTGATAATCTCCTGTGTTTTCTGCCTGTGCTGTCTGTAAATATTTATTGTTTACTGATGACTCTCTATGTTATAGATGACAGAAAAAGATCAAGGTTTTGTTGTTCTTCCTTGTTTCTTTTGTCATGATACAAAAAGGGAGTGAGCATTGTCATCCCAGGAAATGTGTGACTGGCAGGATCATCAGGTGAAAAAAATAGGACTGGTTAGCTACCATTTATAAAATTTTTGTTTTTTGGTTTAGATACACTATATTACCAAAAGTATTGAGATTCCTGCTTCTAGACGCACATGAACTTTAACCGCTTGCTGCCCGCCCAACGTCAAATGAGGGAGGAACGGTGTGGCTCTCGTTCTGCGTGGACGTCATATGACAACGCACCCGAACAGCCGCTCCTACGTGCCCACAGGGGCAGGCATCATAGCGATCGTGGCTGCGCCATGTTGCTAGGACACGGCACGTTGCTAGGACACGGCACGTTGCTAGGACACGGCACGACCCCAATCTCTGTAAAGAGCTCTTTAACCATGTGATCGGCTGTGTCCAATCACAGCCGGTCACATGTAAACATGGAAATGCCGGTAATCGTCTCTCATCGCCTCACACTGCCAATCAGCGGCATCTCCTTGCAGGGGACATCGAGACATGTAATCAGGGCATTGATCATCAGTGCCCTGATTACAATAAAGTGTCACCAGTACCACCAAGCAGTACCTACCAGTGCCAGCAATCAGTGCCCACCAATATCAGCAATAAGTGCCCACAAGTGCCACCAATCAGTGCCCATTAGTGATGCCAGTTAGTGCCGGCTATCAGTGCTGCCTATCAGTGCTGCCCATCAATGCCCATCAGTGTCACCCATCAATGCCCATTAGTGCCGCCCATCAGCAGCGCCTATCCGTGCGTCTATAAGTGCCCACCAGTGTATCCTATCAGTGCCACCTATCAGTGCCCAGCAGTGCCACCTATCAGTGCCCACCAGTGCGGCATATTAGTGCCTTCTCATCAGTGCCCATAAGCGCCGCCTCATCAGTGCCCATCGGTGCAGCCTATCAGTGCCGCCTCATCAGCACACTTTAGTGAACGAGAAAAATTACTTATTTACAAAATTTACTGACAGAAACTAAGAAAAACTTTAATTATTTTCAAAATTTTCGGTCTTTTTTGTAAAAACTAAAAATCCCTGCAGTGATTAAATACCACCAAAAGAAAGCTCTATTTGTGTGAAGTAAAAGATAACAATTTCACATGGTTACAGTGTAGCATGACCGCACAATTGTGATTCAAAGTGTGACAGCGCTGAAAGCTGAAAATTGGCCTGGACAGGAAGGGGGTGAAATTGCCCTGTAGGCAAGTGGTAATGGCTTCCCAGTCTTAGTCCATTGGGTTCAATATTGAGTTGGCCCACCTTTTGCAGCTATAGCAGCTTCAACTCTTCTGGGAAGGTTGTTCACAAAGTTTAGGAGTGTGTCTATGGGAATGTTTGACCATTCTTCCAGAAGCGCATTTGTGAGGTCAGGCACTGATGTTGGACGAGAAGGTTTGGCTTGCAGTCTCTGCTCTAATTCAACCCAAAGGTGTTTTGTTGCGTTGAGGTCAGAACTCTGTGCAGGCCAGTTAAGTTCCTCCACTCCAAACTCGCTCATCCATGTCTTTATGGACCTTGCTTTGTGCACTGGTGCTCAGTCATGTTGGAACAGGAAGGGGCCATCCCCAAATTGTTCCCACAAAGTTTGGAGCACGAAATTGTCCAAAATGTCTTGGTATGCTGACGCCTTAAGAGTTCACTGCACTGGAACTAACAAGCCAAGCCCAACACCTGATAAATAACCCAACACCATAATCCCCCCTCCACCAAATGATTGGGACCAGTCCACAAAGCAAGGTCCGTAAAGACATGGATGAGCGTGTTTGGGGTGGAGGAACTTGACGGGCCTTGACTGGATTATTTTACAAGGTAAGTATTCGCTTTTGCAGTGTTCACACCCCTTGAAGTTTTCCACATTTTGTCATGTTACAACTAGAGTTACCACCTCATCCCTTTAAACCCGAACACCTTTGAATTACACAGGTTCTGAGGCTAATTAAATGTAGATAAAGCACCAAGTGAGTTTAATTACCACCTTAATCATCCACAGAACCTGTGTAATTAATATGTGTTCGGGTGTAAAGGGATGAGGTGGCAGCCATAGTTACAACCAAAAATGTAAATGTATTTTATTGGGATTTTATGTAATAGACCAACACAAAGTGGCACATAATTGTGAAGTGGAAGGAAAATGATAAATGGTTTTTAAATTCTTTTACAAATATCTGAAAATTGTGCCATGCATTTGTATTCAGCCCCCTTTAATCTGATACCCCTATCTAAAATCTAGTGGAACCAAATTGCCTTCAGATGTCACCTAATTAGTAAATAGAGTTCATCTGTGTGTAATTAAATCTCAGTATAAATACAGCTTGTCTATGAAGCCCTCAGAGGTTTGTTAGAGAACCTTAGTGAACAGATCATCATGAAGGCCAAGGAACACACCAGACAGGTCAGGGATAGAGTTGTGGAGAAGTTTTAAAGCAGGTAAGTAGGTTAAAAAAATATCCCTAGCTTTGAACATCTCATGGAGCACTGTTCAATCCATCATCAGCTTAAAATGGAAAGAGTATGGCACAACTGCAAACCTACCAAGACATGGCCGTCCACCTAAACTGACATGCTGGGCAAGAAGAGCAATAATCCAAGAAGCAGCCAAGAGGCCCATGGTAACTCTGGAGGGGCTGCAGAGATCCACAGCTCAGGTGGGGGAATCTGTCCACAGGACAACTATTAGTCCTGTGCTCCACAAATCTGGCTATTATGGAAGAGTGGCAAGAAGAAAGCCATTGTCGAAAGAAAGCCATAAGAAGTCCCGTTTGAAGTTTGTGAGAAGCCACGTGGGGGACAAAGCAAACATGCGGAAGAAGGTGCTCTCGTCAGATGAGACCAAAATTGAACTTCTTGGCCTAAAGGCAGATCGCTAGGTGTGGCAGAAAATTAACACTGCACATCACCCTCAACACAACATCCCCACTGTGAAAAACGGTGGTGGCAGCATCATGTTGTGGGGATGCTTTTCTACAGCAGGGACAGGGAAGCTTGTCAGAGCTGATGGGAACTTGGATGGAGCCAAATACAGGCCAATCTTAGAAGAAAACCTGTTGGAGTCTGCAAAACACTTGGGACTGGGGCAGAGGTTCACCTTCCAGCAGGACAATGACGCTAAACATACAGCCAGAGTTACAAAGGATTGTTTAGTTGAAAGCATATTCATGTGTTAAAATGGCCCAATCAAAGTCCAGACCCAAATCCAATTGAGAATCTGTGGCAAGACATGAAAATTGCTGTTTACAGACGCTCTCCATCCAATCTGACAAAGCTTGAGCTATTTTGCAAATAAAAATGGGCAAATATTTTACTCTCTAGATGTGCAAAGCTGGTAGAGACATACCCAAAAAGACTTGCAGCTGTAATTGCAGCGAAAGGTGGTTCTACAAAGTATTGACAACATGGGGCTGAATACAAATGCACGCCACACTTTTCACATATTTATTTGTAAAAAACGTTGAAAAACATTTATCATTTTCCTTCCACTTCACAATTATGTGCCACTTTCTGTTGGTCTATCACATGAAATCCCATATAAAATACATTTACGTTTTTGTTTCTAACATGGCAAAATGTGGAAAATTTCAGGGGATATGAATACTTTTTCAAGGTACCTGCTCTGTGCAATGGTTTTGGACAGAGCAGCCCAGATCCTCATCTTCTGTGGTCCCCCATCCGCTCTCCCTGGCCCCTCCCCCCGCCGAGTGCCCCCATAGCAAGTTGCTTGTGTGTGCTTGCTCCTGAGCCAGCTTTGTGTGTCTATTGACACACAGAATGCAAATCAGCTCTGCTCCCCGCTCTCTCTTCACTGGCAGTGATTGACAGCAGCAGGAGCCAATGGCTCCATTGAGGAGAGGGAGGGCCGAGAGAGCTGTTTCTCTTGTGCACATCGCAAAATCGAGAATGGGCTCAGGTAAGTATTTAGGGGGAGCTGCATGCGGACGATTTTTTTTTTTTTAACTTAATGCATAGAATGTGTTATGGTGAAAAATCTCCTGCCTTCAGAACCACTTTACTACATTTGCAAGCATTTAATTACAGCCATAGCAACCCATGTTTCTGCTCTGATTTGTAGGAACAGAGGTCCTGGTGGGGGCCTTCTATGCCTCCTAACAGGCATATGCTTATGATCTGTTTCTTCTAATAACACCTGCTGTTAAACTAAATATTTAATTTATTCTCTATGGCTCGCCACTTTCTTCTCTCCTTGAGTCGCAAGATCTGTCAGTTGATAAGAAAGGCCCTCTTTGTGAAAAGCATAGTTGTAAAGATAGAGGCAAAGACCAACCAAAAAAGACATATTCTTTAGGTGCACACTGACAGCTTAATTGATTGTTAGCCGCAGCTCACTGTGGCAAACTGGTTTTGCTGATGCATAGCAAAAACTACTATTCAGCTATCAATAACAGGCACGGCAATGCAAAAAACACTCATTTTGTGTTCCGAAATCAGCATTTAGACAGTATACACAAGCTTGAGGGTTTTTAACACAACTTTAAAGTAGAAGTTCACCCTGTAATTACTTTATGAACATTAAAAAGCCATGCAACACATGTACCTTGATACATTTTTAACACCATGTTTGAATTCTGCCCACAGCTATGGTTGTCTACCAGCAATCAGCATTGGAAACTATCTGCCACTTACCAGTGATAGCATGCTACTCACGGTGTTGCCCAGCCCCCCCAATTCCATCTCCATCTTGTGACTGAAAAGTCTTACTGGAAAAAGCCCCAATGTGCATTGATGCTGTAAAAGTCACAAAAAGCACAAAGGAGCCTAATGCCGCATACACACGAGCGGAAATTCAGAAAGTGTCCGATGGGGTTTTTTTCATTGTATATATTCCGACCGTATGTATGCCCCATCGGACTTCTTCCGTTGAAAATTCAGACAGACTTGGATAGAGAACATGTTCTATATTTTTCCGATGGAACAAATTACTATCGGAAAAAAACGCTCGTCTGTATGCTGTTCCGACGAAGCAAAAACGACGCATGCTTTAAAGCAAGTACGAGACGGAAGCTGTTGGCTACTGGCTATTGAACTTCCGTTTTCTAGTCCCGTCGTACGTGTTGTACATCACCGCATTCTGGACGGTTGGTGTGACCGTGTGCATGCAAGACAGCTTGAGCGGAATTCCGTCAGAACTCCGTCGGAAAAACCTTCAGAGTTTATTCCGACGGCAAAACCGGTCGTGTGTACAGGGCATAAGAAACACCTTGAGCTGCATTGTGTCATTGGTAAATGGTTGGTAGCTTCCAATGATGATTGCTGGACAACTGAAATATTGACAGGATTCAAACTATTGTTATATGGCTGTTTTATGTTCTAGGGTGAACTTTTACTTTAAAGAAACAGTATAACTTCCATTTTTATTAATGAGCTCTGTTCCCCAGGGGTAAGTACATGTAGTACTTTGTCCCATCTTCCTATGTGCTGTCTGAGGCTAGCTGTGAAGTTGAATAGAACACCCCTCCTCCTCAATGGCCATCTAACAATGCAACAAGGAGATGGTTGCTTTGACAGACTGCACTTTTGTCTCAAAGCACTTGCCCATTGTCTGCAACATTTTAGCTGGCAAGCTGCCCTCCCCCTGCATTCATCATGATATGCCTTTTTTTTGGACAAGTGCTTGGAGACAGAGAAAAGTGCCATCTGTCGAAGCAGCCATCTCCTTGCTTGCTGCGTTGTTGAATGGCGGTATAAGATGGAGGGGTGCCCTGCTGGCCTTTGACAGTACAAAGGAAGATGGGAGAAAGTACATGTACTTTGTCCCCTGAAGAACAGAACCCAATAATAAAAATGCTTAGAAGACTACTTCTTTAATGCACTGCAGTCTTATTTGTTTCCTCTTTGCAAATTATACAGTATCGCTGAAATGTTTTGTCATTACCCGTTGATTCTGTCAGAAATTAAAGCCGGCCATGGATGGCCACTGCTGAACTGGCCGAGATTCAAAATATCCATGTCAAGGCTGATTGTACTCAAGTTGATCGATCGATCGACTGGGGTACAACGAGCATGTTGGGTTTTTACATGTGAATATTGCCAGCGGATATAGCCGCTAGCAATAATCACTGTGTTCTCCTGGCAGACACAGCTCCCTGCCCGAAGCCCCCCCCCCCCCCTACATGAGAGGGATTCCCCCATCAACAATTACTGTGTTGATGGGGGAATCTAGTGATTCTCTTTCCTGCAACCCTTGGTTGCAGGAAAAAAAAAATCGCATCATATATGGACGGCTTTAGACTGCCTCCCATTTGTTTTCCTGACCAATTTAAGAGATGAGCACCTTCCATTAATGTGATATCAATACTAATACTATTAGAGGCACCTTGTCTCTTTTGTCTTTCCATGCAGTGGATATGAAGAAAAATATGAAGTGGTTCTGTAATTTAGCAAAGAAGACAGCTGGTCAAGGTTGCCCCCATTCTTTGCAAGTTCAGAAAACTCACTGTTTTGTCAGCCCACACAAGGAACAATTATTTTTGCATATTTGCAGGGCATTTAAAACACAGGGAAATACATGGCAGAAGTGTACTGCATAGGATTTTTATTACATTTTGCCCTGCCATGCACTTTAACTGAGGTCTAGTGCAAATGTATATAGAAAGCGGGAGCCCTTCTGATATTTACTAATGCCATTTAGCTACCACCCTTATTAAATATGATACAGCCCTCTGTATAGTTTTATCCATTAAATTCCAGGTCCTGCGAGAATCAGATTGCCTGGGCACTTGTTTGATTAACCTTTTTCCTCTCGAAAGACTTCTGCTCGCATTAATATGTGTCGCTTCATCGTTCTCTGACAGATGTGTAGTTAATAAAACATGCATTTCCCCCTGCTCACTGCCAGAGCAATGCCTCTTTGTGACATGTCAAGGTTGTAGACACAGAAAGTGCTAAATAGCTTTCACTTTCAATGAATGTGCTAAGGTAGCATGACAAAAAGTATTTAACCCTATCATATTCTTCTGTGTGGCCACACAAGCAGTAGCTAAGACCTCACTGTAACCCACTGTAGAATAACAGGTAATTAAAGTTAGTGATTGTGTAATAGATGTACTTACACAACATTTCAAGCAAAAGTTAAAGTCACTTGACAAACAGCCTTAAAGGGGCTCTGCCTTAATTACTCACTAGCTGTTTGCCAACTGTTTGTCCTGCTCAGGTATACATTTTCTTGGTGGACTAAAAATGTACATCCAATATCAAAGCATTAGCAATGCAATAAGCATAAACTGTATGTGTTTTAGGACATGCCATGACAAATGGATTATTGCAGCTCTGAACAGAGGGGAAAGGGGGATTCTATGGAAAAGATAATTGACCTATGGTCTACATCAGGGATGCACCTACGGAATAATGGAAAACACTCCTTCAAGTTACCAGTCAACATATTTGGTCTTTACCATGATTGGAAGCCACATAAATACATTTGGTCAAAAGAGAGAAATGGAAAGGGGGTCACTATGGAAAGAATGATTGATCTATGTGTCTACACAAATGGATCTATATCAGGGATGTGCCTATGGTTTAAAGCAGAACACCCCTTTAAAATGATTGTAAACCCTCACATACTGTATACCCATTGAAATGACTGGCCTCGGGTGATACACAGAGATTAAGCAAATCCTCCCCAAAAACAGCAGTTCAAATTGTGAGATATACACAAAAAGCAACAATAAACAAGAAAAAACTGCTCTATAACATTAATAAGTATGTGAGTGCATGAAAATCAATTAATGCATAACAAAGTTCATAAGGTAGGAGATCCAAGAAATCTTCCATGAAAGTAAGGAAAGTCCCAAGGCATATTCCCTCAATAATTTACAGTGAAAACTTGTGTAGAAAGCTTGAGATAAACACCACTCATAGTGATCCACCACCATGTGAAATTCATGCTTACCAGAAAGCAAGCTAATTAAGCTTGTATGTGAGCCAAGATCCAAAATGACCAACCAATGATGCAGCTTCTCCGTGTTCAGCGTGGCTAGGGAATTGCGATGGATAATATACATAAACCAACCCGAATAGATAAAAGTAGATCAAGGCTTGTCATAGGCCCATATAGACCTCCATAGGATCACCGTAAGGCTGCAGAGCTCAGCAGGCACGTGGCTGGTTGAAGCAGAGTTCTTGAATCAAGTGCAGCTGTTAGGATTCAGGCTGGAACATAAGCATCAGCAGTTTCCAGAAGTGGCAAGATGGCTGCAACTCCAAAACCACACCTCTCTCGGCTGGGTGAAGACAGGAAGTAGAGGGGATATGGCTACATGTTTCAGGGCAAAAAGGAGGGCCCCTTTATCAATTGATTCAGGATTCAGGCTGGAACATAAGCAGGATTCAGGCTGGAACATAAGCATCAGCAGTTTCCAGAAGTGGCAAGATGGCTGCAACTTTATCAATTGAAAAAGGGGCCCTCCTTTTTGCCCTGAAACATGTAGCCATATCCCCTCTACTTCCTGTCTTCACCCAGCTGAGAGAGGTGTGGTTTTGGAGTTGCAGCCATCTTGCCACTTCTGGAAACTGCTGATGCTTATGTTCCAGCCTGAATCCTGACAGCTGCACTTGATTCAAGAACTCTGCTTCAACCAGCCACGTGCCTGCTGAGCTCTGCAGCCTTACCGTGATCCTATGGAGGTCTATATGGGTCTATGACAAGCCTTGATCTACTTTTATCTATTAGGGTTGGTTTATGAGCCATTATCCATCGCACTTCCCTAGCCACGCTGAACACGGAGAAGCTGCATCATTGGTTGGTCATTTTGGATCTCGGTTCACATACAAGCTTAATTAGCTTGCTTTCTGGTAAGCGTGAATGTCACGTGGTGGTGGATCACTATGAGTGGTGTTTATCTCAAGCTTTCTACACAAGTTTTCACTGTGAATTATTGAGGGAATATGCCTTGGGACTTTCCTTACTTTCATGAAAGATTTCTTGGATCTCCTACCTTATGAACTTTGTTATGCATTAATTGATTTTCATGCACTCACATACTTATTAATGTTATAGCGCAGTTTTTTCTTGTTTATTATCTCAGGTAAGTAAAGGGGGGCTGAGGGGGCAATGCTGACACCTAAACATGTTTTACCTTAATGCAAGGGATACATTAAGGAAAAACATTTTTAGACTTTACAACCCCTTTAAGGCAACATACAGTATTTTATTTTATTTAGTATTTTATCTTACTATGATCGGAAGCCACAGAGATACTTTCGTCAAAGCAAGAATGAAAAGGAGGACATTAGGAAATGGATGATGTCTACACAAAGGATCTATATTAGGGAAGCACCTGTGGTTTAAAGCAGAACACCCCTTCAAGTAAACAGATTGCATAATGCATTTTTAGAGAATAGGTCATTACAATGATTGGAAGCCACAGAAATACCTTGGTCAAAGAAAGAAAGAAAGAAGGGGGGAACATTAGATATTTTGGTCAAAATAAGAATGGAAAATGGATCATTATTAAAAAGATGATTGATCTATGTGTCTGCACAAATGGGTCTATATCAGGGATGTGCCTATGGTTTAAAGCAGAACACCCCTTCAAGTTAACAGAGTCAACATAATACATTATTAGAGAATAGGTCTTTAACATGATTGTAAGCCACAGGGATACTTTGCTCAAAGTAAGAATGGAAAGGGCACTATTATGGAAAGGATGATTGATCTATGTGTCTACACAAATGGATCTATATCATGGATGTACCTATGGTTTAAAGCCAAACAGCTCTTCAAGTTAACAGCGTCAACATAATGCATTATTACAGAATAGGTCTTTACCATGATTGGAAGCCACAGAGATAATACTTTCATTAAAGTAAGAATGGAAAAGTGACCAATATGGAAAGGATGATTGATCTATGGGTATATATCAGGGATATACCTATGGTTTAAAGCAGAACACCCCTTAAAGTTAACACAGGCAACATATTTCATTATTAAAGAATAGGGATCTTTACCATGATTGGAAGCCAGAGAAATACTTTAGTCAAAGCAAGAATGAGAGAGAATCGCTTCTGAGCATACAATACTGTCATGCTCCTGCTCCCTCTCAGGCTGTGTATACCGTGCTGATCATCGCCCAGGCTCCTCTTGCACACAGCCTCTGAGCTCACACAATTCTCATTGAAATTCTTCAAGGTTTTGCTGGCAGGATTATCAGGAGACATAAACGAGTCATTGCTGCCCAGAGGTGTACTGGGGGTTAGATAACCTTTAGCAATATCTTTGCAGTTCAAATAGAGTAGCTGTTCTTGGCTGTCCGAACAAAGCAACTGGTGAGTTAAAGGAACAGAGAAGACTGTCAGAACACAGAAGCAGATGGAGTACAACGCAAATAAAAACAGCACATAAGAGCTACTGCAGTCCACGAGGCATCCCCAGGAGGTGGCATCAAATGCTCCCCAACCACAAAAAGGCAGCACGCTTATTAACAAACTAACAAGCCATGTGCTTAGAATTACCCAAAACATTTTCAAAGGCATTTTTTCAGTTTTATATTCTCCCAGTTTGGCAGATGTACAGAAGTTATAAGAAATCATGATGGATGCCTTTAAGTTACTGGATACCCCCTGAAACAGGTAGATGAAGGCAGCAGCAGTGCATAAGGGCTGGGATAACGGATGGTTCGTCCATTGTTTTAGCATGAAGATGGAGGCAGGTACCACACTCAAAAAGTCATCCACAGACAAGGAGGTCACAAGCACACACAGGGTAGACTTGCTCTTTATCTTCAGCAAGGACACCAATGAGTAAATACTGCCTGCAAGGATGATAAGGGTCAGAGTCAGTGTGAGACAAAATAGAAACACATTTGGAGTAGACTGTGGCTTTGGCGTCTCTGTAGTGAACCTGGAGCTGTTTGTGTAAATGACAGTTGTTGCCACAGACATTGTGGTAGCAGCAGTCTGTATCCTTTTAATATATAACAGGGCACCCTCGTAAAAAGGCAGCCATAACAATTCTTCACTTTTCTAATCCCTCTTCATCCATCAGCCAACCTACTTTGTACTCCTTAAATTGGCAGCTGTTGCACTGATGTTTTTTAATGTAGTTAGCTCCACTCAAGCCACAGTTTACATCCACTAGAAGAGAGGATTCACAGGAAAAGAACACTGAACTAAATAAAATGCCTTATCATTTCCATGAAAGTTTCTAATCCACCTGGTGCAGGCTGTTGAAGGCAGCAGCATCTCATCAGTTTAGGATCCTGCAGAACATGACCCGGTCAGACTCAGCAGATTAGGTGCAGCAGGCTAGCCGGAGTGCTGGGTGCAATCAAAGCACATTCTCTGTATGAGGCTGGTAGTAGAGTGAGATGTTCTTTGAATCAGTCTCTTCTGTTCAGAGCTGCAAGAGGGTGGAGTCTGCTTCCACTTCTCAATAGGAAGACAGAGACATGAGGCTGATCTTAGTAGTCTTGCAACAAATACATTTAACTTTGCAAAAGTAGATCGCAGATGTTGTACAATATAAGCAGTTTGTGTTCAGTTTTACCTGGAAATAAGAGTGTACTGTTTTTAAGATAGTAGATTTGTTTTTTTATAATTTGTTTCTGTTTGGATTGCATTTTCACAACCTAGGCTTGGAATAACAATAAATTCTCCTGTCAAACAATCAAGTAATAAAAAACATACATATCCAATGTAGTGAAAAGGATTGTCATATTCATTTATATTACAATAAAGCAAATCTTTCAAATATATATAAAAGTTAGTACAAATACTGCTCTGTATAATAAAACTTGAAGTGTAACTCCCCTTTTGTTGAGAAAAAAACATTCCCTCTGGGTGATCTATGTACATTGCAAGGATAACAACCTTTGTTGCAGATTTCTACCTTTTGTTATTCTAAAGAAATCCCTGTGTGTTCCTCTGTACCTCTGTTCTGAGTGAGTCTAATGGGAGTGGTTTCATAATTATCAGTCAGCTGTGCACCTGAGGGGTTCTAATGAGGAAAACTGCTGGACCTGCATCCCTTTAGGCTACTTTCTCACTGGGGCGGGGGTGCGTTAGCGGTAAAGCGCTGCTAGTTTTAGCAGCGTTTTAGCAGAGCTTTTCAGACGATATCAGGGCGCTTTTACCCACCGCTAGTGGCCGAACAAAGCGTTAAAAGCGCCCTTGTTGTGTCGCTTCTGAAGCGCCTTGCAGGCTGCACTGATGGGTACTTATGGGTGGCACTGATAGGTGGCATGGATGGGCACTGATGGGCACTGATAGGTGGGCACTGATACGTGGCACTGATGGGTGGCACTGATGGTCACTGATAGATGGCACTGATGGGCATCCCTAATGGGGAGATATCTGGCAGGCATTGGTAATGGGCACTGACTGGCACCATTTGTGGGCACTGATTGGCATATTTTGGGCACTGTCATCCCTGGTGGCCATGGGTGGCATACCTGATCATCTATCCATTGTGTGCCATCCCTGGTAACATCCCTGGTGGCCCAGTGTGGGCATCGATGGGGGGGCTGCGCTGATAATCAATCAGCGCAGACCCCCCCTGTCAGGACAGCCGCTGATCGGCTCTCCTCTACTTGCGTCTGTAAGACGCGAGTGAGGAAAAGCCGATACACAGCTTTTGCTGTTTACACTGTGATCAGCCATGATAGGACACGGCTGATCACATGGTAAAGAGCCTCCTTCAGAGGGTCTTTACCGAGATCAGTGTAGCAGTGTGTCAGACTGACACGCCGCACCACCGATTGCCACACTGAGCGCCCACACGATTGCTCGCCAGCAGTTATCCTGAAAGACGTCATATGACGTCCAGTCAGGATAACTGAACCACCGTCCGGCCATCATTTTGCTATAGGCTGGGCGGCAAGTGGTTGACCACTTGCCTACTGGGCACTTTCACCCCCTTCCTGGCCAGGCCAATTTTCAGCTTTCAGCGCTGTCACACTTTGAATGGCAATTGCGCGGTCAAGCTACACTGTACCCATATCATTTTTTTTTCACAGAAATAGAGCTTTCTTTTGGTGGTGTTTAATCATCCCTGGGTTTTTTATTTTTTTGCTAAACAAAGAAAAAATAAACATTTTGAAAAAAAAAAACCCTTTTTCATAGTTTGTTTTATTGTTGCAAAAAGGTCATTTTTCTCCTTCACTGATGTGCGCTGATGAGGCTGCAGTGATGGGCATTTATAGGCTGCACTGTTGGGCACTGATGAGGTGACACTGATGAGCATTGATGAGGCTGCACTAATAGGGGGCACTGATGGACACTGATAGGTGGCACTGATGGGCACAATTAGACGGCACTGAAGGGCACTATCAGGCAGCACTGAAGGGCACTGATAGACAGCATCGATAGGTGACACTGATGGGCAGTGCCGGGACAAGGTCATCTAGAGCCCAGGGCAAACTTGCCAAACTGCACCCCCCCCCCCCATGAGCATTATGTGTCAGCAAAAATCCCCCCCCAAAAAAATTGAGCACTAATCTGCATGCCTTTCCCCTAAGCATATATTCCCCCTTCTTTCAGTACAAATCTGCCCCCCCCCGCTGAAATCCCCACTGCCAGCACAAATCTTTGACACCCCCCCAAGCTCAAATTCTCTCTCTCACCAAATCCCCTCAGCACAAATCCCCCCCCCAAAAAAAACACCCCTCCTAGCACAAATCCTCTACCCCTCCAATTTCCCCTCCAAGCACAAATCCTGTCCCCCCACACCCATTCCCCCTCCTAGCACAAATTCTCCCCCATCCCCCAAATTTCCCATCCTAGCACAAATCATCCCCAATCATCCCTACTAGCACAAATCCCCCCCCCCCCCACCAAAAAAAATAAATTCTCTTCCTACCAGAATTTCCCTCCCCCTCTACCATATCACCTCTTCTAGCACAAACCCCCCAAATCCCCCCTTCTAGCACAAATCCTCTTCCCCCATTCCCCCTCCCAACACCAATCCCCCCAAATCATCCTTCCTAGCACCCCTCCTAATTTCCCTTCCTATTATTATTCTCTGCCACCCTCCAACTTTCCCCTCCCAACAGAAATACCCCCTCATCCCCTTGTGGTGCCCCTCACCTCACATGATATCACAGTGCCCAGGGCAGCCGCCCCTTCTACCCCCCCTTGTCCCAGCTATGCTGATGGGTACTGATTGGCAGCACTGATGGGCACTGATTGGCAGCACTGGTGAGCACTGATTGGCAGCACTGGTGGACACTAATTGGCAGCACTGGTGGGCACTGTTAGGATTGCACTGATAATCAGGACACTGATTATCAGTGCCTTAAATTTATCAGTGTAGATGCCCCTTGATCACAAGCCGATTATCGTCCCTCTTCTTCTCTCCTCTCCTCATTTTGTTAGCATGAGGAAATGAATGGCGATAACTGGTTTGTGTTTACATCATGATCAGCGGTCATTGGACACAGCTGATCGTGTGGTAAAGGGCCACTGTGATTGGCTCCTTACCCTAATCTGTGATCAGCTGCATCATAAGGACACAGTGATGACATGGGAGGACGTTCATGAATGCCATCCTGGTAAAGTAAGCCCGCCCTGTAGCCGTCTTTCAGCTATAGCGGGGGCAGGAACAAGTTAATGGACAAAAAGGACATACATCTGCTTTGTGTGCTCCAAATACCTTTACAAACTCAGATATTACCTTGTAAATGTAGCAGTGATATCAGAGCTATGGGAGGGACCTAGCAGCTCCACCCACTACTGGCTGCCTGCAGAAAACTACAGGAGGGGGTGGAGACAAGACCAGTCACCCTTCACAAGGAGAGAGAGCAGCAATCTTACAGGAAGCTCCTGCACAGAGGCAAAGTTTCACATTGGATTACTACACAGATCTGGAAAAAATACTCAAAGCACACCAAGATTTAAGACACATGACAACATTTTCTTAACCTGAAGTTTAGCTTTAAAGTGATATTAAAACTTCAAATTTTTTTTTTTTACAAAATCAACTGCTCGTATAAAAATTTCCTCAGAATGCCTTCTAAACTGGCCTTAGACGGTTCGAATCTCGGGCGGTTCCTGTTGAAATTCAAACCATGTATGGGCAATGTACCCAATAATAATGATGGCTTCCCCCGCCAGGAGAACACAATGGCTACACAGGAGAGATTTACCCATCAATAGTGACTGTGTTGATGGGGGAATCAAGCTATTTTCGTTCCTAAAACCTGTAGTTGCAGGAAAGAAATTTGCTTAGTCTAAGGCCAGCCTTATTCATGTTTCATTACTTTCCTTTCCACCAGTTTTATTTTGGATGGATACTGAGGAGCACCTTGTACAAATGTTCATATCACTTAAAAGTCTTTTTTGGTTATTGATTAAGAGCATCAAATACAGTCATTGTGTTTTGGGGGACATACCTCCCCCTTCTCCAAGGCGTGAAAAGTGGATGTTATTATAATCATCATGGATTGCACTAGAGAACCTATGTAAGGCTTAACTGCACTCAGAATGGCCAGCTGAGTTTATCTTGTCTTTTCATTACTGCCCCCTTTTTGGTTTTAGGGTGGCTCCTTTCTCTTGCAGGGTCTTATTGAGTCATACTTGCATGTGAGCTCTCAGGAATAGGACTACGTTTCGACGTGAGTGCTCTGTCTGCCCTGAAATGCACAGGTAGTCTGAGATGAAAAAAAACAGATGCACCTCTGCTCCTCCTCTGGGGGAAATTGACGTAGGCTTCTGAGTGCAGGCAATGTCCTCACCTTGGGCAAATGTAATCCATTTTTTCCACCTTCCAACTTTCTGTTCTAGTGTGCAAATGTTCATTCATTGTACAGTACATATGGAATAGCATTGTTCTCACCCTAGGGCAGGATGTCTGCTAGGACTACAGATCACCTCTCTCTTTACTATTCTCCGTATATGGGGGAGTCTTAACACACTTCCTTATACCAGTTTTTGCGATTATGCTGCAGAATGCGCAGGACACATGACAGCCCCGGATTCCTGTCAGAAACATGTTATTTAAAAAAGACCAAAATTAGGAAATAAAAAATGTGAATTTAAAGGGTTTACATATACTTTAAGCTGTGAAAACAGGAAAGAATGTAAAGGAAAGGCATGCCTATATGTAAAATAGTGTCACCAACAACCTCAGAATACACAAATGTGGTTGAATGAGTGAAAACTGCGGCATCCATATATTATTTATTTGGGTTATATAGGGGTGAATGGAGTGGCACAGTTATCCAGGAGGATTATAAAGGAGGGCAGAAGGGCTTTTCCCAGTGGGACAAAGTTATTTTTAAAATACAAGGTTGATACTGTAAGGCATAGTGGGCCTCTTTTAACTATTAAAATATTTTAAAAAACAGTGTACAGTCGCTAAATATAAAACCATTGTGATAAATTTGTATTCTGATAACTGTATGTAATGATGCATGCCCTGCTTTTGTACTAAACAGCCTACGCTAGTAAGGCTTTTCACAAGATCTTGGGGTGTGTCTGTGGAAAGCTGTGCCCATTCAACCAAAAGAGCACTTTTAAGGTCAGATACTGATGTTGGATGACAGATGACATCACAATTTATTCCAAAAGCGTTCAAGTTGAGATCAGAGTTCTGTGAAGGTCACTTGAGTTTCTCCATACCAAAATTGTGAAGCTCTCTCATTATGGAGCAGGCTTTGTGCACAGGGGCACAATCATGCTGGAACAGAAAACAGCTTTCACAAAATGATGCAAGGTTGGAAGAGCACAATTCTCCAAAATATATGGTATTTGTTTGCTGTATCATTCACAGTACCCTTTACTGGAAACATCTAAACTTAATAATTTGGAGGGATGTTATAATCATGGGTCAAATGGTGGAAGCCCCAACCAGAAATAATGCTCTGCTGGACCTACCAATTACAAACAACACAGAGCTGATTGCAGATACAGAAATAAGGAATAACTTAGGCAACAGGGACCGCAGATTAATTACATTAGTCATAAATTATAGCAGAGACACAGGGGAAGGATAAGTAAACTAAATTTCAAAAGCGCTAAGTTTACTAACTTGCATTACATACCTCACACTAAATGCAATCAAATTCTTGACACAAAGAACACTGAAGATAAGTGGGAGTCCTTTAAAGAGTAACTACACCTTTGTTGAGAAAAAAAACATTCCCCCTCCCCACTCAAGCAGAAAATGACCTTTTCAGGGGGCACTCTGTACAACATCTGGGTTTTTCTTGTATCATATTCTAAAGAATATGAATTCTTAATCAAAGATGCAGCCTAACCTCATATGAAATCTCAAAATGCTTTGAATGACTGAAGTTTGAGACACGTAAAAAGCTTAAAGTGATTGGAAAGGAACATTTTTTTTATTGTATTAAAAATAACAAACGCATTATACTTAGCTGCACAGAACAGCCCCCGATCCTTCTCAGGTCCCCTGCCAGAGCTCCTGCCCCCCCACCAAAGGCCCCCCATAGCAAGCCATTTTCTATGGGATCACTCATGCGGGCTCGCCCTATAGACACACAGAGCATGGCTCATCCACCCCCTGCGCCCTCCTCACTGGCTGTGATTGACAGCAGCGGGAGCCAATGTCTTGCACTGCTGTGTCTGTGCCAATGAGGAGTGAGAGAGAGCCTCTGCTCTTGTACACTCCGACTGGAGTGTTCTGACGGGGGAAACCCCTGTCAGAACACAATAGAACAGCAAGGGAGATTGCTCTACTAACATTGGATTGTTAGTGCAGCAGCTCCGAGTGGAACTGTCAGTTTTTTTCCGTTCAACCAGCTGGGTTGAACGAAAAAAAGTAGTAGTGTGTATGAGGCTTAAAGTGATTCTAAAGGCAGAAGGTTTTTGATCTTAATGCATTGTATGCATTAAGATCAAAAACCTTCTGTGTGCAGCAGCCCCCCTCAGCCCTCCCAATACTTACCTGGGCCCCATCTTGATCCAGCAATGTCCCATGAGAGACTTGGCTGTCCGGGACTCTCCCTTCTGATTGGCTGAGACACACAATGAGCGCCATTGGCTCCTGCTGTTGTCAATCAAAGTCAGTGAGCCAATGAAGAGAGAGAGGGGTGGGGCCGAGGCACGGCTCCGTGTCTGATTGGACACACAGAGCAGCGGCTTGGCTTGGGTGCCCCTATAGCAAGCTGCTTGCTGTGGGGGCACTCAGCAGGAGGGAGGGGCCAGGAGCGCCGGTGAGGTACCCGAGAAGAGGAGGATCTGGGCTACTCTGTACAAAACCACTGCACAGAGCAGGTAAGTATGACATGTTATTTTTACACAAGAAAAAAAAAAAGACTTTAATATCACTTTAACTCTTGTAGACTCAAAGCAGAGGAACAATGTAGATCAAACATTTAAATAGAAACAACCAGTTTTATAACTTAGAAGATACATCGATTAATGCAGCGGATGAGGAACAACACTTTTTGTAACTTCATCATAATGTCAGAGACTTTCATTGTTTCTCTGGTGGGAAGTGCTAACAAACTAAATGGGTGCATAATGAGTCATTACTAAAGTACGAGAACTTCTCTACAAATTAAATTGCCTTTATTTCACTATTTTAACTATCTAAGAATATAACGAAAAACTTTCAGACCTCAGGAACACTGTTAAAAAAAATATTAAAACTAACTATAAAGGGTTCCAACACTTTTCAGCTGATTTATATACAAGGTACCATTTTGTATAAAGGACTTAGTTATGACAAGAACAATGATATCACATATTAAATTACATATATTGCAAGTACTATGAATAAAATGATAGAACATAAAAAATGTATTTCACAAATAAATCCATTAAACAAATCCACACTGGGGACAGCATACATTCCTACTATTATCAGGATATTATATCTAGATTTAATCCAGAGCTAAAATATGATGACCCATATAATGGTTGAATAAATCCAATGTTATTTCTAAAATATGAATTCCTAGTCTTAGATCGCAATCTAGTGGATAGGTACAGTCAACACCTAAACAAACATTAAATGAATTTATACAAGTGCCATCCAATGAGATCTGGGTAAATATTTTGAAATACACCCTTTAGGCTAACCCTTAGATTTAGTGTTGGAAATAAAAGGGGAGGTTCAGAAAGGAAAGAGGACGCACTCTCTGAACATCAGACACACTCTCTCGAACATCATGCTATCTCGATCTAGGGCTCTGTCGATTAATCTCCTTGAAAGCCCTTTAAACATTTTCTACGGGTCATCACATAACTGGCCTTGCGACTCCCCGGGTGTGGTCCCATAACACATCACGAATATCATTGTTGGGAAGGTATAATTTAATAACTATCCTAAAACATTTCTCTCACTTCTGAATTTAACTGAATGTGTATTTCATTATTTTGTGTGATAGAGCTTGGGCATTATATACTATTTAAGGGTATATTCTCCACTTCAGGAATACAGTAATTAGGGTAAGCTGTGTCAGCATAGCCAGTAGCATAGGCTTGACCCTTACATTTTGCTGCAGAAAAATTCAAGGGGAAGGTCTGATTGGGTAGACCCTATTGTCTGCAAGTTTTGTTATATATTTATTATTGATAGAGTAATGTGTTATTGACATAAAGGTGATTTTACGTTGCATAATAAATCTGACATATATACAGTTAATGTCACATATATGATGTGTAGTGACTTGAGGGCAAGTAAATTATTTACTATTCCGATGCACCACAGGAATATTACGTAGTCTTTATTTCCATTGATAATTGTATTGTACTAAAAAATCTCTACATAAAGTTAAACAGATTCAGTAAATTAATGAAGTGTATTAACTTTTTTTTATGCTAATTAGCATGCTGGAAGGCTGGAGGTACTGTCATATCTTGATTAAGTAAAAGTATTGCTATCTTGACTAATTGCTTAAACTTCCTGACAGGACATATTAAAATGGTATTAAACCCAAAACCAATAATGTAATTTGTATATAGCAGCTTACCAGTCATTAGATGTGGTGGCTGCATTCATTTTCTTTTTTAGGCTTTTTTCTATCTGTTTTCACCTGGCCATCTGCCCAGTGACACACCTCCTGTATTAAAGTGCCCCCATTCTTACTAATGGAGCACAGGGGCACCTTTTAGACAACAGCATTATCAGTCTGGGGGGAGGGGAGTATTAAAGGTACTTGCAGATTCAGATGCACTTAAAATGAAGCCAAACTCCAGCTCACACTGCATTTACGCAAGTAAAACAAAATGATCTAGAGTTGTAATTGGGATGCCCCAAAGCTCTATCTTGACACCGATTCTGATAACCTTGTTCATAAATGATATAAAGATTAGAATAAATAGTTTATTCTTATGCCTCGTACACATGGTCGGATTTTCTGACGGAAAATGTTCGATGGGAGACTTTTATCGGAAATTACGACCATGTGTAGGCTCCATCAGACAGTTTCCATCAGAATTTCCATCGCACAAAATTTGAGATCTGGTTCTCAAATTTTCCCATAACAAAATCCGTTCGCGTAAATTCCGATCGTGTCGGGGGGTGCAATTGGACTCCAAGACCTCCAGAGATACTACTGGGCAGTCCATCTAACTCGGGTGGTAGACTGGCTGATCCATACTAAATATAAGGGCTGGGTGCTACTGGAAAAATTGATTTCGGGTACCGAACTCCAATACATTCCATAGTTCCCAAAGACACACGTACCGACTAATGTGCACTCTCATCCTCTCATAGGAGCGACCTTACATGCTTTCGATAAGGCGTGTAAAGTCCACTCACTATCAAACTTGCACTGTGCGATCACACCAATCAGAAGTAACCCAGACTTCCCCCTGGGCATGGAGGGGTCCTTCCTAGCAGCAGAATGGCCATATGCAGAAATGCAGGCTAAACATTTTTTTTCCAGAGGAAGTTTCCTCCATCAAAGAGAACTGGCATCATTGTCAAACACAAAATCTTTCCCCTTTTGGGCTTATATCCAATTGAAACATTTCTTGGACAGCCCCTCGAATAGATGTAACTTTGCGAAAAATCCTACCTTCCTGGAATCATTGTGCTCTAGTTCCTCTCCCCTAGTCACCTAATTTCGGGGCTTTATGCCACAATGTTTGGGGAACTTTATGCATCCCTGAAGTCGGAACAGGCATACTGGGAGACCGAGCTGGGCATGGTGATTGATGAAACTGCCTGGGATAGAGTACATCTATATATCCACAAGGGCTCTTTGAACGTCCATACTCAGGAGAATGGTTATAAAGTCAAAACTAGTTGGTATAGTACACCGGAAATGCTACAAAAATTCATCCCGACGGTCTCAGACCAGTGCTGGAGATGTAAACAGGGTCTAGGCACATTCCTCCATATCTGGTGGACGTGCCCACTGATTAAGCCATATTGGCGTAAGGTACACGAATCAGTCAATCAGATAGCAGCAATGGAGGAGCTGATTTGCACTGCACAGGACAGAATAACGCACTTTTCGAAAGTATGGGCACCATGGCTCGAATACTGAAATTCACAGAGATATCAGGACTTGTGTCGGGACAATCCTTAGAAAGCGCAGTAGATTTAACAATACCCAGAGTGTACTTAGGAGGGTAGTTGGTGGCAATCCCACCCCCTTCTCACATACTCCACTTACAGTGCTACTCCATCCTCTCCCCCTCCCTTCACCCTCCACTTTCTTACCCCTTTGTTCTCTGTTCCCTTTTCTTTCTTCTCTTCTCTTCTCCTTTCTTCTTCTCCTTTATTTTTACCTCTTACTGTGCTTGACTAAAAGGCTGAGGAGTCGAAGGCCGACATGATAGTCGGACGCATATCCTATTCCCTGCCTGTCTTATAATATCTATTGATGCATTACTGGTTACTTCTCTAAGAAGTTTTTCATTCCAACGTAAACCAAACTAGCATGACGTGCACTCCGCACTACTACAAGAGTCTTAATGTGGCTGATTTAATAATTAACCTAGAGGCAGCATCTGCCAACGCATACTTCTCCAAGTTTGAACCCTATGCCTCCTTCTAGTTGGATTATTATCTACTTGTAACATGATTATGTGTTATATGATACTATTTGTATTGTTTATGATGGCCCTCCTCCATTTCCAGCATTTTGCAGGCTGTCATGTAGGCATAGTCCTCTTGGGGGGGTTTCTGAGGGCCGCAGTAGCCTTCAGAAATAGGCCAATTGCTGCCTCCTTCAGGTTACTCCTCTTCCTGGCACTTTTTTATGGAAGACCGAGGGGAGGGACCTGGGATTCGGGCAGGCTACTGGGCCCGGCCACCTCCTGGCTACCACTTACCCCTGCCACCGCCTGGCTGCCACTTTCCACTGCCTCCTCCTGGCTGAGACTTTCCTGTGTGTGAAAAAGGGACATAGTTTTAGTTTTTGGTTCATCAATCACACACAATTTTCAGCTCATGACTGTTGCAAATTGAATGTTAATAAATAGAAAAGACTATCATACTGACCCCAGCATTTTTCATTCTTGTCCCAATCATTTGTGGCCACTACTGTCTATTGAAATGTAAAACACTTTGTGAAATCAGAAATGAGTTATCAAAACTAACATATATTTAACATCATTAATTTGACAAACAGAAATATTTTGAAGAATGCTACAGTACCTGACCGCGAGATTGTGTTTCCAGTGCGATCCCATCGCGCTGGTTCTCGGTGACAGGGTACTGTGTATGCCGCGCTGGCTCGCTGATCGGGAAATGAAAACTTTTTTTTCCTTTCGCGATGAGTGCCAGGCAGTGCTGACAGCTGTCTGGTATGAATCATAAGGGGGAACGCCGTGCCAAATTTTAAATGAAAAAACCGGCATGGGTTCCCCCCCAGGGGCATACCATGCCCTTAGGTCTGGTATGGATTTTAAGGGGAACCCCCTACATCGAAAAATCAGCATGGGGGTCCCCCCTAAAATCCATACCAGGCCCTTATCCGAGCACACAGCCCAGCCGGTCAGGAAAGGGGGTGGGGACGAGTGAGAGCCCCCCTCCTGAGCCGTACCAGGCTGCTTGCCCTCAACATGGGGGGGTGGGTGCTTTGGGGCAGGGGGACGTCCTGCGGGCCCCTCCACCCCAAAGCACCTTGTCCCCATGTTGATGAGGACAAGGGCCTCTTCCCGACAACCCTGGCCGTTGGAGGGCTTATCAGAATCCGGGAGCATGGTACCCCTACCCATTCACCTGGGGAAAAAAAGTGTCAATAAAAAAAACACACTACACAGGTTTTAAAAGTAATTTATTAGGCAGCTCTGGGGGTCTTCTTCCGACTTCGGGGTCTTCTTCCGACTTCTCCGCTCTCCGGCCTCTTCTCCGGTGTTCGGTCTCTTCTCCTGGTGTTCGGCCTTTTCTCCCGGGCCCCTCCGCTATCTTCTTCCAGCTCTTTTGTTAGCGGGGGCCCGGTCTTCTGTCGCTGTCCGGTTCTTCTCCGGTATCTTCTGCCGGACTCCACTGCTATCTTCTTCCAGCTCTTTTGCTAGCGGTGGGCCGGTCTTCTGCGCTGTCTTGTCCTGTCTTGACCCCTCTTCTCTTCTTCTCTTCTTCTGATGTTGACACAATGTTGTCTCCTTGTTAGGGTCTTGGTAGGAGGCCGAGATGCTGAGAGGGCTCCCCTTGCGGCCGAGTGCAGCACAACCCTGAAGAAGACACAGGGATGTGGTGTTCACAGAAACAGGGGTTGCCTGGAAGTAGAAGCTGGTGTTTGGAACTTGATAGAACAAAGTCACTGGAGGCAATGTGCTTAAGGTCCAGAGAGGGGGACCAATGGAAGTCCAGTAGGAAATCAGAAGCCAGGCCAGGGGGTCAAACACAGTAAGACAGTCCAAGAACCCAATCAACAAATCCAGGTACAGGAGACAGAGGAATACGGAGTCCATTAATCAAGCCAGGGTCAGATGCAGGGAGCAGGCAGGAGGAGTCCAAAGCAAGCCGGTACGTAGAGTCAGGAGGTTCAGAGGAGTAGATAAACAAGCCGGGTCGGTACACAGGAGGTCAGGAGAACAGGAAACTCAATCACAGGAACACAGGAAGAGCTGATGATAATCCAGCGATGTGGCACTGTCAGTGGAACGTTTAAATAAACAAGGCGCCTGTATCACGTCGTGCGCGCACCATTCCGTTCGCGCGTACGCACGATTGCGGCATTGTCACATACGCGCATCCGCCCGATTGTGGCACCAGGCGTTCGTCTAGTAACGGTATTGTACCTTTGTGTGCACTGATGCGCGTGAGCGTGACCTTGCCTGTGCTGGTTAGCTGACCTTGTGGAACTGTGCATAGGGATGCGCCTGTTTCCCTGACAGTGCCCCACCCCCAAGGGGCAGCCTCCGGATGCCTAAGCGTGCCCATTTTCCGGGGTACCTACTGCGGAACCTCTGTATCAGCCTAGGAGCGTACACATGTCTTGCAGGCTCCCAAGAGTTCTCTTCTGCAGAATACCCCTTCCACTTAATTAGAAACTGAATTGTCCTACCTCCCTGACGACAGTCAAGGATAGATTCAACTTCGAATTCAGCTTCATCTCCAACCTGGACCGGAGGTGGGGGCACTTCTTCTCTCCCTGGAAAAGGACTAGAAACAACATGTTTAAGGAGTGAAACATGAAAAACCGGATGGATTTTGAAAGTAAGATAAGTTCAAAAGCTACAGGGTTAATTTCATGTTTGATCTCAAAAGGACCCAGAAACTTGGGTCCCAATTTCCGAGATGGGCATGGTAACTTGAGGTTCACTGATGAGAGCCACACCTTATCCCCTATCTTGAAGGTAGGGTTCGCTCTTCTTTTGCTATTGTATTGTTTTTTATATTCTTCTTGGGCCTTCTTCATGGTATCCTGGAGCATTTGGTCATTTATATGAATGAAATCTACTCTGTCCTGAACTTCTGGGACTGAAGATTCCGGAATGACGTTGGGTAAAAATGAAGGATGGAAGCCATAATTCGCCCAGAAGGGTGATTGGTTGGTAGACGTATGTACCGAGTAATTGTATGCAAATTCTGCACACGGTAATAGTTGAATCCAGTCATCCTGAGAAAAAGAACAGAAGCACCGCAGATATTGTTCTAGCGTCTGGTTGGTCCTTTCGGTCTGACCGTTACTCTGTGGGTGGTAAGCTGTGGACAAGCATATCTCAATTGAGAGTAGTTTGCAGAGATTCTTCCAAAATCTAGAGGTAAATTGTACCCCTCTATCTGATACAATGTTATCTGGCAATCCATGTAATCGGACAATTTCCTTAATAAAGGTCTTTGCTGTATCCAAGGCAGAGGGGGTACTTTTCATAGGCAAAAAATGCGCCATTTTGGACAGGCGATCTACCACTACCAAGATGGTAGTAAATTCTTCTGAGAGGGGCAGATCCACGATGAAGTCCATGGAAATCTTCTTCCATGGTTGTTCTGCGACTGGCAGTGGTCTTAACAAGCCTTAAGACCTGGCGTTGGACCCCTTGTTCCGTTGGCAGATTATGCAAGAGTTAACGTGTTTTTTACAATCAGATCTCAAAGTGGGCCACCATAGGGACCGCTGAACCAGCTCAGTTGTCTTTCTGACCCCGAAATGACCAGCTAGCTGATGGTCATGAAAGGTCTTCAATACTTGTAGTCTGGCTTGCTGAGGAACAAAAATCTTGTCTTGGTGCCATAGGAAGCCCTCTTGGCTTCTCAGGGAGGAGACTTCCGCTTCTGTACATTGACTAGAGGCCTGCTCAATTGAGGATCTTAGGTCAGGTTGGATTAGTAGGAAGTTTTGGGGAGACAATATTGTACTGGGTGGAATTTCTTCAGGAGTGTCCGGGAACATCCGGGATAAGGTGTCTGCCTTTCCATTCTTCAACCTTGGGCGATAGGTTATTTGGAAATTAAACCTAGAGAAAAATAGAGCCCATCGAGCCTGTCGGGGTCTCGAGCGTTTGGCCATGCGGAGGTATTCTAAGTTCTTGTGATCCGTGAAAATCAGGATGGGATCTTCCAGGCACCTTCCAGGAGATACCGCCATTCCTCGAGAGCTGTCTTAATTGCCAAAAGCTCCTGATCCCCCACATCGTAATTCCTCTCTGGAGGGCTCATTTTCCATGAGGAAAAGGCCACAGGATGCAGCAATGCCTTGGGACCCTGACGCTGAGATAGAATCGCCCCTGTGGCAACTTCTGAGGCATCAACCTCCAGGACATAGGTTAGAGCAGGGTCAGGGTGTCCTAGAATTGGGGCAGAAGTGAAGAAGGTCTTAAGCTGATCGAAGGCAGATTGTGCTGCTGCGGACCACTGAAACTTGGTATGTTGGCGGGTGGCCTGAGTAATGGGTGCGACAATGGTGGAGAAATTCTTTATAAATCTTCTGTAGAAGTTTGCAAAGCCGATGAATCTCTGTACACCCTTCCTGTCCGAAGGGGCCGGCCAGTCAAGGATAGACTTCACCTTTTGAGGATCCATGGCAATTGCACCTGTGGTGATGATAAGTCCCAAGAATTGAATTGAAGTCTTTTTGAAATCGCACTTTTCAGATTTAACGAGTAACCCGTGGGTTCTGAGGATGCACAGTACCTTCTTAACATGTATTCTGTGGAGTTCCAGAGTGGCTGAAAAAATAAGAATGTCGTTGAGGTAGACAACAACAAAATGATCTAAATGCTCCTGAAAGATATCATTAATGAAATGCTGAAAGGTTGCCGGGGCATTGCACAACCCAACCGGTATGACCAAATACTCAAAATGTCCAAATCTTGTTCTGAAAGCCGTTTTCCACTCGTCCCCCTCTCAGATACGGACGAGGTTATAAGCACCACTGAGGTCAAGTTTAGTGAAGATGTGTGCTGTGCGGAACCTTTGAAAGAGCTCGGGGATGAGCGGGAGTGGGTAGCAGTTCTTAAGGGTAATTTTGTTTATTTCCCTGTAGTCCACACATGGTCTCAGTGTCTTATTCTTCTTCTCGACAAAGAAAATGCTGGCACCGGCAGGGGAAGAGGAAGGACGGATAAATCTCTCTTCAAGGTTTTCGTCAATATACTGTCTTAGGGTCTCAAGCTCAGTCTCAGAAAGGGGGAATATACGGCCAAAGGGAATAGTAGCTCCTGGCAGTAACTCGATGGGACAATCGTAAGGACGATGTGGCGGTAAGGTATCTGCTTTGTTCTTATCAAAGACGTCAAGAAATTCCAGGTAAGCTGCTGGTATATTAGGATCCGGACTGGGTGTGGATTGTACAGTCAAGCAACTGGAAACGTCCTGGGATTCGGGGGCCAAACAATGTTGTTGGCAATAGGAGGATGTAAGAAATACCTCCTTCTTGGACCAATCAATTTGAGGATTGTGTGCTTGTAGCCATGGAATTCCTAGGATGACCAGGAACATAGGGGAACTTAAGACATCAAATATAAGAAACTCCCGATGACCTGAATTGGTAACGGTAAGGATAGGTACGGTTTCCTGGGTGACATATCCCGAGCTCGGCAGGGAGCCGTCAGCCAAATGGACTGTCAGTCTCTGTTTCTTATGGTTCAGCGGAATAGCAAGATTTTTAGCTAAGGTCAAGTCTAAAAAACAACTACATGCCCCAGATTCCAGTATTGCTTGCAGGTGAACTTCTCTGCCTGCCACTAGCAATGTAACAGGGAGTGAGATATGAGCAGAGGAAGACTTGGCTACTTGAAGATGAACCGGAGTGCAAAGGGTTAGTTTTCTTGGTCTTGTGGGGCAGTTATCTATGAAATGTCCTGATTCCCCGCAGTAGAAACAAAGTTTCGCCTGTCAGCGATGAAGTTTTACCTCAGAGGTTAATGCTGGACGGAACATGCCGATTTGTATGGGGGCCAGTGCAGATAGGTCTTGGGGCTGTGTCCGGGTAGAGCAAGAGGCCCGATCGCGTTCAACCTGACGTTCCCGTAAACGTCGGTCAAGCTGAACTGTTAATTGGATGAGATCTTCTAGTGTGGATGGAACCTGTAGCCTGGCTAGTTCATCTTTGAGGGCCTCAGACAACCCCATTCGATACTGGTACTTTAATGCTGCCTCATTCCAACCAGAGTCTGTAGACCATGTGCGAAACTCTACCGTAGTCTTCCGCAGGGCGCTGACCCTGACGAAGGGAGTGTAGGGTTGCTTCAGCAGTAGCTACCCGTAGAGGACCATCATATAGCCGGGCCATGACTTCAAAGAACTGGTCCACAGTGTTTATGATGGGGCTGCTTTGTTCCAACAGGCCATGGGCCCAGGTCTGCGGCTTACCATGTAGTAAGGAGATAGTGAAACCCACTTTGATTGTTTCACTGAAAAAAGTCTGTGGTTGCAAGGCAAAGTATAAGTAACAGGAGTTCTTAAAGGACCTAAATTTCCTTTGATCGCCACGGAAACATTCTGGCGCTGGGATTCGTGGTTCTGGAGGGGCCATAAACCCGGTAGTTGCCGCTGGAGGCGGACTTGGAGCTGAGAGAGAGGGTGACTCAGGTATCTGCTGCAGACGTTCCTTCAACCGGAAGTATTCCTCCTGAAGCTGCTGGATGACTGGGGTAAGAGCCATGATCTGCTGGAGAACAGCCTTCATCGGGGAGTCACCTCTGTCGGCCTCTGACATGGCTGGATTATACTGTCAGGGTCTTGGTAGGAGGCCGAGATGCTGAGAGGGCTCCCCTTGCGGCCGAGTGCAGCGCAACCCTGAAGATGACACAGGGATGCGGTGCTCACAGAAGCAAGGGTTGCCTGGAAGTAGAAGCTGGTGTTTGGAACTTGATAGAACAAAGTCACTGGAGGCAATGTGCTTAAGGTCCAGAAAGGGGGACCAATGGAAGTCCAGTAGGAAATCAGAAGCCAGGCCAGGGGGTCAAACACAGTAAGACAGTCCAAGAACCCAATCAACAAATCCAGGTACAGGAGACAGAGGAATGCGGAGTCCATTAATCAAGCCGGGTCAGATGCAGGGAGCAGGCAGGAGGAGTCCAAAGCAAGCCAGCACATAGAGTCAGGAGGTTCAGAGGAGTAGATAAACAAGCCGGGTCGGTACACAGGAGGTCAGGAGAACAGGAAACTCAATCACAGGAAGAGCTGATGATAATCCAGCGATGTGTCACTGTCAGTGGAACATTTAAATAAACAAGGCGCCTGTATCACGTCGTGCGCGCACCATTCCGTTTGCGCGTACGCACGATTGCGGCATTGTCATGCACGCGCATCCGCCCGATCGCGGCACCAGGCATTCGTCTAGTAACGGTATTGTACCTTAGTGTGCTCTGATGCGCGTTAGCGCGGCCTTGCCTGTGCTGGTTAGCTGACCTTGTGGAACTGTGCATGGGGATGCGTCTGTTTCCCTGACACTCTTGCTGTTCTGCTGTGTGCGAGCCATTTATATAGGCGGTGACCCCGCCCCCTTGTGACGACACAGTCCTAGCATGCGCAGGGTGACATCACCCGGTGACCATGCCTCATGCCTATATAAGACCGGAAGACAGTGTCATGTCAACATCAGAAGAAGAGAAGAGGGGACAAGACGGGATGAGAAAACGCAGAAGACCGGCCCACCGCTAGCAAAAGAGCTGGAAGAAGATAGCGGAGGGGCCCGGGAGAAAAGGTCGAACACCAGGAGAAGAGGCCGAACACTGGAGAAGAGACCGGAGAGAGCGGAGAAGTCGGAAGAAGACCCCGAAGTCGGAAGAAGACCCCCGGAGCTGCCTAATAAATTACTTTTAAAACCTGTGTAGTGTGTTTTTTTTATTGACACTTTTTTCCCCAGGGGAATGAGTAGGGGTACCATGTACCCCATACTCATTCACATAGGGTGGGGGCCGGGATCTGGGGGCCCCCTTATTAAAGGGGGCTCCCGGATTCTGATAAGTCCTCCGCCCGCAGACCCCGACAACCAACGGCCAGGGTTGTCGGGAAGAGGCCATTGTCCTCATCAATATGGGGACAAGGTGCTTTGGGGTGGGGGGCCCGCAGGGCGTCCCCCCTGCCCCAAAGCGCCCACCCCCCATGTTGAGGGCATGTGGCCTGTTACGGCTCAGGTGGGGGGGGGCTTGCTCATCCCCACCCCCTTTTCTGACTGGTCGGGTCTGGTATGGATTTTAGGGGGGACCCCCACGCCGATTTTTTGGCGTAGGGGGTTCCCCTTAAAATCCATACCAGACCTAAGGGCCTGGTATGCCCCTGGGGGGGAAACCACGCCGTTTTTTTCATTTAAAATTTGGCACGGCATTCCCCCTCATGATTCATACCAGACAGCTGTCAGCACTGCCTGTCGCTCA
This sequence comes from Aquarana catesbeiana, assembly GCF_042186555.1. Taxonomy (NCBI): domain Eukaryota; kingdom Metazoa; phylum Chordata; class Amphibia; order Anura; family Ranidae; genus Aquarana; species Aquarana catesbeiana. Next base: position 193,413,654 of record NC_133327.1, read on the forward strand.
TCGCGAAAGGAAAAAAGTTCTCCTTTCCTGATCAGCGAGCCAGCTCGGTGCTGGCTCCCACGACGGGGCTCGCAGGTGTCAAATCTCGCCAATAAGCAGCAAGATTGACACAATATTGCGGTCACCTACTGTATACCTGACTCAAGCTGGGCTCCTCCACATGTTGCTGCCTGGAAGTCTCAGGTTGGTCGTCGTAAGCTTCAGCTGGGGGGGAAGGAAGCCTTGAAGACTGGAGAGTGCTGGCCTGGGTTCAGTCTGGCCTGCCAGAAAATGCAGTCTGTCATAGTACCACAGCCTGGGTACATAAATGTTATCTGCTGCAGCTCCTGATCTCTGGATACTGGACCTTCTTGCGCTCCCTATTATAAGTGCTCCTTACGCCACGAATTAGGGCCTTCAAATAGGGGATGTCTGCCGTGGGGATCACCGGCTTCACAAATTCCAGCAATTGATCCAGCGCTGCCTTCCTCTTTGGTTTATTGTTATAAAACGGGTGGTTTACCTGCCACAGACAGGGCAGTTCCCTGTACATATCAAAGAATATGGGGATAAAGTCCTCATCATTGAATAGATCCATTTTCTCTGCAAGACGCAACACAAGACAAACCCTAATGTCAGGCAAAACTCTCCTAACCTTGACCCAATATAGGCCTCAATCTATAAGCAGTATAGGCCACTGATACACCAACTTAAAATCGTTATAACGATTGTCGCTTCAGTTACTTCGTTCTCCACTCACAGATCGTACGTACGACGCATGTGTGTTACGCTTCATATTCACTGCGCATGCGTAAAACTCCGCCCGCCCCTGACATTCTTTGTAGTCTATTCCCTGCCCCTTCTCTTTCGGCACAATGGGAGAGCACATGGCGGAGAGACAACAGGTGCATGCAGAAGAGAGCAGCAAAGATGAAAGGCCTGAGCCCCGAACCTCATGATCCTAGAGGAGATTAAAGGCCTCAAATATGTCCTTTGTAGAGATGGTGGACATCTTGAAGAGAGCTGACTATGATGGGGAACATGGACCTTACCCAAACCCAAATGTAAGAAAGGCCAAGATCATGCCTAAAGTTGTGAAGAGTCTGCACAGGAATTTTGGGGTACGGCGATCCAAGGATCAACTGAGGAAACGCTGGTCAGTCCTGAAATTGAGGGAGCAGGATCAGTACAGAAGAATCAAGAGAGTGCTGCAAAAAAGTAAGTAGTCTGTCGTGTGTTCCTATTCTTCTTCTTAACGTTCGTGGTGCCCAATGTGCTTTTCCTTACTGTTGTACATTTTAATATGGCTACTTTCATGTTCATGGGCACAGTGATCAGTCGTAGGAAACATCGTTCGTTCGTCCACTTTAAGATGTTTTGGGCAGATACAGGTTAACTACATTTGTTCATGCCTATTTGTATTAAAATAAGTTTGTTGTCTAGATGTGTTTGTAACTACAATGAAATGTAAACTTGATTCTGTGTAAGGAGAGGACACTCAGCAGCTGTTTACACATCTGGACACAGGAGCACTAGTGTGGGACACCAGAGCAAACTTTTTAGGGTGTCCCACACAGGTGCTCCAGTGGATACTAGGGGTGTCTCCATGTGTGATACTTTAACAAAAAAGGGAAGTATTCCAGCTTTAGAAAGGGAATAAAATGTTCTTCAGCTTGGAACTCCGTCAAAACAGACAATTGTACGACACTTCCAAACAATGTTTCATATTCCTATTTCTGCCCTCCAATATCTGTGTGCTAAGTATACCTTTTTTATTCACATAGAGGAGATAAGACTAGGGACATCTGAGGACACCAGAGACCCCCCAACTCCCAAAGAAGGGGAAATCCCCACACCACAAGCAGAGGATGTGGAGGGAGAAGTTTATGAAGTGGGCGAAATTGTCACCACAACAGGTGAGTGTCTCAGACCACAGCGTTTTGTGGGTGCAACCTCTTCCTCCCAACTCAATTAGGTGAGAGGGGTTGCACCCCCAAAACACATCCATTGATCCCCCATGATGGGAGCTAGCACATCTGATGAAGGCAATATCAACACATTTTGGACATACTCATGTCTGATATTGCCTTCACTTTATCAAAGTTGAACTTTGTAAGTTCCTGAGTTGTGTATGTTATGCTTTGAAACATGCCTGTTTAACCAAAAAAAGGATCTTTACAATGTGAAAAAAAAATACACCAAAGGTGTTGGTTTGTTCAAAAACCCTTTTCTAATGCACATGTGAATGTGCTTTGAGTAAAATGTTTTATACTCAACAATGTGTGGCTTTTCTTTCAATGCTCAATAGCAATTTTTGTAGTAGGTTGGTGTTTACAGTGACAATGGGGGTTATTTACTAAAGGCAACTCCACTTTGCACTACAAGTGCAGTTTCAGTGCAGTTTCATGTGCACTTTTAAGTGTTGGAGTGCAAAGTGGATTTGCCTTTAGTAAATAACTCTCACAAGTGCGTTCTAATTTGCCACAATCACGCCATTTTCATGACTCCACAAAATTCATTCATGGTGCTGAAAATGATGAATATTTTTGCCAGTAATGCATTACATACATTAACAACAAAAACAAGGTGTGTGTAGCAGACCCACTACATAATAATAGTTCGCTGAAGAAGAGATTGTCACCTCATGTATCAAATATATTACATTTACACTATTGAAGAAAATGTCTAAAAAGAAAAGCCCATTGGAGAACCTAGGGGACAGCTAAAAGAAACCCAGGCAGTAAATCAAAGGAAATCTTCTTTCAGTTTAAGCTCAAAAATTGTTGATAAAATGTTTCTTAACCCTTTCATGACTAAGCCTATTTTTGAAATTTGGTGTTTACAAGTTAAAATCCATATTTTTTGCTAGAAAATTACTTAGAACCCCTAAACATTATATATATATTTTTTAGCAGAGAATCTAGAGAATAAAATGGAGATTGTTGCAATATTTTATATCACACGGTATTTGTGCAGCGGTGTTTTAAACGCAAATTTTTGGAAAAGGGACACTTCCATGAATTTTAAAAAATCCAAACAGTAAAGTTACCCCAATTTTTTTGTATAATGTGAAAGATGATGTTACGCTGAGTAAATAGATACCAAACATGTCACGCTTTATAATTGCACGCACTCGTGGAATGGCGACAAACTATGGTAGCTATGAATTTTCATAGGCGACGCTTTAAATTTTTTTTTACGGTTACCAGGTTAGAGTTACAGAGGAGGTCTAGGGCTAGAATTATTGCTCTCGCTCTGACGATCACGGCGATACCTCACATGTGTGATTTGAACACCATTTACATATGCGGGCGCGACTTCCGTATGCGTTTTCTTCGCTGCGCGAGATCGCGGGGACAGGGGCACTTTAAAACATTTTTTTTTAACTTATTTAATTTATTTTTAGACTTATAAATTGTGTTTTAAAAAAAAATGTTTTTTTTTTACATTTATTGCTGTCACAAGGAATGTAAACATCCCTTGTGACAGTAATAGGTGGTGACAGGTACTCTTTATGGAGGGATCGGGGGTCTAAAAGACCCCCGATCCCTCCTCTGCACTTCAAAGTATTCAGATCGCTGAAAATGATGATTCTGAATACTGTGTATTTTTTTAAATTCGGCGCCATTGGCAGCCGAGTAAATGGGAAGTGACGTCATGACGTCGCTTCCGCGTTTACATTGAGAAGGCTGTAACGAAGCCGCCCACAGCTTCGTTCCAGCCCGCCCACAGCCGCCGGAGGCAGCCGATTGGACACTGGGCCTCCCGATCGCACGTAAGAGCGGCGGGAGGCGCATTGGTTGTTATATACAGGTAGCCGATCGCCCGCTCGAAACAACGGTACCGGGATGATGCCTGCATAATCCCCGAAAGCCGAGTACGCACATATGCGTACGGTCGGCAGGAAGGGGTTAAACAGTTTCTGACATATCAATGGCCCCCCTACCCGCAAAGTACTCAACATACTTCTGTCTTACTTTGCGGGTGCTTTGGGGGGGCAAGCCAGGACGGCCAGCTTCAAGCGCCGTCAGGATTTCGTCTTGAAGTCCGGCCTCAGGCACAACTGAGGCCACATAGTTTATTGAATTTCTCCTTAAATAGTTGTGTAGAATGCAGCATGCAAAGATTATCTGGTTAAGTTTATATTCCTCCATGTTGATTGGCATAAGGAATAGGCGGAACAAGCTGGCCATTATCCTGAAAACATTCTCCACCACTCTTCTGGCTCTGGCCAGATGGTAGTTATAAACCCTCTGGTCTCATGGCTTCAAAACAGTCGGCTGGTCAGAACGAACTAACAGAAAGCACTGAAAAACAGAAAGGCGGAGCTGAAAATCAGAAAGGAGCGGACAAGAAAGCACTGAAAATCAAATACATAATATAAAATACGAACCCACAAGCACAAACCGAAGAGCAGTAACGATCGGAAAAGCAGGAGGCTGAATCGTCTGTCATCAAACTTCTACTAACACGAGATTAGCGGAAGGAGCCCAAAGGGTGGCGCACTTGGTATTGAACTTCCTCTTTCTGGTGCCGTCGTACATGTTGTATGTCACCGCGTTCTTGACGTTCAGAATTTCTGACCAACGTTGTGTGACCGTGTGTATGCAAAACAAGTTTGAGCCAACATCCGTCGGAAAAAAACATAGATTTTGTTGTCAAAATGTCCGATCGTGTGTACGAGGCATTAGTGTTTGCTGATTATACAAACCTAACCAGGGCAGAAAACTTCACAACAGGATATAGTAACTTTACAAGAAAATCTATTTAAAATAGAGGATAGACATCTAAATGGCAGATGAGGTTTAATGTGGAAAAATGTCAAGTAATGCACTTGGGAGCTAAAAATATGAAAGTTAGTTACTGCAGCAAGCAAGGCCAGCAAACTCTTAGTATGCATTAAAAAGGTTATCTACTCAAGAGAAAATACTATAATTCTGTAGCACTGCTCCCTTGGGGGTTGCTTTGAATTTCGTGTTCATCTGTACCACTTTGACCCTGTGAAATTTTCAGCCCTCCTGACACTCTAGGATCAGATATGCTGTATGTACCTTTAAATAATACAATGATCTTCATCGGCAAGTTGGAGCTCATAAAACAAGAATTCTGAGTGTAGCACAGTGATGTGCAGGCAAAGCAAAACAGTTGTGCCTGGCTAGTTGTAATCCTCAGAGTAATTCCAGGTGTGAGATGTCTATATACAGTGTTCTGTGAAATAGCATAAAGCAGAAATTGTATTGGCGTATGCCCTCTCACCAAACTGAAGAAGAACATCATAAGAACCTCTTGAAGAGCGATCTGAGACGATGCATCCGGCTGCGGAATGGACAGAGATGCCAGACTGGCTGCAGGGACCATGAGTTGTCTGATCTGACTGATGACAGCGATGCTGCTCTGATGCCCCTTGTGTAGCACGTGCCCACCTGGGTCAGAGCTGGGATCGCAGTTTTGCCGCGTGGTTTCCCGCAGTCCTCTCACAGCAGCAGAGGGGTGTTTACTTGATGGAACCTGGGGAGCAAGAGAGCTTGGGCCTAGCCTGCTGACCCTTTTAAAGCCTCTCCCAGAGTTCTCTCTCTGGAGCCGATGGCTTGCTGAGATGTGTAGTCTAAGGATAGTTCTGTAGATCCAGGATATCTGTTCAGGAGACTACAGTCCCCACACTGCTCTCTGCTGGACTCAGGAAGATGATGCAAGTACTTTCAAGCCCAGCACTAGAGGAACACAGAGACGGTCTAAGAAGGGAGAGGGTAAGTCTGCAGTGCCAGATAACTGTAGTTTGCTGTCGGCTATCACTTTGCATCTATCATTCTATCACTCAGCCACATCTTGAGTCCAGGATAGGAGAATAGGAGAGTAGGAAAGTGTAGAGGTGGGCAGGGAGTCTTGTGACATCACGACTCTGTCCATCGAGCTCCGGCAAAGAGACCCACCCACCGATTCCAGAGTTTTGTGGGGCTCCTACTGCTAGAAGGGGTTTACATTTGCAAGGTAGGGATACATGCAGGAGGCTTGCATGCATATATACAGCGGGGCAAAAAAGTATTTAGTCAGCCACCAATTGTGCAAGTTCTCCCACTTAAAAAGATGAGAGAGGCCTGTAATTGTCATCATAGGTATACCTCAACTATGAGAGACAAAATGTGGAAACAAATCCAGACAATAACATTGTCTGATTTTTTAAAGAATTTATTTGCAAATTATGGTGGAAAATAAGTATTTGACCTACAAACAAGCAAGATTTCTGGCTCTCACAAACCTGTATCTTCTTCTTTAAGAGGCTCCTCTGTCCTCCACGCAGTACCTGTATAAATGGCACCTGTTTGAACTTGTTATCAGGATAAAAGACACCTGTCCACAACCTCAAGCAGTCACACTCCAAACTCCACTATGGTGAAGACCAAAGAGCTATCGAAGGACACCAGAAACAAAATTATAGACCTGCACCAGGCTGGGAAGACTGAATCTGCAATAGGCAAGCAGCTTGGTGTGAAGAAAACAACTGTGGGAGCAATAATTAGAAAATGGAAGACATATAAGACCACTGATAATCTCCCTTGATCTGGGGCTCCACGCAAGATCTCATCCCGTGGGGTCAAAATGATCACAAGAACGGTGAGCAAAAATTCCAGAACCACACGGGGGGACCTAGTGAATGACCTGCAGAGAGCTGGGACCAGGGACTCAGATGCTGCAGTGCCAGACGTGTCCCCCTGCTTAAGCCAGCACATATCCAGGCCCATCTGAGGTTTGCTAGAGAGCATTTGGATGATCCAGAAGAGGACTGGGAGAATGTCATATGGTCAGATGAAACCAAAGTAGAACTGTTTGGTAGAAACACAACTCGTCGTGTTTGGAGGAGAAAGAATGCTGAGTTGCAACCAAAGAACACCATACCTACTGTGAAGCATGGGGGGGCAGCATCATGCTTTGGGGCTGTTTCTCTGCAAAGGGAACAGGACGACCGATCCGTGTACATGAAAGAATGAATGAGGCCATGTATCGTGAGATTTTGAGTGCAAACCTCCTCCCATCAGCAAGGGCATTGATCTCAACCCCATAGAAAACCTTTGGAGGGAGTTGAAAGTCCGTGTTGCCCAGCGACAGCCCCAAAACATCACTGCTCTAGAGGAGATCTGCATGGAGGAATGGGCCAACATACCAGCAACAGTGTGTGACAACTTTGTGAAGACTTACAGAAAACGTTTGACCCCTGTCATTGCCAACAAAGGATATATAACAAAGTATTGAGATGAACTTTTGATATTGATAAATACTTATTTTCCACCATAATTTGCAAAAACATTCTTTCAAAAATCAGACAATGTGATTGTCTGGATTTGTTTCCACATTTTGTCTCTCATAGTTGAGGTATACCTATGATGACAATTATATTCCTCTCTCAATCTTTTAAGTGGGAGAACTTGCACAATTGGTGGCTGACTAAATACTTTTTTGCCCCACTGTACATTAATACTGTGCCATTAGTTTATACTGGGTGAGTGGTGGGTTTATATCCACTTTAAAGTGGTATTAAAGTGGTTGTAAACCCCAGTCATGAAATTTGAACTAAGCACATATACTGTATCTGTAGTGTTTTTACTTGTCTCTTTCCAAAGCTCTAAGTGTTGTTTCTCTCTGGTGCTTCCTTCCTCTGTTATCAGCATGAGTCACTTCTGACAAGTTTTCCCAATACGTAGATAACATGAGCTAATATTTGTGTCGGGGTGGAGATAAGCACACAGCTTGTCTATTCAGAATACAGCTCTGCATGTTCCTTCGTTCCTCTGCCTATGTGGAGAGGGGGTGTGGTCCCTTTCCTCTAATCAGCTCTCACACAGTATAACTGCAGTTCTCCACCCCCTCCTCTGTACTCCTCACAAAGGTTTGTAGACAAAAGAAGACTGCAGATAAACAAGTAAAACTTATGTAGGAGGATTTGTTTCATCCCTGTGTATCATCTGAGGCTATTCACTTCACTGGGTATATGTGAGGGGTTACAACCACTTTAACCTTTTACGGACTGCCCGCCATCGTTATACGTCGGCTGTTTGAAGAGGGGTACTGTTGTTATGGCAGCAGATATCTGCTACCCCTCCTGCCGCGCTGCTAGAGACGATCGGAACCCTTACCAGAGACGATTGGGTCCTCTCTCCTTTTTGGCTGGCTGCCAAGTGAGGGGAAGATGGCCCCCACTCGGCCTCATAGCATAGACTGGCGAAAGCGCGTCAAACATTACTTCTGCCCAATGCTCTTAAAAGGAGAATTTTTAATTTTTTTTTCAAATTACATTTTTTTTTAATTGCATTTTAGTGTAAAATATGATATTTGCCCACAAATCTCATATTTAAGAGGTCCTGTCATGCTTTTTTTTTCTATTACAAGGGATGTTTACATTCCTTGTAATAGGAATAAAAGTGACCCAAAAAGGTTTTTTTTAAAAGGTCAGTGTCAAAATAAAAAATAAAAAGTAAAATAAACTAGACAAAAAAAAATTTAAAGAGCCCCGTCCCGCCGAGCTCATGCGCAGAAGTGAACACATACGTGAGTAGAGCCCGCATGTGAACACGGTGTTCAAACCACACATGTGAGGAATTGCGGCGATCGCTAGAGCAATAGCAATAATTCTAGCCCTAGACCTCCTCTAACTCAAAACTGTTAACTTGTAGAAATTTTTAAATGTCGCCTATGGAGATTTTTAAGGGTAAAAGTTTGTCGCCATTCCATGAGCAGGCGCAATTTTGAAGCGTGACATGTTGGCCATTTTATTCTCTAGGGTGTTAGAAAAAAAATGTATAATGTTTGGGGGTTCTAAGTAATTTTCTAGCAAAAAAAAAAAAAATCCTAAAGCAAACATTTATTATATTGCAGCTTACCAATTCTTAGATGTGATGCCTGCATTCGTTTTCTATTGTTGGCTTTCTTTCCTTTATTTTCATCTGGTGATTTAGCAGAGTGTTGAGACAAACCATTTACCACTGACAGGGGTGCTTACAAAAATCTGCTTTCATGTATTAATGTAAAACTTTTATCCTAAAATTTTAAAAAACGAATGCTGTAACTGCTTGTATAGCAGCAATGTGAGCTGGAGTTTAGCTTTAATTTGTTAGTGTATCTTCTTTACTCTTATGCCGCGTACACACGATCGGATTTTCCAACGGGAAATGTTGGATGTGAGCTTATTGACGGTAAGTCGACCGTGTGTATGCTCCATTGGACATTTGTTGTCGGACTTTCCGCCAACAAATGTTAGCTAGCAGGTTCTCAAATTTTCCGCCAACAAAAGTTTGTTGTCGGACTTTCCGATCGTGTGTACACAAGTCCGTTGCACAAATGTCCATGCATGCTCGGAATTAATTACGAGCCGGAAGCGCTCAGTCTTGTAAAACTAGCGTTCGTAATGGAGATATCACATTCATGACACGGCAAATTATGAAATCTCTCAATGCAGAGCATTCTCTTCTTCTTTATAATGGTATAATAATGAAGTAGCTTTGCTACTGACATTCACAAAGTTCTAACAAACATATTTTTTATTATTTCTAGTGATCTCATGAATAATATTTTTTATTATATTTTTTTTTCTAGTGATCTTCATAATATTTTTTAATTTTTTGTGTTTTTTTTTTTCTAGTGATCTCCAGAATAATATTTTTTTTCTTTTTTTTTTTCTAGTAATCTCCATAATATTTTTTTATTTTTTGTGTTTTTTTCTAGTGATCTCCAGAATATTTTTTTTTTCGTTTTGTGTGTCAAGTTACCACAACACCATTATTATCTTGTATTTTTTAACCTCAAAGATACAACTATGTTGGTGTCCCTTGTTAATTTGACATTGTATTTTTGAAATGTACCTGCCTACCCACAAACAAACTGTCCTTTTTGAAGTAAAACATAAAGCCAAGTATTTGCCAAAACCAAAATTTATAATTTACTGGGGAGCACAAGGTTCTAACAAAATAAAGAGGAATAAGGCAACGGTGGAGAAACAATTGGAGTTGGTGAAGCCTTTTTTACCCCAGGGCAGGCATCAATTATTTGACTGTCAAAATTGTAGACATGTGTATTCGTTTTCGTCCGAATGCATTTTCGTCCGAATTTTGGGTATTTTCGTTATTGTTTTAACAAACAATAACGAACGTGCAGAATCCGAAAACTGAAAGATTCAACATAAACAAATGCTTCATTTTCATTTTCGTTGTGACAACAGTTCGATATAGATAGGAGATTCGACATGACGCTGACAATAGCGATCTGTGTCCATCGAACCTGTGGTCGAATGCGCCTAACCTTAGCTCTATTAGTCCAAGATTATTCGACATAGAGAGAAAAGATTCGACATAGAGAGAAAAGATTCAACATTATAGGGAATATAGCAAAAAAGGTAGAATGTGCCTAACCTAACTCTATTGGTCCAAGATTATTCGACATAGAGAGAAAAGATTCGACATAAAGATTCGACGAAGCAGTTGCCGCGAGCGGACATTTATGGTCATATGCTCCGCCCATAGGCTATAGAAGAATTCTAATGTTGGTTGACTAGTAATAATAATTAATAAATATAATTATTACTAGTGTCATACAACATTAGAATTCTACTATAGTTGTAGGCGGAACATTCGACCGGAAATGTACGATTGCGGCGTTGAATGAATGAATGAATAAATGATTTGTAAAGCGCTGCAAATGTGAACTGAATCGCCTCAAGGCGCTAGATGCATTCTCTGTTGTCAGATTCTTAGAAAGGGAAGGTCTTTAGTTTTTTCCTGAAGGCCTGATGGTTTTCTTCCATGCGGATGTAGGTCGGAAGAGCGTTCCATAGCCGAGGTCCTTGAACTGCGAATCTTCGTTCTCCCTTTGCTTTGTAGCAGTATTTGGGAATGATGGGGAGGTTTTGGTTAGCTGATCGAAGACTGCGATTAGGTGTGTAGTGTTTTATTTTCTCCCGGAGATATAGCGGAGTGTTTCCTTGTATGCATTTGTGGGTGAGGCAGAGGGTCTTGAATGTGATCCGATTCTTTACGGTTAGCCAGTGTAGGCTCTTTAGGGATGGGGAAATGGATTCCCAGGGTTTTTTTCCTGTTAACAGTCTTGCCGCCGTGTTTTGGATGAGTTGCAAGCGCGCAAGCTGATATTGGGGTAATCCTACGTAGAGCGAATTTGCGTTGACGCAGGCGGTTGCGATAAAGTCTTGGGCAGAGTTTGCCCAGAGGTTAAAATCCCCAAGTACCAGAAGGTTTTTGGTTTTCAGGGTGTGTATTGAGAAGAATTCAGTGAGTGGAGTAAAGAGATTGGTCTTTGGTCCTGGTGGTCTGTAGCATAGTAGTATGTGAATGGTGTCTTGAGGTGTTGTTTGAAGATGCAGTGAGAGTGTTTCCATGAAAGGCACTGAGTTCTGTAAAGTTGGTTTGGAGAACCCAAGGTGCGATTTGAAAATCACTGCTAGGCCTCCTCCTTTTTTTCCTATTCTATGCTCGGTTAGGATACTGTAGTTCTCGGGCACCAATTCAGTTACGATGGTGTTGCAGTCGGATGTTAGCCAGCTTTCTGTAATGAAGAGGCAGTCTATGTTGTTTTCGATGATAAAGTCGTGGATTTCCAGCCTGTGCTTGACTGCAGGTCTGGTGTTGATCAGGGCGCATGCTAGTTGTTGTGGTTGGATCGGTGTCTCCCTGTATTTGATGGTTGATTGTGGGTTGGTCCTTAGTAATTGTTCTTTTTTTAGTCTTTTTTGAGTGGCGGTTGGTAAAGTTGAGGCAGTGTTTCTTAGCCTGTGGTGGGCGTCTGCTGTGTATTTGAAGTTGCACATGATGAGGAAGACAGAGTTGCTTGAAGGAAGGGTGATCTAATGATGGTACTGATGTAGCGATGACGAGTTTGCTGGAGGATGGAGGGATCAGATGGCTACCACTGCTTCTGGAGTGGTGTGGGCTGGATGTTGGTGCGGAGGTACTGGAAGAGGTGAGGCTGCCTACCGCCCTCTTGTTGATCCAGAGGAAGGTGAAAAACCCCTAGCTGCATTGGCCAATTGTGCAGCAGAGGAAAAAAATTCCTTCCTGACCCCCCCGAGGGGCAATCGGACTCGGGCCCCAGGATCAACTGCTAGTGTACCCCCCGGTGGCTTACCTGTACGGATGGTCCAGAAGAAAGACAGGGGGGGGGTCTGACCACTACTTACCGGTGGGTGGTGCGGTGGCTGCATCTAGGACGATCTAAGGTGGACTGGCCTCCGGTGAATAACCAGTGCCCCTGCAGTGAGGTCCAGTAGCAGGAGGGGTGATTCCAAGTGTGGAGGGGCAAGGGGCTCTGTTGGACGAGAGTGGGAGGGGGTATGAGGTGGCTGGCTGGCCAGAGCTAGGCCGCAGCCGTGGTCTGTCCCACCGAATCTAGCGGCTAGAACGGGGTGATTAGACCGCAGCTGCGGTGGTGTCCCGGGGGGCTAGGAAGAGGGGTCCTTGGGATGGTGGGTCCAACTGGGAGGTGACACGGCCGGAGTGCTAGTGGCCTCAGGAGGGAGGACCAAGATGCTGTGGCCGTTCAGCACTGGGGTGTACCAAGATGGCCGCCGGCTAGGCCCGAGCCGTGGGCTGGCCGGCACTAGGGAGTACCAAGATGGCCACCGGCCAGGCCCGAGCCACGGGCTGTCCTATCGTTGTTACCCGGGCCGTCTGATGATGGTGGGCGAATAGATCCGGAGAGGATAGGTCGAGCAGGAGGGGGACGCGGGCCCGCCTGTCGAGCTACTGGTCGGTTGTTGGGAGGAGAGGCGGTGATGCGCTGCCGGGCTAGCAGCCGGAGCTAGGCCAGAGCTGTGGAGTGTCCTGAGCGGCCGGCCGGCTGAACGCGACGCCCGGCTGTATGTCAGTGTGATGGATAGGAGGGGGGGTCCCGGTGTACTGCTGCTCGGGGAGTCCAGGATGAATCCAAGGATCCAAGTATGGGTGGCCGGATGGCCTGAGCTGGGTGGCCGGAGCTGCTTCACAGAGGTGCTTCACAGAGGTCTGCTCTCCACAGTGTCAGCACTCAGCGTCGTACAGTTTAGCTGCTCCGTCGAATCTTCTTAGAACATTCGACAGACACCATAAGCCTTCAATGACAGATTCAACCTTAACCACTTCAGCCCCGGAAGGATTTACCCCCTTCCTGACCAGAGCACTTTTTACAATTTGGCACTGCGTTGCTTTAACTGCTAATTGCGCGGTCATGCAATGTTGTATTCAAACTAAATTTGCGTCCTTTTCTTCCCACAAATAGAGCTTTCTTTTGATGGTATTTGATCACCTCTGCCTTTTTATTTTTTGTGCTATAAACAGAAAAAGACCGAAAATTTAAAAAAAAAATGATATTTTCTACTTTTTGTTATAAAAAAAAATCCAATAAACTCAATTTTAATCATACATTTAGGCCAAAATGTATTCGGCCACATGTCTTTGGTAAAAAAAAATGTCAATAAGCGTATATTTATTGGTTTGCGCAAAAGTAATAGCGTCTACAAACTAGGGTACATTTTCTGGAATTTACACAGCTTTTAGTTTATGACTGCCTATGTCATTTCTTGAGGTGTTAAAATGGCAGGCCAGTACAAAACCCCCCAAATGACCCCATTTTGGAAAGTAGACACCCCAAGGAAATTGCTGAGAGGCATGTTGAGCCCATTGAATATTTATTTTTTTGTCCCAAGTGATTGAATAATGACAAAGAAAAAAAAAAATTACAAAAAGTTGTCACTAAATGATATATTGCTCACACAGGCCATGGGCATATGTGGAATTGCACCCCAAAATACATTCAGCTGCTTCTCCTGAGTACGGGGATACCACATGTGTGGGACTTTTTCTGAGCCTAGCTGCGTACGGGGCCCCGAAAACCAATCACTGCCTTCAGGATTTGTAAGGGCGTAAATTTTTGATTTCACTCCTCACTACCTATCACAGTTTTGAAGGCCATAAAATGCCCAGATGGCACAAAACCCCCCCAAATGACCCCATTTTGGAAAGTAGACACACCAAGCTATTTGCTAAGAGGCATGTTGAGTCTATGGAATATTTCATATTTTGACACAAGTTGCGGGAAAGTGACAATTTTTTTTTTTTTTGCACAAAGTTGTCACTAAATGATATACTGCTCACACAGGCCATGGGCATATGTGGAATTGCACCCCAAAATACATTTAGCTGCTTCTCCTGAGTATGGGATACCACATGTGTGGGACTTTTTGGGAGCCTAGCCGCGTACGGGGCCCCGAAAACCAAGCACCGCCTTCAGGATTTCTAAGGGCGTAAATTTTTGATTTCACTCCTCACTACCTATCACAGTTTTGAAGGCCATAAAATGCCCAGATGGCACAAACCCCCCCAAATGACCCCATTTTGAAAAGTAGACACCCCAAGCTATTTGCTGAGAGGCATGTTGAATCCATGGAATATTTTATATTTTGACACAAGTTGCGGGAAAGTGACACATTTTTTTTTTTTGCACAAAGTTGTCACTAAATGATATATTGCTCAAACATGGCATGGGCATATGTGGAATTACACCCCAAAATACATTCCGCTGCTTCTCCTGAGTACAGGGATACCACATGTTTAGGACTTTTTGGGAGCCTAGCCGCGTACGGGGCCCCGAAACCAAGCACCGCCTTCAGGATTTCTAAGGGTGTAAATATTTTATTTCACTCCTCACCACCTATCACAGTTTTGAAGGCCATAAAATGCCTAGATGGCACAAAAAACCCCAAATGACCCCATTTTGGAAAGTAGACACCCCAAGCTATTTGCTGAGAGGCATGTTGAGTCCATGGAATATTTTATATTTTGACACAAGTTGCGGGAAAGTGACAATTTTTTTTTTTTTGCACAAAGTTGTCACTAAATGATATATTGCTCAAACATGCCATGGGCATATGTGAAATTACACCCCAAAATACATTCTGCTGCTTCTCCTGAGTACGGGGATACCACATGTGTGGGACTTTTTGGGAGCCTAGCCGCGTACGGGGCCCGAAACCAAGCACCACCTTCAGGATTTCTAAGGGCGTAAATTTTTGATTTCACTCCTCACTACCTAACACAGTTTTGAAGGCCATAAAATGCCAAGATAGCACAAACCCCCACCAAATGACCCCATTTTGGAAAGTAGACACCCCAAGCTATTTGCTGAGAGGCATGGTGAGTATTTTGCAGCTCTCATTTGTTTTTGAAAATGAAGAAAGACAAGAAAAAAAAGTTTTTTTTCTTTTTTCAATTTTCAAAACTTTGTGACAAAAAGTGAGGTCTGCAAAATACTCACTAAACCTCTCAGCAAATAGCTTGGGGTGTCTACTTTCCAAAATAGGGTAATTTGGGGGGGGGGGGGGGTTGTGCCACCTGGGCATTCCATGGCCTCCAAAACTGTGATAGGCAGTGAAGAGTGAAATCAAAAATTACGCCCTTAGAAAGCCTGAAGGTGGTGCTTGGTTTTCGGGGTCCCGTACGCGGCTAGGCTCCCAAAAAGGCTCACACATGTGGTATCCCCGTACTCAGGAGAAGCAACAGAATGTATTTAGAGGTGTAATTTCACATATTCCCATGGCATGTTTGAGCAATATATCATTTAGTGACAACTTTGTTAAAAAAAAAGTGTCTTTTTCCCGCAACTTGTGTCACAATATAAAATATTCCATGGACTCGACATGCCTCTCAGCAAATAGCTTGGGGTGTCTACTTTCCAAAATGGGGTCATTTGGGGGGGTTTTGAACTGTCCTGGCATTTTATGCACAACATTTAGAAGCTTATGTCACACATCACCCACTCTTCTAACCACTTGAAGACAAAGCCCTTTCTGACACTTTTTGTTTACATGAAAAAATTTTTTTTTTCTTGCAAAATTACTTTGAACCCCCAAACATTATATATTTTTTTAAAGCAAATGCCCTACATATTAAAATGGCGGGTGTTTCATTTTTTTTTTTCACACAGTATTTGCGCAGCGATTTTTCAAACGCATTTTTTGGGGAAAAAACACACTTTTTTAAATTTTAATGCACTAAAACACACTATATTGCCCAAATGTTTGATGGAATAAAAAAAATTATCTTAGGCCGAGTACATGGATACCAAACATGACATGATTTAAAATTGCACACAAACGTGCAGTGGCGACAAACTAAATACATTTTTAAAAGCCTTTAAAAGCCTTTACAGGTTACCACTTTAGATTTACAGAGGAGGTCTACTGCTAAAATTACTGCCCCCAATCTGACCTTCACGGTGATACCTCACGTGCATGGTGCAATTGCTGTTTACATTTGACACCAGACCGACGCTTGCATTCGCCTTTGCGCGAGAGCAGGGGGGGACAGGGGTGCTTTTTTTTTTTTTCTTTATTATTGTTTTGCTTTTTTATCTTATTTTTAAACTGTTCCTTTCATTTTTTATTTTTTTTAAATCATTTTTATTGTTATCTCAGGGAATGTAAATATCCCCTATGATAGCAATAGGTAGTGACAGGTACTCTTTTTTGAAAAAACTGAGGTCTATTAGACCCTAGATCTCTCCTCTGCCCTCAAAGCATTTGACCACACCAAGATCAATGTGACAAAATGCTTTCCCAATTTCCCAATGGCGCTGTTTACATCCGGCGAAATCTAAGTCATGAATTGCTCGTAGCTTCCAGTTTCTTAGGCCATAGAGATGTTTGGAGCCACTCTGGTCTCTGATTAGCTCTATGGTCAGCGGTCTGAATCACCGGCTACATTCTCAGGTTCCCTGTTGGGACAGGAGAGCCAGAGAAAAACATGGAAGACGGTGGGGGAGGATTCCCTCCCACTGCTTGTAAAAGCAGTCTAGAGGCTAATTAGCCGCTAGGATTGCTTTTACATGAAAGCCGACCGCTGGCTGAAAAGAATGATACCAAGATGATACCTAAACCTGCAGGCATCATTCTGGTATAACCACTCAAAGTCCAGCAACATATCAGTACGTTGCTGGTCCTTGTTGGGCATATATTGTAAACTTTTTTTCATGCAGCCTGAGGGCTGCATGAAAAAAAGAGATTGATCGGTGGGTATGTCCACCATTAGAATACCTCCCTTCATCCACCCACTTCTAATGATGGGCATACATGCACCGTATATATATGCCGAAGCATGGGGGCATCCTCCCGCAAAAGTTAGGAGCAATTCGCTCCTCTGCCCTCTGCTGCCCCCACACTTTGGCATATATGCTGAAGTATGTAACTGTGGTGGTGAAATCACCTCCAACAGCACTGGAGTCACGGCTTTATATATCGTGGGAGCAAATGCTGTTGCTGTCAAGATAAATAAACCTGCACTGCAACTGAATGGCGTACCTGCTAAGCAAATGATTGTTAACCATAAAACAAAGTAACATTACGGTATAACAGTAAAACTTACCATACCTGCAAAGCAAATACAAAAAAAAATAGTAAAAAATAAAACATTTAACGCAACCTGTGCCTAAAATATATATATGCCGAAGCATGGGGGCATCCTCCCACAAAAGGCAGGAGCAAATCGCTCCTCCACCCACTGCTGCCCCCACGATTCGGCATATATGCTGAAGTATGTAACTGTGGTGGTGAAATCACCTCCGACAGCACTGGAGTCACGGCTTTATATATCATGGGAGCAAAGGCTGTTGCTGTCAAGATAAATAAATCCGCGCTGCAACTGAATGGCGTACCTGCTAAGCAAATGATGGTTAACAATAAAACAAAGTAACATTACAGTATAACAGTAAAACTTACCATACCTGCAAAGTAAATACAAAAAAAATTGTAAAAAATAAAACATTTAACGCAACCTGTGCCTAAAATATATATATGCCGAAGCATGGGGGCATCCTCCCGCAAAAGGCAGGAGCAAATCGCTCCTACACCCACTGCTGCCCCCATGCTTCGGCATATATGCTGAAGTATGTAACTGTGGTGGTGAAATCACCTCCGACAGCACTGGAGTCACGGCTTTATATATCGTGGGAGCAAACGCTGTTGCTGTCAAGATAAATAAATCCGTTCTGCAGCTGAATGGCGTACCTGAAAACAAAAAAATGGTTACCAATAAACCACAGTAAAGTATAAAAAAATTGCGTATCTGAAAAGCAAACATGGTAAAACATAATAACAATAAAACATTGCAGAATAGAATACAGTAAAAAAGAGCAGAACAACAGAGAGAGAATAGAGAGAGAGAGAACAATAAAACGAGAACTATTTTTGTTTTTTTTATTTTATATTTTTTTGTGTTTTTATTTTTTTTTTTTTACACTTTTTTTAGTAACTTTAACTTTTGTAACTGGTACCAGGTTTGGGTCTCTCAAAATGCGATGGCATCTTGGGAGACCCTGGGAAAGTGTGTCCTTGTCTGTGCAGTGCTGTACCCTACACTAATACTCAACTAGTGTATGGTAGCGTTCAAAACATTCACTAATGCATAGACCAGGATTGTCAGGACAGGAAGGACAATAATACCGGGTGTCACGCCTATATCCGCGCTTGCTACAGACACAACATCTTTTTTGGGGGGCTCGTTGGGTAGGGGTACTCGGGAGGACATAAGGAAAATGCCTCTCATGCAGCCGGCTTACTGCATTTAGTTGGGGAAGGTGAGGTGGAGCACCGTTTTGAAACAGAAGGGCTCTGCTGATCTCTTCCTGGAATTTAAGGAAGGATTCATTCCATCCTGAAGCTCTGTATAGCACATGAGCATTCAGCAAAGCCAATTGAAATAAATAAACAGACACTTTTTTGTACCAGCGTCTGGCCTTACTGGCAACTAGGTACGGTGCCAACAACTGGTCGTTGAGGTCCACCCCTCCCATATTTTGGTTATATTCATGGACACAGAGGGGTTTCTCCACAACACCAGTCGCCGTAGCAATTTGGACCGTCGTTTCTGCATGAAGGGAGGTAAGAACGAAAACATTCTTATTATCCCTCCACTTCATAGCGAGCAAGTTATTACACTTCAAGCAGGCTCTCTCACCCAGCCTAAGATGGGAATCTACAAGCCGCTGGGGAAAGCCCTGGCGATTAGGTCGCACGGTGCCACATGCTCCAATCTGTTGATCAAAAAGGTGACTAAAAAGTGGCACGCTCGTGCAATAATTGTCCACGTACAAGAGGTACCTCTTTCCGAATAAGGGTGACGCCAAGTCCCACACTATCTTGCCAGCGCTTCCTATTTAGTCAGGGCAGTTTGTCGGCTCTACGTGACTATCTTTGCCCTCGTAAACCATAAAACTACATGTATAGCCTGTGGCCCTGTCACAGAGCTTATACATCTTGACCCCGTATCTGGCACGCTTGCTGGGAAGGTACTGTTTGAATGACAAGCGGCCAGAAAATTTAATCAGGGACTCATCAACACAGACAATTTGATGGGGAGTAAACAAGTCTGCAAAACGCTGGTTGAAGTGGTTTACGAGGGACCGAATTTTGTAGAGCCGATCGTATTCAGGGTCTACACGAGGACGACAGAGTTCATTGTTGTTGAAGTGCATAAACCGCAAAATCTGCTTGTATCGTGCCCTGGTCATGGAGGCAGAGAATACGGGCATATGGTAAATTGGGTCAGTGGACTAATATGACCGCAACTCACTCTTTTTATTTATGCCCATGTTGAGGGAAAGGCCCAGAAAGATCTTAAATTCGGAGACCGTAATTGGTCTCCAATCTCTGGCAAGGGAGGACTGGGGAATAGTGGCGATGTGTTGACCAGCGTATAAATTGCTTTGGTCCACAATAGATCTATAGAGATCTTCGGTGAAAAACAGCGAATAAAAATTCAGTGGCGTAAAATCAACTGTTTCCACCTGAATTCCGGGTTGGCCAGTGAATAGGGGAAGTACGGGTGCTGCAGAAGTGGTGGGTTCCCAATTCGGATTGGCGAATGCAGCAGGAAGGGCACTATGGGCATGATGGGCCTGTGTTCGTCTTCTTGGTGGCAGCGGGACACTACTAGTGCTTGCCACCTCGCCAGCTTGAACTGCACTTATGGGACTCGCCACGTCACCACGTTATACTGCAGTGCTGGATGTACGACCAGGGTGTACTAGGCCGCTGGTGCTTGCCAGTTCACCAGAAGGAATAGCGGCGCTAGTACTTCTCTGCTCCATATGAGGGACCTGCGGTTCTTGCACATTAAGGACAGAAGAAGAAGTTTGGGGTCTGGTACGCCTGACCTTGGCAGGGACCACAACTCCGTCGTCAGAGCTATCTGTCATGGAGCCACTGTCCTCTACAGGATCGTATTCTGAGCCTGAATCTGACAGATGAGTGACTTCCTCTTCACTATCTGTCATGCTCAGAAACTTGTAGGCCTCTTCACTAGTGTACCTTCGATTTGCCATTTTGGGCTCTAAATTTAGGGGTACACTAGTGAGACTCACAGGCAAAAAAGCTCCTGACTGTTAGCGACTGATTCAAAACGCTACCAAAAAACTGTTAGCGATCGCAGGGATCAGGCCTGACTCTGCGAACGCTGCAGTTATGTGTGCTTAGTGTTTTGTAAGTGTCAGTGATCAATCGATACCGCACTTGGGTGGGCTGGGCAGGGCCGGGCCGAGGGGCAAAACGCAGGTATCTGGGCTGATCCCGCTAACACTGTGTTTACGGGGACCCTAAACTGATGGGGACGCTAGTATAGATCTGATCAGATCAGATATTGATCCGTTCAGATACTATAGCACTAAGGGAGGTGTATGCTGTGTGCGTGGGTGTTAGCGGTACTGACGCTAACCTGACGCTGCCTGGGGCGACGCAGACCTTATCTGACCCTAAAAACATAACTTATATCACCGCCAGGCAATTAGGGGGTTAAAGCTTTATTGGGAAATAAACGGCAGGTGCCCTGAAACTATAATAAACTATAAAAAACAAACTAACTAACCAGTGTCACCCGTAACAGTTATACGGTGATCACTGGTGAAAGGGTTCACTAGGGGGCAATCAGGGGGTTAAAACCTTTAGTAGGTAGTATATGGGGGTCCCTGTCGCTATAAAACGCTGACGGCGAACCTATATACTTACCTCCCTAACTAGCGTCACCTGTGTCACTAATACAGCGATCAGAAAAACGATCGCTTAGTGACACTGGCGACGGGGAGTGATTAAGGGGTTAACCTTTATTAGTGGGGGTTAGGGGGGTACCCTGGACCTAAAGGGGGTACCCTAGACCTAAAGGGGGCTAACCCTAACTGCCCTGACACTTATAACTTTTACAAACTGACACCAATGCAAAAAAAAACCTGCTATTGGTGTCACTGTGACAGGGGGTACAGGGGGGTGATCGGGGGGTGATGGGGGGTGAAAAGTGTGCCTAGTGTGTTCTACTGTACGTGTAGTGTTGGTGTAACTCACATTGATGTCTTCTCTCCACGGCGCCGGAACGAAAAGACTGGCTCGAGGAGGGATGACATCACTTCCTCTGCCTCTGTTTACATTACAGAGGCGGAGGAAGGATTTCATTCGCCGGGAGCGATCGCGAGGGGGTGGCCACGAATGGATGGCCTCCCCCTCACCTCTGATCACCCGTGAACAAATGCCGGCCGCCTCGGGCACCAGGGGGGTCCGATCGGACCCACCGCCCGCGGGAGGCAGATCACGTACAGGTACGTGATTGTGCCTGCCCGTGCCATTCTGCTGACGTATATCAGCGTGAGGCGGTCGGCAACTGGTTAATTATATCGGCTTTTCGGATGAATGGCTTTTTTTTAACGAAACAAAATAAATAAAAATTAATTTCGGGGGTAACTAAATAAATTAATTTTTCGAACAGAAACAAAATTCCGAAACAAAATATTTCAGTGTGCCCATGTCTACAAAATTGGTAACCTGAGGAGTCCATTTAATAGGGAGCACAATACGGTCCAGGACTCCGAGAGATTGGGAGCAGCAGCAGCATATATGTCCCGAGGCTGTGGTCTTACAACAGCCTGTGTTTTTTGCCAGACCACACCAAACCTACACCATCACTCTCAACACTTCCTTCCAGACTTCCTTCCATGCTGCTGTGGTGGGTGGGGTGACTGTGGTGTTGGTGGAGGTGGTGGAGGAGCATGGTCCAACTAACAGAGGTGTTTTTGAGGTGTGAATTTGCCCCTCGTCCCTTTGTTTAGGGCCTGCAGTATTATCTCCTTGCATATAGTGCTTAGGGCCTCCTCCATGTGTTCTAATTTACTGGCAGTGACGCATCCAAACGCCTCATGGCCACCAGGGGTTGTGGTAATTGCCACAGTAGCATGTTTTAGGAAAGCAGCCGCGGACTCCTCCAGGTTCCTTGCCTTCTTGGTCCTTTTGGTTGGAGGGCAGAGGGGAGGAACCTGGGATTCAGTCAGGCTGCTTGTCACGACCTTCTCCTGGCTGAGACTTCCCTGTGTATGAAAATGGTACATAGTGTTAGGTTTTTGGTCATCAATGACACACAATTTTGAGCTCATGACTGCTGCAAATTGAATGTTAACAAATAGAAAAGACAATAATTCTGTCCCCAGCATTTTTCATTCTTGTCCCAATCATTTTTGGCCACTACTGTCTATTGATATGTAAACCACTTTGTTAAATCAGAAATTTATGATCAATAACATCTAGTTAACATCATTCAATTTTTGACAAGAAATATCCTCAACAATGCTATACCTGGGTCAAGCTGGGCTCCTCCACATCTTCTTCCTGGGTGGAAGGCCCAGATTGGACCTCAGGAGCCTCAGCTGATGTGGAAGGAAGTGTTGATAGCAATGGTCTGGGTTACGTCTGGTTGGACAAAAAACACAGGCTGTGGTAGTACCACAGCCTGAGGACATATACGACATCTGCTGCTGCTCCGGATCTCAGGGAATCCTGGACCTTGTTGCGCTCCCTATTATATGTGCTCCTCGGGCTACCAATTTTGGCCTTCAAATAGGTGATGTCTGCAATGGGATACACAGGCTTCACTAATTCCAACAGTTTCTCCAGTGATGCCTTCCTCTTTAGCTTGTTAGAATAGTCCCTGCATTGGACTTGCCAGAGATATGGCAGCTCCCTGCATTTGTCAATAAAGATGGGCTGTGAATTTGTCTACCATTTTATCTGCAAGACACAACACAAGACAAACCCTAATGTCTAAACTCTCCTAATCTTGTCCCAATATAGGCCTCAATCTATAAGCAGTATAGGCCACTAACCACTGATGCCCCAAGTTACAATTGTACCTTCGTTTGAATGCTCGGCGCTAACGATCCTCCGTCCTCCACACACAGATCGTAGGCACATCGCCCGCGTGTTATACTTTATATACACTGCGCATGCATGAAACTCCACCCCTGTCCTTCTTTCTAGTTTGTTCCCCGCCTCTTTTCTTTCGGGGCAGTGGGAGAGCACATGGCGGAGACACAGCAGGTGTGTGCTGTTATCAAGGCAGTTTCACATCCAGGAGGAAATATAAGGCCTCAAATATGTCCTTTGAAGAAATGGTGGAGATGGTGGACATCTTGAAGAAGACAGACTATGATGGGAAACATGGACTGTACAGAAACCCTAATGTGAGAAAGGCCAAGATCATAGCTAAAGTTGTGAGAAGTCTGCACAGGACTTTTGGGGTATGACGTTCCAAGGAGCAATTGAGGAAACGCTGGTCAGACCTGAAATTGAGGGAGAAAGATCAGGAAAGTGCTGCAAAAACGTAAGTATTTGTCATGTGTTATTATTATTATTATTATTACTTTTGTGCTGGTACATGTGCTTTTCTTTACTGTTGTACAGTTTAAAATGGCAAGTTTGAGGTTCGTGGGCACAGGAATTGTTCGTATTAAACATCTTTCGATCACTAATACAATGTTTTTGGCAGATGCAGGTTAACTACATTTGTTCATGCCTATTTTGATTAAAATAAGTTTATTACATTGTTATCTAGATGTGTTTGAAACTATAATGAAATGACAACTTGATTCAGTGTAAGGAGAGGACACTCAGCAGCTGTTTACACATCTGGACGCAGGAGCATTAGTGTGGGACAGCATAACAACCTTGTTATGGTGTCCCACCCAGGTGCTCCAGTGGATACTAGGGGTCTCTCCATGTGTGAAACTTGCACAAAACAGGTAAGTATTCCAGCTTTTGAAAGTGAAAAAAATCATGTCTTCAGCTTGGAACTCTGCCAAAACAGACAATTGGATGACACTTCCAAGCAATGTTTCATATTACTATTTCTAGCCTAAAATACAGTGGGGCAAAAAAGTATTTAGTCAGCCACCAATTGTGCAAGTTCTCCCATTTAAAAAGATGAGAGAGGCCTGTAATTGTCATCATAGGTATACCTCAACTATGAGAGACAAAATGTGGAAACAAATCCAGACAATAACATTGTCTGATTTTTTAAAGAATTTATTTGCAAATTATGGTGGGAAATCAATATTTGGTCACCTACAAACAAGCAAGATTTCTGGCTCTCACAGACCTGTATCTTCTTCTTTAAGAGACTCCTCTGTCCTCCACTCATTACCTGTATAATGGGGCGTACACACGGTCGGACTTTGTTCGGACATTCCGACAACAAAATCCTAGGATTTTTTTCGACGGATGTTGGCTCAAACTTATTTTGTCTACACACGGTCGCACAAAGTTGTCGGAATTTCCGATCGCCAACCACGCGGTCACGTACACCACGTACGACGAGACTAGAAAAGGCCGGTTCAGAACCAAGCGCGGCACCCTTTGGGCTCCTTTTGCTAATCTCGTGTTAGTAAAAGTTTGGTGAGAGACGATTCGCGCTTTTTCAGACTCGTGGCTTTCAGATCGTTTTCTGCCGTTCAGTTTGTGCTTGGGTTTGTATCTGCTCTTCAGTGCGTGCAGTCAGTTTGTATTGGAGTTTTCTGTGCGATCTTGTCCGCTCGTTGCTGTTTTTCAGGTCGCTCTTCACAGGCCTTGCTGTTCTTCAGTGCGTTCTGTTACTTCGTTCTGAGCAGCCGACCGTTTTCTAGCCATGTTTCGTATGCGTACTCCTCATAGAGTTCGTGCTGTGCGGGGGCTTGGTGTTGGGGTCCTGACCTTGACACAAGTCCAGTCCATGAACAGGGTGGGGAGGAGTTCATGGACCAAGAATTGGTTGCTTAAGCGTGACCAGTTCTCTCATATGCCTTTGCTCCGTGAGATCCGTGAGAATAATCCTGATGATTTCAGGAACTTTCTCAGGATGACGGACCCCGTGTTTCACCGTTTGTTGGCTTCGCTGACCCCCTATATCAGCAGGCAGGATACCTGCATGAGGCAAGCCATCACTCCGGAGCAGAGGTTGGTCGCTACCCTGCGGTATTTGGCCACAGGGAGAAGCCTGCAGGACTTGAAGTTCTCGACAGGCATCTCCCCCCAGGCTCTGGGTATCATTATCCCAGAGACCTGTTCTGCCATCATCCAGGTCCTGCAGAAGGAGTATATGAAGGTAAGATTTTTATCCTTTTATATCACATTTTATTGTATTGAATGTTTGCTAATATATTGTATTTCTTTCCTCATTCCCTAATTACCATGATTGTAATATGCTGTGAATGTCCCCTTTGTTCTCATGCATGCTGGATTTTTATGTAATTATTATTTTATGTCCTTCATACATATTTGCCCTTCACTAACCTCCCCAGCATGGTGTCTCCTGCCCTATATTCACCTCATGTAGTCACTTAATGTATTTTATCAGCTCCATAGTAGTGCTTTACCCCAAACACCCCCTAAAATGTTTGGAAATGTTATTTTTGATTTAAATTCAGGCAGAGTGCCAGAGTTTTTTTTTTTGTAACCCTCACTCCCCCAACTGCTAAGTCAACTGATCCCAATTCTCTATCCTCAATCATCTATCTGCTGACTTTGCCAAACCCATACACACTATACCCACCTCTTTACTGGTCAGATTTATGGATGAATTCCCCAAAGCATGTAGTGCAAGGGCCTGCCTGTATACTTTCCAATGGTACTGTTTAAAGTTTTTGTATCCTATTATTATCTTGATAGGTAATAGCAGAATGTCCAAATGTTCTCAAATGTGTACAATGTGTATTTATATCTTTGTATTATGACACTTCTTACCTGTCCAGTGGTCTGCCAATAGTGTAACTAAGGAGGGTCTGTTCAAAGTAATACCCATTATTTAGGCATTCATCTCTCAATGAAGTGAAGAGGGTTACCTGTCCAAGATTTCCACACACCCCCTATAATGTTAGAAATGGCCCATGAGAGGGGGGAGGGGGAATATGATAGGTGTACCTTATACTTTGGCCTTGATAAATTCCCCTTAGTAAATGCTATCTGGGGGTTGCCCCATAATGTTTGTGTATAATCTGCTTGCCATGTTTCTGAGTAAAAATAGTAATGTTTATTGTTTTTTCCTCAACAGTTTCCTTCCACGCCACAGGAATGGCAGACTGTGGCCTCCCACTTTGCCGAGCGGTGGGACTTTCCTAACTGCGGAGGGGCAATTGATGGGAAACACGTCCACATTGTCTCACCACCCAACTCGGGGTCGTACTATTATAATTACAAGGGGTTTAATAGTATAGTGATGTTGGCGGTGGTGTCGGCTAATTATGACTTCTTGTATGTGGACGTGGGGAAGAATGGCCGGATGTCCGATGGTGGAGTCATCGCCCAGACGGAGTTCTACAGGCGTCTCCAGAATGGCAGCTTGGACTTGCCAGCTCCAGAGGACAATGTGGAAGGACTCCCATTTGTGTTCGTTGCTGATGAAGCGTTTGCGTTGGGGGACCACCTGATGCGGCCATTCCCAATGAGGACCCTCACCCCGGAACAGAGGGTTTTTAATTACCGGCTGGCCAGAGCCCGAAGAGTGGTGGAGAACACATTTGGAATCCTGGCCAGCCAGTTCCGACTATTTCTGACACCCATCCATATGGCGGAGTATAAACTGAACCATATTATACTGGCGTGCTGTGTTCTCCATAACTTTTTAAGGAAACATTCGGCCAACTATGCTGGCTCAGTTGGGACGTGTCCGGATCCAGGCTTTCCTCCTCCTCCTCCTCGTTCCTGCAATTAGCACGCACCTGCTGTGACTCCGCCATGTGCTCTTCCCCCACTGCGCCGAACGAAAAGGGGCGGGGAATAGACTAGAAAGAACGTCAGGGGCGGGCGGAGTTACATGCATGCGCAGTGTGTATAAAGCGTAACACGCGTGCGTATTACGTACGATCTGTGAGCGGAGGAAGGAGCATTGGACGCGCCGATCGTAAGAACGAAGGTAAGAGACAAACTTGTGCCTATACTGCTTCTACATTGAAGCCTATATTGTAACAAGATTAGGAGAGTTTTGTCTGACATTAGGCTTTGTCTTGTGTTGTGTCTTGCAGTGAACATGGAAATGCTAATGAAAGATAATGACTTCATGTCAGTATTCCTAGATATGTTAAGGGAGCTGCCCTGTCTGTGGGAGATTAAACACCCCCATTTCAAGAACCAAGCAAAGAGGAAGGCAGCACTGGAGCAATTGTGTGAAATTGTGAAGCAGGTGATCCCCACGGCAGACATCACCTATTTAAAGATCTTCATTGGTCGCCTGAGTAGCACATATCTAAGGGAGTGCAAGAAGGTCCTGGATTCACAGAGATCCGGAGCAGCAGATGACATCTATGTCCCCAGGATGTTGTACTACGACAGGCTGCATTTTCTGGCAGGCCAGACTGAACCCAGGTCATCCCCCTCCAGTCTTCCTTCCACGCTTCCTTCCCCCCCGGCTGAGGCTTCTGACGCCCAACCTGGGCCTTCCAGGCCACATGTGGAGGAGCCCAGATTGAGCCAGGTATAGCATTCCTCTAAATATTTCTGCTTGTCCAATCAATGATGTTACCTAGATGTTAGTTGGGAGTACTAATTTATGATTGTGATTGATGAAGCAAAAACTAAAACCGTGTCCTTTTTTCATACACAGAGAAGCCTCAGCCAGGAGGTGGCTGGGCCGAGCCGGCTGGCTGATCTGCAGGTCCCTCCCCTCCCCCTGGAAAGAGAAAGCGGCAGGAGGAGGAGTGCCCTAGAGGAGGCTACCAGAGGACTCTTTTGGAGGGCTACAGAGGTCCTGGGAGCACCACACACCGTGGAGGAGGACATTGGTGCCGTCATTGCCTATAAAATGCAGAGGATGGAGGAGGGCCAACAAGTCATGTGTGAGGCGCTCATATTGGAGGCTCTTAACAAAGGTATGAGGGGCCAAATGACAGCTCAGACACACCTTTGCGATGGTCTTCCTCCTCCTCCTGCAGGTCCTCCTCCTTGTCCTCCCTCTCCTCCAGGTCCTCCCAGTCCTCCTCCAGGTCTTACTCCTCCTCCTGCCACATCTCCAACTGCACAGCCACAGCCGGGAAGGAAGCGCGGAAGGAAGACCAGAAAGTGAGGACCCTGGATCCAGTCTGGTCGGCCAAAAGATGCAGCCTCTTGTGGTACCACAGCCTGGGGACACACATGTCATCTGCTGCTATCCGGATCTCTGCGAATTTTGGACCAGACTGCCCTCCGTTACATATGGACTCCTCAGGACACCAATTTTGATGTTCAAGAATTGATGTCTGCCGTGGGGGTCCCAGGCTTCGCTAATTTCTCTTGTTGATCCAGTGTTGCCTTCCTCTTTTTTGGTTCAGAGCCTTTAATAAAGGATTTTTTTTTTGAATTATATTCTCCTATGTGTTTTACTTCAAAAATGACAGTTTGTTTGTGAGGATTCAGGTACATTTCAAATATACAATGTGAAATGAACAAGGGACACCAACAACAAACAATCTCCTTGAGATGAAATAATAAAAGATATCAATGGTGTTGGGGTAACTTGACACACAAAACACACACAAAAATATTCTGGAGGAAAAATAAAAATAACATTGAACAAAGATCAGCCTTTGAAAAAATCCAAACATTAAAATCCCCAAAAAAATTACATAAAAAAAAAAAAAATTCTGTCAGATGTGACAACTAATAACAATATATTCAGGGAATCCCAATAAAAAAATAAAAATAAAACTTTGTGAGAAGTCTGTGTGAATATGAGCAGCAAAACTACTTAATTCTTGTCACATTATAAAGAAGAAGAGAGTGCGCTGTATTAAACCATTTTTTACATTGCAGCGTGACGAAAGTGCTGTATCCATTGCGAACGCTAAGTTTACCAGAACGTGCTGTTCCGTCTTGGAATTTCTTCTGAGCATGCGTGGCACTTTGTGCGTCGGAACAGGCCACACACGGTCGGCATTGACGCGATCGGATTTTGTTGTCGGAAAATTTTATCTCCTGCTCTCCAACTTTGTGTGTCAGAAAATGTCCGATGGAGCCCACACACGGTCGTAATTTCCGACAACACGCTCCGATCGGACATTTTCCATCGGAAAATCCGACCGTGTGTATGGGGCATAAATGGCACCTGTTTGAACTTGTTATCAGGATAAAAGACACCTGTCCACAACCTCAAACAGTCCCACTCCAAACTCCAATATGGTGAAGACCAAAGAGCTATCGAAGGACACCAGAAACAAAATTGTAGACCTGCACCAGGCTGGGAAGACTGAATCTGCAATAAGCAAGCAGCTTGGTGTGAAGAAATCAATTGTGGGAGCAATAATTAGAAAATGGAAGACATGCAAGACCACTGATAATCTCCCTCGATCTGGGTCTCTATGCAAGATCTCACCCCGCTGGGTCAAAATGATCACAAGAACGGTGAACAAAAATCCCAGAACCACATGGGGGGACCTAGTGAATGACCTGCAGAGAACTGGGACCAACGTAACAAAGGCTACCATCAGTAACACACTACGCCGCCAGGGACTCAGATGCTGCAGTGCCAGACGTGTCCTCCTGCTTAAGCCAGTACATGTCCGGGCCTGTCTGTGGTTTGCTAGAGAGCATTTGGATGATCCAGAAGAGGATTGGGAGAATGTCATATGGTCAGATGAAACCAAAGTAAAACTGTTTGGTAGAAACACAACTCGTCGTGTTTGGAGGAGAAAGAATGCTGAGTTGCAACCAAAGAACACCATACCTACTGTGAAGCATTGGGGGGGGGGTAACATCATGCTTTGGGGCTGTTTCTCTGCAAAGGGAACAGGACGACCGATCCATGTACATGAAAGAATGAATGGGGCCATGTATCATGAGATTTTGAGTGCAAACCTCCTCCCATCAGCAAGGGCATTGAAGTTGAAACGTGGCTGGGTCTTTCAGCATGACAATGATCCCAAACACATCGCCCGGGCAACGAAGAAGTGGCTTCGTAAGAAGCATTTCAAGGTCCTGGAGGGACCTAGCCAGTCTCCAGATCTCAACCCCATAGAAAACCTTTGGAGGGAGTTGAAAGTCCGTGTTGCCCAGTGACAGCCCCGAAACATCACTGCTCTAGTGGAGATCTGCATGGAGGAATGGGCCAACATACCAGCAACAGTGTGTGACAACCTTGTGAAGACTTACAGAAAACATTTGACCTCTGTCATTGCCAACAAAGGATATAAAACAAAATATTGAGATGAACTTTTTATATTGACCAAATCCTTATTTTCCACCATAATTTGCAAATAAATTCTTTCAAAAATCAATGTGATTGTCTGGTTTGGTTTCCACATTTTGTCTCTCATAGTTGAGGTATACCTATGATGACAATTATATTCCTCTCTCATCTTTTTAAGTGGGAGAACTTGCACAATTGGTGGCTGACTAAATACTTTTTTGCCCCACTGTATCTGTCTGCTAAGTATACCTTTTTTGTATTCACATAGGGGAGAAAAGAATAGGGACATCTGAGGACACCAGTAACCCCACACTGAATGAAGAAAGGGAACTCACCACACAACATGAGAATGTGGTTGCAGAGGTTCAGGAAGTGCTGGGTGAAGTGGTCGAAATGGTGTCGACAACAGGTCAGTGTCTGAGACCACAACTTCAGGTAAAAGATGAATGCCTGCATATTTATAATACATGGTATTTTTTTTATTTTTAGGTGATGTGGCTGTTGTGGAAGAAGACACTGACTTTAGCAGTGCAAGTGCACAAATACTCATCAGTGAGATCATGATGTGCAATCGTGATATGGAAAAGATGAAGCAAAATATCCATGATGTTCAAAAAAGACTAAGCAACGTTATTGATATTTTAGGCAAAATCTAAACCAAAAACAAATTTTTATGTTGTCGTTATTGTTGTAAGTGTTTTTACAGTTTTAAATGAATTGCAAAGCCAAATTTTGAAGATGCACACAGTGTGTCAACATGCATTATCAGCCAACATGGGATATCAATGTATGCATTGTGTGGGTGCAACCCCTTCCTCCAATCTAAAGTAGGTGAGAGGAAGGGTTTGCACCCCCGAAACACGTCCATTGATCCCCCATGATGGGATCTAGCACATGTTGACACACTGGGGCTTATTTAAAAAAGCAAAACCACTTTGCACTATAAGTGCAATGCAAGTGCACTTGTAGGGCAAAGTGGATTGTCCTTTCTGAAATAAGCCCCAGTGTGTCAACATGTGCTAGCTCCCATCATGGGGGATCAATGGACGTGTTTCGGGGGTGCAACATACAACCCCTTCCTCTCACCTACTTTAATTTGGAGGAAGGGGTTGCACCCACAAAACGCGTACATTGATATCCCATGATGGCAGATAGCACATGCTGACACGCTGTGTGTTTTGGGGCTTTATCAAAATAGATAATAATAATAATAGGGAAAATACACACATTTTAGGCATGGGATCCTGAGGGAAATCCAAATTTTACAGGGGTGAGATCACCTCATCTGATGAAGGCAAAATCAACACAATTTTAACATACTAATGTCTCATATGGTCTTCACTTTAGAAAAGTTGAACTTTGTAAGTTCCTGCGTTGGGGATGTGTATGTTATGTTTTTAAACATGCCCGTTTAGCCCCAAAAAAGGCAAATTTATGTCAAACATACATGTTATACACCAAGATGTTGGTTTATTCCAAAACCGTTTATAACACACGTGAATGTGCTTGTAGTAAAATGTTTTATACTCAACAATGTCTGGCTTCTTATTTCAAGGCTCAATACCACTTTATTTTTTAAGTTTGTGTAGTTACAGTGTTCTGTATACATGTACAGATGGGTTGTGACCAATTGCTGTTAATATATGGTACAGATGTGTATGGTCTGTGTATAATTATGTTTCCCCATTTTTTGAATCGACTTTCTTCCCAGGCATTATTCATCATTCATTTTTTATTTATCATTATTAAGACTTTGATTATCTACTTAATAGATTTGGATATCTCTCCTGCTTGGTTTCCCTTTCTTTGGTTCACACGGACACCAGGGGCACCTACAGGATGTGTGAATAATCAATCGCTCACCTGTGGGAGCCCTAGAGGTGTTAGTTCCCCGGGGGGTCACTGAAATGAATGGGGCTTTTTGTTCTTTCATGTGGGTCCACTCATTTACATGTTACATATTTATTATCCATTTTTATTAGCAATGTTATTTTGATATTCATTATACTAAGGCCTATCTTAATGACATTAATTTAGTCCCTATCTATATAGGAGATAAGCATATATCTCACTCTTTCTTTTTCTTCCTTCAGAATGATGATATTGGCTTAAGGGGGACTCATATATACTTTGTTTATGCCTTCCCTTCCCTTTTTCAAAATGGCAATACCGGCCTCCCAATGTGGCTGAAACTCCCATGGTTCATGTTTTTGCCATGACGCATGCGCACTATGGATACATGTATGGCCAGCGTCATGATCCTTGGCGCATGCGCGGTACAGGTATCGACATACCTTACGTCACGCCGCCAGATGCTCATTCCCACCCCGGTCTAGGTGCCCATGTGTGGAATGCCTCACTGCACGTCCGCATCCCGGCGGTGACGTCAGACGCCGCCTGGATGGAGGGACTATAAGTAGGCGACAATCGGTCGCTACTTTCTGTCGGTGGCTCTTCTGCTAAACGGGAGGCTGTGTCTTTCTCTCCCCTCCACTGCATGTCTGCCCACATTTCTTTTAAGGTAAGTGCCTCCGCACACTGACTCTGCTTGCTATGAAAGCGACTCACTGCTGTGGTTAGCACATTTATTGATATAGATTTAGATTTTACTATCTCTTTTTGCAGTATTTATTTTTCAACATTCATTCATTGCCTGCGATCTGTCAACAATTAGTCAGTGCTAAGTCTCCTACCAGGGAGACTTTGAGTGGCTGCTTCCACTTTGCAATAAGGCTTTGATAGCCCTTAGCAATCTACTTTTGATTCAACACAAGGTAATTGTATGTCCTGAGTGCCCTGCAGACCACTTTTGTAATTATTATTTTTTATTTTCATTTAATTTCCAGTAAGGATATATTTATATTTAACCCCTCTGTGACCAACAATGTGGGAGGCCCAGGCAGAAGAGACCTATCTAATTCTGTGAATGCTATTCACCGCGTTCATTCAATCTACAACAATTGTTTTACCCTTATGTATTATTTGTCTTGGTAAGATTGTCTTCATTATGATTATCTGTTGATGAGTTGTTTCTTTTTGTTGTGCTGGATTTACTTTATTCCTTATTGATTAATTGGTTATGATATCAATACCTTCATGAAACTTTCTGATTAAATTTTGTTATCTATGTATACTTTCGGTCGCCACTGTGTATATGTATATATATATATATACACCCCTCACATTTTTGTAAATATTTTATTATATATTTTCATGTGATGAAAAGATATAATATGAGCCATTAATGTCTTAACCACTGGCAATAAAAGTGAGTACACCCTTAAGTGAAAATGTCCAAATTAGTCCCAATTAGGCATTTTCCCTCCCCGGTGTCATGTGACTCGTTAGTGTTACAAGGTCTCAGGTGTGAATGTGTAGCAGGTGTGTTAAATTTGGTGTTATCGCTCCCAATCTCTTACTGGTCACTGGAAGTTCAACAAGGCACCTCATGGCAAAGAACTCTCTGAGGATCTGAAAAAAAGAATTATTGCTCTACATAAAGATGGCCTAGACTATAAGAAGATTGCCAAGACCCTGAAACTGAGCTGCAGCATGGTGGCCAAGACCATACAGCAGTTTAACAGAACAGGTTCCACTCAGAACAGGCCTCGCCATGGTCAACCAAAGAAGGTGAGTGGACGTGCTCAGCGTCATATCCAGAGGTTGCCTTTGGGAAATAGACGTATGACGTGCTGCCAGCATTGCTGCAGAGGTTGAAGGGGTGGGGATCAGCCTTTCAGTGCTAACACCATACGCCACACACTGCATCAAACTGGTCTGCTTGGTTGTCGTCCCAGAAGGACGACAGCTAAAGATGATGCACACGAAAGTCTGCAAACAGTTTCCTGAAGACAAGCAGTCTAAGGACATGGATTACTGGAACCATGGTTTGTGGTCTGATGAGACCAAGATAAACTTATTT
This sequence comes from Aquarana catesbeiana, assembly GCF_042186555.1. Classification (NCBI taxonomy): domain Eukaryota; kingdom Metazoa; phylum Chordata; class Amphibia; order Anura; family Ranidae; genus Aquarana; species Aquarana catesbeiana. Next base: position 193,448,016 of record NC_133327.1, read on the forward strand.
GGTTCAGATGGTGTCAAGTGTGTGTGGCGGCAACCAGGTGAGGAGTACAAAGAAAAATGTGTCTTGCCTACAGTCAACCATGGTGATGGGAGTGTCGTGGTCTGGGGCTGCATGAGTGCTGCAGGCACTGGGGAGCTACAGTTCATTGAGGGAACCATGAATGCCAACATGTACTGTGACATACTGAAGCAGAGCATGATCCACTCACTCCCTTCGGAGACTGGGCCACAGGGCAGTATTCCAACATAAGGACCCCAAACACACATCCAAGACCACCGCTACCTTGCTGAAGAAGCTGAGGGTAAAGGTGATGGACTGACCAAGCATGTCTCCAGACCTAAACCCTATTGAGCATCTGTGGGGTATCCTCAAACAGAAGGTGGAGGAGCAGAAGGTCTCTAACATCCACCAGCTCCGTGATATTGTCAAGGAGGAGTGGAAGAGAACTTCAGTGGCAACCTGTGAAGCTCTAGTGAACTTCATGCACAAGCGGGTTAAAGCAGTGCTGGAAAATAATGGTGGCCACACAAAACATTGGCACTTTGGGCCCAATTTGGACATTTTCACTTAGGGGTGTACTCACTTTTGTTGCCAACGGTTTAGACATTAATGGCTGTGTGTTGAGTTATTTTGAGGGGACAGTAAATTTACACTGCTATACAAGCTGTACACTCACTACTTTACATTGTAGCAAAGTGTAATTTCTTCAGTGTTGTTACATGAAAAGATATAATAAAATATTTACAAAAATGTGAGGGGTGTACTCACTTTTGTGAGTATATCTATATCTATATCTCTATAAATTTCTATATAGATATCCATATATCTATATAGATATCTATATAGATATATAGATATCTATATACACACACACACTATATTACCAAAAGTATTGGGATGCGTTATTCTAAAAGAAAAATGTGCGCGAAGTGTACAAAGAAATGTGAAAAAATGTGAAAAAACCTGTGAAGAAGGTGTCCTGCAGCTGAACACTATAACCCTGATAGGGGGCACCACTGAATATATATAAAGAAAGTGCAGCGCTGGATATAGACAAACACTGAAAAAATATGAAAATGAAAAACACTGTGCACAATGATTCACTAGTGATACCCAAATCAAATTAATATATGTTGTCCATAGATGTTCCTATATAGTAGCAAACTGGAGTGTGGAACAAAGTACGTGGCTATCACCACCGCAAACCTTTATCTCATTGAAATAGACATGCTTAATCTTCATATAGTGTCCATAAATACATGTGTGAGAATCCCTATTGGGTAATTCTGTGACTTCCACCGCAGATAAACCCGTCACCATAGAGAGATTAAAGGCTTACCAGACAGCCCTTAAAGCGGGGGTCCACCTATCTATCGTTTTTTTTTTTTTTTAGTTCATTCACAAACTTTTCTTCTCAGCATTACATACTCACATATTGTGTGTAATATGTCCGCCTGTGTCAGATTTCGTCGGAAAGAATAACTTATATTATTCACTGCAGGCGGTTTCCATCTTCATTGTGGGCATTTGAAGCCCACAAGCATTTATTTCCTGGATGCGGTGAATGCTGTGCTCCCAGCATTCACCGCTCGTTCCCGCACATGTTCTGTGGCATCCTGGGAAGCCTGAGACTAGCTCCCAGAAGTCTGGGAGAGGCTAGAAACACGCCTACTCCCACGGGAGGAGAACCAGGAAGAGCAAAGAAGATTTGAAAAATAAAAGGTAATTACGGCGATTTACATTTTTTTAAACGGCATGTCAGCATCTAGGCAAGGAAGAGAATACATACAGATATTGTTCAAAATTTGGGTGGAACCCCGCTTTAAGGAAAGGCATAAAAAACCTCCACTCTGGATATTGTCCCTTCTGTGGATGGGTCCCGTTCGGAAGCGTTGAGTAGATATTATATATGTCTTTACCTTTAAAGGGCAATTTTTATTTTTTATTTTTACAAAATTAAACCATCTCATTTTGCTACATTATTCTGATTTCTAGCAATTTATTCTGTTTGATACACTATCTAAAGTATTATGCTTTGTTATATTACTTGGATTTCTGACTTTTGGGGAGAAATCCCCTTAATTTAATGATTGTTGAATCATAAATGTTTTTACCTTGAAGGGTGGTGCGAACCGGCCTTCAGCCATTTGTACAATCTTCATTTTTTTGCATTTTTTTATTGGGTTTAGAATATTAAATAAATTTATCTCTGAAGTAATACACTAGCTGTCCACAAGATGGCACTAGGAAAGGTTTATGCTGTCCTATGTGTTCGAACTAGGTTGATCAGCATCTGAAACAATTGACACTCCCCTTGTTAATGCTTCAGCTGTTTTGTAGCTCCGGTAACTATGTGACCAATGGCTGAATTCCTTCGTTCTGCCGCTCGGGTACATAATGCGCATGCGTGGACGTGTAGGCGTGCCCCTGATGATGTCATTTCTGACGAAACGGCCGTAGTGTAGACACGCACGCACGGACTGCACATGCGCAAACTTTCATTTTCTATTGGAGCTGTTTTTAAATTCCTTGCAAGGAACTTTGTTTAGATTGATGCCTGTTTGGCAAAATTTTAATAAAGGAACGTCATACCTTTTTACACTATTGGAGCATTTCTCTTTTGTTTGGATACTGATTATCGCTGTGAGTGAACCCCTTCCCACTGATGACAGTTTGTGATATCTACTCAACGCTTCCGAATGGGACCCATCCACAGAAGGGACATTATCCAGAGTGGAGGTTTTTATGCCTTTCCTTAAGGGCTGTCTGGTAAGCCTTTAATCTCTCTATGGTGATGGGTTTATCTGCGGTGGAAGTCACAGAATTACCCAATAGGGATTCTCACACATGTATTTATGGACACTATATGAAGATTAAGCATGTCTATGTCAATGAGATAAAGGTTTGCGGTGGTGATAGCCACGCACTTTGTTCCACACTCCAGTTTGCTACTATATAGGAACATCTATGGACAACATATATTAATTTGATTTGGGTATCACTAGTGAATCATTGTGCACAGTGTTTTTTATTTTCATATTTTTTCAGTGTTTGTCTATATCCAGCGCTGCACTTTCTTTATATATATTTATTGGGATGCGTGCCTTTACACGCACATGAACTTTAATGGCGTCCCAGTCTTAGTCCGTAGGGTTCAATATTGAGTTGGCCCACCCTTTGCAGCTATAACAGTTTCAACTATTCTGAGAAAGCTGTCCACAAGGTTTGAGTGTGTCTATGGGAATGTTTGACCATTCCTCCAGAAGCGCATTTGTGGAGTAAGGCACTGATGTGGGAGAAAATGCCTGGCTCACAGCCTCCACTCCAATTCATCCCAAAGGTGTTCTATCGGGTTGAGGTCAGGACTCTGTGCAGGCCAGTCAAGTTCCTCCACCTCAAACTCGCGCATCCATGTGTTTATGGACCTTGCTTTGTGCATTTATGCACAGTCATGTTGGAGCAGGAAGGGGCCATCCCCAAACTGTTCCCATAAATTTGGGAGCATGAAATTGTCCAAAATGACTTCATATGCTGACGCCTTAAGAGTTCCCTTCACTGGAACTAAGGGGCCAAGCCTAACCCGTGAAAAACACCCCCACACCATAATCCCCCCCTCAACCAAATGATTTGAACCAGTGCACAAAGCAAGGTCCATAAAGATATGGCTGAGCCAGTTTAGGGTTGAGGAACTTGACTGGCCTGCATAGCGTCCTGAACTCACCCCGATAGAACACCTTTGGGATGAATTAGAGTGGAGACTGCGAGCCAGGCCTTCTCGTCCACATCAGTGCCTGACCTCACAAATGCGCTTCTGGAAGAATGGTCAAACATTCACATAGACACACTCATAAACCTTGTGGATAGATTTCCCAGAAGAGTAGAAGCTGTTATAGCTGCAAAGGGTGGGCCAACTCAATTCTGAACCCTACGGACTAAGACTGGGACGCCATTAAAGTTCATGTGCGTGTAAAGGCACGCTTCGCAATACTTTTGGTAATATAGTGTAAGTTTGTGTGTGTGTGTGTGTGTGTGTATATATATATATATATAGATCTATATATAGATCTATATATATATATCTATATATATATAGATCTATATATATATAGAGAGAGAGAGAGAGAGAGAGAGAGAGAGATATGACACTTTGCTACAATGTAAAGTAGAGAGTGTACAGCTTGTATAACAGTGTAAATTTGCTATCCCCTCAAAATAACTCAACACACAGCCATTAATGTATAAACCTCTGGCAACGAAAGTGAGTACACCCCTAAGTGAAAATGTCCAAATTGGGCCCAAAGTGTCAATATTTTTTGTTACCACCATTATTTTCCAGCACTGCCTTAACCCTCTTAGGCAAGGAGTTCACCAGAGCTTCACAGGTTGCCTCTGGAGTCCTCTTCCACTCCTCCATGATGACATCACAGAGCTGGTGGATGTTAGAGACCTTGCGCTCTTCCAGTTTCCATCTGAGGATGCCCCACAGATGCTCAATAGAGTTTAGGTCTGGAGACATGCTTGGCCAGTCCATCACCTTTACCCTTAGCTTCTTTAGCAAGGCAGTGGTCATCTTGAAGGTGTGTTTGGGGTCGTTATGTTGGAATACTCCCCTGTGGCCCAGTCTCTGAAGGGAGGGGATCATGCTCTGCTTCAGTATGTCACAGTACATGTTGGGACGACAGCCATGCAGACCAGTTTGATGCAGTGTGCGACGTATGGCCTGAGCACTGACAGGGTGACCCCCCACCTCTTCAACCTCTTTCAGATCCTTAGAGAGTTCTTTGCCATGACGTGCCATGTTGAACGTCCAGTGAACAGTATGGGAGTGTGAGAGCAATAACCCCAAATTTAACACACCTGCTCCATATTCACACCTGAGACCTTGTAACACTAACGAGTCACATGACACCAGGGATTGAAAATGACTAATTGGGCCCAGTTTGGATATTTTTACTTAGGGGTGTACTCACTTTTGTTGCCAGCAGTTTAGACATTAATGGCTGTGTGTTGAGTTATTTTGAGGGGACTGCAAACTTACACTGTTATACAAGCTGTACACTCACTACTTTACATTGTAGCAAAGTATCATTTCTTCAGTGTTGTCACATGAAAAGATATAATAAAATGTTTACAAAAATGTGAGGGTGTACTCACTTTTGTGAGATACTGTATATGTTATGTACAGGGCTTTTTTTTTCCAGCCGGAACTCCATTCCGCCACCTACAACTGGCCCTGTCCTCTACCTCTAACGAAACTCAGAAACTCAGCGGTAGAGGAGGTTTTTGCACTAATCACTTCCTCTAACGTCTTCTGTGTGCCGGGCACCCAGGGCATTTGCAGGGAAGGACATTTGTTGGTTGGTGTCCTGGGTCCCGATGCCACATCTGCCTACTTTTTTTTTTTTTCATTCCTGTGGTACATCAGGAGTCGGCTCCAGTCCCTGCCCCCACTCCCACCTGTCAGACCTTTGCAACACAGAGCTGAATAAAGTCATCTGCCTGTGTGGTACAGGTCTGATATGTGGAGCTTGTACTGTGTTGGGAAAAGAAAGCCCATGCACACCTAACCGAGTGGTTCTGGCTGCCCCGCTGTGAAGCTTTTGTGAAAAAGAGAGAGAACGGGCGTGCACTTAGCCCGGTGGGCATACATGGCAAAATCCTGTCTCCTCTCCCTCCCACACTATCAGCTGTTGCAATTAGCAGCAACAGCTGATTGGAAGGAAGAGGGTTTTTATACCGATAGCATGTCAGCACACCGGATGTCTATCACACTCTGCTGTATGACACCGGTCTGTGCTGTTAGAGGTTTGCTTATCTTTGGAACATTCAGGTAACACATGTCCTTTGTTCTTTGATTGTTACCACTCCACTTATGTGCTACCTTAATGTCATACTAAAATGCTATATAAAATTAAAAGAATGCTGTTATCCTATTTTGGTAAACTAAAGTAATTGAGATTATCATTAAGAGCATTCTACTATGGCTCAGTGCTTTTTTATTTCCCAGTAATTGGTAACAAATTATAATAAACAAATCTACCCTGTTTCTAAAGGTTACAACTAAACAATAAACATGTTAGTGCATCTGTGATGTCTATATATAAGAATTAAAATTTTTAAAAAGTACCAATTAACTAAACAGGTGATTTTTCATTTGTTGCTTTTATAATTACTCCCTATACACTAGCAACGTCAGTAGCCGGGCCGCTAAATAACTCTCAGGTATGATTTATCGTTTGCACACAAATAAACTACCTCTATTTAAATAAAAACTATAATAAAATAAATAAAAATAGTGTTTGTAATTTCCAGAAAATATGACACATTTTTTTCTATTATGCCTTTTTTTTGCAGGATTTACCTCTCGGCCTCAGTGTATTCTCAGAAATACTATATCCTTACGCCACCCTACTGCCCTCCCTTCCTCTTTTTGTTGGAAGACCAAGGGAGGATCTAACCCCCCTCCCTCACCAAAGATATTTTTGAATGAATTTTTTCATCTCAATTCTTTCCCAATACGGATACCAAACACATTTCTAACAATTGAAACATTGCTTCCTTTTGGAACCAAGAATTTCTATGGTTGACAGACCGTGTCCCTGCTGTTGTTTTTAATTTTCAATTATATGGAATGCCAAGTCAGCAACACACCACAATAATGTAAGTGTAAAAAATACACAGAGAGTAAACCATATTGCTATACCCATATATATGTTTGAATGTTGACATATATTTCTATTTTGTCTTATATATACCCTTTTTTTAGAAAAAAAGTCTCTAACTTACACCCACCCCTGAGGAAGAAGGTATATTTACTCCGAAACACGTCGGGTGCAAGAATACTTCTGAAACTGTGTACATACATGTAAAAATGTCTGTTATGCATTCTGTATAGTATTTGTTATACTACTATTGTTTTTAATGTTGAAATTTAATAAATTACAATGGTATTAATATTTTGCAATATTTTCTCCAAGTGCCTTTAAAGTCCACCATTAGGGGTCCATTGTTTTATTGTTTAGCTTATCACTGGATGTGGCACAAAAATATACAGTAAGTTGCCGTTCCACAACAGAATCCCTTTGTGCAGAGGTGAGAGCTGTGAGAAGGAGGGGGAGGGGGTGAATTTGTGAAAAGAGGTGTGAGCATTGAAGGAAAAGGGGGACAGCTGGGGGAAGAGAGGTTTAGTAATCTGCACCCCATCCACAGCTGAGGGTGTAATCTGGGGATGGGGGGGAGTTAAGTTGTTGAAAGGGGACACAAGGATGAGTTGTGGACAGGGAGGTTACGAAGGTAAACTGCGTACCACGATGCAGAGATGGGCTCTTTTCTTTATGAAGGAAGGAGCTTGGGGCTGGGGGAGAAGAGGGGAGCCGTGGACTGGAGAAGAAGAGGGGAGCTGTGGACTGGAGAAGAAGAGGGGAGCTGTGGACTGGAGAAGAAGAGGGGAGCTGTGGACTGGAGGAAAAGGGGAGAGCTTTGGACTGGAGGAGAAGAGGAGAACTGTGGACTGGGGGGAGAAGAGGGGAGCTGTGGACTGGAGGACAAGAAGAGAGCTGTTGACTGAGGGAGAAGAGGGGAGCTGTGGACTGGAGGAGAAGAGAGGAGCTGCAGACTGCAGGAGCAGAGGTGAACTGTGAACTGGAGGAGAAGAGGGGAGCTGCGGAGTGGAGGAGAAGAGGGGAGCTGTGGACAGGGGGAGAAGAGGAGAGCTGTGGACTGGAGAAGAAGAGGAGGGGAGCTGTGGACTGGGGGGAGAAGAGGGGAGCTGTGGACTGGAGGAGAAGAGGAGAGCTGAAGACTGGAGGAGAAGAGGAGAGCTGTAGACTGGAGGAGAAGAAGAGAGCTGTGGACTGAGGGAGAAGAGGGGAGCATGTGAAACAGGATTTTGCAGTTCATAATTCTGCATCAAACTCCAGACTTCATTCACTTGCTAAGTTAATGTCTTTTTAATAAATTGTGATTGGCTGTTTCATGTGCCGCATAATGTGATACTAAGGTTATATAACAGGCCATATCAAAAGACTGACTGATACTGACAAAATAGAGACAAGGGAAATTTTGACAACTGTTACATTTAAGTTATTGTGAAACACACAAAAGGTGCAGCACTAAAGGATTATCCAAAAGTGGTTTTAGCCCTGGTTCACATTGGTACGATTTGACATGTCAAATCGGCGGCAATTGCCGGCAATGTCACCGTCCTAAAAGTGTGTGACGCCGCATATGTAGTGCCGCACCGATTTCAAGTAGTAGTTTCTGTACTACTTTTTGCGATTTTTGGGGTGTGATTTCCATTGACATCTGTGCAGAAACCTGCACAGATGCCTCTGAAATCGCCGCTGAAATTGGGACGGACATGCGGCAATGAAATGGTGCGAGTTCAGCTGAACTTGCACCATTTCATTCCCACACTCAGTGTGAACCTAGACTACAGGAAAGATCATTATAAAAGGAATTCAGATAATGTGAAATCCAAGTGGTGATGAAACGATCTTGTGAGGAATCCACCACCAACAGGTGCACTTACCGTTAACTGTGGACCACCAGATATAGTGGTTACTTGCACTTATTACAAATCCAATGACTCAAATGTCAGACACCAGAGCTCCTTCTTCCTCAAACGAATTCCACTTAATAGTGGTGCCAACGGATGTATAGTACCAACAAAGCAAAGAGACATCTCATGGTGCAGTATATTCAATTAAAATGTTAATGAAGATCCAAAAAACACACCATGTATGAGATAAAAACACGCATGTACATCAATAGTAAGCTATCCCAGTTTGGTTGTATGGCTACAATTAAAATTGCATTTTCATCCAAATTCCTCGAGATGTCGCCCATCCCTATTTCATTCTCACACCTTAAGAAACTTCAACCTGACTTGGTAATTTTTTTTTGGCGTTATAAAAGACACAGTATTGTTAAGTCCGTTCTCTATGTTCCCTTTGGCCAAGGCGGCCTTGCATTCCCAAATGTTGCTAAGTATTATTTGGCAACCTAGCTATGCTCTCTCACCTCTTGGTATACCCTCAATGCTGGATGGAGGTTGAGAAACTGTGGGAAGCTCCTGTCTATCCAAATCTGATACCTATGATACCTCACGTTTGTTGGGACTGATATTGCTCCTGCTCACCCTGCTTAGCAACTTTCTTTCTATTTACACCTAATGTCCCGAACAGTTTGACCTTGCAGATGTCTCGTTGGATGGAAAGGGTCTTGTTTCATTTTGGCTAGTTGGTGGATGTTAGAACAAGAATACTGCAGACTTTCCAGGATTTGCAGGACGCTTACGCCCTTCCCAGGCAGGCCTTCTTTAGTTATCTACAAATACAACATTATGCACAATCTTTTATGAACACCCTCCAAATTTCTAATTTGACAGAGTTTGGGAGAATTTGTTTAGAAGGTCTATCCTCTAAGGGCATTCTCTAAGGGCATCTCTCACATTTATAAACTTCTCATTACTGACCTTAGGTTGCCTGCTCCTCAATATGCCTATATGCGGAAGTGGGAGCAGGCCTGGGGGGAGGAGCTGCCCCTGAAAATGTGGCAACCTTTTTAATCACAGGTGTCCAAGAGCTCTATCTGTACCTTGTACAAGGAAAATCAGTTTAAAATTTTCTTTCACTGGGTACCAAACTCCAGTCCTACTACACTTCATATATCCCTCTGCTGACCGCCACTGCTGGCAATGCAAAAAAGACCAGGCACCCAGTTATCTCCACCCGAGGTGGAAGAAGAATATTCCCAGAAGTCAATTCAAGCAATTACGCCAGAACTGTACTCTAGATGAGGACTACATTTTACAGAGCAAGTCGCTCAAAGATAAGTTCTCCGATAAGGGATACCCAGCCAATATAATTGAAGAAGCTTTCACTTCACATCTGGTGAACCAGCACATAAAAAAAATATACAATGGGGCGCACAGCTTTCAGGATGGACATGCCCACCTAAATCTCTGCTCTGCCTGGGGATCGTACACCCGCTACCAGCTACCACCAGGCAAGCAGCTATACACCCGCCACTCCCCAAACACCCTGCGATGGTCCCGGCGCGTCCACGATGGTATACGGCAGTACACACTCGAAATCCAAGCCAAAGATGATCAGGGAAGTGCTAGAGCGGGCCTCACCTAAGATGGCGGCGGCTTCAGCCTCTCAGCACCGTTCCCATGGCTCCACAAACAGCAGCAGCCTGCCTCCGCTACTGATGGTGAGTCAGACACAAAACGGGAGATAACACCCCTCACCTCATATAATGACTCGGCACCCCCTGACCTACTTAGGCAGTTTGAGAAGATGCGAACTAAAGCTCTTAAACAAACCTATGACCATATAACTGACAAATTGTCCAAAAAAATCAGGGGGCTGGGACAACATACAGCTGAACTTGAACAGAGAGTCGATGACCTTGACACCCTTAGCCACAACCACACAGATGATCTGTAAGCTCTCAGAAGAAAGAGAAGAAAATCTGACCCTTCAATCTTGCCTAGAGGACTCTGAGAATAGGGACAGGCGGTTAAACCTCTGCATTCATGGGCTCCTTGATGATGTGCAATCTACTGTTACAGCCCTTTTCCATGAGCTGGCCCCTGTGATACCCATAGAACGCTTGGAAATGGACAGGGTCCACCGAGCCCTAACCCCTCGTCAGGCGGACAGCCCACCTCGCGACATCATAGCAAAGCTGCATTTTTATCGCTCTATGGAACAACTCCTTACTGCTGCTCAAAACAAAGATTCCCTACCATTTCAGGGACACACATACCAGCTATTCCAAGACCTGTTACCACTTACAATTGCTAAGAGGAGGGCCCTAAAACCCCATCTTCAAGTCCTGCAGCAACACCACATTACTTATAGATGGGGCTTCCCATTCACAGTCCTCTTTATGTATCAAAGCCGTAACTACTCCTGTAAATCCGCTGATGACCTCCAAGCAACTCTCCAACGACTTCAGCTCCTGCTACCCAGTACACTGGCTGAGGGATCTTGTCGCCGATTAGCTTCCTGCTCACCCCTGAAGTCCCAGACCTCTGCAAAAGCCCAAGACTACTCCAACTTCTACAAGCATGGACGCTTCATGTTTCCTATTCCACAACAAATGGACTCTATGGACTGACCTTCCCAGGCCAAGCTCCCAGGTTCCATCTACTCAGTCTTTGATGCCCAAGTGGCACCTAAAATAATAACCCCACGCCCCCGCAATTGCCTACCCTACTATTGACTGACTGAGCTTTCTTACCTTATTGGTCTACCACCTTCCCTTGGACTGGCCCTTCTGATTTAATGGTCCGTTACCCCATGGACCCTATAGCTCTAAGGCCTAGTATAAACATTACATTTACAATGTACCCTTTTGTCTTGTTTCCCCTCCCCCTGTTAATTCCGTAGCAACTATGATACTGGTTGATTTAATAATATTTTGATGTTACAAATTTAAATTTTTCTGTTTCCGGGACAAGAAAATATAATTTAATGATAGCATACCGACCCCCCAACCCTCCCTGTTACCTCTACAAGCTTCTGATGACCTTGCAATACCGGCCTACTCTGCAATCACGCCTCCCACATTGTGGAGGCTGAAATAATGTTTTAGGTTGGGTGATTATGACCCCAGTGGTGGTCACTGCGCTCCCCTGCCATATCCATGGACTTTTTTCTGTTGTCACTCCATGGATTGTGTTCTTTGTCCCTCTGACATGTGGACTTCCTCCTGCCCAGGGACTCATTTTTCGACAATCACAGCTGGTTTTTGCCTGTGGTTCTAACTATCTACTTCCTTATGTTCTCTCGCACCCCTCTTCTTTTTCTCCCTCTGTTCTTCTCTTTTTTTTTCCTCCCGGAAATTGCTCTTACTCTAGTACTCCCAATTTCCTACCATGGGACCGTTGAACATCTTAACCCTCAATGTCCAAAGGCTCAATTCAACATCAAAAAAGGACCAACGTTTTTAAATCATTCTCCTCAGCTAAGGCTCACGTGGTATGTCTGCAGGAATCCCATTTCACCCCTCGCTCCACACCTAAATTCTTTAGCTCAGCTTATCCACAAGTGTATACAGCGTCAGCCAGCACTAATTGTAGGGGAGTCCTCATAACCTTTTACCGCTCTACTCCCTTTACATTTCTGGCAGAGATCAAGGACCCAGAACGTTATCTTATCCTCACTGGCCTTCTAGATACAGAAGGTACGGTGGTTTCATATTATGCACCCAATAATTCACCACTTCTGTTTCTTTCCCACTTATTGTCAGTTATTGACTCTCACAAATGAGGTACATTACTCATAGGTGGAGACTTCAATCACACCTTGTATCCTTTCCTGGACAAAGCCCCTCCGGCACCCCTTTCAAGCAGCAAACGACTTAACTTTCAACAACTCCTACAATGCCACACTTTAATTGATACGTGGCGCAACATAACCCAGCTCGACGACAGTACACTTTCTACTCACACCTCCACAACACGTTCTCTTGTATTGACCATATCTTTCCTACAGTGGGTTCTACCCCCTAAATCCTCTCCCCAACCATCTTCCCAATCTCCGGGTCTGACCACAGTGCTGTCATCACTACCTTGTCCTCCTTAGTCCTGACTCCTGACTGTTAAGAGTCCTCACCTGGACCATCAATGACAATCTTCTAGTCCCCCTGTCACACCGTCTTGAAATAGAAATGGAAATCAGGAGAGTACCTATCCACTAACCTCCTCTCCAGACATTTCCCCCCTAACCTTGTGGGAGACCCACAAGCTGGCCATTAGAGGAGCATGCATCAGCCAGGCATCCTTTCTCAATAAAAGAGAATCGTTCTACTCTCCAACGCTTGGGAACTGCCTTTAATTTAATAGATAGCATTTTATTTGGGGAAGAGAATAAATAAATAAGCAAAGGATAAGAGTCATTTCATTGATCACTAAATAGGTATAAAATGTATTAAATTTATATATTCAGTTTATAAAAATAGTCAAGGACAACCTTGAGATCCGTGGACAGAAAATTAATAGATAGGGGTGTATATACATATATATATATATATATATATATATATATATATATATATATATATATATATATATGATACTGATTCATTAAAAAGGGAAAAGGGGGGGCGATATTTGGGGGGGGGGGGAGTGAGGAAAGAGTCCTAGCACAATACATAATGTTCTATATCAAATCTTGAAAAAAGGATATGACAGGGAGTAGACTCTATGGGTGTGCCACATCCCAAATGCATAGAAAAAAGCAATGGTTCCCCTTAAATGGGATTTTGAAGGCACTACCACACAAATAGTACAATATATAAAAAATGATTTTATTACATGGCAAAAAAGAATATATACAAATCAAAAGCAAAAACATACAATATTCACATGTGACGAGGTGAACATAAATATGGATACAAATAGGAATACAATGGATAAAAAAAGACCATCAATGAAAGTAGGTAGGTCTCACTGAACCAACGCGTTTCAGGAAACCCTTCATCAGGGTTCATTTAGTGAGAATTAACATCTAAGGGGTTACAGAATAAAAGAGATAATTAATACTAAGTATCAGACACCCCTAGAAAAAACTAAGAAAAATGGAGATCACTTACTTCTAATACATTGACAATACATAGGTATTCATATAATTAAAAGCAGCTTCACGGATGTCTCCCCAACAGTATCCACTTGGAGAGTTAGTTTAAAAATCCCCTAGGCTGTGACAAAGAAATGCCAGAGGGAGAATGCCCCCAATTGCACCTTGGGTCGCCTCACCTTGGAACTAGGTGCGGCATCTGTGTGCAAGCTGGGGTCTGGAAGGCTAAGGACCTAGGATCAAAGAAACACACACCAGAGGGGAAGAAAACTGATTAGTTGTACTGAAGTACATAAAGATGGAAGGGTAATACTAAAACAAAAACAGCCCACCTAGTGTAGATGTTCAAAAATATATCCTTGGATGGTCAGGTATAAGGGGGAATAGGAGTCTAAACTCAAAGCCAGGATGTTGTAAAAATAAAGGAGCCTAGTTAAGAATAGGCATCAGAGGTGAAGGAAAGAAAAAAGGCAAAACAGAAGCCCCAAATACAAAGAGTAAGTTTGTGGAAACTTCACTTACTTAGACAGCCAGATGGAGGAGTGCAGACCAGGCATCCCAACCCTACCTGATAGTATGCTTGAATGAGCTGGGTTATATAAACCCCACAGAAACAGCCATCAGCTGATTCCTAATGGGAATCAGCTGGATGGAGGTGTACCTCGAGACAATCCCACCTGAGCAACCATCAGCTGACTCATTGTGCGAGTCAGCTCGATGGGGGTGTGTGCTGATCCAATCCTGCCAATGGGCCCCCTGAGCGTCGGCTGTGCCCCGCCTCCCCGCTGCACCGGCCCCGACGACGCTCCGCGAATGCGCGCCAGCCAAGCTGGAATGCAAATGCGGGCGTGCGTCACGCCGCCTGACGCACCGCAGCTGCCCCCCACCGGAACGGCAAACCCACCCCGGAGACAGTCGACAAGACTGACCCAGGGCTAGGAAGGAGGAACAACAAAAACAGGTGCTCCTCCCACGATGTCTTCAAAGGGAACATCTTCACGGTGCCGGGCTCACACACAGAGTCCAACACCCCACGCGAGACATAAATAGCACTGCTAAATATGCTAACGGTGTAACAGAAAGAAACAGCAGAATATAAAAGTGGGATCCACTATGGCAAATGGTTGTCACCAATCAGCAAAAAGAGGAAAGGTGAAAGGCGGTGGGGGATCACCCCACTCTGCAAAAATGTGATAATGGTAATTGCTGGGCTGGTGACATAAGGCATATAAAATAAGTGGACCACACTTGGGGGACCACCAAAGCTGTGGACCCACCCCACTCTGCAAAAGTTAGATTCATGGTAGTTGCTGGGCTGGTGACATAGAACATATTAAGATAAGTGGACCACATGCGGGGGAACTACCCATGAAACTGCAACACAGGGAGACCAAAACAATGGAACGGGAGGCAACATATACAGTCCAAATGAATGAATAGTACAGAAAAAGTACAGTAAACAATCAAAATACAGAAGAGGAACAGAGAACACATAGACCCAGGCATAGAATCAAGGTGATACCAAGGATCATGCACTAAGCCCAGGCTCTCTGTATTTAGTAGTTAAATATTAAATAGAGATAATATATTGACCCAAAGGGTCAAAACTGGTACTGATGTGCTACATTTGGTTGAACAAACTGACAAAGACCAGAGGCCATCCTAGCCCAGAAAGAGGTTCAAAGGACTTAAAAAGCAGGGACCAAAAGAAAAGCACCCCTAAAAAAGAGAGAAAGACATGGAGCAGAGGGAAATCCCAAGAAGATCTATTTCTCCATGCCCCCGGAGTCAAAGCCCTCCAGGAATGGCTTAAAGCAGACTGCGTCATTGAGTCCTGGGGGTTTGGTGGCTCGCAGATTGTAAACACATCGCAGTTTGAGCTGGAGGAGATCCTTATTCCAATCTCCCCCCCTCGGACTGGGATGTACCCGATCCGGAATTAGAAACTTAATTTTTGGGAAGACCCCCTGGTGCACCAAAGTGGTATGTCTCCCCAATGGTAGGTCGGGATTACATGTCTGCATGCTCCGAATGTGACGGTATGCCTTATGCCAAAACTCAAGCTTGGTCTTTCCAACATGGAAGCACCCACAGTCACATCGGAGCATGTATACGACACCTTCAGTCTTGCAGGTAGCAAAATATTTTGGCCTGAAGGTACTGCCATCAGGTAAAATGGGGTTCTTGGTAGTATATATGAATTTGCGGTACCCACAGGCCCCACACATAAATGTGGCCTTTTATTTGGAATGCTCGACATAATTGTCCCCCTTAAATTCACTCCTGACCAATCTAGATGCCACGGACGTGGCCCTCCTGAAGGATAAGAGCGGACTATCGGGGAGGAGTCTACCCAGATTGGGGTCCATGGTTAAGACGTGCCAAAATTTAGACACAATTCGTTTCAATTCTGTATGTTGGTTACAATACTTCGTAATAATACGAAGGAGATTGTCCTGGTTCTTAGATTTTTGTGAATAAATGAGTTTGTGTTGAGTAAACGTGGTGGCCCGTCTGTATGCCTTTTTTAAAGATGTATGTGAGTGACCTTTCAAAAGGAGTCTTTCACGTAGATTGCCTGCTTTCATTTTAAAGGTCACATCATTAGGGCAGTTTCTTCTCACCCTGAGATACTGACTATACGATATAGATTTGATTAAACTTTGTGGGTGGAAACTAGATGCATGCAATATGGTATTGCCTGCAGTGGCCTTCCGATAAAGGCCACAGCTGAGTCTACCATCATCGCTTCTGGAAACCATGACATCCAAAAAAGGGATCTCACTGCGACTCGATGACATCGTAAAAGTGAGATCAAATCGGTTTTTGTTCATACGATCGAGACATTAAATGTAAAAGCTCTAAGGGGACATCCCAAATGGTGAAAATGTCATCAATGTACCGGAACCACATAAGGAAGTGGTTCGTATACATCGATAAGTCCTCATCATTAAGAAATGAATTTTCCCACTCCCCCAGGTACAGGTTCGCGTAGGATGGGGCACAACAAGTCCCCATCGCTACCCCCTGTACCTGGAAGAAGTGGGAGCCATCAAAAGTAAAAATATTATGATATAGGATGTACTCCAATAGCTGTAAAATAAATTCATTGTATGCCCAGTCACCATCCCCTCTCTGATAAATGGCATTTTTGACAGCTGTTAGCCCCCTAGTTTGGGGGATAGAGTTGTAAAGGGCTTCTACATTGATAGTGACTAGATATGCATGTTCTGGTATTTCAAGATTTTCGATAATCTTTAAAAAATGAATAGTGTCTTTGACAAAGGAGCGTAGGCTTATAACATGGGGTTTTAAATATTCATCAATTAAACAGATCGTGTTTTCACTGATGGACCCCCTACCTGATATAATTGGTCTACCTTTTGGATTACTACTGTCCTTGTGAATTTTAGGTAATGAATAAAATGTTGGTACCACCGGGAATTTAACTCTAATGTATTTCCATATGGTCTTGTTGATAACATTATTGTTGTACGCTGAGTCTACCAATGAATAGTATTCTTGGTTGAATCTATTAACCACATCCCTGGTGATTTTCTTGTACCAGTTTTTATTCATTAAAATTTTGAGACACATGGAGGTATATTGGGCATTGTCCGTCAGGACACTAATGTTACCCCCCTTGTCGGATGGCTTAATGACTATCAATTTGTTGTCACTGAGCTCCTTTAAAGCATGTTTATCTGCCGTGTCAACATTGGTCACCCTAGGAGATTGAATGCAAAGTTTATCGATCTCCATGTTGACCAACTTAAAAAACGTTGGGGTTGGAACTAGGGGGTGGAAACTCTACTGATTTTTTCTTAAGTTTGGACCCTTTTCTTTGCTCTTGTGCCAGCCTACCATTGGTGTCCATGGGAAGAGAGAGCACTGTGGGCAGGTCGATACGATCAATAAGATTAGTCGTGTCGCTCTCTTCCACAAGCAACACTGACTGATCAATAGCTTGATTTTCTTGAGGTGTTAGGTCAATAGATCCCTGGGGTTTTTAGTACATATTTTTTAGCATAAGTTTACGTGCAAACAGTTCTAAATCTTTCACAACTTCAAACCTTTTCATGTTTTCATTTGGGCAAAATCCGAGGCCTTTTTGAAGTACACGAGCTTCACTGTCAGTCAGTGTATGGGAAGAGAGATTGACAATATTGAAGGACATTTTCGGTCCATCAACATTCCAGTTTGTTCTTCATTACATACAACTACATTTTGTTGGTGGATTTGTTTAAAAGCGTCTCTACTAAGGGGACGATGTCCTGTCTGTCCCCCCCCTGTTGGGTGGTTCTGGACCTCGTGGAGGGAGGTGAACTTGCATTGTCTACCAAAGGTGGCATGGAGGAAGGAACTGTAGAGCCCATTGCCCCAATAGGTGCCCTACCTGCAGCCGGGGGTATACCAAGGTAGCACTCTGATGTATTGGTAGTGTGGGTCTTAGATCCCTGAGACCGATTGTCAACTCGATTAAGGCGGAGTGCCTTTTTATTCTTCGAGGAAACCTGTGAGGAAACAGATACTACACTCGAAAAGGAATTAGAAATGTCAGAATTATGATCCTTACGATTCCTAAATCCTAAATGGTGACATAGAACATATTAAGATAAGTGGACCAATGCGGGGGAGCTACCCATGAAGCTGCAACACAGGGAGACCAAAACAATGGAACGGGAGGCAAAATATACAGTCCAAATGAATGAATAGTACAGAAAAAGTCCAGTAAACATTTAAACTACAGAAGAGGAACAGAGAACACATAGAACCAGGCATAGAGTCAAGGTGATACCAAGGATCATGCAATAAGCCCAGGCTCTCTGTACCTAGTAGTTAAAAATTAAATAGAGATAATATATTGGCCCAAAGGGTTAAAACTGGTACTGATGTGCTACATTTGGTTGAACAAAATGACAAAGACCAGAGGCAACCCTAGCCCAGAACAAGTGCAGCCGACGCTCAGGGCGCCCATTGGCAGGATTGGATCAGCACACACCCCCATCGAGCTGACTTGCACAGTGAGTCAGCTGATGGTTGCTCAGGTGGGATTGTCTCGAGGTACACCTCCATCCAGCTGATTCCCATTAGGAATCAGCTGATGGCTGTTTCCGTGGGGTTTATATAACCCAGCTCATTCAAGCATACGATCAGGTAGGGTTGGGATGCCTGGTCTGCACTCCTCCATCTGGCTGTCTAAGTAAGTGAAGTTTCCACAAACTTACTCTTTGTATTTCTGTGATTTCTTTCTTTTAAAATCATGGATACCAATTTGGGGCTTCTGTTTTGGCTTTTTTTTTCCTGCACCTCTGATGCCTATTCTTAACCACTTCCCGACCGCCGCACACAGATGTACATCCAAACTTTGGCGGCGGATATCGTTGTTATGGCAGCAGCTAGCTGCCATAACCCCGGTATCCCCATTTTTGTGTGGCGGTCGGCTTTAAGATAAAAGTGGTCTCTGCGGCGGATTCGCCGCAAGATCACTTTTATCGGTGGCGGGAGAGGGGTGCCCGCCGGTTACCGGAGCTGTTGGTAGCGGCGGAGGAGATCGCATCCTTCTCCGTGCTGTGCCTGGAGACTAAGATAGCACCCACTCGTCTTTATGACACTGCTGGGCGGAAGCGACGTCAAAACGTCACTTCCGCCCATACGTCCTAAAGGCACATTTTTTTCAATGTCATTTTTTTAAATGACTTTTTTTTTAATTGGATTTTAGTGTAAATATCAAATCTGAGGTCTTTTTGACCCCAGATCTCATATTTAAGAGGTCCTGTCATGCTTTTTGCTATTACAAGGGATGTTTACATCCCTTGTAATAGGAATAAAAGTGACACATTTTTTTTTTAAACTGTGTAAAAATAAATAAAATCATGTAAAATAAATAGTAAATATAAAAAAAAATTAAAAAAACCCCCATCCCAACGAGCTCGCGCGCAGAAGCAAACGCATACGTGAGTAGCGCCCGCATATGAAAACGGTGGTCAAACCACACATGTGAGGTATTGCCGTGACCGGTAGAGCAAGAGCAATAATTCTAGCTCTAGACCTCCTCTGTAACGCAAAACATGCAACCTATAGAATTTTTTAAACGTTGCCTATGGAGATTTTTGAGGGTAAAAGTTTGACGCCATTCCACGAGCGGGCGCAATTTTGAAGCATGACATGTTGGGTATCAATTTACTTGGTGTAACATTATATTTCACAATTAAAAAAAAAAATTAGGCTAACTTTACTGTTGTCTTATTTTTTTATTCAAAATTCAAAATAAGACCGCTGCGCAAATATGGTGCAAAAAAAAATATTACATTGACTGCCATTTTATTCTCTAGGGTGTTAGAAAAAAAAACAGTATATAATGTTTGGGGGTTCTAAGTAATTTTCTAGCAAAAAAACCTGTTTTAAACATGTAAACACCTAAAAGCCAAAACGAGGCTGGTCCTTAGGTGGTTAACTAGGCTCCTTTATTTTTACAGCATCCTGACTTTGAGTCTAAACTCCTATACCCCCTTATACCTGACTAGGGATGAGCCGAACACCCCCCGGTTCGGTTCGCACCAGAACCTGCGAACGGACCGAAAGTTCGCACGAACGTTAGAACCCCATTGACGTCTATGGGACTCGAACGTTCGAAATCAAAAGTGCTAATTTTAAAGGCTAATTTGCATGGTATTGTCCTAAAAAGGTTTTGGGGACCCGGGTCCTACCCCAGATGACATGTATCAATGCAAAAAAAACTTTTAAAAACGGCCGTTTTTTCGGGAGCAGTGATTTTAATGATGCTTAAAGTAAAAAAAAAAAAAGTGAAATATTCCTTTAAATATCGTACCTGGGGTGTGTCTATAGTAGGCCTGTAAAGTGGCTCGTGTTTCCCGTGTTTAGAACAGTCCCTGCACCAAATGTCATTTTTAAAGGAAAAAATCTCATTTAAAACTGCTTGCGGGTTTAATGTCATGTCGGGTCATGGCAATATGGATGAAAATCAGTGAGACAAACGGCATGGGTACCCCCCAGTCCATTACCAGGCCCTTTGGGTCTTGTATGGATATTAAGGGGAACCCCGCACCCAAATTAAAATAAGGAAAGGCCCTATATACTCTGAACAGCAGTATACAGGCGGTGCAAACAAGGCAGGGACTGTAGGTTTGTTGTTAAGTAGAATCTCTTTGTAATTTTGAACGGGTACATTTTTAAAGCGTTTAGCTCCAGCCAAAAAATCTTTTTTAACCACTTCAGCCCCGGAAGGATTTACCCCCTTCCTGACCAGAGCACTTTTTACAAATTGGCACTGCGTCGCTTTAACTGCTAATTGCGCGGTCATGCAATGCTGTAACCAAACGAAATTTGCGTCCTTTTCTTCCCACAAATAGAGCTTTCTTTTGATGGTATTTGATCACCTCTGCCGTTTTTATTTTTTGCGCTATACACGGAAAAAGACCGAAAATTTTGAAAAAAAATGATATTTTCTACTTTTTGTTCTAAAAAAAATCCAATAAACTCAATTTTAGTCATACATTTAGGCCAAAATGTATTTGGCCACATGTCTTTGGTAAAAAAAATGTCAATAAGTGTATATTTATTGGTTTGCGCAAAAGTTATAGCGCCTACAATCTAGGGTACATTTTCTGGAATTTACACAGCCTTTAATTTATGACTGCCTATGTCGTTTCTTGAGGTGCTAAAATGGCAGGGCAGTACAAAACCCCCACAAATGACCCCATTTTGGAAAGTAGACACCCCAAGGAAATTGCTGATAGGCATGTTGAGCCCATTGAATATTCATTTTTTTTGTCCCAAGTGATTGAATAATGACAAAAAAAAAAAAAAAAAAAAAAAATTACAAAAAGTTGTCACTAAATGATATATTGCTCACACAGGCCATGGGCATATGTGGAATTGCACCCCAAAATACATTTAGCTGCTTCTCCTGAGTATGGGGATACCACATGTGTGGGACTTTTTGGGAGCCTAGCCGCATACGGGGCCCCGAAAACCAATCACCGCCTTCAGGATTTCTAAGGGCGTACATTTTTGATTTTACTCCTCACTACCTATCACAGTTTTGAAGGCCATAAAATGCCCAGATGGCACAAACCCCCCCCAAATGAACCCATTTTGGAAAGTAGACACCCCAAGCTATTTGCTGAGAGGCATGTTGAGTCCATGGAATATTTTATATTTTGACACAAGTTGCGGGAAAGTGACAATTTATTTATTTATTTTTTTTTTTTTGCACAAAGTTGTCACTAAATGATATATTGCTCACACAGGTCATGGGCATATGTGGAATTGCACCCCAAAATACATTCTGCTGCTTCTCCTGAGTATGGGGATACCACATGTGTGGGACTTTTTAGGAGCCTAGCCGCGTACGGGACCCCGAAAACCAATCACCGCCTTCAGGATTTCTAAGGGTGTACATTTTTGATTTCACTCTTCACTGCCTATCACAGTTTCGGAGGTCATGGAATGCCCAGGTGGCACAACCCCCCCCCAAATGACCCCATTTTGGAAAGTAGACACCCCAAGCTATTTGCTGAGAGGCATGGTGAGTATTTTGCAGCTCTCATTTGTTTTTGAAAATGAAGAAAGACAAAAAAAAAATTTTTTTTTTCTTTTTTTAATTTTCAAAACTTTGTGACAAAAAGTGAGGTCTGCAAAATACTCACTATACCGCTCAGCAAATAGCTTTGGGTGTCTACTTTCCAAAATGGGGTCATTTGGGGGGGGTTTGTGCCACCTGGGCATTCCATGGCCTCCGAGACTGTGATAGGCAGTGAAGAGTGAAATCAAAAATTTACGCCCTTAGAAAGCCTGAAGGCGGTGCTTGGTTTTCGGGGTCCCATACGCGGCTAGGCTCCCAAAAAGTCTCACACATGTGGTATCCCCGTACTCAGGAGAAGCAGCAGAATGTATTTTGGGGTGTAATTTCACATATTCCCATGGCATGTTTGAGCAATATATAATTTAGTGACAACTTTGTGCAAAAAAAAAAAAAAAAAAAAAAAAAATTTGTCTCTTTCCCGCAACTTGTGTCACAATATAAAATATTCCATGGACTCGACATGCCTCTCAGCAAATAGCTTGGGGTGTCTACTTTCCAAAATGGGGTCATTTGGGGGGGGTTTGAACTGTCCTGGCATTTTATGCACAACATTTAGAAGCTTATGTCACACATCACCCACTCTTCTAACCACTTGAAGACAATGCCCTTTCTGACACTTTTTGATTACATGAAAAAATTATTTTTTTTTGCAAGAAAATTACTTTGAACCCCCACACATTATATATTTTTTTAAAGCAAATGCCCTACAGATTAAAATGGTGGGTGTTTAATTTTTTTTTTTCACACAGTATTTGCGCAGCGATTTTTCAAACGCATTTTTTGGGGAAAAAACACACTTTTTTACATTTTAATGCACTAAAACACACTATATTGCCCAAATGTTTGATGAAATAAAAAAGATGATCTTAGGCCGAGTACATGGATACCAAACATGACATGCTTTACAATTGCGCACAAACGTGCAGTGGCAACAAAATAAATACATTTTTAAAAGCCTTTAAAAGCCTTTACAGGTTACCACTTTAGATTTACAGAGGAGGTCTACTGCTAAAATGACTGCCCTCGATCTAACCGTCGCGGTGATACCTCACATGCATGGTGCAATTGCTGTTTACATTTGACGCCAGACCGACGCTTGCGTTCGCCTTAGCGCGAGAGCAGGGGGGACAGGGGTGCTTTTTTTTTTTTTTTTTTTTTTTTTCTTTATTATTTTTTTGCTTTTTTATCTTATTTTAAAACTGTTCCTTTCATTTTTTTTTTTTTTAATCATTTTTACTGTTATCTCAGGGAATGTAAATATCCCCTATGATAGCAATAGGTAGTGACAGGTACTCTTTTTTGAAAAAATTGGGGTCTATTAGACCCTAGATTTCTCCTCTGCCCTCAAAGCATCTGACCACACCAAGATCGGTGTGATAAAATGCTTCCCCAATTTCCCAATGGCGCTATTTACATCCGGCGAAATCTAAGTCATAAAATGCTCGTAGCTTCCGGTTTCTTAGGCCATAGAGATGTTTGGAGCCACTCTGGTCTCTGATCAGCTCTATGGTCAGCTGGCTGAACCACCGGCTGCATTCTCAGGTTCCCTGTTGAGACAGGAGAGCCAGAGAAAAACACGGAAGACGATGGGGGGCATTCTCTCCCACTGCTTGTAAAAGCAGTCTAGAGGCTAATTAGCCGCTAGGATTGCTTTTACATGAAAGCCGACCGCTGGCTGAAAAGAATGATACCAAGATGATACCTAAACCTGCAAGCATCATTTTGGTATAACCACTCAAAGTCGTGAATGCTGTACCTGAAGACAAAAATATGGCTAACAATAAAGCACAGTAAATGGTAAAGTATAAAAAATTGCATACCTGAAAAGCAAACATGATAAAACATAATAACAATAAAACATTGCAGAATAGAATACAGTAAAAAAGAGCAGAACAATAGAGAGAATAGAGAGAGAGAGAATAGAGAGAACAATAAAACGACAACTATTACTTTTTATTTAATATTTTTGTTTGTGTTTTTTTTTTTTTTTTTTTACACTTTTTTTGTAACTGTAACTTTTATAACTGTAACCGGTTCCAGGTTCGGGTCTCTCAAAATGCGATGGCATCTTGGGAGACCCTGTGAAAGTGTGTCCTAGTCTGTGCAATGCTGTACCCTACGCTAATACTCAGCTAGTGAATGGTAGCATTCAAAACATTCACCAATGCAAAGACCAGGATTGTCAGGACAGGAGGGACAATAATAGCGGGTGTCACGCCTATATCCGCGCTTACTGCAGACACGACATCTTTTTTGGGGGAGTTCGTTGGGTAGGGGTACTAGGGGGAGGACATAAAGAAAATGCCTCTCATGCAGCCGACTGCATTTGGTTGGGGATGTGAATGGGGGAAGTACGGGCGCTGCAGAAGCGGTGGGTTCCCAATTAGGATTGGCGAATGCAGCAGGAAGGGCATTATGGGCACGACGGGCCTGTGTTTGTCTTCTTTGTGGCAGCGGGACACTACTTGTGCTTGCCACCTCACCAGCTTGAACTGCACTTATGGGACTCGCCACGTCACCAAGTGTTACTGCAGTGCTGGTTTGACTATGACCGGGGTGTACTAGGCCGCTGGCGCTTGCCAGTTCACCAAAACGCTACCAAAAAAACTGTTAACGATCGCAGGGATCAGGCCTGACTCTGCGAACGCTGCAGTTATGCGTTTAGTGTTTTGTAAGTGACAGTGATCGATCGATACTGCACTTGGGTGGGCTGGGCTGGGCCGGGCGGAGAGGCAAAACGCAGGTGCTAGCAGGTATCTGGGCTGATCCCACTAACACTGCGTTTTTGGGAACCCTAAACTGCTGGGGATGCCAGTATAGATCTGATCGGATCAGATCAGATATTGATCAGTTCAGATACTATACCACTAAGGGAGGTGTACGGTGCGTGCGTGGGTGTTAGCGCTACTGGCACTAACCTGACGCTGCCTGGGGCTGGTGCTTGCCAGTTCACCAAAACGCTACCAAAAAAACTGTTAGCGATCGCAGGGATCAGGCCTGACTCTGCGAACGCTGCAGTTATGCGTTTAGTGTTTTGTAAGTGACAGTGATCGATCGATACTGCACTTGGGTGGGCTGGGCTGGGCCGGGCGGAGGGGCAAAACGCAGGTGCTAGCAGGTATCTGGGCTGATCCCGCTAACACTGCGTTTTTGGGAATCCTAAACTGTTGTGGACGCTAGTATAGATCTGATCGGATCAGATATTGATGCGTTCAGATACTATACCACTAAGGGAGGTGTACGGTGCGTGCGTGGGTGTTAGCGCTACTGGCACTAACCTGACGCTGCCTGGGGCTGGTGCTTGCCATTTCACCAAAACGCTACCAAAAAAACTGTTAGCGATCACAGGGATCAGGCCTGACTCTGCGAACGCTGCAGTTATGCGTTTAGTGTTTTGTAAGTGACCGTGATCGATCGATACTGCACTTGGGTGGGCTGGGCCGAGCCGGGCGGAGGGGCAAAACGCAGGTGCTAGCAGGTATCTGGGCTGATCCCGCTAACACTGTGTTTTTGGGAACCCTAAACTGCTGGGGACGCTAGTATAGATCTGATCAGATCAGATATTGATCCGTACAGATACTATACCACTAAGGGAGGCGTATGCTGCGTGCGTGGGTGTTAGCGTTACTGGCGCTAATCTGACGCTGCCTGGGGCGACGCATATCACCGCCGGGCGATCAGGGGGCTAAATCTTTATTCGGCGGGTGCCCTGACACTATAAAAAATAAACAAACTAACCAGCGTCACCCGTAACGGTTATACAGTGATCAGTGGTGAAAGAGTTAACTAGGGGGCAATCAAGGGGTTAAAACATTTATTAGGTTGTATATGGGGGTCCCTGTCGCTATAAAACGCTGACGGCGAACCTAAATATTTACCTCACTAACTAGCGTCACCAGCGACACTAATACAGCGATCAGAAAAATGATCGCTTAGCGACACTGGTGACGGGGGGTGATCAAGGGGTTAAAACTTTATTAGGGGGGGTTAGGGGGGTACCCTAGACCTACAGGGGGGTAATACTAACTGTCCTAACACTGTAAATGTCACAAACTGACACCAATACAGTAATCAGAAAAAAAAAAAAAAAAAAAAAAAAAACCTGCTGGTGTCAGTTTGTGACAGGGGGGGGGGGGTGATTGGGGGGGGATCGGGGGGCGATCGGGGGGGGGGGATCGGGGTGTTTTGTGTGCCTGGCATGTTCTACTGTGTGTGTGTGTGTTGTGCACTCACATTACAGTCTTCTCTCCTCGGGCCGGAACGGAAAATACCGAGCCGAGGAGAGATGACATCATTTCCTCTGCCTCTGTGTACAATACAGAGGCAGGGAAATGATCCCATTGGCTGGGAGCGATCGCGAGGGGGGGGCCACGAATGGATGGCCTCCCCCTCACCTCCGATCGCCGGGGGAGATTTGCCGACCGCCGCTGGCACCGGGGGGGGTCCGATCGGACCCCCCACCCGCGGGCAGGCAAGGACGTACATGTAAGTCCTTTTGCCTGCCCGTGCCATTCTGCCGACGTATATAGTCGTGCGGCGGTCGGCAAGTGGTTAAGCTTTTTGGAAAACATAGGGAAGGGTTATCACCCCTGTGACATTTGTTTTGCTGTCTTTCCTCCTCTTCAGAAGATTTCACCTCACTTTTTGTCCCAATGAAAAATGTTTTTTGAAAATTTGGGTTTTTTGTGGAACAAGGATTGGAAAGCATCAGTGGAAAGGAGAAATTGTTTTCCCATATTAACTCTTACAGGAGAGAATTTCCCTTCCTAGGGGTAGATTTCATCTCACTTCCTGTTGTCTCCTTCCATTTGCAAGTAGGAGTCGTTTGTAAGTTAGATGTTTGAAAGTAGGGTCCTGCCCTATATACTCAGCAGAAATTTGGGCCTTAGGTGTTGCTGTGGCCACAACACTGTAAGCCCTTACAGGGCCCTGCTGTGAAATATTAGATCAAGAATTGTAATTACATGCCCCTGTTGAACAGGAGCTGAAAAATTAGGCCTTAGGCACTGGTGCTGGTGCCACAACACTGCAACCCCTTACAGACACTCTAGTTGGAACGCAGGAACGAGCCCTGCTGCAAAGTATTGCATCAAAAATTGTAATTACACGCCCCTGTTAGACAGGGGCAGAAAAATTGGGCCTTAGGCACTGGTGCTGGTGCCACAACACTGCAACCCCTCACAGACACTCTAGTTGGAATGCAGGAACGAGCCCTGCTGCAAAGTATTACATCAAAAATTGTAATTAACACGCCCCTGTTAAACAGGGGCTGAAAAATTGTGCCTTAGGCACTGGTGGTGGCGCCCAGAACTAAAAATGTTCTTACAAGCTATCAGCGTGATGATTGAGGAGGAAGAGGATAATTACTCAGGGATAGTCACTCAGCATCAGCATAGGCAGTCTTTGAAGGGATCTGAGATTTCAAAAAAAATTATTCGGTTACATCAGCATCAGGTGCTTGGTAGCTGGTGGTGATCCAAGACTCATTCATTTTTATGAAGGTCAGCCGATCGACCGAGTCGGTGGACAGACGCACCCTGTGATCGGTTACCACGCCTCCAGCAGCACTGAATGTGCGTTCCGAAAGAATGCTGGATGCAGGACAGTCCAGTAGCTCAATTGCATACTGTGCAAGCTCTGGCCAGTGATCCATCCTCAAGACCCAGTAACCCAGAGGATTTTCGGTGGGAAAGGTGTCCAAGTCTGATCTTGCCCCTAGGTATTCCTGCACCATGTAAAACAGACGCTGGCGATGGTTGCTGGAACCGATCATACCTTGGGGCTGCGGACCAAAAAATTGTCTGAACGCATCGGTCAGACGGCCACCTTCTCCACCGCTCCTTCTTTGACTGACCGAAGCCTCAGCAACACGTTGTCCAGAAACAGGAGTTTGTAACCTCCCAGTCTCTGGGAACGCATTGCACAGACCTTTCTGCAAGGCCTCCCGAAGATGTTTCATCCTCTGCTCCCTCTGCGATGGCAAGATAAGGTCCGCAACCTTACCCTTGTAACGTGGATCAAGGAGGGTTGCCAGCCAGTATTGGTCCTTCTCCTTGATACCACGAATACGAGGATCCTTACGCAGGCTTTGCAGGATCAGGGAGGCCATGCAGCGTAGGTTTGCTGAGGCATTCGGTCCGGAGTCCTCTGGGTCACTAAGGACGACAACGTCCGCAGCCACCTCCTCCCAGCCACGTACAAGTCCATGTGTTTCTTGGGACTGATCCCTTAAAGACTGCTGCTGATGCTGAGTGCCAGGCTCCACCTCCATACTGACACAATCTTCCTCCTCCTCCTCCTCCTCCTCGTCCTCTTCCTGTGTGATCGGCGGGCACGCAGGAACACTGTCTGGATAAAGGGGGCCTTGAGAGCTAAGGAAGTCCTCCTCTTCCTGCCTCTGTTCTGCCTCAAGTTCCCTGTCCATTATTCCACGCAGCGTGTGCTCCAACAGGTGGACAAGGGGGACAGTGTCACTGATGCATGCACTGTCACTGCTCACCATCCTCGTGGCCTCCTCGAATGGTGACAGGACAGTGCATGCATCCCTGATCATGGCCCACTGGCGTGGGGAAAAAAAACCAAGCTCCCCTGAACCTGTCCTGGTGCCATAGTCGCACAGGTACTCATTGATGGCCCTCTGCTGCGTGTGCAGCCGCTGCAGCATGGCCAACGTTGAGTTCCACCTGGTGGGCATGTCACAGATTAGGCGGTTCTTGGGCAGGTTAAACTCCTTTTGGAGGTCCGTCAGCCGAGCACTGGCATTATATGACCGGCGGAAATGCACACAGACTTTCCTGGCCTGCCTCAGGACATCCTGTAAGCCCGGGTACCTGCCCAAGAACCGCTGCACCACCAAGTTAAGGACGTGAGCCAAACAGGGCACATGGGTCATTTGTCCCCGTCGGAGGGCAGAGAGGAGGTTGGTACCATTGTCGCAAACCACCATTCCTGCCTTAAGTTGGTGTGGCGTCAACCACCTCTGAACCTGCCCCTGCAGAGCTGACAGAACCTCTGCCCCAGTGTGGCTCCTGTCCCCCAAGCACACCAGCTCAAGCACCGCATGGCATCTTTTGGCCTGCGTACTTGCGTAGCCCCTTGAACGACTACGGAGCACCGCTGGTTCCGAGGAAGAGGCCATGGAGGAAGAAGAAGAGGAGGGGGTGGAGGAGAGAGGTGTGTCACAATCAGCATTTTGGAGGCGTGGTGGCGGAACAACCTCCAACACTACTGCACCTTATCCTGCATCCTTCCCAGCTGCCAGCAGAGTCACCCAATGTGCCGTGAAACTTAGGTAACGTCCCTGTCCATGCCTGCTGGACCATGAGTCAGCGGTAATATGCACCTTACCGCTGACCGCCCTGTCCAGCGAGGCATGGACATTGCCTTCCACATGCCGGTAGAGAGCCGGAATCGCCTTCCGTGAGAAAAAGTGGCGTTTGGGTACCTGCCACTGAGGAACCGCACATTCCACAAACTCACGGAAGGGGGCAGAGTCTACCAACTGAAAAGGCAGCAGTTGAAGTGCTAGCAATTTTGCCAAGCTAGCATTCAACCGCTGGGCATGTGGATGGCTGGGAGCAAACTTCTTTCGGCGGTGCAGCAGCTGGGGCAGGGAAATTTGCCTGGTACAATCTGACGTTGGTGTACCAAAAGCAGATTGCCCACAAGTACTTGGCTGTGACACACCTAATTCTACACCTTCATTCCTCTCACTGCAGGTCTCAGAGAGGACTGGAGGTCTAGTGGGGTTGGAAATCTCAGCTGATGAGGAGCAAGGAGAGATCCTCTTTGTTCTTTGGTGTGGGTCTTTTAGATACGCTTGCCAACGAACTGCATGGCAGGTCAACATATGTCTGGTCAAGCATGTGGTACCCAAGCGGGAGATGTTTTGGCCACGTGAGATACGCTTGAGACATATGTTGCAAATAGCAGCGGTGCGATCTGATGCACTCGTCTCAAAAAAGGCCCACACCAAAGAACTTTTTGAATAACGTGCAGAGACTGCAGCGCCCTACACATGTGGAGCTTTGGGGTGTGATGCAGTCAATGTGCTGCCCTTAGGCTGGCCCCTGGAGGGCATCCTGCCTCGTTGGGGATGTGCTGCCTCCTCCTCCTCCTCCTCCTCCTCCTCCTCTCTCCTATCAGGCACCCACGTTGAGTCAGTGACCTCATCATCCCCTCCCTCCTCATCACTGGAGCAAACCTGGCAGTATGCTGCAGCAGGGGGAGCATGACTGCCAGATTGCTGTCCTTCTTGGGCGCCCCCTCTGTCCGTCCTCATGTTACTGCCTTCATCGAGCTCAGTATCATCATCAGAGCCTTCCAAACGCTGGGCATCCTCCTGGAGCATGTACCCAACACTGTGGTCAAACAGTTCGAGGGAATCCTCATGAGGACATGGTGGAGCTAGGGAAGGAGTCACTGATGACATTGAGCTGAGGGAAGAGGCCGCTGCTTTGCCAGACAAAGCACCCTGGGCATGGGTGAGAGAGGATGAGGAGGATGAGGACGGCTTGGTCATCCACTCGACCAAGTCTTCCGCATGTTGCGGCTCAACACGGCCAGCTGCCGAAAAATAGGCCCAGCGTGTTCCATGGCCACGTGCTGATGAGGATGCACCGTCTCCACGACCAGCACTAGACACAGAGCCTGCTTGCCCTCTCTTATTGGCTTGTGACTGTCTGCCTCTCCTTCTTGGCCTTCCAGACATACTAATGGCCTGTAGCTGCACTAAGCTGGGATAGAACACCAGTAATTTTCTTCAGGTAGCTTTATATACTGTAACCAGACAAGCCTGCCTGTCAGTAGGAAGATAACAGGAACGGATCTAGCTGAACACTGTGAGCAGGACGCACTGTACTAAATGTAAATAGTCTAGCTGCCTGACCGTGGTACTAATAGGATCAAATAGAACACCAGTAATTTTCTTCAGGTAGCTTTATATACTGTAACCAGACAAGCCTGCCTGTCAGTAGGAAGATAACAGGAACGGATCTAGCTGAACACTGTGAGCAGGACGCACTGTACTAAATGTAAATAGTCTAGCTGCCTGACCGTGGTACTAATAGGATCAAATAGAACACCAGTAATTTTCTTCAGGTAGCTTTATATACTGTAACCAGACAAGCCTGCCTGTCAGTAGGAAGATAACAGGAACGGATCTAGCTGAACACTGTGAGCAGGACGCACTGTACTAAATGTAAATAGTCTAGCTGCCTGACCGTGGTACTAATAGGATCAAATAGAACACCAGTAATTTTCTTCAGGTAGCTTTATATACTGTAACCAGA
Source organism: Aquarana catesbeiana (assembly GCF_042186555.1). Taxonomy (NCBI): domain Eukaryota; kingdom Metazoa; phylum Chordata; class Amphibia; order Anura; family Ranidae; genus Aquarana; species Aquarana catesbeiana. The sequence continues at coordinate 193,479,506 of NC_133327.1, forward strand.
CAAGCCTGCCTGTCAGTAGGAAGATAACAGGAACGGATCTAGCTGAACACTGTGAGCAGGACGCACTGTACTAAATGTAAATAGTCTAGCTGCCTGACCGTGGTACTAATAGGATCAAATAGAACACCAGTAATTTTCTTCAGGTAGCTTTATATACTGTAACCAGACAAGCCTGCCTGTCAGTAGGAAGATAACAGGAACGGATCTAGCTGAACACTGTGAGCAGGACGCACTGCACTAAATGTAAATAGTCTAGAAGATAACAGGAACGGATCTTGCTGAACACTGTGAGCAGGACGCACTGCACTAAATGTAAATAGTCTAGAAGATAACAGGAACGGATCTAGCTAAACTGAATACAGTGTATATATATATATGCAACACCTGGGATGCATATATATACACAATACACTGTAAGTGCAGCTAACTGACTGACTGTTCTGCCTAATCTATCTAACTCAAATCAAATGACACTGTCTGTCTCTCTCTCTCTCTCAATGAACGCCGGAACACACACTACACAGGGCCGCCGTGCAGGCGGCCTTATATAGTGTGGGGCGTGTACTAAATCCCCTGAGCCATAATTGGCCAAAGCCTCCTTGGCTTTGGCCAATTATGGCTCTCTGTTCAGGCGGCGCTGTGATTGGCCAAGCATGCGGGTCATAGTGCATGCTTGGCCAATCATCAGCAAGCAATGCACTGCCATGCCGCAGTGAATTATGGGCCGTGACGCGCCACACGAATTTGGCGCGAACGGCCCATATCGTTCGCAATTCGGCGAATGGGCGAACAGCCGATGTTCGAGTCGAACACGGGTTCGACTCGAACACGAAGCTCATCCCTATACCTGACCATACAAGGATATATTTTTGAACATCTACACTAGGTAGGCTGTTTTTGTTTTAGTATTACCCTTCCATCTTTATGTATTTCAGTACAACTAATCAGCTTTCTCCCCCTCTCTGGTGTGTGTTTCTTTGATCTTAGGTCCTTAGCCTTCCGGACCCCAGCTTGCACACAGATGCCTCACCTGGTTCCCAGGTGAGGCGACCCTTGGCGCAATTGGGGGCATTCTCCCTCTGGCATTTCTTTGACACAGCCTAGGGGATTTTTAAACTAACTGTCCAAGTGGATACTGTTGGGGAGACATCCGTGAAGCTGCTTTTAATTATATGGATACCTATGTATTGTCAATGTATTAGAAGTAAGTGATCTCCATTTTTCTTGTTTTTTTTCTAGGGGTGTCTGATACTTAGTATTAATTATCTCTTTTATTCTGTAACCCCTTAGATGTTAATTCTCACTAAATGAACCCTGAGGAAGGATTTTCTGAAACGCGTCGGTTCAGTGAGACCTACCTTCTTTCATTGACGGTCTTTTTTTATCCATCGTATTCCTATTTGTATCCATATTTATGTTCACCTTGTCACATGTGGATATTGTATGTTTTTGCTTTTGATTTGTATATATTCTTTTTTGCCATGTAATAAAATCATTTTTTATATATTGTACTATTTGTGTGGTAGTGCCTTCAAAATCCCATTTTAGGGGAACCATTGCTTTTTTTCTATATTAAATCTTTTGTCAGGGCCGGATTACCATATACTCACGGGAATGCGAACCCGCCACCCCCATATAAGATAAAGAAGGATATAGGAACCTGTGATAATGATAACAAAAATAAGGTTAAAATGAATGCCATTCAATAATCTATAGAAAAAAATTATAGAAAATATTCAAAGTACGGTCGCAATCTCAAAACCCTAGTTGAGGACATCAAGGTTATATATCCAGAATGTTTCTCTGGCCAATACTGTTAGGCCAATGGTGGGTTTTTTATGGAATTCGGCAAAATGCAGTGGGACACTGTGCATGTCTTTGCCCCCTTCGATGAGTCTTCTACTCACCGCCCTTATCCTTCCTGGGACCTGATGTGCTGCACTTTGCCAGCAAGAAGCGGACTCTCTGTGACTTGTAGTCCCATCTGCTCAGCCCAGAGATGCACTCAACTCTATCTTCCATGTGAGTGGATATTGTTTTTATATTAAAATATTTTTGATACATACTCAGAGGCGCCCCCCTCTTTGTCTTTCTCCTAGCTCTACTGGAATTTGCTTTTGGTCTCCTTGGTGGCAACCCTGACAGACTCTATTTCCCTTGACATCTGCTCTATGGACTATTATGGACTCTATAAAGTCATATAGAGCATTACGCCTTTTTACTTGTTAAAAAAAAGACTCACTGTACATCCACACTGGAATATTGTGTGTGTGTGTGTGTGTGTATATATATATATATATATATATAATATATATATACACACATTATCTCACAAAAGTGAGTACACCCCTCACATTTTTGTAAATATTTTATTATATCTTTTCATGTAACAACACTGAAGAAATGACACTTTGCTACAATGTAAAGTAGTGAACAGCTTGTATAACAGTGTAAATTTTCTGTCCCCTCAAAATAACTCAACGCACAGCCATTAATGTCTTAACCACTAGCAACGAAAGTGAGTACACCCTTAAGTGAAAATGTCCAAATTGGCCCCAAAGTGTCATTATTTAGTGTGGTCACCATTATTTTCCAGCACTGCCTTAACCCTCTTGGGCATGGAGTTCACCAGAGCTTCACAGGTTGTCACTGAAATCCTCTTCCACTCCTCCATGATGACATCACGGAGCTGGTGGATGTTAGAGACCTTGTGCTCCTCCACCTTCCGTTTTGAGGATGCCCCACAGATGCTCAATAGGGTCTAGGTCTGGAGACATGCTTGGCTAGTCAATCACCTTTACCCTCAACTTCTTCAGCAAGGCAGTGGTCGTCTTGGAGGTGCGTTTGGGGTCGTTATGTTGGAATACTGCCCTGTGGCCCAGTCTCCATAGTGAGGGGATCATGCTCGTCTTCAGTATGTCACAGTACATGTTGGCATTCATGGTTCCCTCAATGAACTGTAGCTCCCCAGTGCCACCAGCACTCATGAAGCCCCAGACCATGACACTCCCACCACCATTACTGCAGGCAAGACAGACAAGAACTAACAGAAGATGGAGTTCCTGTGAAAGTGGATGGGACTTCAGTCTTCACTGACACAACCTCAGAAAATGGTCCAGCACTGAGACAGGAGGATGTCAGCCATGCTTTGCAAGCACTGGGGGATTTTCATCTAGCAAAAGTGGATGGGACCTCAGTCTCCACCTGTGTACCCAAGGGATGCTGGGCAGTCGGGCCAGATCCCCAACAGTATGACCACGTGAACCCAGCCACCCTGTCTTCTCCCCAGCAGCGGGCATGTTCTACGGGAGAGGCAGAGGTTGGCTGGGTGAGTAACGCTCTGTTTGGAACAATGTGTTTGGGGTACTGTGTGGGTATGGGCATTGGGGGACTGAAACTACAGACTAACTTCAAAGTCAACCCGTTTGGGGTCTCCTTCTGTGTTAGTCTTCTGCCGAAAGGGGAGATGTGTGACAGAGTCACTTGGGGCGGGGGGGCTTGTGGAGCCCAGCTTACATTGGAGAGCACTGGAATCTCCTTGTCCAGCTTCCCGGCCCCTCCTATGTGTAAGTTACCCTTCGTCTATTAGGGGCACAGGGTAACTGAGAAACCGAGAACCCCAGTCTGATCTGCACTAGACAGACTCGCTGTACAACCACACTGGAATATTGTGTATATATATATATATATATATATATATATATATATATATATATATATAGTGTTGTAGACTCTATACTAGATCGTTTGAGGTGTGGCTGTATCCCATTGTTCTATGGATTGTCTGCCTCGGGAGCAACCTATTATGGGATATATATGTCTCTGTAGATTAGCTGTGAGAGGGGAGGGGGGATTTCTCCAGCAGCCCCTCCCAAAGACAGTCTACTGATGAGAAGTTTGAATACACCTGTGTCATGCAACTGGTGGAGGTAAAGTCTATCCCGACCTGTTTTATTATGCAAAGAAGGTGGGATTGTCCTGTGAGTGTATAACTCTGTGTGCCTTTGTTCAATAAACAGTTCATTTTCCAGTTCAGCAGCCAAAACTAGTACCGCCTAGTTCTTGGTTGCAAGCAACTGTAATATCTAATATCTATATTTGGACTGGAGGAAGCGGTATATGACGGAAGCACTCAAGCGGAGTGTGGTACGTTCCGTTACATACTGCTCTATATTAGACATGTGCGATTAGTTTCGTATAAATCGAAAATTCATACGAATTTCCGTAAATTCGTACATTTAGGAGGATCCGAAATATGAATTGCCATGCTTCCAAATTTTGTACGAAATGCAAAATTTTGTTTACGAATTTCGGATAAAAATTCCGTTACAACAGAAACGTGACTGGTGTTTTGTTGACCAATCAGAGGTTTTCTTCTGCTGCTGAGTGAGGGTTGGGAAAATTACCCTTTTTAATACGGGAGTGGGAGACTAGTACTGGTAGTCGATGGGAGATTCAGAATCGAACAAAATAAGAATGTTTGTTAATTATGTTTATTCGTTATGATGAAGTTAACAACCAAGGAAGTCAGCACAGCACAGGGATGGTGGGAGCCCCTCATAATGATAAATTAATCATAACGAACGTTCGTAATTGTTACAAAAAGCTAACGAACCTAACGAAAATTCTTACGAATCCAAATTGAATCTCGGACACGAATTACGAAATATGAATTAACGGCTAATACGAAACGGAACGAAACGAAACAAATTTATTGAAGGCGCACATGTCTACTCTATAATGAAAGAGAAGATGCAACCATCACTCCGTGCCCTTGGTCATTGTATAGGATATATATATATATATATATATATATATATATATATATATATATATATATATATATATATATATACACACACACACACACACACGTACATATATAGACAATAGTTTAACTCACATTTTATTTTTTAATAAAATGATGCTTTCCCCCTTTTAAAGATTTGCCAGGCTGATCTGATCCATCTGCTGCATGCCAGTTTAGAACTCCTCCTGTTGTTTCTAGGAAGAGGTAAGAAAGAGTGGAGTCACTAGTGTTCAGCATTGGCAGTAGCACCAGTATAAACAAAAGGCAACTTGTAAGAACTTATGGCACCACTTGACTGGCACAAGTAGGCACTGAATGGATGAACCCGGCAGAAAGACAAAGTGAAGAATTGCTCTCAATGCAATAAGCTATATAGGCCCTGCCAAAGATAGAAACCAGACATTTGGATACTTTGCAAAATGGCACTTCTATTAATGTGCTACTATTGTTGCATAACATGTTGTATAGGCCAGGTGGCCTTAAAGCGTTCCTTACCCCAACACTTCATATTCCTGATATGTGCCTGCTATACCAAGTACTTGTATGATAAAGTATTCTGTTCTCTTTGTATTGCTTCCTTTGTGTGAAATCCCTGGTGTTCCTGTCAGTCCCTCTGCTTTCCTATTCAAACTGACCACACTAGCCATGAGAGCACAGTGTGGTCAGTTCTCTAGCTATGCTGGGAACTCAGTATGCTCTCCCTCAATGATCAGACTTGTCCTGACACATAGCCATTCACTGGGAAGCTCAGTGCGTTGCTGCTTCTCCTCCCCCAGGTCTTATGCAGCTGAGAACAGAGGGAATGTGCTCTCTTTTAAAAAAATATCCTAAATACCTTTTTTATAGCTATACAAAAATGTTTTGCCTTTCATTTATATTTTAAACTGAACGGTTTTACAAGGGGATTGTTTGCAATCACTTTAAAACCGAACTCCAGATTAATAAAAGAAAAAAAAATCCACAGAAAAAAAAGAAAAAACAGCTCTCGCTGCAATATAATACTACCCTATCCAAGCTCTGTACCTCACATTAAGTCATTTCAGACACTAGATGGTACTCCTATTTCCATCTAAATAACACATTCTACTGTGTGCCCAGGGACTCAAGGACGTGTCCCCCTAGGGGTGCATTATCAATCCACCCTGAAGCCCAGGTTCACACTGACAGCGAGAATGAAGTTGTACGAGTTCAGATGAATGTCAGTCCCGAATTCGGGGGTGATTTCAAAGACATGCAGGTTACTGCAGAGATGTCTATGGAAATCGCACCTCGAAGTTGCCAACAGTAGTACAGAAACTAGTTTTGGGAATTGGTGTGGCGCGGCAAATGCGACGGTGCCATTGCCAGAAATTGCTGCCGATTTGGCATGCGATTTGACATGCTCCAACGTGTACCAGGGCTCACAATTAGGAGAGTTTTGCAGAAAATTACATTAATGTCATTACATGTGGACCTTTTTTGCATCGATTAGGACCCTTCCACTGTGGATGAGAGAAGACAAGGAAGAGGACCTTTTAAACTGAAGTGCTTTTTTAGAAAGTCCACAATTGATGGTTAGAGTAGAATAGTGTTTTAATTGCCATCTAGGAAGAAGTCGTCACGTAGTACAGAACATACCTAAAAAGTGGATGTAAACCAGATTCATGAAATTTGAGCTGGGCACATATATCTGCAGTGTTTTCTTATCTCTCTTCAAAGCACTAAGTCCCATGGCTTTCTCCTGCTCCATTCTTTTGTTATCAGCATTATAACTTCTGACAAATTTTCTGTAAACTGTGATAAAACCAGCCAGAAATGTGTGTCAGGGCGGGTGTTATAAATAGATTAGCAAAGAGCTGGTCCATTCACAGCACAGCTCTGCAAGTCTCTGCCTATGATGAGAGGGGATGTGTGCCTTTCCTCCAATCAGCTGTCTCACAGTGTATGGCAAGACTCCCCAGGAGCTGCCAACCATACACACCCTGGGGGGAGGCGGGACAGCCAGGAGCCACCAGCCATAACCACCCTGGGGGGGGACAGCCAGGAGCCGCCACCCATATCCACCCTGGGTGTGGGAAGACAGCCAGGAGCCACCAGCCATACCCACCCTGGGGGGGAGACAGCCAGGAGCCACCAGCCATATCCACCCTGGGGGGGGCAGCCAGGAGCCACCAGCCATAACCACCCTGAGGGGGGGCAGCCAGGAGCTACCAGCCATAACCAGCCTGAGGGTGGAGACAACCAGGAGCCACCAGCCATACTCACCCTGGGGGGGGCAGTCAGGAGCTGCCAGCCATATGAACCCTGGGGGGGACAACCAGAGGCCAGACAGCAGCCGCAAACCATATCCACCCTGGGGGGGAGACAGCCAGGAGCCGCCAGCCATACTCACCCTGGGGGGGCAGTCAGGAGCTGCCATATGAACCCTGGAGGGGAAAATCAGGGGCCAGCCAGGAAGCTGCCAGCCATATCTACCCTGGGGGGGTGGGAGCTGCCAGCCATAACCACCCGGGGGGACAGGGCAGCCAGGAGCCGCCAGCTACATCCACCCTGGGGGGGGCAGTTAGGAGCTGCCAGCCATATGAACCGGGGGGGACAACAAGGGGCCAGACAGCAGCCGCCAGCCATATCCACCCGGGGGGGGAGACAGCCAGGAGCCGCCAGCCATACTCACCCTGGGGGGGGGCAGTCAGGAGCTGCCATATGAACCCTGGGGGGGAAAACCAGGGGCCAGCCAGGGAGCCGCCAGCCATATCTACCCTTGTGGGTGGGACAGCCAGGAGCTGCCAGTCATACCCACCTTTGGGGAGGGGGACAACCAGGAGCCACCAGCCATACCCACCCTGAGGGGGGAGACAGCCAGGAGCCACCAGCCATACTCACCCTGGGGGGGCCAGACAGCAGCTGCTAGCCATATCTACCCTGGGGGGGACAGCCAGGAGCCACCAGTCATAACCACCCTGGGGGGGAGACAGCCAGGAGCCACCAGCCATATCCACCCTGGGGGGGGCAGCCAGGAGCCACCAGCCATAACCACCCTGAGGGGGGGCAGCCAGGAGCTACCAGCCATAACCAGCCTGAGGGTGGAGACAACCAGGAGCCACCAGCCATACTCACCCTGGGGGGGGCAGTCAGGAGCTGCCAGCCATATGAACCCTGGGGGGGACAACCAGAGGCCAGACAGCAGCCGCAAACCATATCCACCCTGGGGGGGAGACAGCCAGGAGCCGCCAGCCATACTCACCCTGGGGGGGCAGTCAGGAGCTGCCATATGAACCCTGGAGGGGAAAATCAGGGGCCAGCCAGGAAGCTGCCAGCCATATCTACCCTGGGGGGGTGGGAGCTGCCAGCCATAACCACCCGGGGGGACAAGGCAGCCAGGAGCCGCCAGCTACATCCACCCTGGGGGGGGGCAGTCAGGAGCTGCCAGCCATATGAACCGGGGGGGACAACAAGGGGCCAGACAGCAGCCGCCAGCCATATCCACCCGGGGGGGAGACAGCCAGGAGCCGCCAGCCATACTCACCCTGGGGGGGGCAGTCAGGAGCTGCCATATGAACCCTGGGGGGGAAAACCAGGGGCCAGCCAGGGAGCCGCCAGCCATATCTACCCTGGTGGGTGGGACAGCCAGGAGCTGCCAGTCATACCCACCTTTGGGGAGGGGGACAACCAGGAGCCACCAGCCATACCCACCCTGAGGGGGGAGACAGCCAGGAGCCACCAGCCATACTCACCCTGGGGGGGCCAGACAGCAGCTGCTAGCCATATCTACCCTGGGGGGGACAGCCAGGAGCCACCAGTCATAACCACCCTGGGGGGGACAGCAAGGAGCCGCCAGCCAGATTCACCCTGGGGGGGAGACAGCAAGGAGCCGCCAGCCATACCCACCCTGGTGGGGGGGCAGACAGCAGCCGCCAGCCATATGTACCCTGGGCGGGGCAGCCAAGAGCCACTAGCTATAACCACCCTGAGGGGGGAGACAGCCAGCAGCTGCCAGTCATACCTGCCCTGGTGAGCGGGCAGCCAGGAGCCACCAGCCATATCCACCCTGGGGAGGGAGGGACAGCCAGTAGCTGGGAGCTGACAGTCATACCCACTCTGGGAGAGGGGGAGACAGCCAGGAGCCGCCAGCCACACCCACCCTGGGGGGGGCAGACAACAGCCGCCAGCTATATCCACATGGGGGGGAGACAGCCAGGAGCCACCAGCCATACTCACCCTGGGGGGGCCAGACAGCAGCCGCCAGCCATATCCATTCTCGGGGGGTACAGCAAGGAGCCACCAGCCATATCCACCCTGGGGAGGAGACAGCCAGGAGCCGCCAGCCATACCCACCCTGGGGGGGACAGACAGCAGCCGCCAGCCATATCCACCCTGGGGGAGGGGACAGCCAGGAGCCACCAGCCATACCCACCCTGAGGGGAGAGACAGACAGGTGCCGACAGCCATACTCACCCTGGGGTGGGGGCAGACAGCAGCTGCCAGCCATATCCACTCGGGGGGGGGCAGCCAGGAGCCACCAGCCATAACCACCCAGGGGGCAGGGCAGCCAGGAGCTGCCAGCTACATCCATCCTGGGGGGAGGCAGTCAGGAGCTGCCAGCCATATGAACCCGGGGGGGACAACCAGGGGCCAGACAGCAGCCGCCAGCCATATCCACCCGGGGGGAGACAGCCAGGAGCCACCAGCCATACCCACCCTGGGGGGGGTCAGTCAGGAGCTGCCATATGAACCCTGGGGGGGAAAACCAGGGGCCAGCCAGGGAGCCGCCAGCCATATCTACCCTGGGGGGATGGGACAGCCAGGAGCTGCCAGTCATACCCACTTTTGGGGAGAGGGACAACCAGGAGCCACCAGCCATACCCACCCTGAGGGGGGAGACAGCCAGGAGCCACCAGCCATACTCACCCTGGGGGGGCTAGACAGCAGCCGCCAGCCATATCCACCCTGGGGGGGGACAGCCAGGAGCCACCAGTCATAACCACCCTGGGGGGTACAGCCAGGAGCCACCAGCCAGATCCACCCCGGGGGGGAGACAGCAAGGAGCCGCCAGCCATGCCCACCCTGAGGGGGGAGACAGACAGGGGTGCCGCCAGCTATACTCACCCTGGGGTGGGGGCAAACAGCAGCTGCCAGCCATATCCACTCTTAACAGGTTGCAGTAAGTAATTTTTTAGCTTGTTTACCACTGTCGATTTCAGAGCAGCGAAATCCAGTTTGCAGGTGGGAAGTTCTTCTCATCGGGGGTGAAGCTCCTACTCACATTGGGGACTGTTCTAAGACATCCATCAATCTCCTAATATAAAACTCCATTGATTTGTTCTCTACTTACATCTACGTGAAATTCTTAAGGCTCTGCAGCAGCCTGGCTTATCTCTCTGTTTAGATTTCACATTATGTCAGAAGCATAATTTCCCCAGAGGGTACACGTGTGTTCCCTTAATAGAACCTCAACTATATCTATATTTGATAGGCGCAGATGAGCTTTTCACTAAACTTTCTTTCAGCTTTCCAACACAAGTGAAATGGAGGTGGGAAGTACAGAGGCTGCAGTAATTACACCTACTCAACTTGACTTGAACTCTTTAGGATACTCGTTAGCAGATTAAGCAAAATAAGCTGTACTTCGATATCACTTGTCAGTTGTGGATTCACGCCCCAGAATGTCTTTTCTCCATTCTGAGAATGCACATGTGTGGGAGGTGTCACATACAGTATTATCTTTGTGTCTAAGATGAACACCCTTTAGTCAGTTGCCAAGACTGCAGCTGCCTGGAGAATCTGCTACTTTGTCCATTGAGGTTTGGATGAAGTGCCAGGGGTTCCAATGCCAGGTTAATAAGGAGGCAGAAGGGGAAATCGCCTCGGGCCACCTTGCCAGAAGGGGCTCCAGACTTCCTTTAAAAAAAAAAAAATGAAACATATCTTCCTATGAGACTTAGTAGTGTGTAAATTGAGGAAATTGTCCAGTTTGCAGCCTTTGCCATGCTCCGGTCACGTCTCACTCCATCTTAACATACAGTTTTATTACATGATGAAGGGCTTGCTGATACCTTTCCAGGTGTTACTACCTTTCCATGATGGTCACTAGTTGTTCGGGAGAAAGGTAATTTAGCAAGTTCCATTGATAAAAAATTACCTGAGAACCATGATGACCTATGAAAGACTAATGCCGCGTACACACGAGCGGACTTTCTATCCTACTTGGTCCGGCACACTTTCCGACGGACTTTGTCCGCCAGGTGCGCCGGACTTTAAAACGAACGGACTTGCCCACACACGCCGGGATTTTCCGGCGGGCTAAGTCCGCCCGTCTTTCCGACGGACTTTCGCCGGAGTTCCGGCAGACTTTCAGAATGAACGGACTTGCCCACACACGGACAAGTCCGTTCATTTTGAACGTGACTCAGGTGCGACGGGACTAGAAAAGGATGTCAATCTTGCCGCTTTTATCGGCTAGATTGACACCTTGCGAGCCCCGTCGCGGGGCATACCAGGCCCTTAGGTCTGGTATGGATTATAAAGGGGAACCCCGCTACGCCGAAAAAACGGCGTGGGGTCCCCCCTAAAATCCATACCAGACCCCGATCCGAGCACGCAGCCTGGCCGGTCAGGAAAGGGGGTGGGGACGAGCGAGCGCCCCCCCCCCTCCTGAACCGTACCAGGCCGCATGCCCTCAACATGGGGGGTGGGTGCTTTGGGGGAGGGGGGCGCCCTGCGCCCCCCCCCAAAGCACCTTGTCCCCATGTTGATGAGGACAAGGGCCTCTTCCCGACAACCCTGGCCGTTGGTTGTCGGGGTCTGCGGGCGGGGGCTTATCGGAATCTGGGAGCCCCCTTTAATAAGGGGGCCCCCAGATCCCGGCCCCCCACCCTATGTAAATGAGTATGGGGTACATGGTACCCCTACCCATTTACCTAGGAAAAAAGTGTAAGTAATAAAACACACTACACAGGTTTTTAAAATATTTTATTAAACAGCTCCGGGGGGGGGATCTTCCTCCGGCTTCGGGGGTCTTCTTCCGGCTTCGGGGGTCCCTCCGCTTCATCTTCTCCCGGCGTCCGGTTGGTTCTTCTCCGCTCTCCGGCCTCTTCTCCCGGTGTCGCAGGTCTTCGGCCGGCCCCTCCGCTCTCTTCATGTAGCTCTATTGCGAGCGGAGGTCCGGACTTCTGGGCTTCTTGGCTTCTTGGCTTCTTGGCTTCTTGGCTTGGCTTGGCTTCTCTTCTCTTCCCCCAGATGTTGACACGACGCTCTCTCCGGCTGGACTGGTTTCTGAGGGCTGCGTTGTGACTTATATAGGCGGAGACCCCGCCCCCATATGATGTCACAGTCCCTGGGCATGCTGGGACTGTGACGTTTTAGGGGGCGTGGTCGGGGGGCGTGGTCGACAATATTGTAAATATTGTAATGTGATGGTTAACTGTGATGTATGACTTGCCAGTTCCAGTTCCAATTACCCAATTACCTGTGTAATGTGTATTCTTATAGTCAATAAAACTGAGGGTAAAAAAAGTGTCTTTTTTGGGACCAAATTATTATTTTTTGAATCAGACAAATTTTGCTCCAGCTTAGCTCTAGGCAAAACTTTTTTTTTTTTTAAATAAATTTTTATTGAACAAGCAATATGCAATATACATTGGATACAAAAACATATTATAACCTGAGTGCACATAAATACAGCAAGTAGTCATGCAGCCAAAACTTTTTTTTTATTAGGGAAAATATAGAACATGTATCAGCTTTTTACTGCTATGTAGAACTCTGTTAGAGTGATTTATTTTCCTGGGATGGAAGAAGCAAGAGAAAATCTGCAGGTTCAGCCCCACACAAAGCGCGAATCTCCTGCGTGCACGTTTTACTCCATGAACTCTTCCTGTACCTGCGGCTAGCTCCCTAGGGTCTCTGTCATGTGGGTTTGGTCCTGGTTGCTGGGGCACCAATCCCTCCTGCTGGTACTGTCACTCTGCTGTATGCTGTTCCCTGGTATTTGTCGCCTTTAGTAACTATGAGGGGTCTTCAGAAAGTTTTTGCACTTTTTTATATTTAATAGAGTTAAAAAAGTGTGGAAACTTTTTGAAGAACCCACATACATGTCCTCCTCTTCACCTTGCGTGTTTGTGACAGGCCCTGTTCTTTGTCCCACGCCATATACCACCATGCACCCCCTTGCAGTAACTTCAGACCAGGCATTGAACAGTTATACTGAACTTTACTAAAAGCTCCTTGCAAGAACAAGGGAATGTAACACAGACTCTCACAGTTATTCCTTGCACATTTCTACACTACCTAACTCAGACTGCCCAAAGCATACCTTCACATGAAAGCAGAGTCCATTCAGCACAAGTCCATTTCAGGAGGAATCCTTTGCACTTGGATCCCCAAAGGGGGCCCCCAATAAGGAGGTCACACACTCTATGATCCAGCAGTCCTTCCCCTTGTAATCCCATGTGGAAGATACCTAGGCCCTGTGCCCTTCCCTTGTATTTATTGGCCCACAGCAAGGGAACAGGACCATGAACATCCAGGAAAGAAGAATTAGCTTAACCCTTTCCTAGCTCTGAGCAGCCTGCTGTCTCCCTACACATTGCATTACAAAGCCCAGAAAAATACAACTTTATCATGGTTCACAATATAATGATAAGCAACAGAAACTTCAAATTATACACAGCAATACAAAGTAAAGCAAACTTTATTTTTACTCCTGTATGCACCTGCTTACAAACCCGTGTCCTGTATTGAACTTGAAGAATAGGATTTTAGCGGTACGTCAAAAATCCTTATTTTTCATAGTTTTAATGTAAGCCTGAGAAAGCGTGGATCCCAATGTTGAATGCCAAAATAATTTTATAGCCTAACTGCACTGAAGTCTTAAAGCCAGCTATGAGTTCCCCGATAATCTTTTTTTGTCTCAACTCTTCATTGACAGGTTGAAAGCAGTCAGCTGACCTTCTCCCACCCAAGGTTCTTTTTCAGCTGAGTTCAGTTCTGCAGATTGAGCAGAACCTGGAAAAATATGGAAACTTTTCTTTTTAAATGAAACCTCATATGGGTTATCTATAAAAAAAAAAGAGAAAAAAACATTATCAGAGTGTTTAGATCTGCCACAGTATGGCCTCGTTTATTATGCAATCCATTAAAAATGGGCATTACTGCAATGTGATTGGTGTGAATGTGCTCTTTTACGATGTGTGCATTTTAAAACAACGTGCACTTATCCTTTTTGTGACCTAACACAACCTACCTTTCTCATCCACAGATGCATACATACCCCAATCTGATGGCTGCAGTTTTGCAGTTTGTGTACATCCAAGTCTTCATTCTGTAAGATTTTTCCCTTTACATTTAGTTAAAGCGGAGCTCCAGTCGTTTCTATGTTTATTAAAAGTTAGCAGCTACAAAAAGTGTAGCTGCTGATTTTAAATAAACACACACTCACCTGTCCCACTATCCAGCGATGTGCTCAACCGAGCCATCACATTCTCCTCTCTCCGACGCTGGCATTTCAACTGTGGGCACCCGGCTGTGACAGCTTCAACTGTGGGCACCCGGCTGTGACAGCTTGTGCAATCACACTGCATATCCTGAATGGTCTAGCAGTCATCTAGGACCTGTGACATGTCCCAGATGACTGCAGGGAAGGAGGGGGTGAAGAGAACTTTCACTTGAATACATTAGGTGATCCGAGTATAAGTGAGAGTGGGTGCAGTACCCACTGCCCTCAAGAAAAAATTACATGCCAAATGTGTAATGGGGGGGGGGGGTGAGTACTTAAAGCGAAACTTCCCCTTTTGGGTGGAGCTCTGCTTTAAAGTTATACTAAAGGCTTTTTTTTGTTTGTTTAAAAATAATAAACATTTCATACTTACCTGCCCTCTGCAGGTAAGTATTGCACAGGACAGCCCAGATCCTCCTCTAATCGGGTCCCTCGCCGGAACTCCTGGCCCCTCCCTCCTGCCCCCACAGCAAGCAGCTTGTTATGGGGGCACCCGAGCCACTGCTTTGTGTGTCCATTCAGACACAAAGCTGTGGCTTGGCCCCGTCCCCTCTCTCACTTCACTGGCTCACTAACTTTGATTGACAGCATCGGAAAGCCAATCAGGAGGGAGAGTCCTGGACAGCCGAGTCTCTTATACAACATCGCTGGATCAAGATGGGGGTCAGGTAAGTATTATGGGGGCTGAGGGGGACTGCTGCACACAGAAGTTTTTTTTTGTATCTTAATGCTTAGAATGCATTAAAATAAAACCCTTCTGCCTCTAGAACCACTTTAAGTTGATAGGTGCTACAATAAACAGAAAGTGTTTGAAACCTCCTTATTGGATTCACAGACAGCATTTTACATTCAAAGAAGTGTTAAACACTTCCACATTCTTCATGTTCTAAAAAAATAAAAAGTTTAGGCTGTAATTAGGCTATAAGTTTTCTGTGATTTCATGTAACACTAAGCTGTTTGCAGTTGACACACAGCTACTACAAGCATATCACAAAAGTCAATGAGTTCTATAAATGTAATCATTTTTTTAACTAAATATAGATTGGTAAAAATGTACATTTAGATTAGAAATGTTTAAGTAGAGCTTCAACCCTGAACTAACTTGTAGGCAGGTTGAAATGTATACAGTTTAGTTGGGAAGTAGCTGGCCCAGGTTGGGGAAGGGGTTAAGTTTTTTAGCTCAGTTTCCCTAGTTCTTTTCCCAGCTGGCCCACCTGTGCTATAAAAAGGGGGCTCAGCTAAGGCCCGAGGTTGCCAGCTGCCAGAGAGGGAACAAGAACGCGGAATCAGTGAATTTGAGTGCTGTGGGAACCGGGAACTGTGGAGAACATCTAAACCATGGACAATGCCATAATAGACTCTCACCTCACTGAGGTATGGCTGGGCCACTACATTATCTTAGGATTAGGATCAAGATGTTATTCATATTGAACTGTATGTGAATTGTGTTCAGTAAAGTTATATTAATCATTGTGAGCCCAGTCTGAAGTTACTCAAAGGGGTGCATGTTGGTTTTGGTATATTCCAAAAGAACCTGGGTCTGTAAAGCACTATGGGGTATGAAGTAACACTACTACAAAAGGTTAACTTGGCAAGGAATGTAGTTGCTATGGGTAACCAGTCGTTAAGCGTGGTACCTGGTAAAAGTGTGCACGCTCTGATAGTGAGGGGGGTCAATGTTCTGGTTCCCTCCCTCCCTTAAACTTCTATATAATGTTGCTTATAATCACTGTATTAGGCTGTTGTCAGGATTGCTAATATACCACTTACCTCTTGCGCTGGATGCACTAGCAAGATGTATCTCCCTTTCTGCAGCTAAGATTCTGCAGCATTTGGGCCAGCAAGGCCATTAGGGAAAATGGTTGCCTCTCTTTGATGATTCTGCCACTGGACAGATGCTGAATCACCTTTCTGGCATGGCCTTTTAGAATTCTCTAAAAACACCACATGTGCAGTCTGTAAAATATAAAATATGTAGGTCTGGTTGACACCAGCAGCAGACACATTTAATTGCATTGTACAGCATTGACTTACTGGGATCCTATCTCCCAATGTGTGTCTTCATGAGATGCACAGTCCAGCTTTGGCTTAACAAGGCGCTGTCTCACTTCATGCAATCAAAGGTACACAGGATCCACTCCATACACTTGAAGCAAAGACTCAGCCCAACTCAATTGTATTTTGATAATTCAAAGTCACAGTTCAATAATGAGTTCATCTTCATTCAGCCATAACAGTTCCTCTTTATGTGGTAGTGTATCTTTAGTGCCCAGTAGTAGGGTTCTGCTTGCCCATGGGGTGGCAAGGAAAGATTTCAGTTTCTTGTCCATTTACTCTCTGTTGGCTACGTTTTACCTTTCAGCCGGTCCGAACTGCTCCTAGCTGAGCTCTACCCCAAGCTTATATAAGATCCTGCCATGAAGGATATGAAATCTGATATTATGAATCTTATCTATTAGCTGGACCAAGGTCTGACTTGCCTGCTGCTTTTCTGACACTTCAGCCAACTAATTTTTTTGCATCATGCAAGACCCATCCTGACTATACAGTAGAGCTGCATGATTAATAGTTAAAAAAATTGTGATCTCAATTCATTCCCCCTCACGATTTCTATTCAGCATTTCCCCGATTCATTCATGTAACAAGTGCAGACCCTTCTCTACTCACTCAGAGCTGTCAAAAAAAAAAAGCTGGCAAATGTTTATCAACATTGTCAGCGCTGGGAGATAACTATAAACAAAGTATCTTTAGGTTCATTTAGATCAAAGGAATGAACTTCAGTCTGTAAATTCAGTCAGTTTAAACACTTAAAGACTAAACTTTTTTCTGTTGCTTACAAGTTAAAGTTATTGTAAAAGTCTCGCTTAAAAAAAAAAATAAAAATAACAAACATGTTATACTTACCTGTCCTGTTGCAGTGGATATGCACAGAGCAGCCTGGATCCTCCTCTTCTCGGGTCCCTCTTTACTGCTCCTGGCCCCTCCCTCCTGACGAGTGCCCCCATAGACCAGCAGCTTCCTATGGGGGCACCCTGAGCTGAGTCAGAGCTCTGTGTATCCATTCAGACACAGAGCCCTGACCCAGCCCCATCCCCTCTCTCCCCTGATTGGCTAACTGACTTTGATTGACAGCTGCGGGAGCCAATGGCGCCGCAGCTGTGCCCCAGCCAATCAGGAGGATAGTCCCGGACTGCTGAGGGAATCGTGGACATCACTGGATAGAGAAGGGGCTCAGCGTAAGTATTAGGGGGTGCTGGGGGGCCTGCTACACACAAAAGGTTTTTTATCTTAATGCATAGAATGCATTAAGATAAAAAAACTTTTGCCTTTACAACTGCTTTAAATCAGTATTTTCTGCTAGAAAATTTCTTAGAACCTCCAAACATAATATAAATTTTTTTAGCAGAGACTCTAGAGTATAAAATGGCGGTTGTTGCAATATTTTATGTCACACTGCATTTGCGCAGCGGTCTTTCAAACACAATTTTTTGGAAAATATACACTTCAATTGATAAAAATAAACAGTAAAGTTAGCCCAAAAGGTTTTTGCACTGATAGAAGGTTTTGGACATGGACAGGAGTTTAATTAAGACGAATCTCCCAATCCCTATAAGTAACCAGATAAGACAAAACGAAAGTTGTGACACTTTCAAACGAATGGGATTTTTATAGGAGGATTGTACGTCTATTACCCAGTAGGCATAAATGAGTAGAATATTTAAAAAATATGATTTTTATTTAAATTGTGATAAAAAAAGGGGGAATATACAAAGCAAATATATAAATATACAATAATATGACCATCCAGTATTGTTGTTCAAGGTTCATTCGTGCCTGTCAGCCAACATGTTTCGCAGAAAACTAATTGCTTCGTCAGGGCATAAATTGGCATCGCTGATTCATTTGAACTATATAAATAACAGATAAATATACTACAATTATATGGTGGTCATACATGCTTATGTAATCATATACAATACAAAAATATTTAATCAAAACATTCAATCTAATAGTCTCACCTACTGGTACAAGTTTAAAATTCAAAGCACACACCACCATCGCCAGGCATCATCCACCGCACCAACTGGTGCAAAAAATCCAGGGGTGCCAGATCCCAACCGGATAGTACCAACAGAGGAACTGCACCACACAGTAGCAGGGCAAGAATCTAATGTAGTATATATACAGTAGGAAAAATGGAAAAGAAGAAAAAGCAAATAGAGCCAATAAATTCTTAATCCAAGGAAAAAAAAAATATATATATAATTGATCTATGCAGTATGACAATTGAAAAGACATTGTCACTAAAATTAAACTATTCATGTAAAGTTTAAATAAGTGTATTAAGATTATGGCCATCTATGCTAGAGAATCAATCTTGGTATAGGGGGCAGGTAGCTATAACTGTATATGGGGTTATATTTAGTGTGTAATATAATATAATTATGCATTGGACGCCTCCTGATCATGCACGGACAAGGCTAGTCGCATGATCACCTAGTGACTGCAGGCAGCTGTGTGAGAAATGTCAGTATTGACTGAAATGCTGCATAAAGCTGATAAAGCTCATAGGGACATACAGCATTATATACTGCTACATGTAACTGATAAGCACTCCCAAGTCCTAAAACGTAGCATAGCTGCCGGGCATTAGAGGATTACCAGGTAAATGGCCACTATCTTTTACTCTATGACAGACAGAAATTAACCTCCCCTAGACTGGAGGCAAACAGTGCACAAATAAAAATATAAAACCAGATGCCCTCCTAAATAGCCGTAAAGGTCCAACATAGTAATTACCTGTAGTGGCTAAGAAGTCGTAGCTCCTCACTTAGAGACTCTCCTCCTGCCGATAAACAGGGATCGGCGCCGAGTGTGTCTGATAGACAACACACCGGCGCCGGGAGATGACGTGAGACGTCTGTAGGGAAGGGAGGAGTGGGAGGTGTGTCGTCCTGCTGGCGTGCCGGCCGGCTCTCTCTCATATCAGGACAAGCAAACAGGGGGGATGGAGAGGATATGGAGAGCCATCCCGCTGAGAGAACCGTGCAGCGACCTGTGTGCTAGGAGATGATTTAGATCCGTGCACGGAGGACAGGAGGACAGAGAGAAACAGCTGTGGTGACGGCCTCGATTAACAGACCGGAGCTCCTCGCTCCCCCCCCCCCCCCCCCCGCACTGAGTACTGGCAGCATGTGAGACAGGACCGGGACTGAACGCTGAAGTGGAAGATATATGCTGGGAGATCCAGAGCCCTGATAGTGGCAAGCAAGCCTGACAGCTAAATCCATCTGACTCCAGCTGGGGGAAGTATCAAATAGCTTGAAACAGAAGGTAGAAGTACAAGTAATGGTGGTAAGAGACTCACTAAAAATACTCATCTCCAAGGTAAGAGTGTAAGGCTTATAAGGAGCACGCCAGGAGAAGTAAGACTGTAGATTGGGAAGCTAGGAAACCTGCTGATCAACGTGTGTATGGTAACTCCTGCTGTCCCTATTAAACTAGTTGAGACAGTGGAGGGGTGGTGGGTCTCTCCACTGTATATATTATGAAGCATGAGATTTGCCAAATGCAAGGAAATGTTTTTTAAGCTCGTTAACCTTTGAACACTGATCCATTACGGAGAAAACTAGGGGCATTATATCTTGCTGAAATACAAAGCCTATAGATACGATCAAAGCTGCAATTGAGTTCCTACACCACGGTATCCACACTGACATTGGAGGGAAGGCGGGGATATAATAAACAAACCTATGATACTAATACATGCCCTACGCCTGTATGCTCACCCTGTGGTTTAGGGGTATATGTGTATGTAGTGAAGGGGTGGTGGGTACCTCCGCCGTATATACTATACAGCACAAACTTGGCCAGTGATAAAGAAATGTGATTTAAAGTTCGTTAACCTTTGAGTACTGGTTGATTTCGGATGAAGCTTGAGACATCATATATTGCTGAAATATAAAAGTGCTTTGGATACAACCAAAGCTACAACTAACTCGCTTTGTGGAATCGCAGCACTGTACCCGTATGCGATGTTCACTCCTACAGCATTGGAAGCTAGGCCCAGGCTAGGTAGACTATGTCTAACACACTCATAAGCTACCGTTGTGAGTTCCTTGTATCACAATACTGGTATACCAGAAAATAGCCTGGAAACACGCTTACCAGACACTGCGACACGGGGCTAAACTCAGTACCATAGAGTCTCATTCAAGTCGCTAATAGTTTACTACTGCCACATTGGTATCTACACTGACAACCTCAGATTGATTGGTTAACTAGCGGGAGAGAGTTGTACCCAGGACTATTTCTTGAGAGTGTTGGACACACAGATTAATATCAAACTGAGATAGCTCAGCAGGAAAATAGTATGAGCCGGAACGCATCTAAAACTGGGAACGGGGGACCACCGAAAACCCCAAAAGATAATCTACCAGGGAACGCTGCTGGAAGTACAATTAAGCAATATATGGTCAAGGGGGGGAGCCCGGGAAGCGCCCATCAAGAAACCCAAAAATCAAATATGGTAGACAAAAAGAAGAAGGGACTAAACGAGAGGGAAGATCAGACTCCTGATCATTCAAGAGAGGAATTACTAGCTGACAACACGCTGGAGGCATCTAGAATAGAAGAGCATAGACAGGATACACAACTGCCCTCAAAAAACTTAGGTTAGGACCAAAATTAATCCACAATATTGGTGAGGAAGACCCATCAGTAGAAACCTAGTGTGTCCGGTCACTAAGGCAGCACGGACTGGAGGGATGACACACCTAGAGCTCCACCTTTAGAGAAGGAGACCAATGGTGGGACACAATACAAGTGACCCTCACTGGTCTAAGGGTCCTGAGAGGACCAATGGGGGGGAGGGTGGGAGAGGGGGGGGGGTGGTGGGGGTGATGGAGGAGGTGGTGGGGGCGATGGGGGGGTGGTGGGGGGGAGGGGGTGGGAGAGGGAGGGGGAGTAGAGGGAGGGGGTCCCGTCCAATCTCAATATCAAGAAAGAGGGAAAACTCTCCAAGGTCTAAGGTAAAGGGAGAATTTAGGAGAATGGAAAAAGGGTCATGGCCACAATAAAATTTATAACATACAACGTCAAAGGCCTAAACACCCCCAAGAAAAGATGGGATATCTTCAACGAGTTAAAATTATTGGGCCCAGATGTGGTGTTCTTGCAAGAGACACATATTACACTCCAATCGAGACTTAGATTGTTCTCAAACGAATACCCAGTCTGGTACCAAGGAGATACCATCTCTAATAGGGCACGGGGAGTGGCCATTGGCTTTGCAAAGAAAACAAGGTTTGTGCTGGAGGAAAGATTAGTGGACTCAGAAGGTAGATACCTGTGCCTCAGAGGTAGACTAAATGAAGTAGAATATACATTAGTCAATATTTATGCTCCAAACAAGAATCCGACGAAGTACTTAGCTAATATTTTGGGGAAAATAATGAAGTTTATGAGAGGACATCTAATACTAATGGGGGATTTTAATTTTTGTCTTAATCCAGATTTAGACAGTATGGCCCGAACACAGGGGAGAAACTGCGCTCACTTGAAAGAGTTAAAGCAAAAACTCTCCATCTACCAATTGGTGGATATTTGGAGAGTTCAACACCCAACCAAAAGAGACTATACGTTTTTCTCCCCTGTGCACAGGTCTTACTCCCGGATTGATTGGGGACTAGTTGAACATCGGGCGATCGATAAGATAGTAGAGTCCAAGATTGGAAATATAACTTACTCAGATCACGCACCTATGACCATGGAAATGGCAACTGGTAGAGGTCAGGCCGATAGGGGGCAGTGGAGGCTAAATGAGGAGTTGATAAAGGAGGATGTCAATAGAATTAGAAAGGAATTAGAAAACTATTTTGAGGTAAATGAAGTGTCGGGAGCTACGCTATGGGAGGCTCATAAAGCCTATATCAGGGGGGTCTTGGTGGAAATGGGAGCGAGGAAGAAGAAGGATAGACGGGCCAAAATTCAAAAACTAAGGGCTGACCTGGCAGGATTAGAACAAAAACATAAAAAACAAGCGTGCCAGCTCCCCCAAGAGATACATCAGCAGATGGTTATTAAAAGATCGGAGCTGAAAACCGCGATGGAGCAGGAGTCAAGAGTAACATTTAATAAGATAGCCTGGGAGAGATTTAGATGGGGTAATAAACCCAGCAAACAGTTAGCAAAAATAGTACAAAAGAAGAAAGCCAGGAACTTTATAGAAAAAATTCAAACCAAAGAAGGCTATATGAAATATTCAACTAGAAGTATAGCGGAGATCTTTAAGAACTACTATAAAGACCTATATTCAGTCCCCAGGCAAGACACCTCTTTAAAAAATAGGAGATTAAGATATAACAACTATCTAAAAAAGGCAGCGTTACCCAAGATTTCAGAAGAAGGCAGAGAAATATTAGAAAGACCAATCTCAGAAGAAGAAATCAGGAAAGCTTTAGCAGCAACGGCATCCGGGAAAAGCCCTGGCCCGGACGGCCTGACAATACTTTATTATAAAACATTTAAAGAAACATTGGTACCTAGGCTATGTCGCTACATGAATGGTCTGGAAGACAGCTTTGAGATGAGTAGGGAGGCACTAAAAGCTTCTATTACAATTATATTGAAAGAAGGTAAAGAGAAATCACTATGCTCGAGCTATCGCCCAATCTCTTTGCTGAATAATGACACAAAGCTTTATGCAAAAGTATCGGCAGAGAGATTAAAGGAATTTATGAATTCATTAGTTAACCCAGACCAAGTAGGGTTTGTTCCCAATAGGGAGGGGAGGGACAATGGGGTCAGGACTCTTCTCCTTTTGGGAAAAATGAAGGAGAGTGGGCCCCCAGGACTGCTTCTGTCAATCGACGCCGAAAAGGCATTTGACAGGGTAGACTGGGGGTTCATGTTTCAGACCTTGGAGACTATGGGGCTAGGTCCTAAAATGATCCGGAGGATTAAAACTCTTTACCACCATCCAACTGCCGTAGTAAAAATCAATGGGTTAATATCTCAACCATTCGAGATGGAAAACGGCACGAGACAAGGGTGTCCCCTGTCCCCGCTGCTTTTCGTGCTAGCTATGGAACCCCTCTTGGCAACAATACGAAGAGACCCCGATATTAGAGGTGTGAAGGTAGGAGAGGAAGAGCACAAAGTCGCAGCGTTTGCGGACGATGTGTTGTTTTATGTAACGGACCCGATCTCTACTATGCCCAAACTAGTAAAAGCAGTGAGGAAGTATGGAGAGGTATCTAACTTCCAAATAAATATGAACAAATCGGAAGTATTAAATATAAATATAAGTAAGACAGAGGAAGCGACTTTGAAAAAAGAATTTAGTTTTAAATGGACTAAGGAATTAAAATATCTGGGTATCAAGCTAACTAACACAATCCAAAAGATATTCACAAGTAATTATATTCCGCTACTCGATGCCGTCAGATTAGACTGTAAGAGATTCTCCGGCAAGGCCCTGTCATGGATCGGACGTATTAATGTCATCAAAATGGTTCTATTACCCAAAATTATATACTACTTCCAGATGCTACCAGTTCCACTACCCCAATATTACCTGAGAAAATTAAAAAAAATAATTATGACCTTTATTTGGGGAAACAAAAACCCCAGAGTCTCCTTTCAGATATTGAAACAAAGGAAAACAGATGGCGGCCTGGCAGTACCCGATGTGCAGATGTATTATAAAGCTGTAGTACTATCAAGGGTGGTAGAATGGACGAGGAAGGAAGAGTTAAAAAAATGGGTGAAAATAGAGGAAAATATTAGTAATGCACAACTAGGCACTATTATATGGAATCCCCCACACTTTAGATTGTTAGATAACAGTATACATGTCATAACACGAAATGTCCTTAGAATATGGGATGGGGTATATAAGAAAGTTAATGGGAATTACAATTCACCATTGATTACACTAATAGATAACAACTTTTTCGCACCAGGGATGGAGAATATTAGAGGAAAAGAAGCACTTTGGGGGAAATCACAACTAAGAGAAATAATGAACGAAGGAAAAATTATACCACTCCAACAACTTATACACGGAAGGGAACAATGGGGATTAGAGAGATGGCGTTATCTCCAATTAAGTCATTTTATCAATACGCTACCGCACCCGATTAGGTCGGGGGATCAATTGACAGACCTTGAGAGGTTGTGTGATAAAGAGGTCCCAAAAAATACAATATCTCAAATATACAAAATTTTGATGACCTCAGAAAATTGGAAATACCGTCATTTATAGCCAAATGGGAAAGAGATTTGGGCACTAAGAAGGATTTAGTCACAATTAAAAGAATCTTGAAAATGATCGCTCATTCAGCAATGGACACCCGAACGGTAGAAATGAACTACAAATGCATTAGCAGAAGCTACCTCACTCCAGAGATAACTAGTAAATACCAGAAAGGGTCAGCCAATTGTTGGAGAGGCTGCCAAGAAGTAGGTACAATGGGTCACCTGTGGTGGAACTGCCCCAAAATTAAAAACTTCTGGAGTAAAATACTAGAATTAATTAAAAAAATCACGGGAATAGAGGTAGTAGAAGACCCCTGGGAGGTCCTGTTCCATGGGGGGACAAGGGACTCAAAGAAATACAAACAGTCACTGGTACCGCAGCTACTGAATGCTGCAAAAAGAACGATACCGAGGAATTGGCAGAGGAGAGAGTCCCCAGAGATTTGGGAGTGGTTCGATGCTGTAGAGGAGACTTGCACTATGGAGACCTTGGGGAGTTTGCTCGAGGAAACAGGAAGTGGAAATATGGGTAGGTGGGACCGATGGAAAAAATTAAAAAAAACATGGAGCTATGCCAAAGAATTCAAAGCCTTAGACTAAAGGAGGAGAGTAGAAGAAAAATAGACCTTGGAGAGGAGGGGTGGGGGGGACCCGGGGAGGGGATAGGAGGGGATGGGGGGGGGGAATAGAAGTAAAAGGAAATGGGAGTTAAACCTAGGAATAGAGACGGGGTTAAGTATATTAACGGGCGGGATACGAAATAACATTGTTATACTATGCTTATACTATTCTTGTGCTCCCCTTTTTGTTCTTTTTTGATATAGCAAAGGCCACGATGATGTGACTCTGATGGGGTTTATTTTAAATGGAAATGAACTGTAAAGTTGATTTAAGACCCCTGAAAAAGTTGTCTGATGTGGCAAAAAAAAACACACCGGCGCCGCCATCTTTTGTGTGGTCCCACCG
Source organism: Aquarana catesbeiana (assembly GCF_042186555.1). Taxonomy (NCBI): domain Eukaryota; kingdom Metazoa; phylum Chordata; class Amphibia; order Anura; family Ranidae; genus Aquarana; species Aquarana catesbeiana. The sequence goes on from NC_133327.1 coordinate 193,505,014, forward strand.
GAAATGAGAAGGTCAGAGATGACCTCCGGCATCACTTCCGGTCCGGACATCCCTGCACTTGATGCGTGCGCGTCCAACCAGGCGGATGCGCACGCAGCCACTCCGGCGGATGCGCGCGCACCGCCCACACTTCACAAACGGAGTACAGGCATAAAGGGCGGACATAGACACTCCGCCCCCTTATGCAGGGACATCCGAGTCCCCCTGTCTGAGGCAGCAACAGAAGCGCTGTGCATAAAAAACCTGGCATGGGGGGGGCCTCCATAAGATAGTCCCGCAAAAGACTATAAAATCTATGTATCACATATAATAAGCATAATAAACAAAACAATGCAATAAGGAAGCCTATAAGCATAATCATGACCCATGCAGGGATCTTTCCCTTAAAAGCCAAACAAGCATGCATGGGTATTAAATGCAGAAAAATTAATATGTCTGTATTACAGCAACCATTCTCATTGACAAGATGGGGTTGATGGAACAGAAGAAACGAGGGGCCTGACAAGACAGGATCCCCCAATTCTTCACCCATATAACTACATTCCCCTAGAAATGCATAAGATGGAAAGCCAGAAACGGGGGTATAGAGTCATTTGAAATAATTGTTCATGGGGTCTATATGTTGTGAAGACCCAGAGCATCACAAAGCTCAAAGAGGAGGAATGGAACTGGAAAGAAGTATCTTAATTACATATCCACCCCAGAAAAAAAAACAAAAAAAAAACGTAGCAAATCGGGATTAGACGTTATTAACCTTTCATCATACCAGCTTACATTGGTAGAATTGGAGGTTTTGAAACTAGGACTTAGCTTTTGCCCTTCACAGCAGATAGATAAATTCACCTTGGTTAAAGATTTGCATATCTTTGCAAGAAACTTAACATACAAGTATATATTTGACACAGATAGAGGAAAAGGGGTAAATAGGGAAGAAGATCTATATAAAGGTTTCAAAGTACAAGACTTTAGGGCATTAAAAACATTGATTCAACTACTGGACGAGAATGAGGTATACGATAATTCCCAAGACTCATCATCTGAGGAGGAAGAAGTAGTTACAACAACTCCCACTGTACCATTGAAATTCAAGACAAAATCTCAAAAATGTCCTAATCTCCAAACATGCCCAGCGGTATGGGCGTTTTTGAAACAAACTACCAAACAAATGGAAGGGATGCAATTTCCTAAACATACTAATAATAACCTATCATCAACACAATAATCAACCCTAAAAAATCTTATGGAAAAAGAAGACCTAATAATCAAACCATCCGACAAAGGAGGAAATGTGGTGGTGATGAATAAGGAAGATTATATCAGTATGTGCTTAAACATACTCAATAACCAGGAATGGTATCAGCAAGTCCCACCTCAGAAGCACATTGAGGCAAGATCCAACTATCTGACCATCATCGATCAGGCATACCAACAGGGCCTGATTGATAAGGACACCCGTGAATTTTTGGAAGTAAAATGGCCGATCACGCCAACTTTTTACTCATTACCCAAAGTTCATAAGAACATCTTGAACCCTCCTGGACGCCCAATCATATCTGGGATAGGCAGTCATACTCAGAATGCCAGTCAATATGTAGATAGCTACCTACGCCCACATGTCACAAGCTTGCCCTCATACCTCAAGGATACACTAGACCTACTTAAAATCCTGGAGGGACTGACTGTACCCCAAGGGGCAATCTTGGCAGCAATTGACATAGAGGCTCTCTATTCAAGCATCCCACATACCCGAGGCATAGAGGTGGTCTCGGAGTTCTTGAGAGAAAGAGATACCAATAGCTGGGAATTGGGTCAATTTATCACCATACTGTTGGAACATATCTTAACCAACAATATGTTTTTGTTCAATGGCGTTACCTACCTCCAGGTACAGGGGGTAGCTATGGGGAGCTCCTGTGCCCCATCGTATGCCAACCTGTACCTGGGGGGATGGGAACGCACCCTTTTTTCCAGTGAAGGGGCCTCGATGTATCTCCGCCACATTCTTCTTTGGCGGAGATACATCGATGATGTCCTTCTGATTTGGACAGGTTCAACAGACTTATTGTCGGACTTTATGGAATATCTTTCCCGGAACAATTTCAATCTAAAGTTTACGATCCAATGGGACGTAATGTCCATCCCCTTCCTGGAGTTGCGCCTTGTCCTTAAGGAGGATGGCTCTGTCTTTAGCACATTATATAGGAAAGAGACTGCCGGGAACACCATATTGCATTTCTCCAGTTCTCACCCCCGTACACTTGTATACAGCATACCTTACAGCCAATATCTTCGGCTGCAACGGAATTGTGCGAAAAATGAAGACTTTGAAAGAGAAGCAAAGGCCGTATATGAGAGGTTGCTTGACAGAGGCTATAACAAGAAAACCCTCAAAAGGGCCTACCAACAGGTGAAATTGAACACACGAGATGCTCTCATATTTAAACAGAAAATATGTGACCCCCATCCTACCACCAAACTCATCACTACTTTTACATCACACCAACAATCTGTCCGGAATCTCATCAATGACAACTGGCATTTCCTCTCAGAGGATCCGATAATTTCCAAATATGTAGCTAATGTACCACAGATTACGTATAGAAAGTCACGGTCCATTAGGGACACTTTAGTACATAGCCATCTACAGCCTACAACACCCTTATTGGGGGCAGAAGGAGGCAATGGCACTTACAGATGTGGACACTGTGATTTTTGCCTGTGGATCAGAGAAGGCCCTGGATGCCCCCTCCCAAGAGGAGGCTTCCATAGGCTTTAGGGCTGCGCAGACTGTTCCACGACAGGCATTGTATATCTTGCCACATGCCGTTGCGGCTCCTTCTATATTGGCAAAACTAAACGTCCTTTTGCCAAAAGGATTCAGGACCATTTATACTACCTGGATGCAGGCCTGTTATACACCCCTATCTGCAAGCACATTGGCCTCCATCATAGCGTTGATCCTAGTTTTATTTCCTTCTTTGCCCTAGAAGTCATATCCGACTTCGAGAGGGGAGGAAATGTTGATAAACGAATACTCCAACGAGAAGCCAGATGGATCTTTGGCCAGCAGGCCACCCAGCCACCTGGCCTAAATACAGCACTCTCATACAAACTGTTTCTGTGATATTATTTTGTGTTTTTTTTTTTTTCTGAGGTGGATATGTAATTAAGATCCTTCTTTCCAGTTCCATTCCTCCTCTTTGAGCTTTGTGATGCTCTGGGTCTTCACAACATATAGACCCCATGAACAATTATTTCAAATGACTCTATACCCCCGTTTCTGGCTTTCCATCTTATGCATTTCTAGGGGAATGTAGTTATATGGGTGAAGAATTGGGGGATCCTGTCTTGTCAGGCCCCTCATTTCTTCTGTTCCATCAACCCCATCTTGTCGATGAGAATGGTTGCTGTAATACAGACATATTCATTTTTCTGCATTTAATACCCATGCATGCTTGTTTGGCTTTTAAGGGAAAGATCCCTGCATGGGTCATGATTATGCTTATAGGCTTCCTTATTGCATTGTTTTGTTTATTATGCTTATTATGTGATACATAGATTTTATAGTCTTTTGCGGGACTATCTTATGGAGGCCCCCCATGCCAGGCTTTTCATGCACCGCGCTGCTGTTGCTGCCTCAGACAGGGGGACTCGGACGTCCCTGCATAAGGGGGCGGAGTGTCTATGTCCGCCCTTTATGCCCATACTCCGTTTGGGAAGTGTGGGCGGTACACGCGCATCCGCCGGAGTGGCTGCGTGCGCATCCGCCCGGTTGGATGCGCGCGCATCAAGTGCGGGGACGTCCGGACCGGAAGTGATGGCAGAGGTCGTCTCTGACCTTCTCATTTCCGGTGGGACCACACAAAAGATGGCGGCGCCGGTGTGTTGTCTATCAGACAGACTCGGCGCGGATCCCTGTTTATCGGCAGGAGGAGAGTCTCTAAGTGAGGAGCTACGACTTCTTAGCCACTACAGGTAATTACTATGTTGGACCTTTACGGCTATTTAGGAGGGCATCTGGTTTTATATTTTTATTTGTGCACTGTTTGCCTCCAGTCTAGGGGAGGTTAATTTCTGTCTGTCATAGAGTAAAAGATAGTGGCCATTTACCTGGTAATCCTCTAATGCCCGGCAGCTATGCTACGTTTTAGGACTTGGGAGTGCTTATCAGTTACATGTAGCAGTATATAATGCTGTATGTCCCTATGAGCTTTATCAGCTTTATGCAGCATTTCAGTCAATACTGACATTTCTCACACAGCTGCCTGCAGTCACTAGGTGATCATGCGACTAGCCTTGTCCGTGCATGATCAGGAGGCGTCCAATGCATAATTATATTATATTAAACACTAAATATAACCCCATATACAGTTATAGCTACCTGCCCCCTATACCAAGATTGATTCTCTAGCATAGATGGCCATAATCTTAATACACTTATTTAAACTTTACATGAATAGTTTAATTTTAGTGACAATGTCTTTTCAATTGTCATACTGCATAGATCAATTATATATATATATATTTTCCTTGGATTAAGAATTTATTGGCTCTATTTGCTTTTTCTTCTTTTCCATTTTTCCTATATATACTACATTAGATTCTTGCCCTGCTACTGTGTGGTCCAGTTCCTCTGTTGGTACTATCCGGTTGGGATCTGGCACCCCTGGATTTTTTGCACCAGTTGGTGCGGTGGATGATGCCTGGCAATGGCAGTGTGTGCTTTGAATTTTAAACTTGTACCAGTAGGTGAGACTATCAGATTGAATGTTTTGATTAAATATTTTTGTATTGTATATGATTACATAAGCATGTATGACCACCATATAATTGTAGTATATTTATCTGTTATCTATATAGTTCAAATGATGCCAATTTATGCCCTGACGAAGCAATTAGTTTTCTGCGAAACATGTTGGCTGACAGGCACGAATGAACCTTGAACACCAATACTGGATGGTCATATTATTGTATATTTATATATTTGCTTTGTATATTCCCCCTTTTTTTATCACAATTTAAATAAAAATCATATTTTTAAAATATTCTACTCATTTATGCCTACTGGGTAATAGACGTACTATCTTCCTATAAAAATCCCATTCGTTTGAAAGTGTCACAACTTTCGTTTTGTCTTATCTAGTATCTGTGAAAGATGATGTTATGCCACAAGTATCGTAAGAAAATCGTGATCTTTATTCTAAGCGAAAATATTGGGATTCTCATAATTGTGCAGCTCTACTATACAGCAGTGTCACAAAAGCTGCAGGCCAATCAAACCTAAAATAGAACTTGCTCTAGTTAACCAATAAATATTTTAAGGATCTCAAAATTGCTATTTTTTTTTATGGAGCAGCAAGGGGTTCAGAGCATAAAGTCAGTTATAGACCAAAAGTAACATGACCTGGCCTAAGACATTTCTAAGGTAAAATATTGCTGCATGGCACCTTGCAGTGGCTGAAAGTACCTCTGTTAGTGTTCATATTAAGCCCTGGGTACCTTTGGGGCCCCTTGCCCTTGATTCAAGACCCAGGCTGTGCACGGGGCCTCAACTGCCTAAATTAAGATTGAGCATGGGAAACAGACATTGATCAGAATGTTCAGCCTTATTATGTGAAGCTGCAGTAAAGGACGAAAATGGCATGAGTGCTATAATTCTCATTTCTCAACATCATATATCTTAAGAGGATAAGCACCCATCAAAGCAAGCTGGCAGTGTAGTAGTGAACGTTTGCAGCATCCCTGCAACTAAAGTCTGCTGGCCCCCCTTGGGTTATCATCAGCACTGATGTTTTCTTGAAGAGTTTTTACTCCAGGTCAGGTTCACTTTAAAGATGAAACTCCAGTAAAAAAATAAAGGGTTTTGAAAACAACAATTTCTACATGGCCACCAAGGCTTGGGATACATAAATCATGTAGAAACTTAAAGTATATCTATAGTAAAACCTTTTTTTTAGTTTTGGATAGAGAGGAGAACATCCCTATTCAGGGGAGGGGAACCTCTCTATCTCTATTGCTTCTTCATGCTGCCTGCATCCCAGCTGGGGAAGTTCACCCTCTTTACTTATCCTAGTTCACCTTCTTTATTTGTCCTAATAACCATTGTCACAGGGTCTAAAATGTATGGGAAATGCAACATCTTCAGTTGTCATTGGAAAAACGAGAATGGGTAAGTGCTCCAATAGGACATCTGTTGCAGTGACAGCTACCTAAGAGAGGGTGTCATTATTATGGAGAGCTTTTTCTACATTCCTGCTTCATCTACAGGTCAGGAGGTGTGGGGAAATCTTCCTAATAGGGGCACTAAGTTTTGGCATTAGACATACTTTTAATTGATTTAGGATTAAAGACACTTTATATATTTTTTTTTTTTCTGTGGAAATATTCAGCTCCAATAAAATTACCAAGGACTATGTAACCTTCAGTCAACAATGGTCAAAAGAAAAAAATAAATAAAAAAAAGCATAAACCCCTCAATTCTTTTGTGTTCTACTGCAATCAGCTGTCCTTGGTACACGACCTTCACAACAGCATTTCATGAATGTGTTATATGTCCTTTGCTTTTAGAGTGAGGAAAGCTTGATAATCATTTCATGCTTACATCTACTATAACATTTCAAGAAAGACATTGTGACCTTGTTAAAGGAAAGTATCCTGTATGTAATACATTTCCATAAACAGGATGCAAAAATTAATCTGACATATTTGTTTCTGAAAAATATAAAAATGACACAGAGAATTTGATTTGATGTCTCCTTTTACCTTTAAAAATCCATTTCCATTAAAGTAAGGTTGGCTGAAAGAAATCATTAGTTCTGCATTTGTTTTCTATGCAGCAGAAGAGCTTTGCTTTTCCCAAGCTGCATCTCGAATGCTTACCCTTCTGACGTACTGTCACTTTTTATAGTGAGCCGTGATGACGCTGCTGTGACCTTTTGGGGGAAACAACACCATTTGTCAAATGCAGGTGAAAACAAAGCTTTACCTAGCAACTTGACACACACCCTACCAACGTTCTCTTTTTCCTAAAAGCAATAAAGCAAACAACACTGTTACAGCCTACATTTAGTCCTTACATCTAGTTAAAGTGAACCTTCACACATCAATAAAAATGATCATCATTACAATCCTCCCCCTACCTGTAACACAAATATGTTGTGCAAGTTTTGCAATGCAAGTACAGGTCAATTTTTTTGTTTGGGGAGGAGGGGAGCAAATGTCTTTTCCTGCAGATACTTGCTCTCAACTTCACATTCCTCGCTTAGGCAAGGATGATAGACTCCTGTGATACATGTCATATAGGGATGAGCCGAACACCCCCCCCGGGTGCGAACGGACCAAATGGACCGAAAATTCGCACGAACGTTAGAACCCCATTGACGTCTATGGGACTCGAACGTTCAAAATCAAAAGTGCTCATTTTAAAGGCTAATTTGCATGGTATTGTCCTAAAAAGGGTTTGGGGACCCGGTCCTGCCCCAGGGGACATGTATCAATGCAAAAAAAACTTTTAAAAAAGGACGTTTTTTCGGGAGCAGTGATTTTAATAAAGCTTAAAGTAAAAAAAAAAAAAAAAAAGTGAAATATTCCTTTTAATATCGTACCTGGGGGGTGTCTATAGTATGCCTGTAAAGCGGCGCGTGTTTCCCATGCTTAGAACAGTCCCTGCACAAAATGTCATTTTTAAAGGAAAAAAAGCATTTAAAACTGCTTGCGGTTTTAATGTAATGTCGGGTCCTGGCAATATGGATGAAAATCAGTGAGACAAACGGCATGGGTACCCCCAAGTCCATTACCAAGCCCTTTGGGTCTTGTATGGATATTAAGGGGAACCCCGCACCCAAATTAAAAAAGGAAAGGTGTGGGGACCCAAGGCCCTATATACTCTGAATAGCAGTATACAGGCGGTGCAAACAAGACAGGGACTGTAGGTTTGCTGTTAAGTAGAATCTGTTTGTAATTTTGAACTGGTACATTTTTAACGTGTTTAGCTCCAGCCAAAAAATCTATTTTAAGCTTTTTGGAAAACCTAGGGAAGGGTTATCACCCATGTGACATTTGTTTTGCTGTCTGTGCTCCTCTTCAGAAGATTTCACCTCACTTTTTGTCCCAATGACAAATGTTTTTTGAAAATTTGGGTTTTTTCATGAAACAAGGATTGGTGATAAAGCATCAGTGGAAAGGAGAAAAGTTTTTCCTATATTAACTCTTACAGGAGAGAATTTCCCTTCCTAGGGGTAGATTTCATCTCACTTCCTGTTGTCTCCTTCCGTTTGCAAGTAGGAGTCGTTTGTAAGTTGGATGTTTGAAAGTAGGGGCCTGCCCTATATACTCAGTAGAAATTTGGGCCTTAGGTGTTGTTGTGACCACAACACTGTAAGCCCTCACAGGGCCCTGCTGTGAAATATTAGATCAAGAATTGTAATTACATGCCCCTGTTGAACAGGGTCAGAAAACTTGGGCCTTTGGTGGTGGTGGTGGTGCTGGTGCCAGAACACTGTAAGTCCTCACAGATACTCTTGGTGGGCGCAGAAAAGGGCCCTGCTGTGAAATATTAGATCAAGAATTGTAATTACATGTCCCTGTTGAACAGGGACTGAAAAATTGGGCCTTAGGCACTGGTGCTGGTGCCACAACACTGCAACCCCTCACAGATACTCTAGTTGGAGCACAGGAACTAGCCCTGCTGCAAGGAATTGAATCAAAAATTGTAATTACACGCCCCTGTTAAACAGGGGCTGAAAAATTGGGCCTTAGGCACTGGTGCTGGTGCCACAACATTGCAACCCCCCCTGTTAAACAGGGGCTGAAAAATTGGGCCTTAGGCACTGGTGCTGGTGCCACAACACTGCAACCCCTCACAAATACTCTAGCTGGAGCGCAGGAACTAGCCCTGCTGCAAAGAATTGCATCAGAAATTGTAAATACACGCCCCTGTTAAACAGGGGCTGAAAAATTGGGCCTTAGGCACTGGTGCTGGTGCCACAACATTGCAACCCCCCCTGTTAAACAGGGGCTGAAAAATTGGGCCTTAGGCACTGGTGCTGGTGCCACAACACTGCAACCCCTCACAGATACTCTAGTTGGAGCGCAGGAACTAGCCCTGCTGTAAAGAATTGCATCAGAAATTGTAAATACACGCCCCTGTTAAACAGGGGCTGAAAAATTGGGCCTTAGGCACTGGTGCTGGTGCCACAACACTGCAACCCCTCACAGATACTCTAGTTGGAGCACAGGAACTAGCCCTGCTGCAAAGAATTGCATAAAAAATTGTAATTACATACCCCTAGTTAAACAGGGGCTGAAAAATTGGACCTTAGGCACTGGTGTTGGTGCCACAACACTGCAACCCCTCACAGATACTCTAGTTGGAGCGCAGGAACTAGCCCTGCTGTAAAGAATTGCATGAAAATTTGTAATTACATGCCCCTGTTAAACAGGGGCTGAAAAATAGGGCCTTAGGCACTGGTGGCGGGACTGGCGGCGCCCAGAACCAAAAATGTTCTTACAAGCTATCATCATGATCATTGAGGAGGAAGAGGATAATTACTCAGTATAACAGGATAGTCACTCAGCATCAGCATAGGCAGTCTTTGAAGGGATCTGACATTTCAAAAAAATGTATTCGGTTACATCAGCATCAGGTGCTTGGTAGGTGGTGGTGATCCAAGACTGATTCATTTTTATGAAGGTCAGTCAATCGACCGAGTCGGTGAACAGACGCACCCTGTGATCGGTTACAAAGCCTCCAGCAGCACTGAATGCGCGTTCCGAAAGAATGCTGGATGCAGGACAGGCCAGTAGCTCAATTGCATACTGTGCAAGCTCTTGCCAATGATCCATCCTCAAGACCCAGTAACCCAGAGGATTTTCGGTGGGAAAGGTGTCCAAGTCAGATCTTGCCCCTAGGTATTCCTGCACCATGTAAAACAGACGCTGGCGATGGTTGCTGGAACCGATCATACCTTGGGGCTGCGGACTAAAAAATTGTCTGAACGCATCGGTCAGATGGGCACCTTCTCCACCGCTCCTTCTTTGACTGACCGAAGCCTCAGCAACACGTTGTCCAAAAACAGGAGTTTGTAACCTCCCAGTTTCTGGGAACGCGTTGCACAGACCTTTCTGCAAGGCCTCCCGAAGATGTTTCATCCTCTGCTCCCTCTGCGATGGCAAGATAAGGTCCGCAACCTTACCCTTGTAACGTGGATCAAGGAGGGTTGCCAGCCAGTATTGTTCCTTCGCCTTGATACCATGAATACGAGGATCCTTCCGCAGGCTTTGCAGGATCAGGGAGGCCATGCAGCGTAGGTTTGCTGAGGCATTCGGTCCGGAGTCCTCTGGGTCACTGAGGATGACATGATCCGCAGCCACCTCCTCCCAGCCACGTACAAGTCCATGTGTTTCTTGGGACTGTAAATGATCGCTTAAAGACTGCTGCTGATGCTGAGTGCAAGGCTCCACCTCCATACTGACACAATCCTCCTCCTCCTCCTCGTCCTCTTCCTGTGTGATCGGCGGGCATGCAGGAACACTGTCTGGATAAAGGGTGCCTTGAGAGCTAAGGAAGTCCTCCTCTTCCTGCCTCTGTTCTTCCTCAAGTGCCCTGTCCATTATTCCATGCAGCGTGTGCTCCAACAGGTGGACAAGGGGGACAGTGTCACTGATGCATGCACTGTCACTGCTCACCATCCTTGTGGCCTCCTCAAATGGTGACAGGACAGTGCATGCATCCCTAATCATGGCCCACTGGCGTGGGGAAAAAAAACAAGCTCCCCTGACCCTGTCCTGGTGCCATAGTCACACAGGTACTCATTGATGGCCCTCTGCTGCGTGTGCAGCCGCTGCAGCATGGCCAACGTTGAGTTCCACCTGGTGGGCATGTCACAGATTAGGCAGTTCTTGGACAGGTTAAATACCTTTTGGAGGTCTGCCAGCCGAGCACTGGCATTATATGACTGGTGGAAATGCACACAGACTTTCCTGGCCTGCCTCAGGACATCCTGTAAGTCCGGGTACCTGCCCAAGAACCGCTGCACCACCAAGTTAAGGATGTGAGCCAAACAGGGCACATGGGTCATTTGTCCCTGTCGGAGGGCGGAGAGGAGGTTGGTGCCATTGTCGCAAACCACCATTCCTGCCTTAAGTTGGCGTGGCGTCAACCACCTCTGAACCTGCCCCTGCAGAGCTGACAGAACCTCTGCCCCAGTGTGGCTCCTGTCCCCCAAGCACACCAGCTCAAGCACCGCATGGCATCTTTTGGCCTGCATACTTGAGTAGCCCCTTGAACGCCTACGGAGCACCGCTGGTTCCGAGGTCAAAGCACAGGAAGAGGCCATGAAATAAGAAGAAGAGGAGGGGGTGGAGGTGAGAGGTGTGTCAGAATCATTAGTAGTGGCATTTTGGAGGCGTGGTGGTGGAACAACCTCCAACACTACTGCACCTTGTCCTGCATGCTTCCCAGCTGCCAGCAGAGTCACCCAATGCGCCGTGAAACTTAGGTAACGTCCCTGTCCATGCCTGCTGGGCCATGAGTCAGGGGTAATATGCACCTTACCGCTGACCGCCCTGTCCAGCGAGGCATGGACATTGCCCTCCACATGCCGGTAGAGATCCGGAATCACCTTCCGTGAGAAAAAGTGGCATTTGGGTACCTGCCACTGAGGAACCGCACATTCCACAAACTCACGGAAGGGGGCAGAGTCTACCAACTGAAAAGGTAGCAGTTGAAGTGCTAGCAATTTTGCCACGCTAGCATTCAACCGCTGGGCATGTGGATGGTTGGGAGCCAACTTCTTTCGGCGGTGCAGTAGCTGGGGCATGGAAATTTGCCTGGTACAATCTGACGTCGGTGTACCGAAAGCAGATTGCCCACAAGTACTTGGCTGTGACACACCTAATTCTACACCTTCATTCCTCTCAGTGCAGGTCTCAGAGAGGACTGAAGGTATAGTGGGGTTGGAGATCTCAGCTGATGAGGAGCAAGGAAAGGTCCTCTTTGTTCTTTGGTGTAGGTCTTTTAGATACGCTTGCCAATGAACTGCATGGCAGGTCAACATATGTCTGGTCAAGCATGTGGTGCCCAAGCGATGAGATGTTTTGGCCACGCGAGATACGCTTGAGACATATGTTGCAAATAGCAGCGGTGCGATCTGATGTAGTCATCTCAAAAAAGGCCCACACCAAAGAACTTTTGGAATAACGTGCAGAGACAGCAGCGCCCTGCACATGCAGAGCTTTGCGGTGTGATGCAGTCAGTGTGCTGCCCTTAGGCTGGCCTCTGGAGTGCATCCTGCCTCGTTGGTGATGTGCCTCCTCCTCCTCTCTCCTATCAGGCACCCACGTTGAGTCAGTGACCTCATCATCCCCTCCCTCCTCATCACTGGAGTAAACCTGGCAGTATGCTGCAGCAGGGGGAGTATGACTGCCAGATTGCTGTCCTTCTTGGGCACCTCCTTCTGTCTGTGCTAACATTACTACCTTCATCTAGCTCAGTATCATCATCAGAGCCTTCTAAATGCTGGGCATCCTCCTGGAGCATGTACCCAACACTGTGGTCAAACAGTTCTAGGGACTCCTCAGGGGGAAATTGGTGGGGCTTGGGAAGGAGTCACTGATGCCATTGAGCCGAGGGAAGAGGCTGCGTTGGCAGCTGCTTTGCCAGACAAAGTACCCTGAGCATGGGTGAGAGAGGATGAGGAGGATGAGGACGGCTTGGTCATCCACTCGACCAAGTTTTCCGGCTCAACGCGGCCAGCTGCCGACAAAAAGGCCAAGCGTGTCCCACAGCCACGTGCTGATGAGGATGCACCATCTCCACGACCAGCACTGTTGCCTCTAGACACAGAGCCTGCTTGCCCCATTTATTGGCTTGTGACTGTCTGCCTCTCCTTGTTGGCCTTCCAGACATACTAATGTCCTGCAGTTAGATGTAGCTGCACTAAGCTGGGAAATATATATACTGCAGCTAGCAAAATCAACTACCTGCCTGTAGTATGAGAACACCACAAATCTTCTACAGGTAGCTTTAGATGAACACTGTGCAGAGGTCGCACTGGACTAACTTGTAGCTTTAGCTGAACACTGTGCAGAGGATGCACTACACCAACATTAAAATAATGTAGCTGCCTGCGGTAGTGATAGGATCAGGAAAACACCGCCAACCTTCTACAGGTAGCTTTAGCTGAACACTGTGAAGAGGATGCACTACACTAATGTTAAAATAATGTAGCTGCCTTCGGTAGTGATAGGATCAGGAAAACACCACCAACCTTCTACAGGTAGCTTTAGCTGAACACTGTGCAGAGGACGCACTACACTAACATGTAAATAATGTAGCTGCTTGCGGTAGTGCTAGGATCAGGACAACACCACCAACCTTCTACAGGTAGCTTTAGCTGAGCACTGTGAAGAGGACGCACTACACTAACGTTAAAATAATGTAGCTGCCTGCGGTTGTAATAGGATCAGGAAAACACCACCAACCTTCTACAGGTAGCTTTAGCTGAACACTGTGCAGAGGATGCACTACACTAACATGTAAATAATGTAGCTGCCTGCGGTAGTGATAGGATCAGGAAAACTCCACCAACCTTCTACAGATAGCTTTAGCTGAACACTGTGCAGAGGACGCACTACACTAACGTTAAAATAATGTAGCTGCCTGCGGTAGTGCTAGGATCAGGAAAACACCACCAACCTTCTACAGGTAGCTTTAGCTGAACACTGTGAAGAGGACGCACTACACTAACGTTAAAATAATGTAGCTGCCTGCGGTAGTAATAGGATCAGAAAAACACCACCAATCTTCTACAGATAGCTTTAGCTGAACACTGTGCAGAGGTCGCACTAAACTAACGTGTAAATAATGTAGCTGCCTGCGGTAGTGATAGGATCAGGAAAACACCACCAACCTTCTACAGGTAGCTTTAGCTGAACACTGTGCAGAGGACGCACTACACTAACGTGTAAATAATGTAGCTGCCTGTGGTAGTGATAGGATCAGGAAAACACCACCAACCTTCTACAGGTAGCTTTAGCTGAACACTGTGCAGAGGTTGCACTACACTAACGTGTACATAATGTAGCTGCCTGCGGTAGTGATAGGATCAGGAAAACACCACCAACCTTCTACAGGTAGCTTTAGCTGAACACTGTGAGGAGGACGCACTACACTAATGTGTAAATAATGTAGCTGCCTGTGGTAGTGATACGATCAGGAAAACACCACCAACCTTCTACAGGTAGCTTTAGCTGAACACTGTGCAGAGGTTGTACTACACTAACTTGTAGCTTTAGCTGAACACTGTTCAGAGGACGCACTACACTAACTTGTAGCTTTAGCTGAACACTGTGCAGAGGTCGCACTACACTAACTTGTAGCTTTAGCTGAACACTGTTCAGAGGACGCACTACACTAACTTGTAGCTTTAGCTAAACACTGTGAGGAGGACACACTACATTAACTTGTAGCTTTAGCTAAACACTGTACACTACACTAACTTGTAGCTTTAGCCGAAAACTGTGAGGAGGACGCACTACACTAACTTGTAGCTTTAGCTGAACACTGTGCAGAAGTCGCACTACACTAACTTGTAGCTTTAGCTGAACACTGTGAGGAGGACGCACTACACTAACTTGTAGCTTTAGCTGAACACTGTGCAGAGGTCGCACTACACTAACTTGGAGCTTTAGCTGAACACTGTGAGGAGGACGCACTACACTAACTTGTAGCTTTAGCTGAACACTGTGCACTACACTAACTTGTAGCTTTAGCTGAACACTGTTCAGAGGACGCACTACACTAACTTGTAGCTTTAGCTGAACACTGTGCAGAGGTCGCACTACACTAACTTGTAGCTTTAGCTGAACACTGTAAGGAGGACGCACTACACTAACTTGTAGCTTTAGCTGAACACTGTGCACTACACTAACTTGTAGCTTTAGCTGAACACTGTTCATAGGATGCACTACACTAACTTGTAGCTTTAGCTGAACACTGTGCAGAGGTCGCACTACACTAACTTGTAGCTTTAGCTGAACACTGTGAGGAGGACGCACTACACTAACTTGTAGCTTTAGCTGAACACTGTGATGAGGACGCACTATACTAACTTGTAGCTTTAGCTGAACACTGTGCACTACACTAACTTGTAGCTTTAGCTGAACACTGTTCAGAGGACGCACTACACAAACGTGTAGCTTTAGCTGAACACTGTACAGAGGTCACACTACACTAACTTGTAGCTTTAGCTGAACACTGTGAGGAGGACACACAACACTAACTTGGAGCTTTAGCTGAACACTGTGCACTACACTAACTTGTAGCTTTAGCTGAACACTGTTCAGAGGACGCACTACACTAACTCGTAGCTTTAGATGAACACTGTTCAGAGGACGCACTACACTAGCTTGTAGCTTTAGCTGAGCACTGTTCAGAGGACGCACTACACTAACTTTTAACTTTAGCTGAACACTGTGCACTACACTAACTTGTAGCTTTAGCTGAACACTGTGAGGAGGACGCACTACACTAACTTGTAGCTTTAGCTGAACACTGTGCGGAAGTCGCACTACACTAACTTGTAGCCTTAGCTGAACACTGTGAGGAGGACGCACTACACTAACTTGTAGCTTTAGCTGAACACTGTGCAGAGGTCGCACTACACTAACTTGTAGCTTTAGCTGAACACTGTGCACTACACTAACTTGTAGCTTTAGCTGAACACTGTTCAGAGGATGCACTACACTAACTTGTAGCTTTAGCTGAACACTGTGCAGAGGTCGCACTACACTAACTTGTAGCTTTAGCTGAACACTGTAAGGAGGACGCACTACACTAACTTGTAGCTTTAGCTGAACACTGTGCACTACACTAACTTGTAGCTTTAGCTGAACACTGTGCAGAGGTCGCACTACACTAACTTGTAGCTTTAGCTGAACACTGTGAGGAGGACGCACTACACTAACTTGTAGCTTTAGCTGAACACGGTGATGAGGACGCACTACACTAACTTGTAGCTTTAGCTGAACACTGTGCACTACACTAACTTGTAGCTTTAGCTGAACACTGTTCAGAGGACGCACTACACTAACTTGTAGCTTTAGCTGAACACTGTACAGAGGTCACACTACACTAACTTGTAGCTTTAGCTGAACACTGTGAGGAGGACACACGACACTAACTTGGAGCTTTAGCTGAACACTGTGCACTACATTAACTTGTAGCTCTAGCTGAACACTGTGCAGAGGTTGCACTACACTAACTTGTAGCTTTAGCTGAACACTGTGCACTACACTAATTTGTAGCTTTAACTGAACACTGTTCAGAGGACGCACTACACTAACTTGTAGTTTTAGCTGAACACTGCGAGGAGAACACACTACACTAACTTGTAGCTTTAGCTGAACACTGTGCAGAGGTCGCACTACACTAACTTGGAGCTTTAGCTAAACACTGTGACGAGGACGCACTACACTAACTTGTAGCTTTAGCTGAACACTGTGCACTACACTAACTTGTAGCTTTAGCTGAACACTATTCAGAGGACGCACTACACTAACTTGTAGCTTTAGCTGAACACTGTGAGGAGGACGCACTACACTAACTTGCAGCTTTAGCTGAACACTGTGCACTACACTAACTTGTAGCTTTAGCTGAACACTGTGAGGAGGACGTACTACACCAACTTGTAGCTTTAGCTGAGCACTGTGCAGAGGTCACACTACACTAACTTGTAGCTTTAGCTGAACACTGTGAGGAAGACACACTACACTAACTTGTAGCTTTAGCTGAACACGGTGAGGAGGACGCACTACACTAACTTGTAGCTTTAGCTAAACACTGTGCACTACAATAACTTGTAGCTTTAGATGAACACTGTTCAGAGGACGCACTAACTTGTAGCTTTAGCTGAACACTGTGCAGAGGTCTCACAACACTAACTTGTAGCTTTAGCTGAACACTGTGCACAGATCACACTAAACTAAATTGTAGCTTTAGCTGAACACTGTGAGGAGGACGCACTACACTAACTGTAAATAGTCTAGCTGCCTGACTGTGGTACTAATAGGATCAGAAGAACACCAGCAATTTTCTTCAGGTAGCTGTAAATACTGTAACAACACAAGCCTGCCTGTCAGTAGGAAGATAATAACAGGAACGGATCTAGCTAAACTGAATACAGTATATATACACCTGGGATGCATATATATACACAATACACTGTAAGTGTAGCTAACTGACTGACTGTCCTGCCTAATCTATCTAACTTAAATCAAATGACACTGTCTCTCAACGCCGGAACACACTACACAGGGCTGCCGTGCAGGTGACCTTATATAGTTTGGGGCGTGTACTAAACCCCCTGAGCCATAATTGGCCAAAGCAACCCTGGCTTTGGCCAATTACAGGTCTCTCTACAGATGGCGCTGTGATTGGCCAAGCATGCGGGTCATAGTGCATGTTTGGGCAATCATCAGCCAGCAATGCACTGTGATGCCGCAGTGAATTATGGTCCGTGGCGCGCCACACGAATTTGGCGTGAACGGCCCATATCGTTCGCAATTCGGCGAACAATCGAACAGACGATGTTTGAGTTGAACATGGTTTCGACTCGAACACGAAGCTCATCCCTAATGTCATACAACTCTTACAATACAGGCTCCAGGATAGTTTCTCTCAACAGCTAGTGATTGCACACATGCACATTGGTGCTTCAGCTGGGAGAAGAGGGGGAGGGGTTGGGGCAGTATGAGTGATCATGATTATGATCATGAGTGACAGTTAGCTCCCAAATCCAAGATGGTGGTGTGGGGAAAAAGCTGCAAAGACTTTGGCTGCAGACCAGTTCTTCTTTTTTTGCTGCCAAAGGCCAGCAAAAAGAGAGAAGTTGAATACTCTGGATCTTACTGACAAGCTAGCTACAGCAGCCCATCCTGTAAGTTTGTCCAGCATGTTGGTTCTCACATGCAACAATTCCAAGTGACATATTAATATATATTCATCACATTCCAGAGCAGTAATATTTTTTCTAAAACATAATTTCATAGCATTTACATGTACAATTGCAGTGACCATAAGAGAGCCCATGCTTGTTCCTGTGGGGCAGAACAACAGGTTTTCAAATCCCTCCTTCCCCAGAAGCCAAATTTAAGTCTACAGATCCCCACTTACTCCATTAAGCCTCTAAGAGAGAAGAAAACACCCAGTACTTCTGACAATGAAAGATCATGTCACTCACTCTATGGAGCCACCCTGGGTCAATCAACAAGCACCCAGGGGAGGGGTAGGACGGAGCTGTCAGCAGGGAAGGAGAGGAATATACACCACACCGCACGCCATACGAGCCGCTGCTAAACGAAATACACCTGTATAGTTTGGTGCACTGTAGCACCTGCATACTGTGAGTACCCTCCTGGAGGAACTTCTTTCACTTTAAATAAATCCCTTACTATATTACACCATGGAGCTTTCTTTTTCTCTTTTATGAATGATGTTTTACCTGTGAGGATTGGACATACATCATTGCATCCTGAGTGAGCCCAGAAGTGGCCCCAATGCGTGTTTTGACACTGTTTACCTACCGTGTCACACGAATAGAGGTGAGCGCAAGCACAAGTGGGGGACCATGGGAGAGCACATCCAGCTTGTTGTGATTTGGACACTTTTCAGGAGAAGCTTGATGAACACTTCATTCATGGACACTGTTTTCTTGCACTTCTTTGTTTCAGTTTGAATCTACTGATCGTATTTTGTTTGGACACTTGATTGTCACAGGATTTGCACTTATTAATTAGGTCTATATTCATGCATGATGCACTTTCAGCATTTTATGTAAGGATTGCACTTTTATGTGGATGCACTTTGTGAATTTTATATATAAGGATTGCACATTATATATATATATATATATATATATATATATATATTTTTTTTTTTACATGTATGTTTTTATTAGCATACTAATTATGGTTTAACATTTTTGCACAATTTATACTCAGTTTATATATATTCATATTTTTTTTCAATTCACATTTTTAGCGCGAGCACAATTGATTTTATTTATATTCAAATACACGGAATGAAACGTGGTGAAGTGTTTGCTGCTTTAAATATAGTTGTTTTACTCCTTAGAGGCATTGGTCCACTTGTGGCTCGCAAGAACCCCACCTGTTTGTTTTGATGTGAATGTACAATGTATATGTAAAGTGCTGCATAAATTGACTGTGCTATGTAAGTTCCTTAAACAATAATAATAATAATAATAATAACTGCTGTCGCATGTGGGGAATTCTGAGCCCTGTACAAGTTAAGACTAATGTTAGATTTCCCTAGAAGCCCTAAAATTGTTTATAAATGGCTAGACTCCTCATCCAAGTCCTTCAGGTTCTCACCCTTTACCTGCACTATCTCATCCATATTAACCTCCCTGGCGGTAATCCTGAATGTGACTCGGGGTGAATTTTCATTACCAAAAGCGGTAACCACGAGCCACACTCGGGATTGCATCGCAGGGTCCAGGGAAAGTTACTTACCTTGTCCCCAGGATCCTGCGATGTCTCCCCACTCTGTGTGCCGGACTCTGTTCCATGCGAGCGTCGGGATGCACAGAGACGGAGCCCGACGCCAAATTCAAATTCAAAAAGTTAAAAACACACAATACATATAGTACACTGTACTCTTACAGATTACATTACTGTATCAAATTATTTTACATCCATTTTGTCCCTAATGCTTTGTCCAGTGACCTGTATGTCGTTTTATATTATATATACTGTTCTTTCTGCCTGTAAACTTGAGATTGTCCATGGCAACCAAAAAGTGTCCCTTTACGTCAAAAGTGGTTTTAGACCAGCTAGAAAACAGCGATAGTAAATTAGAACTAGAAAAGGTACAATTTCTGGGGAAATTGTGAAAGTGTTCTTGCCTCTACAACTGGAGTGGGCGGAGTAACTGGGTGGGGTGGAGTGGCTTGAGTAACTGTGAAAAGTGTTAAAAAGCTTAATATTTTAAAAAGTATAAATAGTAGTAAAAAAGTTCCATCATTCGCTGAAAGAGCTGAACATTTTTTTCAAAAGTAATTTTTTTTTTCAAAAATGAATTTTTTTTAATCAAAAATGATTTTTTTTTCTTCAAAAATGATTTTTTTTTCAAAAGTAATTTTTTTTTTCAAAGGTAATTTTTTTTTTCAAAAATGAATTTTTTTATTTCAAAAATAATTTTTTTTTCGAAATTATTATTTTTTTTAAAGTAATTTTTTTTTCAAAAATAATTTTTTTTTTCAAAAATATTTTTTTTTTTCAAATATATTTTTTTTTCAAAAATAATTTTTTTTTTAAAAGAAATTTTTTTTTCAAAAATATATTTTTTTTTCAAAAATAATTTTTTTTTTTTCAAAAATATTTATTTTTTTTTTTAAAAAATGATTTTTTTTTTTCAAAAATAATTTTTTTACTTTTTTCAAAAATTTTTTTTTTTTTTCAAAAATATTTTTTTTTTTACATGGGGCGGTCATAATGTTTTGGCTGATCATGGGGTGGTCATAATGTTTTGGCTGATCATGGGGTGGTCATAATGTTTTGGCTGATCATGGGGTTGTCAGCTTTTGTCACTTCCCACTCTAGTTTTGAACATTTCGCCATTCATTCCTATGGGACCAATTTCGCCGCAAAAACGTCATTTCGTGGACCATTCGGCAAAACATTCCACAAAGTAATAACACACCAATCGGGAACAATCCGCTCGTTTCGGTATATTATTTGTCTCTGTAGTGTGAAAACTGTGGGAGGAGTCTACAAGCATTATCAAGTCTAGCAGATGAAGTCACATGCATTTGGAGTGTCTCAGCATCTTGTGTTTACAACCACTGTTTCCTAGCAACGCTCATGCCCTGTTTATGCTTCCCCAATACTGCTTCATCAAAACTGCCCCATCAGAATTACCCCATCAAAACTGCCCCATCATATTCCTCTATTATAAATCAGTACATGGTGTGTCTGTCCCCTCCCCCGGGCTCTGTAATCAGAGCTGAGATGCTCCAGCCACCTTCCCCCCTGTGTATAACAGAAGCTTTGGTAACCATGGCAACAAAACAAACACTAACAGTACACTCTGATTAATGGCTAAAATTTCCTGAAATGACCTCTAAACAAATGGCCGTATTTTAAAAACTATACATCCTACAGCGAAGATCTTTATATTGTGAGAATCAGAAGACCCAGACCTAGATTTTGATACATAGTATGTCTCTGAAATATTAAAAATGGAGGCACAGTCGCAGTTTAGAAATTGCCCTTCAAATTTGGAGGGGGCTAGAGTGTAGTTTCAATGAATGTCAATGGACGGTGTGAGTTGCAAACAAATGGTCATATTGTGAAAACTATCAGGACTATGGCTTAGCCGTGGACATGTTTAGTGGCAGCAGGGATAGCTGAACGTTTTGATATAAGATTTGTGTAGGTGGGCTTGAAAATGAGGGAGTGGCGGCAGTTTAGAAATCATGTTCTGATTTTCCAGCTTTTGTCATCTCCCACTCTAGTTTCCCCATTCATTCCTATGGGACCAATTTCGCCGCAAAAACGACGATATTTCGTGAACCATTCGGCGAAACGTTCCACAAAGTAATAGCACACCATTCGGGAACAATCCGCACGTTTCGGTATATTACTTGTCTATGTAGTGTAAAAACTGTGGGAGGAGTTAGGGTGGTAAATTTGGCTATAATAATAAGAATAATATATATGTGAGATAACAGTAAGTGGTCTTGCTATGCAAGAACACTTAATCACTTTCAGAATTGAGCGATAGTGATTTGGGGAGAAATTTGTCATTAAACACTGAAAGTAATGGCATCGACAATTATGCAACTGAGCAAATTTCAGTGTTTTTGATTTGATTACATAAGTGAATACATTTTATTATTATTATATTATTATTTTATTATAATTATTTATAATTATTTATTATATTATAAATTATGATTTTGTGTTTCAAACTTTATCATGCCCAGGATGTCTACTAGACTCTTGTTTGGACAGATTTAAGTGAGTTATTTCAAAGAATTACAGGTCTACAATATAAAACGTCAGATTTCTATGCGAAACAATGTACCGCTTTGAGCATCAAAAATTTGACATAATCATAGCCAGGGAGGTTAAACAAGAGATCTTCCAGTAATCCCAGTGTAATATAATTGTCTTAATTACATGCTACAGATACAGCTTGTAATTAAAGTCAAGCCAAGGTTTGCCTACAAGAGAACTGTGCTACATTCTCATTTGGCCTGATGATTCAAAGCAGAAGGGTCAGATTTTTTTGAAATGGAAGTGTACAGGTAGAAATGAAAGAACAAAGATCTCAAGAATCCCCAGCTGAAATAGGGTTAACTGTCACTAAAATCATGAAATGCATTCTGGGCACCTTACTTATCTGCCTAGGATTTTTAAGTGTCTATAAACCCAAATCATACATAATTTAAAATGGGTCACTCATATAAAGTGTATTCCTGTGCTGACCTTTTTTATCATCTACTTGTGGTTGCTAAATGATAAACTATCAGATGATTCTGCCAGTTTCATCCCAGTCCTGATATAGGGCGATAATGTTATCCATGGGTAGCTCTCAATCTCAGTGTTGTCACCCCTGGCACTCGATTCCATGCCCAGTTTAATGCACACTGGGGTTAATTTACTAAAGGCAAATAGGCTGTGCACTTTGCAAAGTGGAGTTGCACTCTGCAAGGGCAGTTACTCCAAAGCTTAGTAAATTAGGTAAAGATTCAC
Organism: Aquarana catesbeiana; assembly: GCF_042186555.1. Lineage (NCBI taxonomy): Eukaryota > Metazoa > Chordata > Amphibia > Anura > Ranidae > Aquarana > Aquarana catesbeiana. The sequence goes on from NC_133327.1 coordinate 193,527,793, forward strand.
TTTTTAAAGAATACCCAATCATATGCAAGGAAAATTTAAAGAAATGCATTGTTGCTTGCACAGGATTGGATGATGGAAGTCAGCAGAACTTCACCTCATTTACTAAGCTCTGAAGCAACTTCTCTTGCGGAGTGCAACTGCACTTTGCAAAGTGCAAAGTCTATTTTCCTTTAGTAAATCAACCCCACTATGAGGTTGATTTACTAAAGGCAAATCCACTTTGCACTACAAATGCACTTGGAAGTGCAGTCGCTGTAGATCTGAGGGGGACATGCAAGGAAAATAAATAACAGCATTTTAGCTTGCACATGATTGGATGATAGACATCAGCAGAGCTTCCCCTCATTCCAGATCTTCCCCTCAGATCTACAGAGACTGCACTTCAAAGTGCACTTGTAGTGCAAATTGGATTTGCCTTTAGTAAATCAACCGAACTGTCTATACATAGCCCTGGGAGCAACTACACATGGAATGCATAGGTAAGGCAACGGTTTCTCTTTACGCTGGTCTGATTTTTCACTTTGGAGTTCTGTAAAAAAAGTTGGACAGAAATGCATCTGGAATATGATATATCCAGGTGGACAGTGGAGGCAGGAAAGAATCAATGTAAGGATGCAGTAGGGGGATTTCCCATTCTACACAGCGCTATTATAGTGAAACAGTAGGTGAAAATTGTTCTGCTGTTAAATTTCTGAAAGGATGTTTCGTATAACACTAACAAAATATAATTCAATTATCCTTCCTCTTGCCTGCTTGCCTGCAATATTTGTGTCTATATGATGCAAAAACAATGTAACTTCCTTGGCAAATAATTGAAGAATAAAAGCAGCTTTGGCAGAAATGTGATGATGAAGTTTCAGGGCAAACACTTCCTGAGCTCAAACTGGCACATAATCACCCACTGAAACCAGATGGTGCTGTTGCTGGAACATAAAATAGCAATAGTTTGCATAAGAATCTTGGTATTGTAGACTGTGATGCTCAATTAGATTTCAAATGAGAAGCCTGGATAAATCACAAAATCCTGGAATAAATGTGCTGTGCAATTAGCAGATTTGATTTTTGGGAGGAGAGGAATAGCAAAAAAAAATCATAGTTTGGTCACAGTTTTTTGTTCTATAATAACTTCACTCACTGAGACAAATCATTCTTTTATGTAATGTGAGTCAAGTTAGTCATCATGGATTTATTAATTCTATCCCAGATTGTACCGCCTAGATGCTGTTGACTACAGATCCTTATAACTCTGGATAAATTGTTTGTATCTGCAGGAATTCATAGAGCTTGCATTAATCAAACACAACATTCACAATAGCCCAATATTCCAAGACAGAGTATAACTGCAGGGGGTGCAACCTGGACAGGCCAGGGTCTTGAGGTCATAGGGTTTTTGTATATCTATCACTACTCCTTACTTAGAACCTGAGTCTTCATGTTAAGTTTGAAAAACAGTTTTCATCTGTTTCTTTTCTGTTTTTTACTCTAAAACAAAATTCCTTAAAATGTATATAAGTAGGATCTCATTTCTGCTTTACATAGCAGAACACTGTAGCTAGTAAACCTACCAGTAAACAGGGCTATCCAGGGCACATTCTGTATTTCACAACCGCCCAAGCCACACAAACTTGCTTATCTACTAACACGTGCGCGGATGCTGATTTGAGACCATCTCACCCCATCTACCTAATCTATTTCTATAACAACCCCATATGCCTATGGAAGTCAAACTGAACACCCTGGGAAAAGGAGGAGCCGCCTTAAATAACCACCTGCCCACTGGAAACAGGTGTGGATGATCAGAACTTGCTGGCTTCTGGAAGACACAGCTGGTGGACACAGGAACTGTAGCAAACAGCCCAGAGCAGCACCAGCAGGTGAACTCAATCCTACCAGATTCCCCCCCTTAAGGAGCAGCCTCTGGACGCTCCATAGGGCCCCACCACCAGGGTCTTCAAGCCAAAAGAGCACTCCATTGTCCATGTCTGAAGGATTGGACATCATCAGCAGGCGGCAACATGGAGGAGGCATGGACACCATCAGCAGGCGGCAACATGGAGGAGGCATGGACACCATCAGCAGGTGGCAACATGGAGGAGGCATGGACACCATCAGCAAGCGGCAACATGGAGGATGCATGGACACCATCAGCAGGTGGAAACATGGAGGAGGCATGGACACCATCAGCAGGCGGCGACATGGAGGAGGACTGAACACCATCAGCAGGCAGCAACATGGAAGACTGGAGACCATTTAGCAGGCTGCAACATGGAGGACTGGACACCATCAGCAGGCGGCAACATGGAGGAGGACTGAACACCATCAGCAGGTGGCAACATGAAGGAGGACTGGACAACATCAGCAGCAGTCTTCAGCATAGAGGAGGACTGGATTACATCGGCCGCAGTCATCAGCATGGAGGATGACTGGATCTCCTCGGCAGCAGTCATCAGCATGGAAGAGGACTGGATTGCATCGGCTGCAGTCATCAGCATGGAGGAGGACTGGATCGCATTGGCAGGCAACATGGATAGTGACAGAGCAGGAGAAAAGGTTTTTTTTGGCTTGGATACCGGAGTCCCACATTGTGCTGACCAGAGTGTACTGCTAATGGAAAGGGAGTAACAGTACTGGGGAGACTAGAGGGAAGAGTAGCAGGAGTACAGGAAGAGGACTGAGACACTGCTATGGGTAACGGTACTGCAGGGGGAGCTGTCAATGGATTGCATACAGAGGAAGTGTGATTACTGGTGGCAGGATACTGATCTACAGGTGGTAACGAACACTCAGTAGCAGCTGTGGTTGCTAAGGGTAACAGAGGAAGGGATTCTTGATCTTTAGCAGCAGATCTGAATTTATGTGACTCATCGTGCACTGGGGATTTGATCACTGACCAAGCTTGTAGCAGAGGGTGAACCAAAGTCAGTTTGTCTCTCCCTTGCTCACATTGCTCAATTAAACAATGCACAGCAGCAATACAATCCAACAACTCCTGTTGTGAATAGGCTGAATACTGCTGGAAAAAAGAACCTGCACAATGTTACAGCAACCATCCCAAAAATCTAGCCTGGTGCATAGTAAATGGAGGAGTGAAAACATCATGGCCCTGAGAGATAACCTGAAATAGTAGCTCAGAACAGACCTGAATCAATGGTTGCACGTTACTAAGGGAGAATCTGCCCTCTACAGCCAAAGCATGTGCTGTCAGAATCCTTCCCAATAGCTCCTCCTCAGTGAGATACTGCCAAATTGAACCACACAAATCTTTATCCCCTACCGAAAGCTGCACATGACAAATAACCTTCACTCTCAGCAAAACTCAAGTAACTGGCTCTCAGTTCTGGAGTGTACAGATCTAGTCGTTATTGGGCATCACAATTATGTCAGGAATCAGCAGCTAAGGAGATCAGACACATAGCTACACAAGGAAACTGAGACCAAACAATATATATATCCTTAAAGTGATATCTATTTACAGTGAGACACACAAATACACACCAGCAAACAGTGAACATAAACAAACCCCAAAAGACAAACAAGAACCAAACCCCCAATGCACAAGAACTACTAACAAACCTAACTACTGACAAAGTAACTAAAGAACTAAACTACTGACTATATACAAAACATATACAATGTAATGACAAGGGAATACAGGGATGCAAGGAATAGGAGAAACAAGACTGGGTATTAGGGCAGGGAGCAGGAGCAAGGCAGAGGGATACAGGATGGATCAGGCAATCAGGAACAAACTGGTATCTCCTGAGGAAGGAGCGTAGCTCCGCAAACGCGTCGCCTTTACGTCCCCTGCATCCGGAAGTGATCTCATAGCTGTGGTTCCTGGGTTACAGCGTGCGTTCCAGCGGCAGGAAGCGACGGCATCCACCGCCGAGCCTGTCAACCGGACACCAGCACTACTCGAACCGGACTATGAACCGTCAAGGATACAGCAGCAACACTACCTATATGTTTTCTTTAACATGTACCATTGTGAGTACCACCTTTTTACATTTTGTTTAAATAAATTTTATGGCATTCTGCACTTAGAGTGGCGCCTTGTGTTCTTATGTTACAGCACCTTAAATAACCACCTGCCTGCTGTAAACAGGTGTGGTTGATCAGGACTTGCTGGCTTCTGGGGGACACCCGCTGATGGACACAGGAACTGCAGCAAAAAGCCAAGCCAGCAGCAGGTGAACTCAATCCTAACACCAAACGCCCAACGCATACACTAAGAGCAATACCCACAGGGGAGTATATACGAGCGAAAAGAAACTGTTCCACACAGGACGATTTCCTTTGTGAATGTGAAACAGTTTCTAATAGACTACGGGATCAAGGGTATAAGGAACAGTGGATTTCCAAAGGTAAAGCTATAGCCATTAGTAGAGACCGTGCAGCATTAATAAACAAGAACTCTCATTCAACTGCTAAGGGTCAAAAGCGTTATAGCAACACTATTGATTTTGTGACATCCTTTTCAGTTGAATATAGTCACATTGTTGGTATTATTAAACGTCATTTACCGATCTTGTATGCGGATCAGAAACTTCAAGCAGTACTCAGTGGGGGATGCAATTTTTCTAGAAGACAGGTACCCACATTGGGTAATATGCTCTCCCCCAGTCTGTTCTATTTGGACAATGAGTCCTGGGATATGGTTATCTAACAAGTGTTTGTTGCAGCTATAGTACCTGTAGGTATTGTAACGAACACAAAAAAAGCAATACAGTTGTTTCTTTTACCACTGGTAAAACTTTAAATATTAATCCGTACATAAATTGTAACACTACATCAGTGGTATATGTCATAGATGAGTGTAAAAGTTGCAAGCTACAGTATGTCGGATGCACTTTACGCCCCTTGAGGATCAGAATTTCAGAGCATAACACCAACAACCGCAAATGTCTCTAGACATTTTAAACACATTCATAAAGGTAATCTTAACTCTTGTTGCTTTTTTGGCATTGAACAGGTTAAGAAACCCCCAAGGGTGTTAATGTGCACCGCTTACTCCTGCAGAGGAAAGTGTGGTAGATCCATACTTTATATACTAGAATGCCAGCTGGCCTAAACAATAGATGGGACATAGACTTATTTCTGAATTAAATGAATGCAATAAATATTTTCAATATTTCTAAAGTATTTTGAAGAAACTAGAAACTTTTTTTGTAATGTCTATAGTCAGTATATACTATTGTTTTTCTGATATGGTGTTACTGGGTGTGCACCCTCCATGTGCAACTACTTGATGGTAATTGGTTTTAATTGTAATTATGTTCAGTCCTGCCTCCTCCATTAATTGGGGGGGGGGGGGTTATAATATATAAGCCATGCCATCTTAATGTTAATCATGCTATGAGTAAGGCTGTAATGGCCAAAACATGTCAGGCTTGATCCTGTGTAAATTAAGTAGCCAAATAAAGGATAACACTGAGGAGTTAGGGCTCTTTCACATGGGGCGGATCAGTGATGATCCGCCCCCTGAACATCCGATTGCTCAGCGGGGATCGCTCCGCCGATCCCCGCTGAGCAGGAAAATTACAGGTCCGTCGCTGCATACTGTGCAGCGACGGACCTGTCAGAGCACCGCTCTCCCCTATGGGGGATCAGCTGATAATGGACCGTAGAGTCCGTCGTCACCCGATCCGATAACGGATGGAAAAGTAGGTTTTTTCCTCCGTTACACTTTTTCGGATCGGAGCGGGTCGGATGTCAGCGGACATGTCACCGCTGACATCCGACGCTCCATAGACCTCCATTGAGTGTCCGTTCAGGTCCGCCTAAAAAACTGACAGGCGGACCTGAACGGACAGTCCGTGTGAAAGAGGCCTAATCGAGTTGCCGGCTGAATTTATGTTTTGTATATTTATTATCTACATTAGAGATATCTCTAATTTTGAGAATTTTGTTTTTGAGTAATGGTCAAGTAAGAGTTTAACACTAATTGGGCATTATTAGTTATTCATTAAAACAATTAAATACATTTGGATACCCAGTCCCAATAGTTCTTTGGCATTTTTATTTTCTGTTTTGTTAGTTATTGATTTATCCTCTAGCACTCAAATTCCATAACAGCAAAACAGGTTACAATGGAAAAAAATGAGACAAAGATAAATCATTTCAGAACTTTTTCCACCTTTAATGTGACCTATAAACTGTACAACTCAGTTGAGCAACAAACTGAAATCTTTTAGGTGTATGAAAATAAAAAACGAAACTAATATGGTTGCATAAGTGTGCACATCCTAAAACAAATACTTTGTTGAAGCACCCTTTGATTTTATTACAGCACTCAGTCTTTTTTGGGTATGACTCTATCAGCATGGTACATCTTGGCTTGGCAATATTTGCTCACTCTTCTTTGCAAAAACACTCCAAATCTGTCAGATTGTGAGGGCATCTCCTGTACACAGCCCTCTTCAGATCACACCACAGATTTTCAATCGGATTCAGGTCTAGGCTCTGGCTGGGCCTTTCCAAAACTTTAATCTTCTTCTGGTGATTCCATTCCGTTGTTGATTTGGATGAATGCTTTGGGTTGTTGTTATGCTGACAGATGAAGTTCCTCTTCATGTTCAGCTTTCTAACAGAAGCCTGAAGGTTTTGTGTCAATATTGACTGGTATTTGGAACTGTTCATAATGCCCTCTACCGTATCTAAGGAACCCTGTTCCAGCTAAAGCAAAACAGCCCCAAAGCATAATGCTGCCACCACCATGATTCACTGTGGGTATGGTGTTCTTTTGGTGATGTGCAGTGTTGTTTTTGTGCCAGACATATGGAATTATGGCCAAAAAGTTCAACCTTGGTTTCATCAGACCATAACACATTTTCCCACAGGCTTTTGGGAGACTTCAGATGTGTTTTTGCTAAATTTAGCCGGTCTTGGATGTTTTTCTTCATAAGAAAAGGCCTCCGTATTGCCACTCTACCCCATAGCACAGACATATGAAGAATATGGGAGATTGTTGTCACATGTACAACACAGCCAGTACTTGCCAAATATTCCTGCAGCTCCTTTAATGTTGTTGTAGGCCTCTTGGCAGGCTTCCAGACCAGTTTTCTTCTCGTCTTTTTATCAATTTTGTAGGGACATCCAGTTCTTGGTAATGTCACTGTTGTACCATATTTTCTCCACTTGATGATGACTGTCTTCACTGTGTTCCATTGTATATTCAATGCCTTGGAAATTATTGTGTACCCTTCACCTGACTGATACCTTTTAACAATGAGATCCCGCTGATGCTTTGGAAGCTCTCTGCGGACCATGGCTTTTTCTGTAGGATGCGACTAAGAAAATGTCAGGAAAGACCTACTAGAACAGCTGAACTTTATTTGGGGTTAATGAGAGGCACTTTAAATGATGGCAGGTGTGTACTGACTCCTATTTAACATGAGTTTGAATGTGACTGCTTAATTCTGAACACAGCTACATCCCCAGTTATAAGAGGGTATGCACACTTATGCAACCACATTATTTTATTTTTTTATTTTTACTTCCCCTCCTAAAAGATTTCAGTTTGTTTTTCAATTGAGTTGTACAGTTTATAGGTCACATTAAATTTGGAAAAAGTTCTGAAATGATTTATCTTTATCTCATTTTTTTGCATCACAGAAACCTGACATTTTAACAGACTAAATTAACACTATTTTAGTTTACTAAAATACTACTAAAGCTAAAACAATTCTGATGACTAAAACACGACTAAAACTAAAATGGCATTTTAGTCAAAAAACTATGGCTAAAACTAAATCAAAATTTGACAAGACGTCAAAATTAACACTGCACTATCACATAAGAATACTGTAAGTAGGGGACGTCTACTAAGCTGCAAAAAGAAAAAAAAATTAGAAAAAGGCTTTTCTTATTTTTTTTCTTAATATTTTATGTTTGTAATATATTCAGGTAATATGTTCAATGGCATTAGGCATTACAGCCACTAGAATTTACAGTTTTGGGGTTTTTTTTATATTTTAAAGTTGCATTTCTGTTTTTCAAAAGCAAAATTTTTGTTTGTTTATTAAACTTAGTTTTATTTATAAAGATGTTATATATAACGGCTAAATCTGTGTCTGTGATCAGTAACAGTGATCTTTCTCTACTCCCTGTCAGTCCACTCCCCCACAGTTAGAAACACCTCCCTAGAGAGCACTTAACCCCTTCCCTGCCATTGTCATTTATACAGTGATCAGTGGATATTTTTAGCGCTAATCACTGTAATAATGTCACTGGTCCCAAAAAAGTGTCAAAAGTGTCCGATCTGTCCCGCTAAAAATCGCTGATCACCGCCATTACTAGGAAAAAAAAAAAAAGTATAATAAAAATGCCATAAATCTATCCTTTATTTTGTAGATTTATTGTGATTTTTTTACCAAAAATATTTAGAAGAATACATATCGGCCTAAACTGATGAAGAAATTATTAAAGGACATCAATTTTGTTTGGTTACAACGTCGCACGACTGCTCAATTGTCAGTTAAAGCGACACCGTGCCATATCGCAAGAAATGGTCTGGTCATTAAGGGGGTAAAACCTTCCAGGGCTGAAGTGGTTAATGAAGACTTCTACCTGGAACAGTAGAGGATGTTAAGTCATCTGTGCCCAGTCTTGCCAGGAAGAGTTATTCTAGCTCTGAACGTTCCTCTTGTAAGATAAAAAATCCCCCACTGCTGTGACTGACATCTGATTTCTTTATCTCATGGAAGGCATGAGAGAGAGAGTGTGTTACGATTCCAGCTTCACATCCCTCCTCCTTTCTTCTCCAACTCTCCCAGGATTGGCTGCTCCACACCTCAGCATAATTGGGCATGCTGAAGTCATGTGGTGCCTTTCCTGAGCTTTGACTGGATGTTACTCAAAACTCAGGAATAGGAGAGTAGAGAGGTGGGCGGGGAGTCTTGTGACATCACAACTCCACCCTCCGAGCTCCAGCAAAGAGAACCACCCACCGAGTCCAGAGTTTTGCGGGGCTCCTACTGCTGAAGGGGGTGACATTTGTAGGTAGGGATACATGCAGGAGGCTTGCATGTATATATACATTAATACGGTGCCATTAGTTTATACTGGGTGATTATTCGGTTTACATCCACTTTAATACCATAAATAATATTATGTTATTAGATTTTTACTTCAGGTGTATTTAATGTGTTTGGCAATTTTAGAGAAATGCTTAAACAATGAATTACAATTTAACTAAACCCATTATATTTTAGTTAACTAAAATGTACTGGAAATTTTAGTCGACTAAAATATGGCTAATACAAAAACAATTCAGATTACTAAAATACGACTAAAACTAAAATGCCATTTTAGTCAAAATACTATGACTAAAACTAATTTGAAATTTGATGTCAAAATTAACACTGATTTAAGCATCTTACTCAGTTACTCACCAACCATGCTGCAGTATTTACGTGAATATATTACATTCTATAGCACATGTGTCAAACACAAGACTCAGGGGCCAAATCTGGCACGCCAGGTCATTTCATGTGGCCCTTGCACACAGGGCTTTTTTTTCAGCCAGAAATGTGGCAGAACTCCTCTAGGTCTCGCCCCTTGCTCCCTGCTCACCACTGTCACTTGTAAACACAGAATCTGTGGACAGCCTGTGAAAGAGATCTGAACCCTGAACTGTGTGCAAAACACACCCCTAAACCCTGACAAATCCAGGCCCCCCGCTGATCGACTAACCCGCCCTACCAAACAAAGCCTCAAAATAGCTAGACTCATTCATGCCCATGGGTTAGCGGATGTCTGGAGGGAATTGAACCCTACTAAAAGGGACTATACCCACTTCTCCCACCCACACAACTCCTATGCTAGGATTGATCACCTCCTCGTTAATACACAGTCCATCCCATTGATCATAAAATCTCATATCAAAGATACTGTTTTGTCTGACCATTCATTGGTCGTCATGGAAATATGCGCACACCACCGCAGAACGGGCAGGGGACAATGGAGACTTAACAAACCCATTCCAGATCCAATCCATGTCACTATGCTGGACAAATCTTTAAAAGAATATTTCCTTCTAAACAAAACCGAGGGCATCCTGCCTGAAACATTATGGGCAGCCCACAAAGCCTTTATTAGAGGGGAGCTAATCAGACTCGCTTCCCAACTTAAGAGGGAAAGAGAGACTGACATAAAAGTCCTAGAGGCCGAATTCTCCAAAACACAAATTCTACACCCAAGGGGACAGGGTGGGTTCCATGCTGGCTGCCGAATTAACACCCCGAATTAAATGACATACTATGCCAAAAATAAAGATCCCAGGACAGGGCACCACGGCTGATCCCTCCAAAGTCTTGGAGGCCTTTCAGGTTTTTTATAGCAATCTTTACTCGCCAAAATCTCCTCCGCAGGATACCACACTGGATTCATTCTTGGGCGGTCTCTCTCTTCCATCGCTTTCAGCGGAACATAGAGACAGCCTTGAAGCCTCTTTCACGGAGGGAGAGGTACTTGGAGTAATAAAATCACTAAAAAATGGTTCAGCCCCTGGCCCGGACGGTCTGTCCAACACCTATTACAAGACCTTCTCCAACACCTTAGCCATACACATAACACACTTCTTCAACTCCAAAACACAGGGGAACCTACTTGATCCACAACTTAATACTGCATACATTGCAGTGATCCCTAAACCGGACAAGAATCCGGAAGATGTTGGAAACTATCGTCCTATATCACTTATTAACTGTGATGTCAAAATTCTGACTAAGATTCTTGCTAATCGCATGGCTTCCTTCATCAATATATATATAGATAAGGAATAATAAGAAAATAAAAAAAGGTAGCGGGACTTTATATATAGACACTCGGGAGCGGGAATAAAATTAATCATTTTTAATGGAATCAAATGATTATAGAGTTTCTGTATTCGAATAATTCAATGCATGATGCTATATATAAAATCATTCGTACAACTGTTACAATTCATTGAAACCAGAAAAGATATACATACATACATGTTCCAACAAGGAATCAATACATAATACATAATGTAAAAACATTTAGAGCATGATTACATGATTGATTGGAAAAGTTGGAGACCAAAAAGAAAAGAGAGGGTTGCAGATCATAGGGGGCAAAAAACAAATTATTATGGAACAGCCTGGTAGAATGCATCAATATGTACACTAGGTTGATATTGGCTCTACGCGTTTCAAGGTATTTGACCTATCATCAGGAGCAAGGAACCATAGTGATAATCTAAAAATTAAAAGAAAAAATGTTTAATTGAAAGTATAAAGGGAGAAAAAAAAAAAAAAAGAAAAAAAAAAAAAAAAAAAAAAAAAAAAGGGAAAAACGTTGGGGGCATGACTGCGGGGGCTTGACGGCTATGGACCCCATTCCCGCTTGGATTCCGCACCTCGTTTGGTACACATTTGTTTCCACCTTCCTATCTATCACCTATGCATCAATGCAATTTTGTCTGGACACTTTGTTTATCAGGTACACATTTTCTCCTTCATTATTCTTGACTTTCAAACCGAGTTCCACTTTCCCTTCATCACTTTCATATCCTTGCAATTTTCCCTTTCCTCCTTCTCACTCCTGCCCTTTCTTTTTCTCTTGCCCTTCCTTCTCTATTCTGTTCCTTATCTTGCCCTTCTTGTATCACCCCGCCTATCCTACCCTCTCTTTTTTTCCCCTTTTCATTTTCATTTTCCTATTCCTATTCTATCTACCTCTCTCATGTTCTCAACCTTTTTTCTAATCACACTAACCCTTTCTTAACCCCCTTCATTCCTCCCCTTGTTCCACATCTCCTCCCTCTCCACCCATTTCCTTCACCTTGCCCCACATCCACTTCACAGCCACTTCATTTTCTTTCCCCTACAGATTTGGTCCCTTTGTTTCACCATCATCTATAATGACACTCCTGCGGGACGTCGTCCATTCCTGTGTCTTGCCCGTTGCTACATGTCCCCTCAGCTCCCGTGCATGGCATGATTGGCTTGGCCTGTGCGTTTCATGGTCGCACCGCCACTGTGTGGACCATACATGTAAGTGCACAGGCGGTTCGGGTCCATCAGGGAGGACCCTTCCTGCCTGTTCTGAGTTTTTTCCCTTTTTTTTTTTTTCTCCCTTTATACTTTCAATTAAACATTTTTTCTTTTAATTTTTAGATTATCACTATGGTTCCTTGCTCCTGATGATAGGTCAAATACCTTGAAACGCGTAGAGCCAATATCAACCTAGTGTACATATTGATGCATTCTACCAGGCCGTTCCATAATAATTTGTTTTTTGCCCCCTATGATCTGCAACCCTCTCTTTTCTTTTTGGTCTCCAACTTTTCCAATTAATCATGTAATCATGCTCTAAATGTTTTTACATTATGTATTATGTATTGATTCCTTGTTGGAACATGTATGTATGTATATCTTTTCTGGTTTCAATGAATTGTAACAGTTGTACGAATGATTTTATATATAGCATCATGCATTGAATTATTCGAATACAGAAACTCTATAATCATTTGATTCCATTAAAAATTATTAATTTTATTCCCGCTCCCGAGTGTCTATATATAAAGTCCCGCTACCTTTTTTTATTTTCTTATTATTCTTCATTTAACCGGGATGGAGGGGGGGACCTGAATGGCACCCCTATACCTCATATAAAGTCCCACTAATTCCCTCTACCCTTTTTTTTCCCAATTAATATTAACCAATTAGGGATGATAGGCACACGGCGGCGTTAACCAAAAATTTACATTAAAATATTATTTTGACTCCCACCTCTACCTGCCAGAGGTTTAATTGCTTCTATAATCATTAATATCACTTTTCAATTCAATACTAATTTTTATTTGTTTTGATAATCTTAGTTATTGTCCTTTCTCATTTCCCTTTTTTGATCTCCAATTCTAGCTTTATTTCCATTTTTTGTATTTATTTTTTATCTCGTTTCTTCTTACATGCACGCAGTGGTGCGTGCGTCTGCTGGTCTGCCGGGCCTGCTTCTCGGTCTTGTTCGGGAGCTGCGACGCGCACTGCGGACCCCCCCTCCACCCTGTTGTGACGGAGGGTGGGCGGGTTTGTGCTCACTGCGCGTCGACGTCACACATCCCGGCCGGACACGCTGGCGCCTTATAGCGCGGCGTGCCGTCCGAGTGATCATTATCTCCTGGCCCATTGGGGGGTGGTTTGGCTGCCGCCGCCGCCGGTGGTGCCATCACTGGCTTGGTTCCTGGGCTGTCGGCGTCCTCCCCTTCTCTCCCCATCTGTGGGCCAGCGTCTGACGTTGGGGGCATGACTGCGGGGGCTTGACGGCTATGGACCCCATTCCCGCTTGGATTCCGCACCTCGTTTGGTACACATTTGTTTCCACCTTCCTATCTATCACCTATGCATCAATGCAATTTTGTCTGGACACTTTGTTTATCAGGTACACATTTTCTCCTTCATTATTCTTGACTTTCAAACCGAGTTCCACTTTCCCTTCATCACTTTCATATCCTTGCAATTTTCCCTTTCCTCCTTCTCACTCCTGCCCTTTCTTTTTCTCTTGCCCTTCCTTCTCTATTCTGTTCCTTATCTTGCCCTTCTTGTATCACCCCGCCTATCCTACCCTCTCTTTTTTTCCCCTTTTCATTTTCATTTTCCTATTCCTATTCCATCTACCTCTCTCATGTTCTCAACCTTTTTTCTAATCACACTAACCCTTTCTTAACCCCCTTCATTCCTCCCCTTGTTCCACATCTCCTCCCTCTCCACCCATTTCCTTCACCTTGCCCCACATCCACTTCACAGCCACTTCATTTTCTTTCCCCTACAGATTTGGTCCCTTTGTTTCACCATCATCTATAATGACACTCCTGCGGGACGTCGTCCATTCCTGTGTCTTGCCCGTTGCTACATGTCCCCTCAGCTCCCGTGCATGGCATGATTGGCTTGGCCTGTGCGTTTCATGGCCGCACCGCCACTGTGTGGACCATACATGTAAGTGCACAGGCGGTTCGGGTCCATCAGGGAGGACCCTTCCTGCCTGTTCTGAGTTTTTTCCTTTTTTTTTTTTCTTTTTTTTTTTTCTCCCTTTATACTTTCAATTAAACATTTTTTCTTTTAATTTTTAGATTATCACTATGGTTCCTTGCTCCTGATGATAGGTCAAATACCTTGAAACGCGTAGAGCCAATATCAACCTAGTGTACATATTGATGCATTCTACCAGGCCGTTCCATAATAATTTGTTTTTTGCCCCCTATGATCTGCAACCCTCTCTTTTCTTTTTGGCCTCCAACTTTTCCAATTAATCATGTAATCATGCTCTAAATGTTTTTACATTATGTATTATGTATTGATTCCTTGTTGGAACATGTATGTATGTATATCTTTTCTGGTTTCAATGAATTGTAACAGTTGTACGAATGATTTTATATATAGCATCATGCATTGAATTATTCGAATACAGAAACTCTATAATCATTTGATTCCATTAAAAATTATTAATTTTATTCCCGCTCCCGAGTGTCTATATATAAAGTCCCGCTACCTTTTTTTATTTTCTTATTATTCTTCATTTAACCGGGATGGAGGGGGGGACCTGAACGGCACCCCTATACCTCATATAAAGTCCCACTAATTCCCTCTACCCTTTTTTTTTCCCAATTAATATTATATATATAGATAAGCATCAAGTGGGTTTCATTCCAGGCAGACAAGGCCCAGGCCAAATAAGGCGGGCCATAGACTTGGTCTCCATCCTTCAAACTAATTGGGCGGGAGGTCCTAAACAATCTGGTATGCTCCTGTCATTGGACCTACAAAAGGCCTTCGACTCTGTCTCCTGGCCATACATTTTTGCCATGTTGGAGCGCTGGGGCTTTGGACAAAGATTTCTCGGTCTGATACAGACGCTTTACTCCAACCCCAGTGCCAGTATATGCCTGCAAGGATATTATTCCAAACCCATTACAATTAAAAAAGGGACTAGACAAGGGTGCCCACTCTCGCCGATCATATTTGCAATGGCCATTGAAATGCTTGCTATTGCAATTCGTCATAACCCAAACATCAAGGGAGTGACTTGCGGTTCCCAAACTTACAAATGCGGGCTATATGCGGATGACGTCCTACTCTTTCTCACCTCCCCTGTAACCTCCCTTCCCAACTTATGCAAAACCTTAGATGCCTTCGCCAAACTGTCCGGTTTAGAAGTTAATTACTCAAAGTCACGAGCACTCAACATCTCACAAAATCCCGAGACTGTTAATCTCTTATGACAGAACTTTCCCTTCAAATGGAGTGATTCCTCCATCAAATACTTAGGTATTAACTTAACAGCTAAAACTGAAACTCTATACGGCCATAACTACCCTCCCATGTACCGTAAGCTGGAAACAGACCTAAACACCTGGTCCCGTAATAATATTTCTTGGTTGGGGAGGGTAAACTCAGTTAAAATGACATTACTTCCCAGATTGCTATATCTGTTTCACGCCTTACCCATCCCTCTCCTGAGGGACCATATTAGATCTTTCCAAAGCAAACTTCTAAAGTTCATATGGGGTAAGGCGGGATACAGAATTCCCCAAAGAACCCTTTACCTACATAGGAAAAAAGGAGGACTAGGTCTCCCCCACCTTTACAAGTACTACCAAGCTGCCAGACTGGCCCAAATGTCAACAGTCTATTTTATTTTAGAAAAACCCGATTGGGTTGCAATAGAAAAACAGGCAGTTCCTAACTTCACGCTAGACTTCCTTCTCTGGATACCCCCAAGAAACAGACCCTCTATACTTGCCCCGACCCTTTCCCACTCTTTCGCTCTATGGGACTCCCTACATTCCTCAGAAGTATTAGTTTCAGCATGCAGACCCCTCACTCATATTTATAATAACCCAGACTTCCCTCTGGGGAAAAATGTTATGGCCTTCAAGTGGTGGGTGGATAAAGGCCTATACAGGATAGGACAATTCTTCATGGCCACAGGCCCCTTCACTCTACAACACTGCACCAAAACGCTAGATATGCCCTTATCCGAAACCTTTCGGTTCAGCCAAATTTCCCACTTCTTGCAATCGCTATGTAAAGACAAAAATTGGCAGAGGTCCTGTTTCAAATCCTTCCAGGGTGTCCTTAATACCACTTTAGTGGAGGCCAGCCTGAAAGTGATCTCCAGATGGTACTATACCCTGACTAGACTGGCCTCAATATATCCAACGGCTGACCCTCTCTGTTTCAGAGGTTGTCAACTCAAGGGCACAATGTGTCACATCTGGTGGGAATGCCCCAGAATTCGTTCCATCTGGAAAAGAATATTCAATACATTGGAAGAGCTGGTGGAGTCTCGGATTCCCAGAACTCCTCTGGTGGCCCTTCTTAACACCCCGATCCCGGGGATCCCTAAATCTTCTTGCAGACTGGTTCACTTTGGGCTGCTGGGGGCTAAGCTCATGATCGCCAGAGCCTGGAAACGACTGGGAGTATCTCCCACAGCAGCCAAAAGGAAAATATCCTGGATAATGTCCCAGGAAAAGCTCACTAGTATAGTCCAGGATAATGTGAAGAAATGTGACAGTATCTGGAATCCATGGGCTCAATTGGTAGGAGTAGCTTTAGGCCCTCCTAATAGATCCACATACAGTATATCTTAAACGCATGAGTGATGTTCCTCCCCTCCCCCTCCCCTCCCTCCTTTTCTTTCTTTCTTCTTTCCTCCTATTCTCTCTTCTTCAGGTCACCTCTAGACCTTGGTGTTATTTTCAGTTCCATGGGTACTTTGTTTGCTCAGATTTGTTCATGTTCAGTGTCAACCATAATGGCGGGGAAAAGAATTGTTCAATTCCCACTCCCCCTGTAGCTCTACATTACCCTTCAGCTCTCAGAGATGTAATCTTAATGGGGTATGAGCTTTCATTGAGAGAGCTCAGACCTTCGAGATCGTTCGGGGGTTCCTCGCCCAGGCACAGTGTGCTCCCGTTTGGGTTGCCGGGTAGAGGAATGTCCCATGAGTGGCAAGATATAGCTTTCTCTGACACCCTTTTTTGTGCTAGACTACTTATAGAACCCCGGAGTCCTTGACTACATGTAGTCCATGCCGAAAACAACTGTTTCAGTATTTACTGTTTAGACACTGCTCTGTTTCTTAATGCTTATACTTGACAAAGTATATTTCTGTTTTGTATAATTGCTTTTTCTCAAAATAAAAATATTTTGAAATAAAAAAGGCCCAACCAAAAGTGAATAAAAAAAAAAAAAAAAACCTCAGAAAAAAGAAAAAAGAAATGAGAGATGGAGCTCAGAAACCTAGCAATGTATGGGTTATAAAATGATATCTAAAGCCTTAGGCCTCTATCAGTTAACAGTACAGTGAACACATTTTCAACACCTGCTCTCCCTAAGATTGAGTGTCCTACAAATAACAGTTGTCACAATGCAAACAACATTTTTCTAAAGAAATTCCAACACCAAAACCTCTTCCCAGTTAATCTTTGTTATTCAAGGTTCTGCAGTCCCTAATGACCCATGGTCTGTTATTTTACATTGTACAAGTGAACCAACAGGCCAATATAAATGATCTATTATGCTACACTAGGGATGAGCCGAACACCCCCCTGTTCGGTTCGCACCAGAACATGCGAACAGGAAAAAAGTTCGTTCGAACACGCGAACACCGTTAAAGTCTATGGGACACGAACATGAATAATCAAAAGTGCTAATTTTAAAGGCTAATATGCAAGTTATTGTCATAAAAAGTGTTTGGGGACCTGGGTCCTGCCCCAGGGGACATGGATCAATGCAAAAAAAAGTTTTAAAAACGGCCGTTTTTTCAGGAGCAGTGATTTTAATAATGCTTAAAGTCAAACAATAAAAGTGTAATATCCCTTTAAATTTCGTACCTGGGGGGTGTCTATAGTATGCCTGTAAAGGGGCGCATGTTTCCTGTGTTTAGAACAGTCTGACAGCAAAATGACATTTTGAAGGAAAAAACTCATTTAAAACTACCCGCGGCTATTGCATTGCCGACAATACACATAGAAGTTCATTGATAAAAACGGCATGGGAATTCCCCAAAGGGGAACCCCGAACCAAAATTAAAAAAAAAAATTACATGGGAGTCCCCCTAAATTCCATACCAGGCCCTTCAGGTCTGGTATGGATTTTAAGGGGAACCCCGCGCCAAAAAAAAAAAAAAAAAACGGCGTGGGGTCCCCCCAAGAATCCATACCAGACCCTTATCCGAGCACGCAACCTGGCAGGCCGCAGGAAAAGAGGGGGGGACGAGAGTGCGGCCCCCCCCTCCTGAACCGTACCAGGCCACATGCCCTCAACATTGGGAGGGTGCTTTGGGGTAGCCCCCCAAAACACCTTGTCCCCATGTTGATGAGGACAAGGGCCTCATCCCCACAACCCTGGCCGGTGGTTGTGGGGGTCTGCGGGCGGGGGGCTTATCGGAATCTGGAAGCCCCCTTTAACAAGGGGACCCCCAGATCCCGGCCCCCCCCTGTGTGAAATGGTAAGGGGGTACAAAAGTACCCCTACCATTTCACTAAAAAACTGTCAAAAATGTTAAAAATGACAATTCCTTTATTTTAAATACTTCTTCTTTCTTCCTTCATCTTCTGGCTCTTCTGGTTCTTCCTCCGGCGTTCTCGTCCAGCATCTCCTACGCGGCGTCTTCTATCCTCTTCTCCTCGGGCCGCTCCGCACCCATGGCATGGGGGGGAGGCTCCCGCTCTTCTCTTCATCTTCTTCATCTTCTTCTCTTCTTCTTTTCTTCTCTTCTTCTCTTCTTCATTTTCTTCTCCGGGCCGCTCCGCACCCATGCTGGCATGGAGGGAGGCTCCGGCTGTGTGACGGCGCTCCTCGTCTGACAGTTCTTAAATAACGGGGGGCGGGGCCACCCGGTGACCCCGCCCCCCTCTGACGCACGGGACATGACGGGACTTCCCTGTGGCATTCCCCGTGACGTCACAGGGAAGTCCCCTCAAGTCACCGTGCGTCAGAGGGGGGCGGGGTCACCGGGTGGCCCCGCCCCCCGTTATTTAAGAACTGTCAGACTAGGAGCGCCGTCACACAGCGGGAGCCTCCCTCCATGCCAGCATGGGTGCGGAGCGGCCCGGAGAAGAAAATGAAGAAGAGAAGAAAAGAAGAAGAGAAGAAGAGAAGAAGATGAAGAAGAAGAGAAGAGCGGGAGCCTCCCCCCATGCCATGGGTGCGGAGCGGCCCGAGGAGAAGAAGATAGAAGACGCCGCGGAGGAGATGCTGGACGAGAACGCCGGAGGAAGAACCAGAAGAGCCAGAAGAACCAGAAGAACCAGAAGATGAAGGAAGAAAGAAGAAGTATTTAAATAAAGGAATTGTCAAAAACTGTCTCTTGTCATTTTTAACATTTTTGACAGTTTTTTAGTGAAATGGTAGGGGTACTTTTGTACCCCCTTACCATTTCACACAGGGGGGGGCCGGATCTGGGGGTCCCCTTGTTAAAGGGGGCTTCCAGATTCCGATAAGCCCCCCGCCCGCAGACCCCCACAACCACCGGCCAGGGTTGTGGGGATGAGGCCCTTGTCCTCATCAACATGGGGACAAGGTGTTTTGGGGGGCTACCCCAAAGCACCCTCCCAATGTTGAGGGCATGTGGCCTGGTACGGTTCAGGAGGGGGGGGCCGCACTCTCGTCCCCCCCTCTTTTCCTGCGGCCTGCCAGGTTGCGTGCTCGGATAAGGGTCTGGTATGGATTTTTGTGGGGACCCCACGCCGTTTTTTTTTTTTTTTTTGGCGCGGGGTTCCCCTTAAAATCCATACCAGACCTGAAGGGTCTGGTATGGAATTTAGGGGGAACCCCACGTCATTTTTTTTTTTTATTTTGGCCGGGGTTCCCCTTAATATCCATATCAGACCTGAAGGGCCTGGTATGGAATTTAGGGGGACTCCCACTTCATTTTTTTTTTTTAATTTTGGTTCGGGGTTCCCCTTTGGGGAATTCCCATGCCGTTTTTATCAATGAACTTCTATGTGTATTGTCGGCAATGCAATAGCCGCGGGTAGTTTTAAATGAGTTTTTTCCTTCAAAATGTCATTTTGCTGTCAGACTGTTCTAAACACAGGAAACATGTGCCCCTTTACAGGCATACTATAGACACCCCCCAGGTACGAAATTTAAAGGGATATTACACTTTTATTGTTTGACTTTAAGCATTATTAAAATCACTGCTCCTGAAAAAACGGCCGTTTTTAAAACTTTTTTTTGCATTGATCCATGTCCCCTGGGGCAGGACCTGGGTCCCCAAACACTTTTTATGACAATAACTTGCATATTAGCCTTTAAAATTAGCACTTTTGATTTCTCCCATAGACTTTTAAAGGGTGTTCTGCGGCACTCGAATTTGCCGCGAACACCCCAAATTGTTCGCTGTTCGGCGAACTTGCGAACAGCCAATGTTCGAGTCGAACATGAGTTCGACTCGAACTCGAAGCTCATCCCTATGCTACACTTATTAAACACAGCCAAATCTCTCATTTCAGTCTTTTGAAAAAAAAAAGCCATACCATCCGTAAAACAATGGTTTAAAAAAAAAATAGACCATTTACCCCAATCTTTTATATATTGTTCATTGGGTTTTTATCTTTTTACCTTACTCAGATATGTACTAAACCACCACCAAGTAGTCTGGTACACACCATTTTTTTCACTAGCTCTATTTTATGCTGCTTGCCTGGTAGTTGTTCAATACTATCTTTACAGTCTTGTATTTGTTATTGTAAATGACAATTATGGCATGCTACCTATTTGTACTATCTGTGCTGGAAAACCTTTTTTTCAATAAAAATGTCTTTTTCAATCTTTTCATTGAAATTTGTAAAGGCATAAGAGTTGCCAACTGTAGCATTACAGAAGACCAACAAAGCTAGGCGTATGGTAGTCCAAACATTGATCCTCTATGGTCATAAAATAACACTTGAGATAGCAGTCACAAAACATAAAATCCAAACTGATATTCAGTAGACAGGTCATCTCATGTTAGGTCAAAAAAAGGGGCTGAGACAATAAGAATGCTGGGTAATAAACCACTGAGTAGCCAGTGGTGGGGGAGATGAGTAATTAGAAGGCCACAGCCATTAGCATCAACAGGTATAGACATGAGGAGGTGAGGAAAGTAAGAAGGAAATGAAGAAGGACTTTTCAATAAAAATGTATTAAACAAAACCTCTATCCAACTGTGAAGCATGAGGGAGGGAAAATAATTATATGTGGCTACTTTGCTGTCTCAGAACCTCTACAGCTTGTAGGCTTTAAAGGACAGATATATTAAAGGTTGCATCAGAAAATATAACAGAATAAATAAGAGAGGAAATTCCATATTTTAGAAAGTTAAGTCAGTCTTGTCCTTATTTTTACTGGGATGTTGTGGAGTGATGTGAAACAGTCCATTTAGGCAAACATTTCCAAATCTATACATGAAAATTAAACAGTTTTATTTACAAGAATGGGCCAAAATGCCTCTAAGCCACTATGAAATTCTGCTCAACAGCTACAGAAAGCTTTTGGTTGAGGTTATTGTGTTGGCAATAACCTCAATCAGACGCTTTCTGTAGTTGTTGAGCAGAATTTCACAATGGCTTAAAGGCATTTTAGAGGCACTGTCTAGATTTATTATTTATGACTACCATAATGGTCAGATTAGATTTTAACTGTTCAGTCAGAGATTCAGAAAATGTCAGTTTTTTCTTACAGCTCTAGCTAACTAATACAAAGGTATTTACAAAAGCAAGCAAGAAAGCAAACACGTGCAAATATCAGTTTGGCTAAACTCCTCCTATATTTAATAGGATTTATGTTGACATAGACTTGATAAACTTATAGCATTTTGTTGAACCCCTTCCTCCCCACCCCTTCCCTATCAGATCCGAGCAGCAAGAAATTCCTATAGAAGTCTTGATGGGGTGTGAGATCTGTGCTAATGCTATTTAGCCATTTATTCAAAAAATGTTGTTGCTCTTGAAAATTTGATGTGTTTCAACAAAATAACAAGCTCTTTATTTCAACCTTATTGGCACATTACAAAAAAACATGATATATACACAGCACAGCTGGTTGTTTTTATCTCAAGAAATTGTCAGATGTTCCAAACACTTGTTACAATGATTTTTAATATAATCACTCTGAATACAGGACGAAGAGGGCAGGAATCTTCATCAAATTGGATCAGCCACAACATGTGGTTCCAACAGATTTAATTAGTGGGCTACACTACAAGGCCCTGCTTGGCTTTTCACTGTAATTGATGTGTGCTTGGACTCCAACCCTGCAAATCTAGTCACTAACAGGAAAACAGAGTCATGCTATGAGACAGAAGAATGAAAATGGGACTAAAAACATCAACTGAAGCCTCTATATACTGTATTTGGTTTGTGATAACAGGCCTCAACAAGCCACTGTTCATAATCCTAACAATGGATAATATTACATATTCTGTTTGCAATAAATAAAAAAACTTACGCATGTCATATATATATATAGAGAGAGAGAGAGATAGAGAGAAAGAGAGAGGGAGACCTAAAATGCAAATCAACTACCATTTCAGTTCTCGGAATAAAACTGAACAGCTGAATAATGATTTCCAAATGCATTTATACATGTAACTCCCTAACTAATAATAATATTTAGCTTTGATAGGTTGTAGCAGATGGGGAAGGCAAGATCAGAGTTAAAAGGTTGAGTGGGGATTTAATGTATGCCAGATGGCTACAGATTGCTAATAATAGCATGTTGGTTATACAACAGGCCCATATATCTGTGGTCTTCAACTTTTGCATATTATTAGTATTATGTTTATGAGTGTGCAGGCCATGCTTCTTTTGGTGCCACTAAACTAAAAGCTAGGTTGATAATGCCAAAATTCAGGCCCATTGGGACATGGTAATATAGTTACTGGGGCTAGCCAAAGACAAACATAGCTACAGAAGGGGTCTGTTCTGTAATCTACTGCAACCAGTCAATAAGGGGCGCAGGGGCACCGCCTCCCCAAAGTTTGCCAAAGAGGAAAGACACTTTAACATGTTAAAACCTGTTAGTCATATTATCATTTATTAAAAAATAAAATAAATAAAAACTGTATTTCGTTCATACAGAGCCTTGAAAAAGTATTCATATCCCTTGACATTTTCCACATTTTGTCATGTTACAACCAAAAAAGTAAATTGGGATTCTATGTGATAGACCAACACAAAGTAGCACATAATTGTGAAGTGGAAGGAAAATGATAAATGGTTTTCACATTTTTACAAATAAATATCTGAAAAATGTGGCATGCATTTGTATTCACTCCCCTTTACTCTTATACCCCTAACTAAAATCTTGTGGAACCAACTGCCTTTAGAAGTCACTCAATTAGTAAATATAATCCATCTGTGTGTAATTCAATTTCAGTATAAATACAGCTGTTCTGTGAAGCCCTCAGAGGTTTTTTTAGAGAACCTTAGTGAACAAACAGCACCATGAAGACCAAGGAACACAGTCACACCAGACAGGTCAGGAATAAAGTTGTGGAGAAGTTTAAAGCAGGGTTAGGTTATAAAACAATATCCCTAGCTTTGAAAATCTCACGGAGCACTGTTCAATCTATCATCTGAAAATGGAAAGAGTATGGCACAACTGCAAACCTACCAAGACATGGCTAAACTGACAGGCCTGGCAAGGAGAGCATTAATTAGAGAAGCAGCCAAGAGGACCATGGTATCTCTAGAGGAGCTGCAGAGAGCCACAGCTCAGGTTGGAGAATCTGTCTATAGGACAACTATTAGTCGTGCACTCCACAAATTTGGCCTTTATGGAAGAGTGGCAAGAAGAAAGCCATTGTTGAAAGAAAGCCATCAGAAGTTCTGTTTGCAGTTTATGAGAAGCCATGTGGGGGACACAGCAAACATGTGGAAGAAGGTGCTCTGTGCAGATGAGACGAAAATTAAACTTTTTGACCTAAAAGCAAAACACTATGTGTGGCGGAAATCTAATACTGCACATCACCCAGAACACACCATCTCCACAGTGAAACATGGTGGTGGCACAGTGGTGTAGCGGGTAGCACTCTCGCCTAGCAGTAAAAAGGGTTGCTGGTTTGAATCCCAACCATGACACTGCCTGCCTGGAGTTTGCATGTTCTCCCTGTGCCTGCGTGGGTTTCCTCCCACATGCTGGTAGGTTAATTGGCTTCTGTCCAAAAATTGGCCCTAGTATATAAATGTGAGTTGGGAACCTTGGAGTTGTGGGCTCCTTGAGGGTAGGGACTGATGTAAATGTGCGATGTATGTGTGGAGCGCTGCGTAAATTGACAGCGCTATATGGGTATCTTAAATAAATAATAATATAATAGATGAGCATCTTAATGAGACACAATGTACATGGATAGGGACAAGCATCCACACTCACTCAGGTTGAACTGGATGGACTGGTGTCTTTATTCAACCTTACTAATTATGTAACTATATGTTGTGAGGATGCTTTTCTTCAGCAGGGACAGGGAAGCTGGTCAGAGTTAATGGGAAGATGGATGGAGCCAAAAACAAGGCGGTCTTAGAAGAAAACCTGTTAGTCTGCAAAAGACTTGAGACTGGGGCAGAGGTTCACCTTCCAGCAGGACAACGACCCTAAACATACAGACAGAGCTACAATGAAATGGCTTAGATCAAAGCATATTCATGT
The DNA here is from genome assembly GCF_042186555.1 of Aquarana catesbeiana. Classification (NCBI taxonomy): domain Eukaryota; kingdom Metazoa; phylum Chordata; class Amphibia; order Anura; family Ranidae; genus Aquarana; species Aquarana catesbeiana. The sequence continues at coordinate 193,552,452 of NC_133327.1, forward strand.
GTTAGAATGGCTCAGTCAAAGGCCAGACCTAAATCCAATTGAGAATCTGTGGCAAGACTTGAAAATTGCTGTTCACAGATACTCTCCGTCCAATCTAACAGAGCTTGAGCTATTTTGAAAAGTTTCACTCTCTAAATGTGCAAAGCTGGTAGAGACATACCAAAAAAGACTTGCAGCTGTAATTGCAGCAAAAGGTGGTTCTACAAAGTTTTGACTCAGGGGGGCTGAATACAAAAGCACGTCACACTTTTCAGATTTTTTTTTGTAGAAAGTTTTGAAAACCATTTCAACATTTTCCTCCCACTTCACAATTATGTGCCACATTGTGTCGGTCTATCACATAAAATCCCAATAAATTACATTTACGTTTTTGGTTGTAACAGGACAAAATGTGGAAATTTTCAAGGGGTATAAATACTTTTTCAAGGCACCGTATGTGCGTGCACTGTGTGGGGCGCTGGACTAATGGGTGTCTATTAGATCTGTAAACTTTTGAAAAGCATGTGATTTGAGGCTGAGCTCTAATTGGCTTGTTTCAGATTGTCCTGCCACTTTTAGCAAATCAGTATTCGTCATCCCCTCACGGTTTCTGGCTTCTTGTCCTGTGGAACGCAAGGTGTCCCGGGCACACTGTGTATCGCATACAATTGTTTCTTCTACATCCCTGTGAGATTTCGAGTTTTATAAAATACATTTCTACAAACAGATTTACACTATGAGATGCCTTTTTTTGTTCACCCATTCTCAAATGAACACATCCTTTGAGTGTACACTGTGAAGTGGAGGAAGGAGATACGTTGTGACTGGTATCTCCTTCCACTTCACAGTGTACACTCAAAGGATGTGTTCATATGAGAAAGTTGTCAGACATCTGAACGTTTTGGAGTACATATGGTGCCTCGTGGCCTCTGCAGGGGCTTAACCCTCTGGTGAGTGCGGACCTAAAGGGGGGAACACGAGTGATTTTAATTTTTCAGTTTGTTTGCACTCCCCCAAAATATTTAGCAACAGCCGCTACTGACTGCAGCCAAAATAGTTGTCAATGCTGATAAGTCAGTTCATAGGGGCCAATTAATTGGTTTACAGACATGGCATTACAATTAACGACACAAAAATCATCTCTTTATTACTAACTAATAATGCCTAAAGTGATACTAAACAGAGAAGTGTTAATTGCAATAATTTATTCACATAAAACATTTAAACCATGGCACTGTATTCTATCCTCTAGGTACCTTATTCCCGTCTGACATGAAATTTCCCTGTTCTTTGGCATCTACAGAAGAAGATCTTTGAGGGGGGGCTTCCATTACTCTGCTAAAGTATGTATTAGCATGTGTCTGCACAGCCATGATTGGTGCTGTTCCAGTCACATATCAAAAAACAAAACAAAAAAAAAACTGTTTCAAATGTGTGTTTTTTGTTCAATAATATGATGTAGGGGGAGTCAAAGTTGATTGACACTAGCTTTCCCTTGTTCATGACTGCATAGGCATCTATGGCTCTTTTTTACTTTACAGGTATTAGGAAGATTTTTTGTGAGTTTCTTAGTGAATATAATCACTCAGCATACTATATCGCACCCCCATATGGTTTAGCAATAGGAGGAGATAGAGGAGGAGGAAGGTAGGGAAGTGTAATTTACCACTGTGTATATGCCCACACCAGTGACTCTATAGTCATGTGGGCTGCACAGATAAGAAAAAGGAGGGAATAAAGAGATTGGAAGGGAACTGAAATTGAGCATGCTCCATAGAGGACACCAGCTGCTCTACACAATCTCAGGCTGCAGTGGAGACATCATGTTCAACCAGGTATATTTCACTCTACACAAAATTAATGCTTTGGTGGCTTTGTGTTGAACACTCTGTTACAGTTGTGTGAAAAAGTATTTGCCCCCTTTCTGATTTTTTATTTTTTTGCAAATTTGTCACACTTAAATGATTACAATCATCAAACAAATTTTATTATTACACAAAGATAACCCGAAAATCCGAAAATCTGTTCAAACTACAAAATGCAGTTTTTAAACGATGGTTTAATTTATTAAGGCAAAAAAGCTGTACAAACCTGCTTGGCTTTATATGAAAAGGTAATTGCCCCCTAAACCTTATAACTGGTTGTGCCACCCTTGGCGGCAACAACTGCAATCAAGCGTTTGCGATAACTGGCAATGAGTCTTTCACATTGCTGTGGAGCAATTTTGGCCCACTCTTCTTTGCAGAATTGTTCTAATTTAGCCACATCGGAGGGTTTTCCAGCATGAATGGCCTGTGTAAGGTCATGATACAGCATCTCATTTGGATTTAAGTCCTGGCTTTGACTAGGCCACTCCAAAACCTAAATTTTACTTTGTTTGAACCATGCTGTTGTGTTTCAAATCATTGTCCTGCTGCATAACCCAAGTGCACTTGAGCTTGAGGTCACGAACTGATGGCCGGACATTCTCCTTTAGGATTTTCTGGTAGAGCTCAGAATTCATGGTTCCATCAATTATGGTAAAGCGTCCAGGTCCTGAAGCTGCAAAGCAGCCCCAGACCATCACACTACCACCACCATGTCTGACTGTTGGTATGATGTTCTTGTTATGAAATGCTGTATTTGTTTTATGCCAGATCTAACGGGACGCACACCTTCCAAAAAGTAAAATTTGTGTCTCATCAGTCCACAAAATATTTGCCTAAAGGTCTTGGGGATAATCAAGATGTTTTATAGTAAATGTGGGCTGAGCCTATTTGTTCTTTTTGGTCAGCAGTGGCTTTGGCCTTGTAACTCTCCCATGGATGACATTTTTGCTCAGTCTCTTTCTTATTGTTGAATCATGAACACCGATCATACGTGAGGAAAGTGAGCACTGCAGTTCTTAAGATGTTGTTCTGGGTTCTTTGATTACCTCCTGGATGCTCTTGGAGTAACCACTGTTCCAAGTTCCTAGAGCGATGCATGTACATTACTTTGTTTCTAATCTGTTCTTTTTTTTTTTTTTAGATTGTGGCATGATGTGTGGCTTTTTGTGATCTGTTAGCATGCTTCACTTTGTCAGACAGCTTCTATTTATGTGATTTCTTGATTCAACAGGTCTGGCAGTAATCAGGCCTGGGTGTGGCAAGTGAAATTTTACTTGCCGACCAGCGCGGCAGTATGTCGGCATAATGGCACTGGCAGGCAAAAAGGCGTGCAGGTTGGTCCCCTTTAAGAAGCAGTGTCGCGACCGTGTACGCGCCCGCTGCGGTCTCCGTGACCGCGGGTCTCACGGACTCGATGTCTGCCAAGTTCCCACGATCGTGTCATGGAGAGAAAGAATGGGGAGAAGCTTATGTAAACAAAGCATTCCCCATTCTGCCTAGTGACAGGACAGTGATCTACTGCTCTCTGTGATCGAGAGCTGTGATCACTGCCCTGTGTGTTGAAGCCACTCCCCCCCCACAGTTAGAATCACTCCTTAGGACACACTTAACCCCTTCACTGCCCCCTAGTGGTTAACCCCTTCACTGCCAGTGTCATTTACACAGTAATCAATGCATTTTTAATCGGACTGATCTCTGTATAAATGACAATGGTCCCAAAAATGTGTCAAAAATGTCCGATGTATCCGCCATAATGTCACAGTCCCGATAAAAATCGCAGATTGCCGCCATTACTAATAAAAAAAATAAAAATAAAAATGCCATAAAACTATCCCCTATTTTGTAGACGCTATAAATTTTGCGCAAACCAATCAATATACTCTTATTGCAATTTTTTACCAAAAATATGTAGAAGAATACATATCGGCCTAAACTGAGGAAAAAAATTGTTTTTTTATATATTTTTGGGGGATATTTATTAAAGCAAAAAGTAAAAAATACTGCGTTTTTTTTTCAAAATTTCGCTCTTTTTTTGTTTATAGCGCAAAAAATAAAAACCGCAGAGGCGATCAAATACCACCAAAAGAAAGCTCTATTTGTGGGAAAAAAAATTTTGTTTGGGTACAGCATCGCACGACCGCGCTATTGTCAGTTAAAGCGACACAGTGCCGAATCGCAAAAAACGCTCTGGTCTTTGGGCAGTCAAATGGTCCGGGGCTGAAATGGTTAACTCAGCTTTCCAAAAAATTGTGGTTAATTACAGTTCATTCATGATTCAGCATGGGAGGGGCAATTTCTTTTTCCCATACAGCCAGGCAGGTTTGAACAGTTTTTTTCCCTTAATAAATGAAATATTAATTTAAAAACTGCATCTTGAATTTACTTGGGTTATCTTTGTGTAATATTGAAATGTGTTTAATGATCTGAATCATTTAAGTGTAAGAAATATGCAAAAAAATAAAAAATCAGGAAGGGGACTTTTTCACACAACTGTATATAACATGTAATGAGATGTGTTGACGTATGTGAAATGCAATTGCATTATTTTGCATTATGTAATGAGTTACATTGCGTTGCTGTGCATTTCTTTTGCACACCTGATGTGAAAAATGATTTTATATTGTAAATTATATATGTACCAGTGCAGCGCAATTCATTCACAGAACCCCAAAATGTGATGAAATAAGCAATAAAAAAATGAAATGGAAAAACATAAAAAGTAGACATCACTCTCTGTCTCTTAAATCAAGGTGTATAACCCTTTCATGACTAAGCCTATTTTTGAAATTTGGTGTTTACAAGTTAAAATCCGTATTTTTTGCTAGAAAATTACTTAGAGCCCCCAAACATTATATATATATTTTTTTTAGCAGAGGATCTAGAGAATAAAATGGCGATAGTTGCAATATTTTATGTCACACGGTATTTGTGCAGCGGTGTTTTAAATGCAAATTTTTGGAAAAGGGACACTTTCATGAATTTTAAAAAATCCAAACAGTAAAGTGACCCCAATTTTTTTGTATAATGTGAAAGATGATGTTACACCAAGTAAATAGATATCAAACATGTCACGCTTTATAATTGCACGCACTCGTGGAATGGCGACAAACTACGGTACCTAAGAATTTCCATAGGCGACGCTTTTTTTTACGGTTACCAGGTTAGAGTTACAGAGGAGGTCTAGTGGTGAAATTATTGCTCTCGCTCTGACGATCGCGGCGATACCTCATATGTGCGATTTGAACATCGTTTACATATGCGGGCGCGACTTCCGTATGCGTTTTCTTTGCTGCGCGAGCTCGCGGGGACGGGGGCGCTTTAAAAAAATTTTTTTCTTATATATTTTATTTATTTTGATATTTATAAATTGTGTTTAAAAAAAAATTTTTTTTGATGACTTTTATTGCTGTCACAAGGAATGTAAACATCCCTTGTGACAGTAATAGGTGGTGACAGGTACTCTTTATGGGGGGATCGGGGGTCTAAAAGACCCCCGATCCCTCCTTTGCATTTCAAAGTATTCAGATCGCTGAAAACGGCGATTCTGAATACTGTGTATTTTTTTAAAACCGGCGCCATTGGCAGCCGAGTAAACGGGAAGTGACGTCATGATGTCGCTTCCGCGTTTACAATTAGAAGGCTGGAATGAAGCCACCCACAGCTTCATTCCAGCCAGCCCCCAGCCGCCGGAGGCAGCCGATGGGTCACCGGGCCTCCCGTGTGATCGGGAGGCCCGGTAAGAGCGACGGGAGGCGGCGGGAGGGGGGACGTCCCCTTCCGCTCCTCCGGTATAACAGCCGAGCGGCTTTTAGCCGCATAGATTGTTATGCTCGGATAGCCGATCGCCCGCTGTAAACAACGGTACTGGGATGATGCCTGAAGCAGGGGTATATAACCCCGGAAAGCTGAGTACGCACATCTGCGTATGCTCGGCGGGAAGGGGATAAACATGTCCTCCTGTCCATAGGTATGATAGATTGGGGGGAGGGGGAGTGGAATTGGAGGCATGGGTATGATGGATTTGAGGGGAGGGGGGGTGAAATTGGAGGCATAGGTATGATGGATTAGGGGTGGAATTGGAAGCAGAGATATGCTGGGACGAGCAATTAGAGGTAGAGGTGTGCTTTACATTGTTTTTGTTTATTCTTGTAACTTAATTCTACATAAAACATTTAACAGTGTCATTTCATGAGATTATTTATGAGGGCGGAATTAGGGGCAGGGCAGGGCAGGGTAGGGGTTGGGTGGGGTAACTGGTGGCAAGTAACTCTTAAGGCCTGTGTCAGGGAAGTCATCCGCAGAATACAGCTAATGCTTGCAAGCATACGCCTGTGCGCAGGCGCCAGCAAGGGATTCTCAGAACAACTACGGGCGCATCGGCGAATACGCGATCGCGCATGCGTTCGCGAGTGCGCGCGTTCGCGATCGCGCGTGCGCGCGCGTCCGCGCACGCCTGTCATCAGAACTGGCGCCAGATGGCCTATTTAAACACGGACTTAGTACTGGCTGGCTGCTGCTTGGTCTACAGCGTGTACCTGAATTCTTGCTACCTGTGTTGACTTCCGATCATCGTTCCGGCCTGTGACCTGACTCCTCTCCTGCCTGCTGTTTGTCCATGATCTGCCTACCTGCTGCCGAACCTGCCTGTGACCTGACCTCTCTCCTGCCTGCTGTTTGTACCTGATCTGCCTACCTGCTGCCGAACCTGCCTGTGACCTGACCTCTCTCCTGCCTGCTGTTTGTACCTGATCTGCCTACCTGTTGCCGAATCTGCCTGTGACCTGACCTCTCTCCTGCCTGCTGTTGTACCTGATCTGCCTAGCCGTTGCCTATTCGGTCTGTGACCTGACCACGTTCCTGCCAGCCGAGTCATCTGATCTGTCTCTCTGCTGCCGAGACCTGCCAGTGATCCAGCGACTCTCCTGTCTGCTTCCAGTCTAGTCCAGCCATCCACCTGTGTGTTCCGGCAACTTCCTGCTCAGACTTCGGGACTTCCATAGGCACTCTTACTCCACCGTGCTCCAGCGCCAGCTGTTCCACTACCAGCGGCCCTTGAGCCGGAGTTGTACGGGAGGCCTTCCTCTACACGTCAGGCTCGCCATCAGGTACGTGACAGTACCAAGCAGCCATGACTGAGCCTGCAGGAGGAACCTCTCCCCTACATGAAGTCTGCCAATGCCTCACAGGCCTTACTCAAGCGGTCAAGTCCCTGCAGGAGAAATATGTGCGTCTGGTGGAGCACGTGCAAGTCCAGCTCTCTTCGGCCATTCCCGCTGCAATGATGACATCCCCAGAACCACGAGTACCTAATCCTGACAGATTTTCTGGAGATCGGACCCAGTTCAGAGCATTCCGCAATGCCTGTCAGCTTTACTTTTCACTCCAGCCACGGACTTTTTCTGCAGAGACTACAAAGGTGGGGTTCATCATATCCCTACTTCAAGGTGAACCCCAAACCTGGGCTCATCGGCTGTTGGAAAAGAAGGACTCCCAACTAAATACTATGTCCTCTTTCTTCCAAGCAATGTCCAAGATATACGAGGACCCTCTACTAACCACTACTGCCGAGTCCTCTCTCCATGCACTCCGACAAGGCCGCAGAGCGGTCGAGGACTATATAAGAGACTTCAGGTGCTGGAGTGCAGATACCCACTGGAATAACGCTGCTCTGCGACATCAGTTTCGCCTGGGGTTATCGGAGGACTTAAAAGACGAGTTAGCTCGTGTGGGTGTTCCAAGTACCCTGGAGGACTTAATCACATTATCTATCCAGATCGACCGTCGTCTGCGAGAGCGCAGGCGAGAGAAGTCAGCAGTTCCTGTTCGGCCAACATCTGTCAGGCCGGCCTCTCCCGCATTAGAAACCGTAACACCCACACGGCTAGGCTTGATTCGCTCGTCGCTGTCCCCTGAGGAACGGACACGACGTCTTCAAGGCAACTTCTGCCTCTACTGCGGCAGAGCGGGTCACTATGTACGGACTTGTCCTGCTAAGAGACGCGGATCCTTCCCGGCTTCTCCAGCAAGTCAGGCGGTTCCTCCAGCAACTTCTGCTCAATTGGCACTTCCTGTTACCTTTCAGCTCCCAGGGAGAAGTGTGTCAGCTACTGCAATTGTGGACTCGGGGGCGTGCAGTTGCTTTATTGATCTGGCATTTGCTGTTCAACAAGGTATCCCTCTTCAATCCAAAGAGCAGGGACTTACCGTATTTCTGGCTGACGGCTCCCGTATAAAGTCCGGATTGGTAACCCAGGAGACCCCCCCACTGTTAACTACGACCTCTACTGGTCATAAGGAACTTTTGCGGCTAGATGCCATTTCTTCACCTCTGTACCCCGTCATTCTTGGTCTACCATGGCTACAGGCCCATAATCCGGCGGTGGACTGGAAATCAGGCAGTATCAAGTATCAATCATCTTACTGCCGGAAGCACTGCCTGTCCAATCCCACTGCTGCACCCACCACCCTGTTGTGTATGGACGTTGATGCTGAGCTCTGCCAAAAGGTGCCTGAGGCCTATCACGAGTTCCTTGATGTCTTCAGCAAGCGGGGAGCAGACACATTACCTCCACACAGGGCTTACGACTGCCCCATTGAGCTCCTTTCTGGGGCTGCTATTCCATTTGGTCGGATTTTCCCACTGTCTGAGAAAGAATTAGCAGCTCTAAAGGAATATATTGATGAGAGCCTCCAGAAAGGCTTCATTCGCCCTTCTACCTCACCTGCCGGGGCGGGAATATTCTTCGTGGAGAAGAAGGACCATTCACTACGGCCATGTGTAGATTACCGGGACCTGAACAAGATTACGGTGAAAAACCGTTATCCTCTTCCTTTGGTTCCTGAGCTTTTCCAAAGACTTCGTTCTGCTACTATTTTTACTAAACTTGATCTGAGGGGAGCCTACAACCTCATCCGCATACGCCAGGGGGATGAGTGGAAGACCGCCTTCCGTACTCGTTTTGGCCACTACGAGTATCTCGTCATGCCCTTCGGCTTGTGTAACGCCCCGGCCACCTTCCAACATTTCATCAATGACGTCTTCAAAGACTACCTGGACATTTTCGTTATTGTTTATTTAGATGATATTCTGGTGTTCTCTACCTCCCTTGCTGACCATCGGGAGCATGTCAAGAATGTTCTCTGCCGTCTCCGCTTACATGGACTCTATGCCAAACCCGAGAAATGTGAGTTCGAGCGGCAGAGTATCCAGTTCTTGGGCTTGATCATTTCTACCGGAGGAATTGAAATGGACCCTCAAAAAGTGTCTGCAATCCTGACCTGGCCTGCGCCCACTGATAAGAAGGGGATCCAGCGGTTCATTGGGTTTGCTAACTTTTACCGCAGATTTATCAAGAACTTTTCAGCTATCATCTCACCAATTACCCAACTTACCAAACAGGGTGCTCGTTTCCGCTGGTCTCCCGAGGCCCAGGCTGCCTTTGAAACTCTTAAAGGACTGTTTACAACTGCCCCTGTACTAAGCCACCCAGATCCGGCACTACCTTACATTCTGGAGGTAGATGCTTCCGAAAATGCAGTCGGGGGAGTTCTGTCTCAGCGCCAAGGTCCCAAGGATCTAGTCCACCCTGTAGCTTTCTTTTCCAGAAAACTTGCCCCAGCGGAAAGAAACTACGACGTGGGAGATCGGGAGCTTCTTGCCATAAAGGCTGCCCTGGAAGAGTGGAGGTATTTGTTAGAAGGAGCCGCTCATCCAATTTTGATTTATACAGACCACAAGAACCTTGAATATTTAAGGACTGCCAAAAGACTAAGATCTCGACAGGCCCGATGGGCACTTTTTTTTTCAAGGTTCTTGTTCCACATCACCTATAGACCCGGATCAAAGAACGTCAAGCCTGATGCGCTATCACGTATGTTCGAGGATCCAAAGGTTTTACCAGTACCTGACACCATCCTACCAGCAGGAAATTTTCTGTTACTACAGTCCGATCTCATGTCCCAGTTGAAGCAGGCGTCCGCAGTCTCCCCTGATCCTGTCGGGGAGACGTTACAGGCAAGAGATGGACTTCTTTGGAAAGGGAACAAGGTCTTCGTCCCAGAAGCAGTCCGTTTATCAGTTCTAGGACTCTGCCATGATCACCCTCTAGCAGGTCACTTTGGCATTCGCAAAACAATAAACTTAATGCAACGCACATTTTGGTGGCCTAGTTTGGAGAAGGACTGCAAAGAATATATAGACACCTGCATTACTTGCATCCGGAGTAAGAACATCCGAAATAAGGCGTGGGGTTTGCTCAGACCTTTACCCGTGCCTGACAGGCCGTGGACCATGATCTCCATGGATTTTATAGTTGAGCTACCTCCCTCTGAAGACTGTACAGCCATTTTCGTCATAGTAGACCGGATAACTAAGATGGCTCATTTCCTACCCTTGAAGGGTACACCCTCTGCTGCTGAGACTGCTCGAGTATTTATTAAGGAAATCGTTAGACTCCATGGGGTACCCATCGACATTGTCTCTGACCGCGGAGCCCAATTTACTTCAAGGTTTTGGAGGGCACTGTGTGAAGCTTTAAGAATTAAACGTTCCATGTCATCCGCATATCATCCGCAGTCTAACGGTCAGACTGAACGGACCAATCAGACGCTGGAACAGTACATCCGTTGTTTCACTTCGTTTGTGCAGGATGATTGGGTGTCTCTCTTACCCTTGGCCGAGTTTGCATATAACAACTCCTGTCATGCAGCCACCAAGCAATCTCCATTCTTCTCTAATTATGGCTTCCATCCCACCTTTTTGCCTGACCTTGTCCCTGAGTCTTCAGTACCGGCTGTCCAAAGCACTGTAGACTTCTTCAATCGCAATAACAAGCTGTTGAAGGAAACCGTAACCAAGGCTCAACAGGATAATAAAAGAGCTTTCGATAGGAAGAGGAGAGGGGAACTCATTCTGCAACCAGGGGACCGGGTTTGGTTGGCAACAACAAATCTGAGACTGGCCTGCCCGTCAAAGAAGTTGGCCCCTAAATTCCTTGGGCCATTTCCTGTGAGGAGAAGGATTAATGATGTTTCTTACGAGCTATCCCTACCAGAATCCTTCAGCATACATCCGGTATTTCATGTATCTTTGCTAAAGCCCGCATTGCCTGACCCCTTTCCTAATCGAGAGTCTAGACCACCCGAACCGGTGATGGTCAGTGGAGATGAGGAGTTCGAGGTGGAAGCGATTATGGACTGTAGAAGGAGAGGGGGTCAATTACAATATCTGATCAAGTGGAGAGGTTATGGACCGGAGGAGAACTCCTGGGAACCAGAGCGGAATGTACATGCTATGGACTTAATACGTGCCTTCTTCCGCAGTCATCCCCTGAAGAGGAACCAACTGGGCATCCGGAGGCTGCCCGTAAGGGGGGGGCAATGTCAGGGAAGTCATCCGCAGAATACAGCTAATGCTTGCAAGCATACGCCTGTGCGCAGGCGCCAGCAAGGGATTCTCAGAACAACTACGGGCGCATCGGCGAATACGCGACCGCGCATGCGCGATCGCGCGTTCACGAGTGCGCGCGTTCGCGATCGCGCGTCCGCGCGTGCGCGCGCGTCCGCGCACGCCTGTCATCAGAACTGGCGCCAGACGGCCTATTTAAACACGGACTTAGTACTGGCTGGCTGCTGCTTGGTCTACAGCGTGTACCTGAATTCTTGCTACCTGTGTTGACTTCCGATCATCGTTCCGGCCTGTGACCTGACTCCTCTCCTGCCTGCTGTTTGTACCTGATCTGCCTACCTGCTGCCGAACCTGCCTGTGACCTGACCTCTCTCCTGCCTGCTATTTGTACCTGATCTGCCTACCTGCTGCCGAACCTGCCTGTGACCTGACCTCTCTCCTGCCTGCTGTTTGTACCTGATCTGCCTACCTGTTGCCGAATCTGCCTGTGACCTGACCTCTCTCCTGCCTGCTGTTGTACCTGATCTGCCTAGCCGTTGCCTATTCGGTCTGTGACCTGACCACGTTCCTGCCAGCCGAGTCATCTGATCTGTCTCTCTGCTGCCGAGACCTGCCAGTGATCCAGCGACTCTCCTGTCTGCTTCCAGTCTAGTCCAGCCGTCCACCTGTGTGTTCCGGCAACTTCCTGCTCAGACTTCGGGACTTCCATAGGCACTCTTACTCCACCGTGCTCCAGCGCCAGCTGTTCCACTACCAGCGGCCCTTGAGCCGGAGTTGTACGGGAGGCCTTCCTCTACACGTCAGGCTCGCCATCAGGTACGTGACAGCCTGGCTAGTAGCTCAGGACTTGAAATTTTACTTTCAATAGTTTTTTAATTAGTTTTTCATGAGTAAAAACAAGGTATACATAAGCCTTAACTCATTCCGTCATACAGAAATTTAGAACGAAGAAATTCTTACATCAGTGCGTTGGCTAGGTTTAGAAAAATAAAATTGAAATAAAAGTAAAATCTCCCCTGTAAGATGAAGGTTGATCTATAAGAGTGAAGAATCTGAGTTGTCCCTCTTGCCCCATCACCCCTAAAGGGATCAAGCTGTGTCATGGGCTGCATGGGCAACTGCCGTTTCTCATAACATATCAGTACAACAATGTATTTAATACTCGGTTTAGGAGAAAAATCCAGTGTGCAACTTAACTGAAGCTTACACGAGCGGTTACTAGTGGTATATATAAAATAAGAAAAATACTATAGAGGTAGAAAGAGAAGGGAGGAGGGGGAGAAGAATGTGTGTGTGTGTGGGGGGGGGGGGGGGGGGGGAGAGAGCAGAAGAGAGGGAGAAAGAGGTAGGTAAAGAGTTAAGTGTGTCTTGGCCGAAAGCTACCATGGGCTATTGAGCCCTATGTAGGATGTAGTGCCGTGTGCACATAGTCTGCCCAGGGTTCTCAGGTAGCTTCAAACTTCCTTACTTTACCCTGTAGTATGCTGACTATCTTCTCCTGAGCCATAATCCAGGAGATCTTTCGTTTTGCCATGGTAAAAGAGACAAAGAGTCACTTCCAGGCTCTAGCTATTGTCAGTTTCGCCCCTAGGAATATGAAATGAATTAGTCTCCCTGTATTTCTGGAGGCCTTTTCTATGGGGTAATTTTAGTAAAGCTATGTGTGGAGATTTCTCAACTGGTATGCCCGTAACTTTACGGACCATGATAAATATTTTGTTCCAGAAGCTTCTTATTTTAGGGCATTCCCACCAGATGTGAATCATTGGGCCCACATGGGAACAATTCTGGAAGCATAGGGGGGAGGCTGTAGGGTAGAATTTCGCCAGCCATGTAGGAACTAAATACCACCGCGTTATGACCTTGAGGTCAGCTTCGATTAATGAAACATTTAGGATTCCTCGGTAGGCCCTACAGGTTGCAGTGTACCATTCCTCTATGCACCATTCTTGTGAGAGGTCCCTTTCCCAACCTGTCATGTAGTTGGGTTTGAAATTAACCCTAGCAAGCGACTCATAAAGCACTGATATCCCCCCTCTCTGCTCCATTGCTTGAGCACACCAGTGTTCATAAAGTGTAATGTTGGGAGGAGAAGGTTTAGTCTTCCATAATGAGGGAAGAAAGTTAAATATTTGGAGGAATCTAAATCTCTCAGAGGTGGGCATTTCTAGTTTGGTTATGTAATATTTAAGGGTGATTGGTCCAGAGAGATTGAAAATGTGGCCAATTCTGTACATCCCCTTGTCCAACCACCATTGAAATTCTTTATTGTTCATTCCTGGGGGAAATTGGGCGTTGTGGAAAATTAGGGCGAGAGGACAAAACTTGGAAATTAATTCCACAAGGTCTTTTAGGCCATCCCATAGCGAGTAAGAGTGAGAAAGCGTTGGAGCCATAATTGGCAGGCGATTTTTAGGGGGGCACCACATAAGGTAATCTAGAAGGAAGTGAGGTACTGCCTAACATTCCATTTGCACCCAATCCGATTTTGGAGCTCTCAAGTATATTACAGACATCTGGGGCAACTGGGCTGCCTGATAGTAGCACAGAAGGTTGGGTAAGCCAAAGCCTCCTTTGTTGAGAGCTCTGTAGAGCACCCCTTTAGAACAGCGATGTCCCTTTGAGCCCCGAAGGAGATCATTTTGGTTTGAAAACGCCTTAAATGATCTTTGTTAATGGGTATCGGTAGAGATCAGAAAAGATACAGAATTTGTGGGAGTAGAGTCATCTTGACGGAGTGGATCCCTCTTAGCCACAAGAGATTGAGCTAAGACCAACGACTAAGGTCAGATTCCAATTTTTTAATCAGTGGGAAGTAATTACTGTAGCTAAATATAATTGGTTCACTCTCTTAGTTAGTGTGACTCCCAAGTAGGTTATCATAGTGTCACTCCATGTTCAATCAAAGTGCTCTTTTAGTGGGGAGAGCAGGGATTCAGGGATGTTGATGTGTTGAGGGCTTGAGATTTCAACATGTTAACGCACAGGCACAATAAGTGTCTGAATTTTGTTAGTAGGCGACAGACGTTCGGTAGTAAAATCAGTGGGGAGGTTATGAATAGGAGAAAATCATCGGCAAAAAGGGCGCATTTATGTGTTTGGGAGCCGCATGAAACTCAGTGTATATATGGGTTAGTCCTAATGGCGATGGCTAGGGTTTCAATCACCATTGCAAAAATCAGTGGGGATAGAGGGCAGCCTTGTCTTTTAGCTTTTGAAATCAGCAAGGGATCCGAGAAAAAGCCTCGGAGTCGCACCCTGGCTTCAGGGGACGAGTAGAGGGCTCTGATAATATTAGTGAAATGTTGTCCCATTCCCCAGCTGTCTAAGATGGAGAAGAGGTAGGGCCAGGACACAGAGTCAAAGGCCTTCCATAGATCGATGGACAGAAGGAAGCCTTCTTGTGGCTGCAATCCATCCCAACCTGGGTTCAAGAGTGAGATGATGTCCACCGCTCTTCGGATTTGATCTGGGTCTTGTCTGCCTGGAATGAACCCTACCTGGTCCTTATATATGTATGAGCCAATGAAAGAGGAGAGTCGATCTGCTAGAATTTTAGTCAGAATTTTTAAGTCATTATTTATAAGAGAGATGGGGCGGTAGTTACTGACTTCGCTGGGGGCCATCCCTGCCTTTGGGATTACGGTGATGTATGCTGAGTTAAGGGATCATCCTAAAGATGCTCCTTGCCTGAGGGAATTGAAGAAGCGCGCTAAGTACGGGAAAAGGGTAGTTGCAAATGCTTTATAATAGGGGACTGAAAAGCCATCAGGACCTGGGGCGGAGCCTCGTTTTAAATGTTTGATCACTTGGGTGACCTCTTCAGATGTTATTGGAGCTTCTAGTATGTCATGGTGTCGGTCTTCTAATTTGGATATGGGAAAAGAGTCTAAGAAAGAGTCAACCTGAGCTTGCTTAACCTTGTTCTCCCCATTATATAGTTTTGTATAGAAATCATGGAAAGCTCCCATGATCTTCAGAGGGTTATGTGTTGTTGGTCCACCTAGAAGGCGAATAGCGGGGGGGCCTGCATTCATACTTTGGGGGAGGGACCCACCGATAGCATCGAGCCCATTCTATCTTTGTGTGGATGAAACCTGGCTCCACTCCAATTTAGACTCCTTTCCGCTTTTGATGTAAGCGCAAGATTCAGAGCTGTTCTCGCCGCATCAAGTGTGGGCAGGTGGACTGATCGAGGGTCGCGTTTATCTTGTTTGCTGAGGTTCAGGAAATTCTTTTCCAGGCCCTCTATGTCTGCCCTGCGCTCACGATTAATTTGGGAGGAAACCCGTATAAGTTTTTCTCTAATGGTGGCCTTATGTGCTGCCCAGAGGGTAGCTGGGGAGACCTCATCCACATCATTATTGTGGAAGTAGTCAGTAATGGCCTGTTTGATTTCTATGGTTTACACTGGATCGCTGAGAATGGACTTGTTCAGTTTCCATTGTCTGGGACCCTTCTGTCTCTGTGGTCTTTTTAGGAGTAGGAAGACTAGTGAGTGGTCAAACCATACTGTGTCTCTAATGAAGGCTTTATGAGCTAGTGGGATCATGTTTGAGGGAATAAGAATGTGGTCTATCTTGGCAAATGATTGATGAGTTGAGAGTAGTGTGTATAGTCCCGTTTAGAGGGATTAAGTTCCCTCCAGATATCAATCAGCCTGTGTTAAAATATTAACCTTGCTAAATGCAGATTTTGTTTAGTGGGTCTGATGGTTTGTGCTCCCAGGGGTTGTTTTTTGTCCAGACCGGGATCAAAGGCTGTGTTCGAGTCCCCTCCATATATCACTGTGCTTTCGACCAGAGGGCCCAGAGTCTGCAACACAGAGTTAAAACATTTTGCTTGGCCCCGATTGGGTGCGTAGTATGAAATAAAAGGAAACAGTCTTTATGTTCAGATTTGAGTGAGAATTTGCAGCTATTGGAAAAGAGAATTGCTACTCCCTTCAATTTGTCCTCTGCGTTGGCTAAATAGAAGTTGGGGAATTTAGGGTGGATGAACTTGGGGTTGTACAGTCTTGGGAAGAGTGTTTCTTGGAGTAATATCACGTCAATATGCTGGCTATGATAGTATTGGAAATTTTTTCTGCGTTTGATTGGGGAATTTAATCCCTGTGTATTGTGTGAAGCTACCCTTAACATGGAAGATGAATTGTTTGTGTTAGCCATGGAGAGAGAGGAGGGAAAGCTGGGGTGGTGCAGAGTCACTTTCCATTAGGTCCCCGGTATTTTTAGCAGAGAGTGAGCGTTCGGGATGACGGGTCCCCATGGTTGATTGTGAGGTTCTGTCAAGGCAACTATAAAAGAAGACACTGTTAGAGGAGAAGGGAAAAGAGGAAAATAGAGAAGAAGAAATAAGGAGAAGGAAAAATATCCGAGGGGTTGTGGGACGAAGTCCCATTGTGCCCTCAAAAAAGTATGTACATTCTACCTCTGCTAGAGAGGGAGAGGTCCTAGCCAGGCAAGATGAGGTAAACATATCCTCTGGTCAGGTAAAAGCACATGTGTGCTGCTCCGGTCCCAGCACCCCAAAACATTCAAAAAACCTTATAAATGTAAAAAAAAAACAAAACACAGCACATCTAAAACTTGTGAGCTGTTTCAACGCCACTGTGGGGGAACTCAGATGGCAGTGTGGCATTGAGTAGTGGAGGGGTATGGGAGGGGGGAGCCAAGGGAGTGAAGATAATGGTGGGGGGGTGGAGAGGGTAGAGGATGGATTAGGAGTGGTCCATGAAGCAAGACAAGTTTCATATGGACTTGTAGAGGGGGATCTGGCTTCCTCAGGAACAGTGATGCTTGATAGGAGCTTGAAAAGTTCATCTGGGTGAAGAAGGGGATCTGGATGCCTCAATTCCATTGTGAAGTGTTCCAGTTAAGAGTATGGAATAGATCAGAATAGGGTGGCAGAGTCCAGTAGTTGATGAGGTGTGGCCTCCTAGTAAAGGGAAGCTGATGGCGCTCTAGAGATTGGTCCGAGTTTTTCAGTGGGGTGAGGGCAAACCTATGTGACATGGTGCTCATCCCTGATAGGTTGTAGGAAGCTGTAGGTTATTGGAGTCTCAGAGGCTCTATCGAGCCGTATCAATGTGTGAGAAGTGGGTCAGAGCCCTAGAGGAAGGAAAGATGCTCAGAGTCCTCTGTGAGCAGCAGCTCTTAAGGAGGGGTTGGAGTCCTTAGACCTCTTGGGTTTGTGCTTCTGCCACAAAGGGACATTGGGGCTTGTGGGAAGTTGGGCGCTTCGAGGTTCCTGCAGCTGATCCTGGTGTTGGTGAGGCAGGGCTTGCGAGATGAGGCCTAATTGTAGCAATATTTTTTCTCCGTCTGGGAATTTGGAGAACGTGTAGGACTTATTTTTGTATGTAAACTTGAGGCTAAATGGAAATAGCCACCAGTATTTGATTTCCTTTTGGGTCAGCACTGATAGCAGTGGTTTCAGTGACCTCCATTTCTGTATAGTGGTTGGTGATAAGTCAACAAATATCTGGATTGAGTTTGACTGGTACTTCAGCTGGGGCACTGAGCGGGCTAGTTTCATGACTTCCTCCTTGACGGCATAGAAGAGGGGCTTTACTACTATGTCCCTTGGGAGCCTGTCGGATTGGGGTGGACCCACAGCTCTTTGCACCTGGTCAAGTTCTAGCCTGTGATGATAGATATCCGGAATGAGCTCTTGTATAAGGGAGCGAAACCGCAGCCACAGTATCAGTGACAGTCTCAGGGATTCTTCTGATCTGAAAGTTGTACCTTCTCGACCGATTTTCAAGATCATCTATGCTTGATAGTGCAGTCTCTAGTTGGTCTTGGAGGTGTTGTATACAGTCCGTATTTTGATTAGCCCTGGTTACAGTAGCATCCAGTTTACTTTCTATTGCCTCCATGCGAGAACCCAGTATCTGTATATCAGTCTTAATCTCACCAGTTATTTTGGCTGCTGTGGAGGATAAGCCACGGTCTAACATCTCTGAGAACTTCAAAAACATATATGCAATGTCAAAAGGTAGATCAGAGTGTTGTGCTGAGAATGCCTCTCTGCTCTGATGTTGTGTAGCGCCTGCATCCATAGGGGACAGTAATAGATCGTCTAATAGTATGTCCTATCAGGGATTCTGTGGACACTGGGGAGGCAGGGATGTGGATGTGGGTATTCACATGTTCCCCACTGTAAGGGCTGTGAGACAAGGGGTCTGGGAGAGGCTTTGTTCTGCCGTGTCTCAGCTCCATTTGTGTGTGAGGCAGTGATGCGGCCGCCATCTTGGAGTTGTAGGCCATATCCCCGGCCTGTATTAATTGAGCGCACAGGGCTCGGCGGGCGGTTCCGGATATCATAAAAGTATTCCCCCTGTGTTCCCCCGGTTCTGGGAGTGGGCGGTGGATGGAGGTGGGTGTGCTGTCAGCTATGGGGGGCGCAGAATGACCGGAGCAGTGCGGAGCTCCGGGTCAACGTGGCCAACTTGGAAGCCTTGCGTATGTGCACTCCCAGGACTTGAAATTTTGAGCCCTGCATTAGTTACTGAGGAGTTAACACACCTGAGCTGGGACTGGATGCTAAGGGGTCAATGCTTACATGCTGAGGACAGTTTCCCGAGGGGTAATGCATACACACTGAATATTTTACACTGAGGGACATGCGCATTTGCTGTTGAAGCAGATCACAAACACCGCAGACAGGTTAATGAGATGTTAATGCGTATAAGCCTTAATGCTTTTCCTGTGGTGGCTGATCACTGAGCGTATAAAGCACATACATTGCAGACTGGTCACTGATGTGTTAATGTGTATACTCTGTTTGTGTAAAACTATCTAGAGAGCTGGCTGATATGGATACTAAGAAGTGATGTATGTGTGAGTCACAGGATACAGGTTAGAGACCAGTGTTTGTACTAAACACAATCCTGGAATACAGAGGCGTAACTAGAACCTTCAGTGCCCCGCTGCAACAAATCATAAAGGGCCCCCCCCACAATTGCAAAACAGCAGGGCCTAATCACAAGTGCGACCTTTGTGACCCTAGTAGTTTCACAACTAGTGTTAGTAGTTTTATTTTTGTTATTTTATTTGTTTATTTGTTTTGACCATTTCATTTTATTTATCTTTACAATGGTATTTTTTATTAAATTTTACATTTTTTTAGGAGCCCTGTCTGGGGGCTTTGGTGTGATATCAGGGGTCTAAACAAACTTCTCATGTTTCACCTTTGAGACAGAGAAAGGAGATTGAGGCACATCCCTCAATCTCCATCTCTGCAGCCTCAGCTGCACAGAATGAATGGATAGGAATAGCTCTGAACAGAGGCTTCCTGTTCATTTGAAGCATAGTAAACACAGTTTATTATGCCTCAGTTATGAATGAACGGAGTCAGTGATCAGTACAGATCATTGACTCTAATCATTAAGACAAGGAAGGGGTCAGTGAATGACACATTTACCGGCCCCTTGCCACTCTGCATTCTGACAGATCTCCTGTAGCAGCTGGTGGGAGAGGAGAGTGGGAACCCAGCAGTGCTGTGGGAGATGAGGGAGCCAGGGGAGTAGACAGGGGCCTGGAGGCAGCAGGAGGAGGGTTGTTGGGGTGGCATGTAGAGGAACCAATCACCTCAATTTTGGAGGGGATTGGTTGCTTTATATGCCACCCCCACTGCCCCTCCTCTATTCGCTGCAATTGCGACACCTGTGCATACCCCCCTGTCCCCTCCATCCTGGAACAAATCCTCTCCACTCCCCTAATCCTCTCCAGCACAAATTCTCTTAACCTCTCAAATCACCCTTCCCAGGGCAACACCTGTCCATCCCAGTACAAATCCCCCTTCCCCGCCAATGTTCCATATTATTCTTAAGTGGTGAGTGAGCACCCAGGGCACTAGCTCCACATCTCTTACAGGGTGCTAGGGGTTCCAGATGCTGCAATTGACCCCTATGTGACAGGTGGCATCTCTTTGATTGGTGGGGGGGTGCTTTGGGAGGGGACAGGACTTGTGCTACAAGGTGTGGTGTCAAATCACATTCCCCCCTCCCCCCAGCACCCTGTCCTCTCCTCTCCCAAAGCATCCCCTCCCAGCACATATCCTCTTACCACCTACCTTTCACTCCTTCTGGTGTATTTTCGTACACCCCCCCAGTTACTATTGTCCCCCTCTTCTGTATTCAGCAAAATACACAGACCTCAGCAGCGTAGCTCTTCCTGTACCATACTCCTCCTCCTGTCTGTGTGCAAGAGAACATTGGAGCCAAGAGGGAGGAGCCAGCTTCAGCAAGGTGTGTGTGATGTGTGCAGGCATTCGGCAGGGAAACATGCTGGTGGCCACAGAGGGGACGATCGCCACATGTGGGACACCGGCACCCTGCAAGAGATGCGGGGCAAATATCCCGAGTGCCCTCACTGGTGCGTCCCAATTAGTCAGGGAACCAGAGCTCAGTGCCAGAGCTTTCTCCCCAGCACTGGGCTCCATGAATTAGCACAGTGTCTAAGCCGGGTTTTGCTGGTGCATGGGCCCAGGGCCCCCCCACGGGGGTGGGGCGCCAGGGCCCAGTCGCAACGGCGACTTCTGTGAACCTGGTAATTCCGCCACTGCTGGAATACACACTGAAGGGGGAGGACTACTTCTGCTGAGGGGGAAGGATCAGCGGCTTCTGCTGCACTGAGCTTTACTCGGAGTGTCCAGATTGAGTGTCTGAGTCCCATGTCTATGAAGAGGACAAGGACAGCATTCATATGCAATTTGTGAACTGGGAGTGTATAACGCAGACTCAGAAGTCTCTGCAGGAGAAACTGAAGAAGTGTGTGCTCATGGGGAGATGGGCATGACCGGAGGTTGAGGGGAAGGGGAGGGTGTTGAGAACCTGGACCCAGCTGCGCTTCCCGCCGCCCGCCGCCTGACGCCCACGTTGGAAGCCTAGGACGCCATAGCAGGCTTGTCCGCTGCCTATGACGGTCGGAATGCAGGGGAAATAAGGAACAAACAGTCAGCTCAAAGACCGGGCTGACGCCGCCGCCGTGGCTGTCCCGGAGACGGGAGTCCACACCACACGGCACTGGATCCCCTATCAGAGCGCTCACACTAGCCAGCAAGGAGACAAGTCTGCAGACAGGTGGAAGCTGCTGATTAAAGCAGCGGATCGGAAGATAGGGGGAAGGAAGGAAAAATCACCCAGGTATACTGTGCACTGTGTACCTCAAGGTAATCCATCTGTGTCATCTCTGCAAAATGGAAACCTGGGGAACCCCCCCGTAGCGACATTTGTCGGTGAGTTTCTGCTATGATGTATAGGAGGGGGCATATTTAAAGCTGAAGTGGACGCTGAGATACTGTCCCCAGTATTTTGCACTTTTTATTGTGCACTTTTTGGAGGTGGTTTTTCTTCTTTCGAAGACAGCAAATTCATATATCACTACATACCACTTGGGAGGGGAAAAAATTTTCCGCAGTGACTAAAACAATTGGTACAGCCCCTTCTCTCGGAAGCCCCAAGTGGTGAGGGGAGTTAAGATGACCAAGAAAAAAGGGATAGAGGAGGCCACAGCACAGTAAGGAGCTAATAATTTGCGAGGCCCCAAGGATAAAGTGGCTCAGGGCGCTGCCACAAAGCTGGAGCGCTTTGCCCATACGCCAAACTGCACGCCAAAAACAGGAAACCAGGTGGGGGGTGCACAAGCTCAAGGGGCGCAGGGTAGTAACCCAGGGGGGAGAAAAAGTCAAGGTCCAGCTGAAATTCATGTGCCCATAGTAACCGATTCAGCATCACAGATGCATCTGGAAAAGGAGAGGGGCCTGAGTGGCCCGGGTAATGTGGGATTAAAAGATAAAGAGGTACAAGAGCAGGAACTTTGAAGGACATTCTCCTAGCAGTAAATGTTTGTAAGATCACGCTGTCAGATTTATCAGATCAACTTAAAGGTATCAGAACCGACTTGGCCATGTTGAAGAGGGATATGCAGGAGGTATGCGCCCGAACCACCGTTTTAGAAGAGAGACTCAGCCAGGTGGAAGATGATGTGAATCCACTGAGACAGGAGGTTAAGAGGATGAAGGAACAATTAAATACATGCCTTCAGAAAATGGACGATTTTGAGAACAGGGCACGCAGGAAGAATGTGAGGGTCCTGGGCCTCCCTGAAAAGAGTGAGGGCAATAACCCGGTAGAGTTTATGGAGGGGTGGTTTAGAGACATGTTTGGCAAGGACGCATTCTCCAATATGTTTGCTATTGAACGAGCACACAGAGTCGCCCCGAGGGTCCCACATTCAGGGGGTCAGTCAAGGCCCCTTATAGTCAAATTGCTGTTTTTCAGAGATAAGGTTACTATCCTCCAGAGAGCAAGAGAGATGAAAAATATTATATATAATGGCACAAGAATATCTTTATATCCAGATTTCTCCCCTGAATTGCAGAGACAGAGAGCAAAGTTCATAGAGTGTAAGCGAAGTTTACAGCAGCGTAGACTCGGTTATGCGCTGTTGTATCCAGCCCGTTTATGGGTAACAGCAAACGGGGAGGTGAAATTTTTCAACACTCCTGTAGAGGTGTTTACATGGTTGGAAAAAAATGAGGGAGGGCTACGGCCAGGTGAAGAGCCCCAGAGGGAAAGGGGGAGGGAGTAGGGGGTTAGAATTTAGGGAATTTTTTTGCCCTTTTGTCTGGCTGGTGGGCAGATATACATTTTGGGAGGAGATTGGTTATTTTTTCCCTTTATTTTTATTCTTTGTTTCCCTTCTCCTCTCCCTCCCCCTTCCCCCTCATGTTTTGTCTTTTCCACCCCTCTCCTAGGGATATATTTTTTAGAGGTGTGGGTGTAGGGGGGCAGCAGCTATAAAAATTGTACACAAATTAAGTATGTTGGGGGTAATTCCCCTCTGATAAAAGGGTTCAGGTTGCAACGCACAAGGAGGAAGGAGGTATACCCAGGTTAAGAGTTAATCACGGTCACTTTAGAACCTAGGTGGGATAGGCCCAGGATGGGGCAGGTGGGGGAGGGGGGGAGGGGGGATGGGAGGGGGAGAGGGGGAGGGTGGAGGGTTGGGAAGGGTTGGGGGTGAGGTTGTGTGGATGGGGGTACGGGGGGGAGGGGGGTAGGGGTAAAGGCACTAGAATTTCAAAAAGTAATCACAACAGTTTTGAGAATTAAGAATTATGTTGAGTTAAGGTATAGACATAAGAGATGGTAGGCACAAAAATAGATAAATTTAAGTGTATGAGGGTATGTTCATGGAATGTAAGAGGGGTGAAAGATGTCTGTAAGAAACAAGCTATCTTCTCTATGGCCAGAACAAGGGGTGTCAGGATACTCTGCCTTCAGGAGACCCATTTAGATAAGGGTTCAGTTGATACTCTAAGGAATAGGAGTTATCAAGAGCAGTATCACTCAACTCATTCATCATATTCGAGGGGAGTGAGTGTATTAATAAATACTGGATTGGTTTTCTCCTGCAGGCAGAGTAGATTGGATGAGTATGGTCGGTATGTCTTTCTTTATTGTAATATCGAGGGGCGGGACTGTATTCTTGCAAATGTATATATACCTCCACCATTTAAAACTGAGGTACTTAATAAATTGATAAGTTTTATAGCAGATAAACCGGGGGTGCCAGTTATAGTGACGGGGATTTTAACATGGCCATGAACAACCGTTTGGACAGATTCCCGACAGGGTCATCTCCTGGAGGGGCATCTAGGAGCCCGCTCCTCCAATTTTGTGAGGAAGTAGGATGAGTGGACATTTGGAGGAGGTGGCATCCAGGGGAGAGGCAATATTCATGCCACTCAAGGACGCATGCCACTTTGTCCAGGATAGATTTGGTGCTTTGCAACGAAGAGGCTCTGAAAGTGATGAATGGGATGGATTATGACCCTAGGGGGCTCTCAGACCATTCGCCAGTGATTTTCTCAGTTAAAACGGGGTGGTGTGTTGGTCGGGGGGAGTGGAAATTAAATCCCTTCTGGCTTGAGGTAATTGAGGACGACGGGGGGATTGTTAGCAATTTGAAAGAGTTCATAAATTTAAATCAAGGATCTGCCCCGTTAGGTATAATCTGGGATGCCCTGAAGGCTTACCTTAGAGGAGTTCTTATTCAGAAAATCTCTTATGTTAAAAGGAAAGCACAAATGAAGGAACACAGAACTAGGGAAAAGGTGAGGGAGGTAGAAGACAGATACCTGGAGGAGCCAACCACAGCTAGATATGAGGCCTGGGTCGAGGGTCAGGAGGAATATAGAAAATTAGCCCTGGAAAAAGAGGAAAAGAGTAAAATGTTCCAGAAACAAACTTTTTTTGTGAAGGGGAATTAGTGGGCAGAACCTTGGCATTAATAGCTAGGGCTAATGGCTCTTCATCTACTATACTAGCAGTGTGGGATGGGGACGGGAACACTATAAGACATACTTCTGCTATGGTAAAGGTGTTTAAAGAATACTATGAAGGTTTGTATAAGGCCCCACAGGCAGATGTAGAAGGGGAGATGTGGGAGTTCTTTGAAGAACTAAGAATAGTTCCGCTATCCAGTGAGGAGAGAGATACCCTGGAAGCCCCTCTGACACTGGCAGAGTTACAAGGAGTGGTAAAGGAAATGGCGAATCAAAAAGCGCCAGGACCTGACGGATTACCGACAGAACTGTATAAAAAATATGGGGAGGTTCTGCTCCCAAAATTATTAGAAGTTCTGAACGGAGCCATGGTGGAAGGTAGATTACCTATGTCCATGACAGAAGCCACGATTATAATTCTTTTGAAAGAGGGGAGAAACCCGTTAGATCCCGCCTCATATAGACCAATCTCACTATTATGCACGGATGTAAAGATCCTGGCCAAAACTCTAGCAAACAGGTTAAAAAAAATAATTTCTAAAGTAATACACGAGGATCAAACCGGTTTTATACCGGAGAGATCGGTGAGTATGAATATTAGGAGAATGTATGGTAACATACAAGTACCTACGGAGAGGGGAGGCAACAGGGCGATCTTATCATTAGATGCGGTTAAGGCATTTGATAGCCTCGAGTGGCACTATCCGTGGAAGGTATTGGCAGAGTTTAAATTCGGCCCAAACTTTGTGAAGTGGCTGAGGCTTCTATATGACAATCCGAAAGCCAGAGTCAGGGTGAATGGGGAGTGCTCCGAGTGGTTCTGGTTGGGGAGGGGGACGAGACAGGGGTGCCCGTTGTCGCCCCTGCTCTTCGCCCTCGCACTGGAGCCCCTGGCAATCGCTCTGAGAAAATCACAGGAAATTCAGGGTTTCAAAAATAGGGGTATAGAGGAGAAAATCGCAATGTATGCGGATGATATCCTGTTATTTCTGGAAGATACACAAACCTCCCTGCTAGCAGCCATGAAATTAATCAAAGAATTCGGGCATTTCTCGGGTTTAAAGATGAATTGGGAAAAATCAGCCTTATTGCCGATAGACCCCCTGGTAGACCCCCCGCTCCCAAGTCAGGTGAACTCGATAAAAATTGTAAATCAAATGAGATACCTGGGGGTAAATATAACTAGAGATCCAGGGCAGTATATAACAGGTAATGTAGTACCATTAATGGTAAAACTGAAACAGAAGAGCCGGGTGTGGGTTGGTCTTCCTCTCTCGGTCGCCGGTAGATGCAATCTTATCAAAATGATATGGATGCCACAAATCCTATTTATTTTACACAATTCCCCTGTCTGGATTCCAAGGCATTGGTTTAGTTTGGATAGTTTATTTAGGGAACTAATTTGGAAAAACGGAGTGGCCAGGATGGGCTTGAAGGCACTGCGGCGGCCGAGAGAGGCGGGGGGCCTGGCATTACCGGACCCCTGGTGCTATTTTTTAGCAGCCCAAATGCAGTTTATGAGATGGGATAGGAAGGGTATCCACCGCTTGATGCAACTGTATAGGGCAGGGAGGTTGAAATCATTTCAAGAGATAAGAGAAGAGTTTGAACTGCCCAACGGATTGCTTTTTGGTTATCTGCAGTTGAGGCACGCCCTGGAGGTATAATTTAAGGGCAAGGAGATAGAGTGGTGTGAAATGCCTGTGTTAAGGAAGTTGGTAAATAGCATGGAATCCAAAGAGTTGATCTCAGAAATGTACAAGAGTATATCCAAGGAGGGGCAGGAAGGGGAGGTAGAGCCCAGGAGGAGAATTAAATGAGAGGAAGAGGTGGGCACAATAACGGTGGAACAATGGAAGTTCAATCTAGCATTAGGACCAAGAGTATCTCTCTCACCATCACAAGGGGTTTCTCATCTATATATGATTTACAGACTTTATTATACACCAGTAAAACTATTCAGGTTTGGGAAGAGGCAGGATGCGAAATGTCAGCGTTGTGGTGCTGAGAGAGGTGACCTGTTACACATGTTTTGGCGTTGCCCCAAGCTATATAGATATTGGGAAAAACTAGTGGAGGAAATTAACACAATATTTGGATCCTCATTGGCAATGGAGGCTCGAACTTGCCTTCTGAGTCTATTTGAGACAAATAATATGTTGAAAGGCACCCAGACTGCAATTATAAGATGCCTGTTTCAGGGCAGGAAAATTATAGCACGGAAGTGGCAGAAAAAAGATCCCCCAACGATAGGAGAATGGAGAAGAGAGGTCCAGGATACGATCATCAAGGAGGAATTCTGGTATAGAAGGAGAGGTAGCTTAAAAAAACACAAGAATGTATGGAAGCTATGGCTGGAGCATGAATGGGATAGATAGAGTTTAAGAGTACTAGGTGATTGGGTGGTGTGTTTTTGGGAGGGGGAGGAGGTGGGGGTGGATGGGGCGGTGGGGGGGAGGGGAGGGATGAGGGGATGGGGGAGAAAAGGGGAGGTTTAGAATTGTCACTGTATAATTATTGTCCATAATATCTGCTCGATGGAAGGAACTGTTGCTTTTAGTCTTTTTCAAATTAATAGTTATTCTTGAATAAATAAAGTAAAATTGAAGACTGGCCACAATGATGTGAATAAAAGAGATGGGATAGATTTTGATTTTTGAAGTTGAAACAACGTCTCTTAAACTAAGTGTGTGCTGGAGGAAGGACATGGGAAAGACCAATGTCTTTGTGCTGGGGGAAAGATATTGGGGAAAGAGCAATCAATGTGCTGGAGGAGGGATCTCACTGGGGAAAGACGGATGAGCGTCAGTGTTGCCAACTGTCAGTATTTTTACTGCCAGCCAGCAAAAACCAAGCATTTTCCCCCTGCCAGTAAATGCCAGTGACAGAAAAAGTTTGCCAGTAAAAAATATGGCTGTAACACACGGCTCGGAACTGTGCATGCGCAGTTCCGGTCCAGAGCCCATTAAGACCATCCGAGTGTCTGCTACAGTGTGTTCGGGTGGTGCCTGAGGGTATCATGTGATGTCATGGTGCAAAGGGAGCCGAGTGGAGTGGCCAGGGCCGCATGTGCGGTTCTGCAGGACATGAGCAAGCCAAGCCGGGAGCTGGACTGCCACTGCTGTTTGGACTGGAGTGGACTGAAGGGACCACCTGTCATGGAGAGAGACTGTCACTGTAACTCAGGAGGGGACGTGTCGTGTCGGTGATGTGTCATCATCATCTATGCTGCTGCACACTGCTGTCAGTGTTACTGTGAGAGTCAATTCCATGTGTGTGCACCTGACTATTCTAATGTCTTGCCCTTCCTGAGTCTTTTCCCTGAGCTACTTACTATATTGTAAATAAAATACGAAATATGTTTTCTGCCTTAATATCTACCCTAAATCATATTGCTAATTGCATATTATAATTGTTTGTAGCCTAAATGCTGACATGTGCACTTAATACTGTAATTTTGTAACTTTTGGAAATGTCAGTAAGAACTTGGCAGTACCAGTAAATTTTGGGTGTCGTGTCAGTAAATTATAATCTGGAAGATTGGCAACACTGATGAGTGTGTGTGCTAGAGGTAGGATCTCAGTGGGGAAAGATGATGTGTGTGCTGGGGGAGGGATCTTAATAATTCTAAGTTGCTGCATTTGGGAAATTTTGAAAGCCAATATAAAGGACTATTAAGTGGTAGAAAAAGCACTTATGGGTTTAACTAATATTTTTTTTAAATTCTCCTTTAACCACTTCAGCCCCGGAATAATTTACCCCCTTCCTGACCAGTGCGTTTTTTGCAATTCGGCACTGCGTCACTTTAACTGACAATTGCGCGGTCATGCCACATGGCTCCCAAACAAAATTGATGTCCTTTTTTTTCCAACAAATAGAGCTTTCTTTTGGTGGTATTTGATCAACTGTGTGGTTTTTATTTTTTGAACTATAAACAAAAAGAAGCGACAATTTTGAAGAAAACGCATTATTTTTTACTTTTTGCTATAATAAATATCCCCCAAAAATATTTAAAAAAACATTTTTTTTCCCTCAGTTTAGGCCGATACGTATTCTTCTACATATTTTTGGTAAAAAAAATAGCAATAAGCGTTTATTGATTGGTTTGAGCAAAAGTTATAGCGTTTACAAAATAGGGGATAGTTTTATGCCATTTTTATTATTCATTTTTTTTTTTACTAGTAATGGTGGTGATCAGCGATTTTTATCATGACTGCGAGATTATGGCGGACACATCGGACATTTTTGACACATTTTTGGGACCATTGTCATTTATACAGCAATCAGTGCTATACAAATGTACTGATTCCTGTGTAAATTACACTGGCAGTGAAGGGGTTAACCACTAGAGGGCGGGGAGGGGTTAAGTCAGTACTAGGGAGTGATTCTAACTGTAGGGGGGTTGGGCTAGCTGTGACACGTCACTGATCTCTGCTCCCAATGACAGGGAGCAGAGATCAGTGACACTTTCACTAGGCAGAATGGGGAGATGCTGTTTACATTAGCATCTCCCCGTTCGTCCTCTCCGTGAGGCAATCGCGGGTATCCCCACGGCGATCAAGTCCGCGGGACCTGCAACCCGACTCACGGAGCTCCCGGCGGCAAGCACGCAATGGCACGGTGGCAAATACAAAGGGACGTACGGGTACGCCCATTTGCCCAGCCGTGCCATTCTGCTGATGTACATCGGCGTGCGCCGGTCGGGAACTGGTTAAGGGGGTGTGGCAGGGGGTGTATCCTATGCCAACATACTTTTGCTAATAGGTGTCCCTTGTTCCCATCTCAAAAAGTTGGCAGGTATGAGTCTGTGTGCTGGGGTGTGATGTTGCTGGTAAAGGACTAGGAAGAGGCTGATTTGCACAATGGCAAAGTGAAAGAAGAAATTAGAAATATTATGGGTGGCGATGTTCCTGGTACATAACAATGGACTGTTCACGGCGGTTTTTGCAATGCAATGTCTTTTGTTACATCATAACATGTTTTTTATTGTCATTTAAAAACCTGAATAAAAAGATTGAAACAGATGATATGGAATTGGAAAGGATATGTAGGGTAGGGTAGGATATGTGACACAATACCAAAACTTGGTACAGCATCCATAGAAAAATTAGACACCAAACCACTTGAAGACCAGGCCGTTTCTGGAACTTTTTGTTTTAAAGGCCTGTCAGTCTAACGTTGATAGTTTGTAAACTATTTGAAGGGATGATAAGGGACCATATCCAAGAATTTGCTGACGAAAACAGTATCATTAGCAGTAATCAGCACAAGTTTACGAAATGTCCCTCTTGCCAAACCAACCTGTTAACATTCTATGAGGAAGTGAGCTGCCATCTGGACAAAGGTAGGCCAGTGGATGTGGTGTATCTGGATTTTGCAAAAGCATTTGATACAGTCCCCCGCAAACGCTTAATCTACAAGTTGAGGTCTGTAGGCATGGACCAGAAGGTTTGTTCTTGGATAGCAAACTGGCTACGGGGTCGTGTCTAAAGGGTGGTGATAAATAACATTTACTAATGCCCCGTACACACGGTCGGATTTTCCGATGGAAAATGTCCGATCGGAGCGTGTTTTCGGACATTCCGACTGTGTGTGTGCTCCATCGGACATTTTCCATCGGATTTTCCGACACACAAAGTTTAAGAGCAGGCTATAAAATTTTCCGACAACAAAATCCGATCGCGTCAATTCTGACCGTGTGTGGTCAGTTCTGACGCACAAAGTGCCACGCATGCTCTGAAGAAATTCCGAGACGGAACAGCTCGGTCTGGTAAAATTAGCGTTCACAATGGATACAGCCAGGGCTTTTTTTCTCAAACAATAGGTCTTGGAACTCAACCACAACCCCCCAAACCCCCCCACACACACACACACACCCTCCAAATCACATCAAATAGTGGGTGTGGTCAGTCAAATTTCACGAACGGTAGGAGGGTCTTAAAGGGGCATTAAATACCAGGATTGCATTACATACAGAGTGCAGAGTTTAGGGGGGTTATACACAGAGTGCAGAGCTGTCACTTCTAAACACAGAAACTGGACTTCTTTGTTTACAAGGGATTGTGGTGAGCAGGCACCCACAAGGGTCTGAGCCAGAACTGAGTTCCACCAAGTTCCCCCTGAAAAAAAGCCCTGGATACAGCACTTTCGTCATGCTGCAATGTAAAAAATGGTTTAATACAGCGCACTCTCTTCTTCTTTATAATGTGAGAAGAATGAAGTTGTTTTGCTGCTCATATTCACACAGACTTCTCTCAAACTTATTTCTTTATTATTTATCGTGATTCCCTCAATATATTTTGATTTGTCACATCTGACAAATTTTTTTTTTGTTGTTTTATTTATTTATTTTTTTTAAAGGCTGTTTTTTTTTTTTTTTTTTGGGTTTGTATTTTTTTCAAGGCTGATCTTTGTTTTATTTTATTTTTAGTTTTACTCCCTAATATTTTTGTGTGTGTTTTGTGTGTCAAGTTACCACAACACCATTGATATCTTATATTATTTAATCTCAAGAAGGTTGCTTGGTGTTGGTGTCCCTTGTTAATTTCACATTGTATTTTTGAAATGTACCTGAATCCTCACAAACAAACTGTCCTTTTTTAAGGAAAACACACATAGGCGAGTATAATTGAAACAAAAAATCCTCTATTAAGGGCTCAGAACCAAACAAAGAGGGAGGCAACGCTGGAGAAACAGCAGAAATTGGCAAATCCTTGGACCCCAGGGCAGACATCAATTATTTAACATAAAAATTGGTGGCCTGAGGAGTCCATATCTAAGGGAGTGCAGTTTGGTCCAGAAGTCCCAGAGATCCGGAAAGCAGCAGATGACATCTGTGTCCCCAGGCTGTGGTACTACAAGAGGCTGCATCTTTTGCCAGACCAGACTGGACCCAGGGTCATCACTCTCTGGTCTTCTTTCCACGCTTCCTTCCACGCTGTGGCTCTGGTGTTGGAGATGTGGCAGGAGGAGGAGTAGGACCTGGAGGAGGAGGAGGAGGAGGAGTAGTAGGACCTGGAGGAGGAGGAGGAGGAGTAGTAGGACCTGGAGGAGGAGGAGAACTATGTGTGAGGTCACAAATGTGGGTAGCAGATGTTATTTGGCCCCTCAAACCCTTATTGAGAGCTTCCAAAATTAAGGACTCACACAGGAGTCATTGGCCCTCCTCCATCTGCAGCATTTTGCAGGCAGTTATGCAAGCAAAGTCCTCCTCCACACTGTGGGGGCTTCTCAGGGCCTCTGTAGCCTTCCAAAAGAGGCCTATGGCAGCCTCCTCCAGGTTACTCCTCTTCCTGCTACTTTGTATTTGAAGGTGTAGGGGAGGGACCTGGATATCAGGCGGCCTGCTTGGCCCGGCCACCTCCTGGCTGAGACTTCCCTGTGTATGAAAAAGGGACATGGTTTTAGTTTTTGCATCATCAATCACAATCATAAATTAGTACTCCAAACTAACATCTAGTTAACATCATTGATTGGACAACCAGAAATATTTAGAGGAATGCTATACCTGGCTCAAGCTGGGCTCCTCCAGATGTTGCTGCCTGGAAGGCCCAGGTTGGGCGTCAGAAGCCTCAGTTTTTGGGGAAGGAAGCGTGGAAGGAAGACTAACGAGTGCTGGCCTGGGTTCAGTCTGACCTGCCAGAAAATGCAGCCTGTCATAGTACCACAGCCTGGGCACATAAATGTCATCTGCAGCTCCTGATCTCTGGGAATCCCTTAGATAAGTGCTCCTCAGGCCACCAATTAGGATCTTCAAATAGGTGGTGTCTGCCGTGGGGATCACCGTCTTCACAAATTCCAGCAATTGATCCAGCGCTGCCTTCCTCTTTGTTTGGTTCTTATATTCAGGGTGGTTTATCTCCCACAGGCAAGGCAGCTCCCTGAACATATCAATGAAGATTGGCATAAAGTCCTTATCTTTCAAGATATCCATTTTTCACTGCAAGACACAACACAAGACAAACCCTAATGTCAGCCTAAAGTCTTCTAAACTTGTGCAAATACAGGCCTCAATCTAGAAGCAGTATAGGCCCAATGTTAAATCTTACCTTTGTTATCACGATCGGCGCCTCCGTTACGCCTTCCTCCGCTAACAGATCGTACATACTACGCATGCATGTTACGCTTTATAGACACTGCGCATGCGTGAAACTCCGCCCGCCCCTGACGTTCTTTCTAGTCTATTCCCCGCCCCTTCTCGTTCGGTGCAGTGGGGAAGAGCACATGGCGGAGTCAGAGCAGGTGTCTGATATTTACACCAACGAGGAGGAGGAAAGCCCGGAGCCTGAAACGTCCCGATCCAGAAGGAGACGATATAAGGCATCAAATATGTCCTTTGGGGAGATGTTGGAGATGGTCGACATAATGAAGAGGGCCGACTATGACAGGAAGTATGGACCTTACTCCAACCCCAATGTCAGAAAGGCCAAGATCATGGCGAAAGTGGTCAAAAGTCTACACCGGAATTTCGGGGTACGTCGATCAAAAGATCAGCTCAGGAAGCGGAGGTCGGACCTGAAATTAAGAGAACATGAGCAGTACAGAAATATCCGGAGAGTGCTGCAAAAAAGTAAGTAGTTGTGCTGTGTTCCTATTCTTTTTGTCTTTATTACGTTCGTGCTGCTCCATGTGCTTTTCTTAACTGGTAATCCAGTTTAAAATGTCAACTTTCATGTTCATGGGCACATTATTCGTTCGTATCAAACATTTTTCTTTCGGCCTATAAAATACCATTGTTTGGGCCATATGCATTTGCGAACATTTTTTAGGGCCTACTTGTCTGAAAATAATTTGGTTGTGTAGATGTGTTTGTTAATAGAATGAAATGGAAACTAGATTCTGTGTAAGGAGAGGACACTCAGCAGCTGTTTAGACATCTGGACGCTGGAGCACTAGTGTGGGACACAAGAACACCCTTTTTATTAGGGGGCCCACACAGGTGCTCCAGTGTATACTATAGGGGTGTCTTCATCTGTGAAGCTTGTACAAAACAGGTAAAGTATTGAAGCTTGACAAAGGACACTAAAAATTCTACATCTTGGAACTCAGCCAAAATAGACAAATGTACCCCACTTTCAAGCATTGTTTCATAGTTATAGTTCTTCCCTCAAATATCTGTGTGCTAAGTATATGATTTTTTTTTTACATAGGGGAGAAAAGACTCGGAGGACACCCCTCATCCGAGGAGACCAGAGACCCCCCACCTCTGGAAGAAGGGGAAATCCAACCAAGACAAGAAGAGCAGGAGGAGGAAGACATGGTGGAAATTGGCACCACAACAGGTGAGTGTCTGCGACCACAGGCTCAGGTAAGAGATGGATGCCGGCATATTTATAATACATGGTGTGTTTTTGTTTCTATCTTTTTAGGTGATCGTGATGTTGTGGATCCGATCCTTTCACCTCGGAAAGTGCACAGATCCTGATTGGGGAGATCATGGGGTGTAATAGGGACTTGGAAAACATCAAGAAAAACATCAATGATGTTCTTCAAAAAAATAAGAACATCATTGATGTTTAGAGGAGAGTTTAAAACCCCTCCAAATCCCTTTGTTTTATGGTGTACTACAATTTTTACATTTTTTGTCAAATAGTAGAAAAGCCAAATTTTGAAGATGCACACAGTGTGTCAACATGTGCTATCTGCCATCACGGCAGATCAATGGACGCGTTTTGGGGGTGCAACCCCTTCCTCAATAATAAAGTAGCTGAGAGGAAGGGGTTGATCTCCCAAAACACGTCCCTTGATCCCCCGTGATGGCAGGTAGCACATGTTGACATTCGTAAATTTGTGTGCATCTTCAAAATTTGGCTTTACCGGGGGTGACTTCACCCCATCTGAACGCAATATAAAACACAGTTCCTAAATACTCATGTCTGATATTGCCTTCAAGTTCTACCAAATGTGAACTTTGTAAGTTCAAGATTTGTGTCTTTCTTGTTGGTTTTAAACATGCCTGTTTTATCTTAAATGGACATTTCTACTTTTTCTAATTCCACCCCAAAAATTGTTATACAACAAACATGTTGGTTTGTTTTAAAAACCTTTTCTAAATGCACATGTGATTGTGCTGGTATTAAAAAGATTGTTAATCAAGAATGTGTGGATTATTGTCTCAACGCTCCAACACTTTTGTGGTGAATTCCAGCCTCAGGCCCAACTGAGCCAGCATAGTTGGCAGAATGTTGCCGTAAAAAGTTGTGTAGAACACAGCACACCAGGATAATGTGATTCAGTTTGTACTCCGCCATATGTATGGGTGTAAGAAATAGGCAGAACCGGCTGGCCATGGTTCCAAACGTGTTCTCCACTAGACATGTGCACACTGAAATATTTTGTTTCGGAATTTCGTTTTCGTCTCAAAAATAAATGTATTTAGTTACTCCCGAAATTCGTTTTTATTTATTTCGTTTTTCGTTAAAAATTGCATTCGTCCGAAAATCCAAATTAAGGTCGAATCTGTCATTGATGGTGTCTGTTGAATGTTCAAAGAAGATTCGACGGAGCAGCTAAACTGTACAATGCCGTATAGTTTACCTGCTCCGTCGAATCTTCTTAGAACTTTCAACAGACACCATAAGCCAAAGTACGTGTGTACTTAGTTCTAGCTATTTTACTGCTCCACCTCTTTGGTTACAATCAGCCAATAACATTCATCATCATCATCATTATTTTTATTTATCTTTCCTCCCCTACGTCGAATCTTTCCTCCCCTACGTCGAATCTTTCCTCTCTATGTAGAATAATCTTGGACTAATAGAGCTAAGGTTAGGCACATTCAACCACAGGTTTGATGGACACAGATTGTTATTGTCATCATCATGTCGAATCTCCTATCTATATCGAACTGTTGTAGCAATGAAAACGAAAATAAAGCATTTGTTTATGTCGGATCTTTCGTTTTTCGGATTCTGCACTTTCGTTATCGTTTGTTAAAACAATAACGAAAATACCTGAAATTCGGACGAAAATGCATTCGGACGAAAACGAATGCACATGTCTATTCTCCACCACTCTTCTGGCTCTGGCCAGCCGGTAATTAAAAACCCTCTGGTCCAGGGTGAGGGTCCTCATCAGGAATGGCCGCATAAGATGGTCCCCCAGCGCAAAAGCTTCATCCGCAACGAAGACGAATGGGAGTCCTTCCACATTGTCTTCTGGAGGTGGCAAGTCCAAGCTGCCATTCTGGAGACGCCTGTAGAACTCCGTCTGAGCGATGACTCCACCATCGGACATCCGGCCATTCTTCCCCACGTCCACATACAGAAATTCATAAGTAGCCAACACCACTGCCAACATCACAGTACTATTGAACCCCTTATAATTATAATAGTACGACCCCGAGTTGGGTGGTGGGACGATGTGGACCTGTTTCCCATCAATTGCCCCTCCGCAGTTAGGAAAGTCCCACCGCTGGGCAAAGTGGGAGGCCACAGTCTGCCATTCCTGTGGCGTGGAAGGAAACTGTGGAGGAAAACATAAAAAAATTAGTCTTTTTGTACATAAACATGGAAAGCAGATTAGACACAAACATTCTTCGCCAACATCAAGATAACATTGATTTATGGGAAAGACCGAAGTATAAGGTACACCTATCATATTCCCCCCCCCCCCATGGGCCATTTCTAACATTATAGGGGGGGAGCTCTTGGACAGGTAACCCTCTCCACTTAATTGAGAGATGAATGCCTAAATAATGGGTATTACTTGGAACAGCCCCTCCTTAGTTACACTATTGGCAGCCCACTGGACAGGTAAGAAGTGTCATAATACAAAGATATAAATACACACTGTACACATTTGAGCACATTTGGACATTCTGCTATTACCTATCAAGATAATAATAGGATACAAAAACTTTAAACAGTACCATTTGAAATGATACAGGCAGGCCCTTGCACTACATGCTTTGGGGAATTCATCCATAAATATGACCACAAAAGAGATGGGTATAGTGTGTATGGGTTTGGCAAAGTCAGCAGATAGATGATTGAGGATAGATAGAGAATTGGTATCAGCTGACTTAGCAGTTGGGGGGAGGGAGGGTTCCAAATGACTTGTGGAACCCCCCAAAAAATCCTCTGGCACTCTGCCTGAATTTAAAGCACAAATCAGATTTCAATACTTTTTAGGGGATGTTTGGGGTAAAGCACTACTATGGAGCTGTAGTATACATTGTATGTATGTAGTAATACATTGTTAAGTGACTACATGAGGTGAATATAGGACCAGGAGACCATGCTGGGGAGGTAAATGAAGGCAAATATGTATGAAGGACAACAAAAATAATTACATAAAAATCCAGCATGCATGAGAACAAAGGGGACATTCACAGCATATTCCAATCAGAGTAATTAGGGAATGAGGAAAGAAATACAATATATTATCAAACATTAAATACAATAAAATGTGATATTAAAGGATAAAAATCTTACCTTAATATACTCCTTCTGCAGGACCTGGATGATGGCAGAACAGGTCTCAGGGATAATGATCCCCAGAGCCTGGGGGAGATGCCTGTCGAGAACTTGAGGTCCTGCAGGCTTCTCCCCGTCGCCAAGTACCGCAGGGTAGCGACGAGCCTCTGCTCTGGAGTGATGGCTTGCCCCATGCAGGTATCCTGCCTGCTAATATAGGGGGTCAGCAAAGCCAACAAACGGTGAAATACGGGGTCCGTCATCCGGAGAAAGTTCCTGAAATCATCAGGATTATTCTCACCGATCTCACGGAGCAAAGGCATATGACAGAACTGGCCACGCTGAAGCAACCAATTCTTGGTCCATGAACTCCTCCCCATCCTGTTCATGGACTGGACTTGTGTCAAGGTAAGGACCCCAACACCAAGCCCCCGCACAGCACGAACTCTACGAGGAGTACGTATACGCAACATGGCTAGAAAACGGTCGGCTGCTCAGAACGAAGTAACAGAACACACTGAAGAACAGCAAGGCCTGTGAAGAGCGACCTGAAAAACAGTAACGAATGAACAAGAACACAATGACAAAGTCACGCGTAGCTTGCTTGCACGCACTGAAGAGCAGATACAAACCCACAAGCACAAACTGAACAGCAGAAAACGATCTGAAAACCACGAGTCTGAAAAAGCGTGAATCGTCTCTCACCAAACTTTTACTAACACGAGATTAGCAAAAGGAGCCCAAAGGGTGCCGCGCTTGGTTCTGAACTGGCCTTTTCTAGTCTCATCATACGTGGTGTACGTCACCGCGTTCTTGGCGATCGGAAATTCCGACAACTTTGTGCGACCGTGTGTACGCAAAACAAGTTTGAGCCAACATTCGTCCGAAAAAATCCTAGGATTTTGTTGTCGGAATGTCTGATCAATGTCCGACCATGTGTACGGGGCATAAGAATGGTCTACAGTGGTTAGTGGGGTACTCCAAGGATCTATCCTTAGACCAATTCTGTTTAATTTATTTATAAATGATATAGAGGGTGGGATAAATAGCTTTATCTCAGTGTTTGCTGACAACACAAAAATATGCAGGGCAATAGGATATAGAAACTTTACAAGAGGACCTGAATAAATTAATGGAGCGGGCTAAAGCATGGCAAATGAAGTTTAACATTGAAAAATATAAGACAAAGATAATTACCACCGCTCCGGACAGACCAAACTGAAGTTTCTCTTCCTCCAAGGCAGAAAGGGAGAGAGCCCCAGGAGCTTAGCTATGAGTAAGCACTCTATGTGAGTGCGAAACGCGTTAACTGTTAAGCTGTATCACTCCAGTGGTGTCATATGTACTTTATAATCCTATTTATTAAATAAGGAAGAATTTTATCTGCCTATCCCGTTGTGCGGCTGTCCAGATCCTTCTATACGACTATATTGAAAAATGTAAGTTAATGCACTTGGGGGGTAAAAATATAAACGTATGTTACTCGTTAGGGGGAGAACCCAGGGGCGGGCTGGGTTGGGGGGCAGAGTGGCAATTTCCCCCCGGGCCGCTCTGATTCCCTGTAAAAGGGCCGCAGTGCAGCCAGCTCAGTACTGCGCATGTGCAGTTTCTGGACCCAGCCGAGTGCTATTGCTCCGGCGGGGGGGCGGGGTTAACAGGGCTGGATGCTGAATTTAGCAGCCGAATTGTAGTGAAAGAACACAATGATTCCTCCATCCCGTGCTGCAGCTGTGATGTGTCCTGTGGCAGGGATGTTGGCTGCACCTGTCACAGCCTGGGCTGCAAATGTGTGTGTGTTCCGTCTTGCAGAGTACACAGTACACTAGTACAGCCCTCCTGTAGTCTACACTAATGGGAGAACGATCAGCTCTGCCTCTTCCGGCCCCTCTCTCCCTGTGCCCGCCCACACTTGATGCAGCCTGTGTGCTGTGTGAAGGAGATTTGCGGGTGGGAAACTTTATAGTCGGCAGCCACAATGTCACATCCTAAACATGAAGACACTGAGTGAGCCAGCGAGCCTCCTGCTGGGACTGTGCATTGTGCAAGTGAGTGAGCTGTGACCAGACTCTCCCTTCCTCCCTCTCTTCCTTCCTACTCCGTCTCTCCCTCAGCCTTATCATTTAACCTCTTACCTGCCAGGCACTTTCACCCCCTTCCTGTCCAGGGCAATTTACAGCTTTCAGTGCTTTCACATCAAACCCAGGTTCACCTTGGAGCGATTTGGCATGCGTTTTGACATGTTAAATCGCATGCCAAATTAGTGGCAATTGTCAGTGATGGCACCATCCGAATCGGTGCAGCGCTGCATTGATTCCACTTGCGGTGTCACACCGATTCCCAAAAGTAGTTTCTGTACTACTTTTGGCAACTTTGGGGTTCAATTTCAATAGACATTTGTACAGGAACCCATACAGATGTCTCTGAAATCGCACCACAAAGTCGGGACTGCCATGGGAGTATGAAATCTTTCAATAGTTCAGCTGAACTCGCTCGATTTCATCCCCGATGTCAGTGTGAACCTCGGCTCTGAATGACAATTGCACGGTCAAGCAACACTACATATTGCATTGTTGTCCTTTTTTTCACACAAATTGAGTTTTTGTTTTGGTGGTATTTAATCACCACTGGGTTTTTTTATTTTTTGCTAAAATATGAAAAAGACCAATTTTTTTTTGTAAATACAGTACCTTGAAAAAGTATTCATACCCCTTGAAATTTTCTACATTTTGTCATGTTACAACCAAAAATGTAAATGTATTTTATTGGGATTTTATGTGATAGACCAACACAAAGTGGCACATAATTGTGAAGTGGAAGGAAAACAATAAATGGTTTTCAACGTTTATTTTTTTTTTCAAATAAATATGTGAAAAGTGTGGTGTGCATTTGTATTCAGCCCCCTTTACTCTGATACCAATTGCCTTCAGAAGTCTCCTAATTAGTAAATAGAGTCCACCTGTGTGTAATTTATTCCCAGTAAAAAATACAGCTGTTTTGTGAAGTCCTCAGAGGTTTGTTAGAGAACCTTAGTGAACAAACAGCATCATGAAGGCCAATGAGCACACCAGACAAGTCAGGGATACAGTTGTGGAGAAGTTTAAAGCAGGTTTAGGTTATAAAAAAATATCCCAAGCTTTGAACATCTCACGGAGCACTGTTCAATCCATCATCCGAAAATGGAAAGAGTATAGCCTTGTACACACGATCGGATATTCCGACAATTGTCTGACGGATGTGTTTTGTCGGACAATCCGACTGTCTGTATGCTCCATCGGACAATTGAAGTCGGAATTTACGACAACAAATGCTCTCAAATTGTCCGACAACAAATGTGTTCCATCGGATTATCTGATCGTGTGTACACAAATCTGTCAGACTAAAATCCAAAGTACAAACATGCATGCTCCGATCCAATGCTAAACATCAGACAACAGTAGCAGAAATTGCCCAAAGGGCGGCGCTAAAAGAGCTGAAAGACCACGTGGTTTTGTGAATGTTGGCTGAAAATGTTCTTCCGCGTGTATGCAGAACAAGTTCATGAACAACGCCCTTCGGGCAAAAATCCACAGATTTGTCCGATGGAAGTCCAATTGTGTGTATGAGGCTTTAGAGTCTGCAAAAGACGAGACTAGTGTGGAGGTTCACCTTCCAGCAGGACAACGACCCTAAACATACAGCCAGAGCTACAATGGAATGGTTTAGATCAAAGCATATTCATGTGTTAGAATGGCCCAAAGTCCAGACCTAAATCACTTTGAGAATCTGTGGCAAGACTTGAAAATTGTTGTTCACAGACGCTCTCCATCCAATCTGACAGAGCTTGAGCTATTTTGTAAAGAAGAATGGGCAAAAATGTCACTCTCTAGATGTGCAAAACTGGTAGAGACATCCCCAAACATACTTGCAGCTGTAATTGCAGTGAAAGGAGGTTCTACAAAGTATGGACTCAGGGGGGCTGAATACAAAGGCACTCCACACTTTTCACATATTTATTTGAAAAAAAAATTGAAAACCATTTATCATTTTCCGTCCACTTCACAATTATGTGCCACTTTGTGTTGGTCTATCACATAAAATACCAATAAAATACATTTACGTTTTTGGCTGTAACATGACAAAATATGGAAAATTTCAAGGGGTATGAATACTTTTTCAAGGCACTGTAAGTAATTATTCTCATTCACTGAAGTTCACTGATAGGGGGCACTAATAGGTGATGGCACTGATGGGCGTAACTGATAGGTGGTGGCACTGATGGGCGGCACTGATAGGTGGTGGCACTGATGGGCAGCACTGATAGGTGGTGGCACTGATAGGTGGCACCGATAGGCAGAACTTACAGTATGGGCGGTACTGTTGGGCACTGATGGGTGGCAATGATGTGTGTTAATGGGTTGCACTGATGGGCACTGAAAGGCAGCACTGATTGGTGTCAGTGATGGGCACAGACTGGCGTCACTTGCTGGGCACTGCTAGGGTTGCCCTGTAATCAGTGCCCTGACTATCTGTACAGTCTCCCCTGCGAGGAGATGCTGCTGATCGGCTCTGCTCACATGCTGTCATTTACATGTGATTGCCTGTTATTGGACACAGTCACATGAGTAAAGAGCCGCGTAGTCTGCTCTTTACCAAGATCTGGGTCATGCTGTCATTGCTGTGTCATATTTGTCTTGCTTCATAACATCAATTTCTGTTATAAAACCCGGTGGGCATGGATGTTGGGCTGATTTGGTACAATGGGCCACTGGACTTGCCCCCCCAGGCTTAAGGCTGCCAGCCCTCCCTTGGGAGAACCCCTAGGGGATTCCAGGATGGAGAAGGATCTAGGGGGCCTAGTAGAAGACAGACTGAGCAATAGCATGCAGTGTCAAGTTGCGGCTACCAAAGCCAGCAGAATATTAGCATGAATTAAAAAGGAAATTTACTACAGAGATAAAACGATTTTTCTGCCACTTTATAAGATTTGGCCGCATCTGGAGTATTCCGTCCAGTTCTGGTCGCCAATCCTCAGAAGGGATGTGCTGGAGCTGAAGAGAGTCCAGAGAAGGGCAACTAAATTAAAGCGGAGTTCCACCCACATTTTACACTCCTCACCATCCAGCACTAATGTGCACCCTTAAAACGAATTGACATTTTTAAAGAAAATTTTGGGATCACTTACTTTATTACAGCTTTTTTCACTTCCCCCTTAGTGGCCGCGGCCCCGCACTTCATTTCCGGCTTTGCAATGTCTCCTGGGAGATGTGTGTAATCAATGCCAGGAGACAATAGGCAATAGGTTTCCATAGCACAGGGGCGGCGCCACTCCAACGCTACCGTTGCTATGGAAACCCGACCTACAAGCTATTATACTGATCGCATGCGTAAGATTGGTAGGTAGCCAGCATGCACAGAATCTAGGAAGTAATACACTGCGGCTTCAGATGCCCACACAGTGGCGTGCTGGGACTTCCTAAGGTAGGAAAACAACGCTGCACATATACAAAATGGCCCTTAGTTTACACAACACCTTTAGTAGACGACACTAAGCATAAGTATTATAGCGTTATACAAGTATCTCAACGGCGATCCCAGTGTAAATATGAAACTTTTCAGTCCCAGGGAGTGTAAGAGGACACAGGGCCACACGATGAGATTTGAAGAGAAGCGGTTTAACCTTAAGCTGCGTAAAGGTTTTTTTACAGTCAGGGCGGTACGGATGTGGAATGCCCTTCCACAATCGGGGGGGCCAGCAGGAAGTATGGATAGTTTAAAAAAGACTCTTGGACATACATCCTAGCGAAAACAATATATGGGATATGGGTAATGATTTATATACACACACACACCTACACAGGTTGAATTGGATGGACTGTTGTCTTTATTCAATCTTACCAACAATGTAACTATGTAAATTAGTATTTTTTTGCTAAAAAATTACTTAGAACCTCCAAACATTATATTTTTTTTTAGCAGAGATCCTAGAGAATTAAAAGGTGGTCGTTGCAATATTTTGAGCCACACTGCATTTGTGAAGCAATCTTTCAAACGTATCTTTTTGGAAAAAATACACTTTAATGAATTAAAAAAAAAACACGACATGTACACCATTTTTTTGTATAATATGAAGGATGATGTTATGTTGAGTAAAAATATACTTAATATGTCATGGTTTAAAATTGCGCACGCTTGTGGAATGGTGACAAACTACGGTACTTAAAAATCTCCATAGGTGTCGCTATTAAATTTTTTACAGGTAACCAGTTTAGAGTTACAGAGGAGGTCTTGCACTAGAATTATTGCTCTCACTCTATCAATCGCAGCAATACCTCACATGTGTGGTTTGAACACCATTTACATATGCTTGCGCGACTAACATATAGTTTGCTTCTGCGCGTGAGCATGGAGGGATGGGGCTCATTACATTTATAAAAAAAAATTACTTTTACTCCTTATTTTTTAGTTTTACACTGTCCCATTGTTTTGTTTTTTTGATCAAACATCCCTTGTAATAGAAATAAGGATGATCCCCTTTCTTGAGAGATCTGCTATCAAAATACCCCAAATCAGTTACCTTTAAAAGCAAACTAAAAATGTAACTTTCGCTTTAAGAAAAAAAAAAAAAAGTTTGCTATGGCCTGAAAAACTGGAAGTGACGTCAGACGTCGCTCCATTTCTCCAAGGGCATAGAGACGAGTGGTGACCATCTTGGCCTCACTTTTCTCCATGTCCAGCTAATGGCCGCATCAGATTGCTCCTGGGATTTACTACTCCATTAGGTAAGCCGGGAAGAACCAGGAAGGACCAGTAAGTGCAGGAGGAAGGCACCCCTCCTGGCGCTTCTAAAAGTGGCAAAAAGTGTAGTTTACTATGGACTGGTTGGCAAATGGTTAAAGTAAACTTGCCATGAGAGAACTACAGGGGCTATTATTGTAGACCTTAGAAAATCCTAGTTGTCTGACTGTAATCGTGACCTTCTGATTTTAGTAATTTGAGTCACCGTCCTGTTACAAGTATGCTGATAAGGAAAGTCATTTTTTTGCACGTGTTTTTTGTGTATCCATGT
Source organism: Aquarana catesbeiana (assembly GCF_042186555.1). NCBI lineage: Eukaryota > Metazoa > Chordata > Amphibia > Anura > Ranidae > Aquarana > Aquarana catesbeiana. The sequence goes on from NC_133327.1 coordinate 193,596,462, forward strand.
ACAGATGCACTACACATATTTATATCTTTTTTCCTATATGCGTACACTACCTCCACGTACATATGCATATGTGTGTCTATATATATATATATATATATATATATATATATATATATATATATATATATATATAGACACACACATACGTATTGCCTGTTATGCTTACTATATTTTTCCAAATGATTGATTAATTGATCGACTTTCAAACGATTAATATTTTAATTTTCTTTTATATTTTTTAAATATATTTATATATTTTTTAATACAATATGACATTGATCATGTTTTGTGTATATTGCATATTAGGGAGCGATGTGCAATCTGGCTGCTGCGTCCCGTTCTATATGCATATGTCAGCTTCACTGGCAGCCTGAGCTCCGTATTCCTCCTTTATGTTTATTTTGTGATGTCCTGCTTTGTCCTGTTATACTTGTTTTCCCTCCCTGTGTAAAGGATACATTTTGTGCTTTCCTGCGCTTCTCTGTGCAGCCACCTATGTCCATAAAGCACAGTATATTGTAAGCCTGGGATAACTTTGCACTATTTTCCTCCTCCACTCCCGCCCATAGTCCCACCCACAGCTTATAAGAAGCTATGCTTCTGCTAACCTGTAGTCATTGGCTTGAAGAAGGAAGCAATCAGCAGTTCTGAAACGCGTCCCATTTTGATGACCTATTTCCGGTTTGCAGTCCACGCTGATTGTCGTCCCCACCCGCTGACGTAATTTCTGGGATTCATGTTCTACACTGACAGCGCAATTGCTCCAGTGCTAACAGAGCTTGTGGCTTCCATCTGTTGGTCACCCTGGGATCTTCTTCTGCTGCATATCGACACCCCTGGAAACCTATAACCCACTGGGACCTTCCTAATGCCAGATCACCTGCCCTAAAAACACGTGAAATGCTCCCTTCATTCTAATGTCCTGTAAGTGTTTTTAATCCTTTTTGGGGATATTAAATGTTCTAATTCTGCACTTAGAGGCTCCTTTTCTTCTATTTTGTCTTTTACTAGAGATTGCTCCCCTCTTTGAGTGCTGCCCTTAAAGTGTTTGAAGACCTCATCATTTGAATACCTCTACTCAATATAGACATTATCTGCCTGGTCTTGCTATTCTGATCACCCTTATATACACTCTTTATCTCTATTGTAGACCTTAGAAATTGCTAGTTTTCTGACTGTAATCGTGATTTTCTGATTTTAGTACTTTGAGTCACCGTCCTATTACAAGTATGCTGATAAGGAAAGTCAGAGATAGCTGATTTTCAGGGAAAATCCAAATATAACTAATTTTTCTAGGAGATAAAAAAGTATAGCTTACACTTAACTAGTTGCTATGGGTAACACATACACTTGATTTTTTTCTCCAGGCTTCTTAGGTGAAGAAAAATTATATGGTAAGGTATAACTGGCTACAGTGAAAACATTTGAAATAATTTTAATATAATTTGAATAAAAAACACCACCCAGTGATTACTGTACGTAATCTATACAAAAGTATAATACCAATAATTTTACTTCTCATTGATTTGGCATTATTATATTCATCTTTGCTTGAAAAGAATAAACTGTGCAGCTAATTGCAAGTTTTTTTTTTTTTTTTATCTTAGTGCAAAGCAATCATATTATAATGATACTCAACTATTCTGTGTAGATTTCCTCCATGCTGAGTAAAATAATAACTAAAACAATGTCATTAGCATCACTAAGTATTAGATGTACAAGTACAAGCAGATGTCGAGTTAGCTGGGAACAGTGTGGGCTTGTGACGCAAAGAAACGTTAATGGGACAAAAGAGGCATTGTAATTATTGTCTTCATAACCTTCACAGAAAGAAACGCAACTGAAAACTGTGTACAATGAATGAGACACAAATAATACATAAAAATAATCGCACATACAGTTCCAGAAATAAGAAAAAAAGAAAATAAAATTGTCGTCAGATGCAGCGTATGCTGCAAATTGTTATAATCTGCAGCATATTTTCTACTTGTCTTCGTCAATCTACAGCGAAAACACTACTACGAGCCTAAATAATATATGTGTGGAGAAAGCGTCAGGAGAAGATATTGAGCGGGAGGTAGCACATCAGTTGTACTCTTGCTGTTTGTTTATCAAAAAGCGGTCATAACCTGCACTTGTTACAAACCCTTTGCACCTTGCCTATACAGAGAAAATATAAAACTTACTTAAGAACCACACTAGCTGTCAAAAGAAAATGGGATGTTATTGTTAAAAGTAGCCTAGCTTCGCTAAGGGTGTAGATGAATGTTGATGCATGAGAGTGGAAAAAGTGTACAATGGTTAGAGAAATATAATACATGTATATTATGAAATCATGTAATTCAGCTTTGTACTGGTGATTTAGAGAAATGAATGAATGTAACTAACATAAAACCTAACTCAAAAATAAATGCAATTTTTAGTTGTGGGCGTAGTAAAGAAAACTCACTTCCTTTGTCAGGTTTGATATTATATAGCCCCTGCTGCATCGTGCATGCAGTAAGATAAGTTACAGGTAGGGACAGAGACCCTTTTTTTGTGATGGAGTGGTAGACTCAGTGGCAGGGATAGGTTCCAGTTGAGGAGGGACAGTAAAGAGATGGCTACTGATGCCTGTGGAGTTGGCCCAGGATCTGAGGAAAGCAAAACTATAGTACAACCCCTGGCAAAAAGGATGGAATCACCACTCTTGGAAAATGTTCATTCAATTGTTTAATTGTGTAGAAAAAAAAAACAATCATAGACATGCCTCAAAACTATTTTCATTTAACATTACAACCTTCTGGCTTTAAGAAATATAAAAAAAAAAAAGAAAGAAAGAAACTGTATTAAATTGCAACTGTTTTTTACAGATCAAGCAATGGAAAAAAAATATGGAATCACTCAATTCTGATGAAAATATTATAGAATCACCATGACCATGTACTTTGCAGTTCTAAAACAAACATCTGCATCTGATTACATCTGCTAATTAGTCTGCAGTTAAAAAAGAGTGCTTGCACACCTTGGTGAGTTGTTGCACCAACCTGATTGACATAATTCATGGCTCCAACACAAGAGATGTCAGTTGAAACAAAGGAGAAGATTATAAAACTTCTTCAAGAAGGTAAATCATCACAGAATGTTGCAAAAGATGTTGGTTGTTCACAGTTAGCAGTGTCTAAAATCTGGACCAAGTACAAATCAAATGGGAAGGTTGTTAAAGGGAAGCGTACTGGTAGACCAAGGAAGACATCACAGCATCAAGATAGAAAACTTAAAGCAATACGCATTGAAAACAGAAAATGCACAACAAACAAATGAGGAACAAATGGTCAGAAACTGGAGTCAATGTCTGTGACCGAACTGTAAGACATTGCCTAAAGGAAATGGGATTTACATACAGAAAAGCCAAATGAAAACCAACATTAAAACCTAAAAAGAAAAAAAACAGGGTTACAGTTGGCTAAAGTTTAGCAATCATGGACTGTGTGGATGACTGGATGAAAGTGATATTCAGTGGTGAATCACAAATCTGCATTGGGCAGGGTGATGATGCTGGACTGTTTGTTTGGTGCCGTTCCAATGTATGAAGACGACTGCCTGAAGAAAACATGCACATTTCCAAAATCATTGATGATAGGGGGTTGCATGTCAGGTAAAGGTACGGGGTAAACAAAAGTCATTAAATCTTCAATAAATACACAAGTTTATATTGAGATTTTGGACACTTTTCTCATTCCATCGATTGAAAGGATATTTAGTGATAATGACATCATTTTTCAGGATGATAATGCATCTTGCCATACGGCAAAAGGCATGAAAACTTTCCTTCAAGAAAGACATATAATGTCAATGGCATGGCCTGCAAATAGTCCGGACCTCAATCCAATTAAAAATCTATGGTGGAAATTAAAGAAGATGGTCCATGACAAGGCTCCGACCTGCAAAGCTGATCTGGCAACTGCAATAAGAGAACGTTGGAGCTGGATTGATGAAGAATACTGTTTGTCAACTGTTAAATCCATACCTCAGATATTCAAGCTGGTATAAAAGCCAGAGGTGGTACAAAAAAGTACTAGTGGTGTATTGTAGTGTTTTTTTCCCACAACTCCATAATATTTTCCTCAGAATTGAGTGATTCCATTTTTTTTCCTCTGCTTGATCTGCAAAAACAGTTGCAGTCGACTACAGTTTTCTTTCTTTTCTTTTTTTTTAAGTGTTTCAGAAAAGCCAGAAGGTAAAGCCAGAATGGTCAATGAAAATAGTTTTGAGGCATGTCTATGATTAGTTTTTTTTCCACACAATTAAACAATTAAATGAACGTTTTCCATGAGTGGTGATTCCATACCTTTTGCCAGGGGTTGTAGTTCAGCTACCTGGTTCGGTACACAGCATCTGCTAGGACAGCATGTTAAAGGAGCATTAAATCCAAAAGCAAACATTTGATATATTGCACCTTACCAATTCTTAGATGTGATGGCTGCATTAGTTTACTTTTTTAGGTTGTCCTTTCTTTAATTTCATCTAGTGATCCTGCCAGTAAGTCTGTTGTTTTTCAACAGAACAAGTTGTCTTGCAGAAGTAGCAGTTAGAAGTTTGAGACAAACTATTTAACCCTGACAGGGGTGCTTGAAATGATCAGCTATTATTAATGTATTTATGTAAAACCTTTTATCCCAAAAGGAAAAAAAAACTGCTTATAAAGTGTTAGCTGGAGTTTGCCAATTTGTTAGTATGTCTAAATCTGCTACTACATCTAACACTCCCCTCCTCCCAGGCTGACAATGCTGCTGTCCAAAGGTGTCTCTGTTGCTCTTTCATCCAGAGTGGGGGCACATGAATACAGGAGGTGTGGCACTAGCCAGAAGAAAAGAAAATTATGCAGCCACCAAATCTAATGATTGGTAAGTTGCAATTTATTGCATTTTTTGTTTCGGGTTTAATACTACTTTAACCACTTTCTGCCCAAGGAGGTCCATAGGCGTCCTTGAGTTGCAGTGGTTATACCAGTATGATGCCTGCAGCTAAAGGCATTATCCTGATATCTTATGTTTTCAGCCAGCAATTCCATTTTTTTGTAAAAGTGATCCTAGCCGCTAATTAGCCACTATATTGTTTTTTACAGGTCCCCCTTCTGCCGCCTTCCGCTGCCTTCCTGGGCTCTCCCATCTCTCTGGGGAACCCAGGATCACAGCCAAGCCAGTGGTTTTGACAGAAGACCATAGAGAACATCGAGGACCAGAAGGTCCCCAACGATCTCTATTTTATAGGAAACTCTCTATGTTTCCTGGATGTAAACAGTGCCATTTTTAAATTGGTAAAGCATCTGGTCACACCAATTTTGGTGTGATCAGATGCTTGTAAGGGCAGAGGCATCTGGGGTCTAATAGAATATAGAGTACCTGTCACTGCCTATTGCTACCAGAAGGGATGTTTACATTCCTTCTAACAGCAATACAAGTGATAAAAAAGAATAAAGAAACAGTGTTAAAATAAAATAAATAAGGGGGAGATGGGTGGAGCCTAGCGGAGCAGACATGCATTGTTAGAGCTCCACACTGCTGAGGAGAGAAGAGAAGGACAAAGCGGAGCCTGCAGGCTCAAAAGGTATCCATTTGAACCTTTTTGCCCCTGGGAACAAACTGTGAAAGTTTGGGCAGGAAATATGGTACTGGGAGGAAACCGTGGCAGAAATAAAAATCACCTCACAAAGAGCTCACAGGCACTCACTGCAGCTGAAGCAGCTCCAGTCACCTCACAATATACAGCATCAGGGCGCTCTCACAGACAGAAAATGTCACAGCAAGACTCTCCATTTGAGTCAGATACAGAACAAATCCTCTCACAAACTTCTCCACAAGCCTCCTCAGCATCCCCAGTAATATTATTACAATTTGAAAAGATGCTTCATAAGGCTTTAAAACAAACCTCAGACCAAATAACAAACAGCCTAACCAAAGAAATAAGAGAGCTGGGAAACCGCACCGCAGCCTTAGAAATAAAAATGGATGAAATTGAAATTACAACCCAAGAAAATATAACAGAATTGGAACAATTAAAAAAAGAGAATTTAATACTTCAAACTAAGCTCGAAGATTACGAAAATAGAGCCAGACGTTCAAACTTGCGCATAAGGGGAATACCTGAAACTGTGACAGACCTGCAATCTACTATTACTGCTCTATTACAAGAACTAAAGCCAGATATCCCTATTGAACGTTTAGAACTGGACAGAGTACACAGAGCCCTCACAGCCAAAAAGAAAGATGGACCCCCACGTGATATAATCACAAAATTTCATTATTACAGAACGAAAGAACAAATACTAATTGCTGCAAGAGAAAAAAAGGAACTTAATTTTCAAGGACACAATTATCAAATTTTTGCTGACCTATCCCAACTTACTATTACTAAAAGACGATCCATGAAACCCCAACTAATGGAACTGCAACGCCACAACATTATGTATCAATGGGGCTTCCCCTTTTCAGTCAGATTTAACCACCAAGGTACAATTTACAGAAGCAGATCAGCAGATGAACTACAACAAACCCTTTTAAAATTAAATCTGACAGAACCCACAAGCAGCAACTCTCCCACACGCAGAAGAATGGCATCATCTTCACCTTCAGGCAGCACCCAGAAAATTCTAGAACAAAATGGGAATCATCATTCTCACAAAAGAGGCCGTTATGCCACATCATCCATGGACCAAGAAGATTCAATGGACTGACATCCTAATTCCTGATATCTCTTCATTTATTATACTAAGAGATGGTTCTCTATAAAAAACCTGTATTTATAACTGAATGTAACTTCATTCTGATAGTCACACACTGTGTGGGATCATGTTACATTCCAGTTATATTTCTTATTGCTTCTGATTCATATAGCCTTAGAATATATAAGTGAAATAAGGAAATTCTTGTTCAGTTATATATTATCAGGTAATAACAATAGATTTATTACTTTTTAGGACAAATATGTTCAATAATCCAGAAGTAATGGAAGCTTTTTCTTTTTTTTTCTTAAAACAAATATACTATTACCTAACTAGTTCCTAGAATTATGTTTTTGTTTATTCTAATCTGAAGCAATACAACCTCAATTTTATGAGTTAACATATCTAAACAGTTACATATGAATAAAATATGTAATTGTTTACTCTAAAAGGGTTAAAATCCCAAAATAATTCAAACTATCTTCATCAATACCAAAGTTATTAACAGTACCTTTCTAACTGAATTATTTAGCCTAGGGCAAGACTAACCATATACAACCACCCTGGAATAAATAATTTCAACAAAAACTATATTCTGCACTCCAATTAATGAAACATCATTTTGATGTCTTTTGACATAGCACTTCTCTCCTGTAAGCGGAAGATCCGTGTACCCCCATTAGCCCTCCTCATTCTCCCAACCATATTATGTGGGAGTGTGACGAAGGCACTTATTCCCCTGAGAGATATTTATTCTCTTTCACGGGTAAATTGTATTTACTTGCAAAAAATAATTTATACAATATATCATCTAATTTCATATGTTTTTTGTTTACTCTTTACTCCAGAATTCACTGGTTTCTTTTCTATCTTTTCATCTCTTCAGTCCACACAGGTTGATCTGCGCAGTCAGCTCTGCATAACAAAAAGTAAGTCAAAACTATTTGATCTGTTGCCATGGCACCACTGAATATACTTTCCCTGAATGTTCAGGGAATAAATGTCCCTCAAAAAAGGACCAAAGCCTTCCGTACTTTCCATAACAAGAAGGCTCACATAGTATGCCTCCAAGAAACACACTTCACCAAAGATTCTACTCCAAAATATATTTCTCCTTTTTATCAACAAATTTACACGGCTTCTGCCTGTACCAAGCAAAGGGGAACTCTAATTGCATTTCACCGATCCACACCATTCACCTTATCATCAGAAATTAAAGACCCAGAAGGTAGATACCTGATACTCATGGGTTATATAATGGATACAGCAATCACGGTGATTTCCTACTACGCTCCTAACAAACAACCTACACCATTCCTCTCACATATATTACAAGTGATTAATACACACAAAATAGGAACAGTGATAATGTGTGGGGATTCGAACCAGGTCCTCCTCCCATTTCTAGATAAATCACCTTTTACACCATCCAAAATAACCTCTAGATTACCTTTTTCTCAACTTCTTTCCAAATACAATCTGGTAGATTCGTGGAGAGAAAGTAACCCAATGAAAAAGAAATTCACTTATTTCTCGCACCCTCATCAAACCTTCACCAGAATAGATCATATTTTTCTAACAATAGGAATGTTACCAGAAATTATTACATCAGATATAATTCCGATTCCGTGGTCTGACCATAATGCAGTATACACTACTATAGCCTCAGCCATACCAAAAGCGCATGACCCAACGTGGTACTTACCGGACATAATGCTCAAACACCCACTACATCAGATGGCCATTGAACAAGCTTTAAAGGAATACATATCAATTAATAATACAACAGACATCTCCCCAATAACACTGTGGGAAGCTCATAAGCCTGTCTTGCGTGGTACAATACAAAGACAAATGGCACTATTTAAACGGGAATGCAAAAATCTAGCAAAAAAACTAGAACTCAATTTTAATGCAGCCTACATATCATTCCAAGATAATCCATCTCAGAGTACAAAATCTCATCTGGAAAAATCTAGATTGGAATACGATCTATTTCTCACTGAGTCAGTTGATAAATCCTTCAAACGCTCCAAACAAAATTTCTACATGAATACAAACAAACCAGGTACATATTTGGCTCGGGCATTAAATTCAACTAACAAATCTTTCAAACCAATACGTTTGAAATTATCAAAAAATGTTTATACTTGTAATCCAGTTAAAATAGTCCATAAATTTCACTCATATCTCGCAACTTTATACAAGACAAACAATGAATTTAATCCCACAGAGGCTGAATCCTTCTTCTCAAAAATAACCTTACCTGAGTTATCTCAGAATCAAAAAAGCAGTTTGGATGAGCCTATAACTATAGATGAAGTTGCTAACGCCATAAAAGACCTAAAACTTAACAAAAGACCAGGCCCAGACGGCTACTCGGCTTTATACTATAAAACATTCTCAGAAATACTCTCTCCCATTCTCACTGAAACTTTTAACAAACTTCTAGATGGACATTCTTTTCGGCAAGAAACACTAATGGCAATTGTTTGTATGATCCCAAAACCCCTTTCTGATGATACTTCCTGTGTGAATTACCGGCCTATCTCTTTGTTAAACCTTGATATTAAATTATTAGCAAAAATAATAGCAAAACGCCTCAATAGCATTATAGGAAAATTAATACATAGAGATCAAGTAGGCTTCATGCCAAATAGACAGGCAGGCGATAATATACGCAGGGCAGTGTTATTGGCACATATTGCTAAAAAACGGAAAATCCCTTTATGTTTTCTATCTCTCGATATTAAGAGGGCATTTGACACAGTATCCTGGCAATATATGCAATATTCGTTACAAAAATGGGGTTTTGGACCCCACTTTTTAACATGGATCAAAGAATTATATAATAAACCCAAAGCCTATATAAAATATGCTGGATACAAATCTGATGCCTTTAATATCGAAAGAGGTACCCAACAGGGTTGCCCATTATCTCCCTTATTATTTGCCCTTATACTCGAACCCATGGCCCAATACATCAGAACAAACCAAACTATAACTGGCATTGAAGTAGCAGGTATTACACACAAATTATGTATATTTGCAGACGATATATTACTTTTTCTATCATCACCACAGGTCTCTGGTCCTAACTTAATACCAGCTCTTGATGGATTTGCAGCCCTATCCGGCCTTATGATTAATCCTAAGAAATGCCTAGTGCTTAATATTTCACTCACAAACATGGAATTGATCCCGGCTAGGGCTGCACTCCCATTCACATGGGCAGAAAAATCAATCCCATATCTTGGAATTCATTTAACAGCATCTCATTCTGACTTATTCTCAACCAATTATCCTCCTGTATTAAGACAGATCACAAATCTAATAAAACAATGGTCGCAACTTCCTTTATCCTGGATAGGGAAGATTAATGCAATCAAAATGACTATTCTACCCAAATTGCTTTATCTATTCAGAGTCCTCCCTATTCCAATTCCTTCCTATTTTTTGAGAATAGTACAGAAAAGAGCAACTTCGTTTATATGGGGCTCTTCTAAACCACGTATACCTATACACACACTACATCTTCCCAAAAATAAAGGAGGCCTGGGATACCCTAATTTTACTAACTACTACAGAGCAGCACATTTGGCCAGTCTGTCCAAATACCATGCAAAACAGGAAATCCCATTATGGGTATTTATAGAGGCTTCAGAAAATGACCCTCTATTAATATCAAACTTATTATGGCTTGATCCTAAAGACCGTTTAAAAATTCATAATCCAATAACTAAACACTTCTTATCTCTCTGGGATAAACTAAAAACCAAATATCAGTTACAATCTCCACACAATCCTCTCCTTTCTTTTATCAGAAATCCGGCCTTTTATCCAGCATGGATCTACCCAAATTCTTTTAAAGCTTGGACAACATCAGGCATTCAGACACTAAATGACTTCATAGCATCTAAATCATTCCTTTCATTCCCATCGCTTAGAGAAAAATATGATCTACCAAACTCTGAGATATTTAGATATCTCCAAATCAAAAATTTCTATACACCATTCCTAAAGGGGGATACACCATTATCCCAATTATCCATTTTTGAATCAATCTGTACAAAAGATCCATTTGCTAAAGGTACAATTTCATCACTTTATAATCAATTATATGGAGTAGCAAATCTTAATAGACCCTCTTACGTTCAGAGGTGGGAGGAGGACCTGGGACGAACTTTAGAAGACACGGACTGGTCTAACATATGGCTCACATCTAAGTCATCTTCACCCAACATCTTAGCACTGGAGACAAACTATAAAGTCCTAACTCGCTGGTACCTTGTACCCGCTAGAGTGGCAAAATATTCACCTAATACCTCAGCTCTTTGTTTTCGAGGATGCCCAGAAATAGGCACACATTTACACATATGGTGGACGTGCCCAGTAATCCAAACCTTCTGGAAGGAAGTCTTCGTGATTGCATCCAAAATATTTAAAAAAATAATACAACCAGATCCATATATAACTTTACTTAATCTAAAACCGGAATGGTTAACACTCTCTCAATTCAAACTTATGATCCAACTAATAACGGCTGCAAAACAAACAGTGGCCAAGGCATGGAAATCTCCTACATTGGTACTAGCAGAAACAATTCACAGAATGAATAATACAATGTCCCATGCTAAGATGGTAGCCATCGATCAAAATCAAATTCCAAAATTTGAAAAACTTTGGCATCCTTGGATAAAACAACAGTTCCTGTCAAACTTCAATGACTCTGTCCTGTTGCCATGGTAACAGATTAAATGACTTACAGAGACACCCATTCTAAGGCTTCAAAGAGAACTAAAAAGAATAATAAACTGACGAGCGGGACAACCTTGTGGACCATACCTCTACCTTTCAACCCTTTTTCTTCTTTCTCTTTCCTTTTCTCCACCTTACGATTAAAGCTCATTATCAGAATCTATTTGACCTATATACACTCTACCTGTAAACAATATGTATAGTAGGTATAAATCATTTAATTACCTACAAAAGTAACTAAAGAAATGATATATATCTTTAATTTAGGTTTACGTGAACCCAATGTTTAATATTTGAAATTTCATGATATTTACCTATATAAACCCTACTGTAAAACAATGAGCTTACTTTATAAATCCTTGTAAACTTACTTTATGTATCTTTATAATATTGTATACTCAATAAACTTCTTTTGACAAGGAAAAAAAAAAAAAAAAAAAATAAATAAAATAAAATAAATAAATAAAATAAAAACTTTTTAAAGCACCCCCCTGTCCCCCCCCCCGTACTTGTGCCCAAAGGCGAACGCATACGTAGGTTGCGCACACATATGTTAATGCTGTTTGCACCACACATGTGAGGTATCACTGCAAACATTATAGTGAGAGCAATATTTTTAGCACAATAGCTCCTGTATAACTCTAAACTGATAACCTGCAAAGGCGTTTAAAGTCTCACCTATTGAGAATTTTAGGTACCATAGTTTGGCGCTTTTGACATGGCAGGTACAGTATCTGTTTATTTGGCGTAACATAATATTTTATATTTTACCAAAAAATCGGGTATTATATTGTGTTTGTATGCAATAAAATTCATTAATGTTCATTTTATCCCGAAAAATTGCGTTTAAAAAACTACTGCACAAATACAGCGTGGCATAAAAAATTGCAACATATACATAATGTTTGGGAGTTCTAAGTAATTTTCTGGCAAAAAAATGTAAATTTTTACATGTATGTGAGAGGTATCAGAATTGGTCCGGTAAAGGAGTAGAAGCTTACACAACCTCCTGTATGTAAGCCCTGCATTATTTCTCTGCTTGGAAACTAATATATAAAAGTATATAGAATCAAAAGTTAGAGTGAGGTAGGGTGGGACTTTGTATGTACCTTTGTAGGGTTTGAATAAAGATATATACCACAAAATTAAAAAAGTGTATTTAACCTGTTACCACCCGCCCGCCATCATATGACGGCGGAGTGGTATGGCTCTTGTGCATTCACACAGGGTGTGCAAGTGATCGCGGGCACGCAGCCCTGCACTGTCGGTGGCGGCGTATCCCAGAGACACAGCGCATCACCGACAGGGGTGAACAGCCATTGGGCATGGGTGTTCACCATGTGATCGGCCGCGATTACCTCATGGCCAATCACAAATGGGTATTCCCCACTTTAGACCACGCATGCGCATGATCGGGAGTGCGTGATCAGGAATGCGCATGCGCGCGATCGTGAGCACACAGCGTGGTAATGTCGGTGGCAGCGTGTTCCCAGGAACACTGCTCGTCACCGACAAGGGTAAACAGGCAATGGCTGGTGACTGTTTACCACGTGATCGGCTATGATCCATTCACAGCTGATCACTAAATGTAAACATAGACCGGTTACTAGCTGTTACCGGCTCTTCTCTCCTCACACACCGTTTCCAGTGTGAGGAGAGAAGAGCCAGGAGCAGTGAGTTACCCATCACCTGTCACCTGTCACCCATCAGTGACCATCACCCAAAAAATAGTGCTAAAATCTTGTGAGCCACAAATGGGTTAATGCCTCCAATGTGAATAAATGAACCTAATTCAGCTGCACACACTAACCACGTTCCATACCGTGTATATGCCAAAATAAAATAAATATATGTGCATGCGCTATAGGCTATAAATACGTGAACAAAGAATATAATAAATCTATACAATATTGAAAATTACAAACAGTGTCAAACACCTGTGAAGAAAGTGACTAAAATCCACAATTAAATATATGAATAAATAGTAACATGCAACATGCAAAAAAAAAAAAAATGTGAGAGAGAAAAGAAAAAAATCCTTTAAATAATTAACAAAAATATATAAGTGCTACTTGATAAATAAAGTGTCCGAAACCAATTTATACAAATGAATATATCTCAGTCCAAACCATTCACAAGAGTATAAAAATCAAAGTGCACAATAGTGTCCAAACAAATAGCAGGCATTCCTCGTGCTTGTATTTATGAAAAAGTGCTAAATATTCCTCATGCTCTTCTTAAGAGATGTGCACGTTATGGCATGCTGCAGTGCTCTCCAGTGACCCCCAATGGATAATGCACTCACCTTAGAGCGTGTGACACAGTGGCTAAACAGTGTCAAAACACGCATTAGAGCCACTCCAGGGCTCATACAGGGTCTGCTGGTGATGATCTGTACCACGCTCAAATGGTGACATATATGAAAGAAAGGAGACTCATAGCATAATACCGCCAGGAATTTATTTGAAAAGCCATAAAAACAATCCCTCCAGGAGGGTACTCACAATGCTTGGGTGCGTCAGTGCACCATCCTATCCAAAGTATGCAATACAGATGAATCCTGTGGTGTGCGGTGCGGTGTACAATCCTCTGCCTGTCTGTGTGTAGAAAGCTCCGTCCTGCCCCTCCCCTACGCGTCTTCGGCACAGGGTATACGTGCCTTCCCCCAGATGAAGGCACGTATACCCTGTGCCGAAGATGCGTAGGGGAGGGGCAGGACGGAGCTTTCTACACACAGACAGGCAGAGGATTGTACACCGCACGGCGCGTCTTCGGCACAGGGTATACGTGCCTTCATCTGGGGGATCTAGATCCCCCAGATGAAGGCACGTATACCCTGTGCCGAAGACGCGTAGGGGAGGGGCAGGACGGAGCTTTCTACACCGCCCCCTCATCCAAAAGACCACACAAAGTCAAAAAGCAAATACCAAGAGCAAGGAGCAAGCTCCAAGAACACAGGCAGGGTCACGTACACGAAGTCAGAGGAGGTAATGACAGTTTAGGAGTCACCGGAAAGGGACATGAAAGTCATCAACCTCTCTGCTTTCCCCCTTGCTCCAAAACATATTAGTTTGCTCCAAAAAGGAATGTCCTTTTCACCTGTCGATAATATGGATGAATTTACAGTCTATAAGGATGTGGCCTTATTTTTAAGAAAGGTATTTTTTAGATCTATATACCAAAGTAGAGATGCACCGACTTCTGGTGATATACAAATGAACATAGAGGATCAGCAAGCCCTTGACATTCTAAACGCTCTATTGGAAGAGAGCGAAAATCCGGCCGCCTTATGTTGTCCTACTAGGTGAGTAGCGGATATGGTAAAATGTTCTACCAAGATGCCTTCCTTAAGTAATAATTGTTGGCTCTATCTTTTTTTAGAAATGGTCCAGAAGGACTTGAGCAACGTCAACTGGACCCAAAAAGGTAAAGGCCATCTAACAAGAGATGAGCGAGCAGCCCTGATGGAATTAAGGATGGCTAAAAATATTGTTTTTAAAAAAAGCGATAAAGGGGGAAATGTCATCCTGATGGATGACAAATTCTATGAGACAGAAGCCAAACGGCCATTAGGGGACCCCATGACGTATAGGAAACTTGATCGGGATCCTTTCCCTAAAGTGATACGGAACCTGAACGGTATCCTCACTGAAGCAAAGGAGGCGGGTATACTTAGTCAACGGGAGTTTGAACACCTGTTTGTGAGGGAGTTCAATGTGTCCACCTTTTATATTATTCCAAAGGTGCACAAATGTCCCAAAAAAATGCCTGGTAGGCCAATTGTCTCGGCAGTCAAGGGACCTTTGAAGAGAATCAGAGTATACTTGGACTCCCTCCTCAAGGAGTTGGTTACCAGTCTCAGATCTTATGTACAAGGCACTCGCCATGTACTATCGAAGATTGCAGATCTGGAGATTAGTGGTGAACTTCTTCTTGTAGGTGTGGATGTTGAATCCCTATACACCTCAACCCCACATCAGTGTGGCATTCAAGCAGTGAAAGTCTTCCTTGAATTAAGCTATCTTGAATTTGGGCCACAGAACGAATTCTTAATAGATCTATTGGAATTCACTCTGAAGAACAATTTCTTCCACTTCTCCTCACACTATTACCAACAAATCAGAGGTATTTCGATGGGGGCCACGTGGGCACCATCATACGCGTGCCTCCACCTCGGACTATGGGAAGAGGAGGATATATTTACGTCACCAATGTACTCAGACCACGTACATACGTGGCTGAGGTATATAGACGACGTACTCGTTGTCTGGAAGGGCACCAGGGAGGAAGTACATACCTTTATTAATCTCTTAAATAAGAACAATCGCAACATTCATCTAACTTATGTTGTTGATGAGAAACAAATACCCTTCCTAGATTTATGGATTTCTATTGAGGGCGGGAAATTGTGCACGTGTACCTTCCATAAAAAGACATCGGCTAACACCCTTTTAAGAGCTGATAGCCATCATCCCCCTTGGCTCAAGAATGGTATTCCGGTTAGCCAATTCTTAAGGATAAAAAGGAACTGTACCAGAAAAAATGACCTTAAAAAGGAAAATACTGACCTCTACAAAAGATTTCGCGAACGGGGATACTCCCATGGACAAATCCGAAAGGCCAGAGTCAAAGCAGCATGCAGAGATAGAGAAAGCCTTCTTACTTTGAAATCTAAATCAAAGATGAAAAAACAACTTGACCCTGGTCCAGTAAGAATGATTACCCCTTACGGTGCCCAGTGGGAGTCCGTACGCAGCATCTTAGAAAAACATTGGGGCATCCTGCTGAATGGCCCTGGCCTGGAGGATATTGTGGGAACTTCACCCAATTTAGTGGCCAAGAGGGCCAGAAACCTAGGGGATATTCTGATTCACTCAAAATTTACAAAAGAGACAAGTTCCAACTGGCTATCTGAATATCCCAGGAGCAAAGGAATGTACCCATGTAACCAATGTCAAGTCTGTCCATTTGTGGACAGAACTGCTATTTTCCATGATGCCCATGGACAGCAATCCTTTGAGATTCGTGATCTCATTAACTGTTCAACAAGAAGAGTAATCTACATGCTCACATGTCCTTGTCCAAAGATCTATATTGGTAAAACCAAAAGATCTCTTAGGACTCGGATAGGTGAACATTTACGTGAGATCAAGGGAGGAAAAGAGAGAGACCCAGAAAGTCCCCAGGAAAAACCATTGGCGAAGCACTTTGCCCTATGCCCCCAAGGGAAACCAGACGGCCTGAAGGTGAAAGGTATCTACTTAAACTGTCACCTAGGAGGGGGGACTTCAATCGTATCCTCCTGCAGAAGGAGAAGAGGTGGATCTATTGATTGGGGTCCCTTACTCCTTCGGGGCTCAACACCGAGTTGAATCTACAGGTCTTCTTAGAAACCTGAATTCCCCGGTTATTACCATCATTATTATTTTTTACATTTAACTCCCATGATCTCCTTTGCTGGCTATTTGTGTTCATGCCTGTAATAATCTTAAAATGAATCTTTGTTTCCTAAATCAATACTGTCTGTGTACTAATGAGGTATTAACTTATTAAATCTATCATTGCCATTTCTAGTTGTAGGACCTGCTGAGACTTTGTAATGTCCTTGTTCCTCCTAACATTAGGATGTACTGCTATCTGTGGCTTGTCTTTTTGTCTTCTTTGCTCTCTCCCCTTTTCCCTAAGTTTTGTCAACGTTTTTTACATATGGTACTATATTTTTATTGAGTTAATACCAAAGATTGTGGGGATTACTGTATGGGTAGAGCGATGCAAAATACTGCCTACAAGTAATTCTTTATGTTACTTACACATGGAGTTCACTGGTTGAGACTAATGGTTTAGACAATATAATGACGCTTTAAACCTGCAGTGAATGATAGCATTCAACATTAGAAATGACAACAAGATTTAGACTTTACGTGGACTGTTCCACTCAGGAAGTAGGAATACGAACCATGTATATCTTTTTTAGAAAGCATTGGGTGGCGCTGTCTGAATGGTTCCATCAATAAAAGGAAGCGACAGCCCCTAGCCACACCTAGTCCAGACGAAGCTACGCTAATCATCTAGCGAAACGCATTGACGTCACAGCGGTCACGTGACGCCAGCTTACTGTATGCCCCATACCAACTGTATTGCGGGATAGGAGACGCCGGCTTCACCACCACTCCATTCATACGTCACATCCCACCAACGATACAAGTCCCGTACACCCAGCGGCTCCGCTCTGAGAGGATGGGATCGTCCCACCGCATGTGAGCCGCCACGAAGGCATTGACATGATGGGACTTTGATCCGTACTAGGACCGAGCGGGACATATTAATGACAATACCAATTGTGGTAACGTACAGAAGCCTTACTTTCTTTCCTCCTATACCCCTGAATCATTAAGATAGCGCTTGTTGGAAAAGACTGTGCAATAAACAACTTGTTTGATTGTTTAATCGAAAGACTGCCAGAAACACCCACTATCATTATGGGTAGAATCTTGTACTAGCAGTCCGCCGATGGTTACACATTTGCTGTGTTACAGTTTAACTCCTTGGATACTATTTACACCTCTCTTGGTCTTGGGATACTGCTAGTTTTATGCCTTGCAGGACATTTGCTAAACCAACTGGGGTATTGTTGTCATTACAAAATACCCGGACTGTTACACTGAAGGATATTTCCCAATTGTTTGTTTATATATTAGCTGGAGCCATACAACATTCATGGCATGACAGCTATTATTCCAGGATAAAGATGATCATCAATTATGGATTCATAGCCACTTATCCAAGCTGTAGTGTCTTAATCACTCATTAGTCAGTATTGCTCACCCAATCTTTTCCTACATCAACGAACAGGCCACTTTTTTGACTCCACGCTCTTTTGAAAGCCCCCGGGGGGCCATTCACAGTGAAATTGTAAGAAACTTTCTTGGTGACATTAGAATTTGGGATTATTCTCATTTTCCTTCCTTTATATGCTTTGTTGCATTGATGCGAGTTAATCGCACATCAATTTCACTGTCGATGGTAGGCTGGTGTCCGGACTTTCTGTGTTATGGTTTTTTGATCATGTTTGTGTATGTTTTTGTTTATATGTGTTTTTTCTTTTTCCTTTTTTCTGAATGTGTTTATCAGATTACTCTTCTTTGGGGAACCTCTCTTTCTTGAGAGAACCTTGAGAAGTTCGTAGTGTGAAGCTGCTCTATTATTTACAGGTGCATTTTAATTCTTGTAGCACGTGCCCAAAATGGGCTTAATAAATTTTGTATTTTTATAGAAACATACCCAGATTTAGACTTTTTTGTTGCCGAAGTAGCCGCTTTTTGATCCTGGTAGAGATACCAGGATTTTTCTCCTAGTATGCATCCCTCCTAAAAGAGCACAGAGCTCTTGAAACCAGGCAGTGACTAGCAATATACCCCAGGATCAAATTCCTAGGCCCAGTACCAGCGCTGCCACCAGCGATAGATGCCAAAACCAAAGGCCCACTACCAGTGCTGTCGCCAGCGAAAGGCCACAAGAAATGCCCAGGCCCAGTACCAGCACTGCCGCAGCATCACACCCAAATGCCAGCACAGGAACTTCAAATCCCCCAACTACCAGCACTGGAGTGTCACGTCCCCCAAGAGCCAGGGCTGCTACACATCTTCCAGCTGGTCTTGCCAATCCAACATAGCTGCCTTTCCGACTCAGGATCAGCAAGAATTCCACTTTTAACCGCACAGCTAGGTGTGCAAGCCAATACCCAAAATTTTTCTAAAATTGATTGTTTTTATTTATTTTTGCCCGACACTTTGCTGCAACTCATCGTGGACCAGACCAATTTATATGCCCAGCAGCATATTTCCAACAACCCCCAATCATCATACGCCCGTCCATTTGAGTGGAAGGATTTGACTCTGGAGGAGTTCAAAGTGTTTGTGGGCCTCACCATAAACATGGGACTTACAAAAAAAAGGAAGCACATGCCTATTGGTCCACCAACCCCATCCTCCACATGCCCATTTATTCTTCTGTAATGTCCAGGTCTCGATACGAGATGATAATGCGCTTTCTTCATTTCAGTAACAACACCCAGTGCCTTCCCCGCAATCATCCAAATTACGATAAATTATATAAAATTGGGCCACTCATTAATTTCTTTTCCCAACGATTTGCAGAACTCTATGTCCCCAATAAGCAAATATGTGTAGACGAGTCCCTGGTACCCTTTTCAGGCCGGCTAGGAATTAAAAAATACATTCCTAGCAAAAGGGCCAAATACGGAGTGAAATTTTATAAGCTTTGCGAGAGAGTCACGGGATATCTGTATGCGTTCGCATATACGAAGGAAGAGATTCCCAGCTCCAGCCCCCTGAGTGCCCGGCCTACATGGGCACAACTGGTAAAATTGTATGGGCAAAATATATACAAGAAAAAGTTGCGCTAATAATGTGCAAGAAATGTAAAAATAAGCAGCCAGCATCAACAATATGACTAATTGTGAATTAAATTACAAATTAAAAATTCAGCGCTAAAAAAATTATAACAACTCCAGGAGTCACCTTGGAGTAGAAAATTAACTAGTAAAATAGTGAATAGTACTATAAACATACAATATTCAAAATACAATAAAAGAGCTCAGTGTATAAGTGAGAAAAGTGAATGAACTCATATGACATAATCAAAAGCCAATGGAATACATATAGTCCATAAGGTAATTATAAATAGTGTTGTCACATAGGCCAATCAGCATCACAGTATGCCTATACTGCACAATGAAAAATCCATGGAGACTCTGATAAAAGATGTATAGTCTCTTATAAATGACACAGAGATGCAATCATTCTTAGAAGGAAAAATTATGAATATATAGTGTAGGAAGTGAGTTGTACACACGACACCCTGGGACGTGCATCCACCACCGGGGGAGGGGAATGGGTACTCTTACCCCAAATCTTGGACACACACACCAGCGGCGGTGGGTCAATTGAGCATAAAACGATCCTCCAAAGTGAACTCACCAAGGAGAACTCCTGCAGGGAAGATGATATGTACCAGCATCAACTGGGGGGGGGTGGTAAATGGTCGCAGTAGAGTTTCCAATAGATAGATGTTTGTTGTTATCCAAACGACAGCATGAATCATGGGAAAAAGATAAAACAAAAAGGCCTCCACGGTATATAAGGCCAAGCGGGCTACTTAGCCTGGGTACTTAGCCTGCTACCGCGCTGTTCTTATTTTGATGTCTGTGATCACGCTATGTACACATCTTTAATGATGTTTTGTACGTTTTTTATTTAAATACATTTTTATCTTTTATATTTTTATATTTTTCCCATGATTCATGCTGTCGTTTGGATCTACCTATTTGAGCCTCTACTGCGACCATTTACCACTGACCCCCCCAGAGGTTGATGCTGGCACATATCATCTTCTCTGCAGGAGTTCTTGTTGGAGAGTTCGCTTTGGAGGATCATTTTATGCTCAATCCACCCACCGCCGCTGCCATGTGTGTCCAAGATTTGGGGTAAGAGTACCCATTCCCCTCCCCCGGTGGTGGATGCACATCCCAGGGAGCCGTGTGTACAACTCACTTCCTACACTATATATTCATCATTTTTCCTTCTAAGAATGATTGCATCTCTGTGTCATTTGTAAGAGACTATACAACTTTTATCAGAGTCATCACAGACTTTTCAAAGTACAGTATAGGCATACTGTGATGCTGATTGGCCTATGTGACAACACACTATGTATAATTACCTTATGGACTATATGTATTCCTAATGATAAATATCAGCTGAGAACAAAACTATAATGTAACTTACATAACCTTATAGGAAAAACAAATTCTTAGACATCATCACTACTGTTCTTATGCTGTATTGCTATGTTCTTTTTTATATATACCATTCATCTCATATTAAGCACATACTTGATATATATTGAATGTACCTATTTTTCTGTTGTACATTTGTACTAAACTATGACCTTTTGCAATAATAAACAAAAAACAAAAAAAGTGACATGGTTAACTAAAACAAAAGCCTACTTATACTCATAAAATATGCTTATATTGCTGCAGACATTTATAAACCTCAGCACAATCATTTAAAAAAAATAAAACTCTTCCATTACATATGATATTGTGTACACTGAAAATAGACAGAGGGGCAACATTTTATCTGAGCCTACCTCAGGCTTCACAGTCCCCCCCACCCATCCTTAGGCTATATTTTCCCCCTATCCTCAGTCTTCCCAGCCATCCCCCTATCCCATTCCTCAGTCTTCAGTCTTCCCACCCTGCTCACCCATCTTCAGTTTTCCAAGTCCCCCCCATTCCCAGTTTCCCTTCCATCATCAGTCTTCCCAGCCCCCAACCGTCCCTCTTATCTTCAGCTTGTCTCATACATGGATGCACAATGGGCCCCATGCCCCCTCGGGGTCTGTGTGCACAGCACACTTTGCACCCATGGACGATATACCACTGAGGAGACCACTCAATTGCCATGAGAACACAGTAGGTGTTACAACTCATGACTCATCCAGAATAAGCTGCACCCCTTTTGCTAACAGGAATTATGAAGATGTTGGATACTGTTTTGCACTATTGTCAACAGGTTTTGCAACTCCTAACACAGCACTGAAAATTCCACTCTTTACCATTATACTCTGTGTTTCAGTTATACAGTAAGTTCCTTACATTATAACTGCCACCGGTCCCAAATCCATACTTCTAAAGTGTCTGTGCTAGCAAGATGCAGCTAAAACTCTGAGGGAGGGTGGAAGCTCTTATCTTGCCTCATTACACAAACAGAATCCATATTTAGGCCTTTGTGGTCCAAGGCAGCCATTTGGATTGTGTAACAATCATTTGTAAATATACCTTTAAGAGTTTACAGCTTTGCAATCCATCTATGAGCTTGTACAGGTTATTACATTTAGCGCATGTTTTTAACTATCTACAGGGATGGTTTAGAATACATTTTTTAGGCTAAATTGATTTTCATGCTTTTCAATTATTTATTTTTTTTTTATGTTGGAGAACATGCTGGTGTCAGGGCTGGGCTCAGCCTTTCTCTGAGCTGGCCACTCAGCTGTCGGCTAATTGCCAGCTCCCATCTCTCTCCACAGTTACTCAGCTGTTGATGATATCCTGCTCTTCAGTCCAGCCTACTTAAGCCGTCCAGTCCAGAGGATCTCTGCCTTCGCCTTGGTTAACATCACAGAGACAATCTCCTGTGTTCCTGTTTAAAGACTTGCTTTGCTGACATCCCTTCTGGCTCCAGATCCTGCTTGCTGTTTCACTACGTTGATTCCTGACTTCTGGCTTAGCTGACTATCTGTTCCGGTTACTGAACTTTGGCTATGTTTTGACTACCTTTGCTCTTTTTACTTTCATTATTAAACAAGTGTGATTTAACTGTACTTCTGTCTCGGTCTGATTTCATGGTTTCTGACAGCTGGTAACTATGCATTAAAATGTAGATTTCATCTCCAGTTTAGTGGGTGATACAATTGTTTACATGAAGACGACTCGTATGTATTGCATACATATTTGTAGCCATTAATGGATATTTTCTTATTTATCCTTAAATTGCTGCTATATTTTTTTAAACACTCCTTCAGCAGACAAAGGATCATCATTTTAAAATAACTTGTAATAAGCTTTTCAAGCAAGTCTACATGGAAGATTAACCTCCCTGGCGGTAAGATTATGTCAGATTTTTTATGCTGAAAGCGGTACAATTATTTTGCATGGAAATTTGGCGTTTTATATTGTAGGCCTGTAATTCTTAGGAATAACTCACATAAATCTGTCCAAACAAGAGTCTAGTAGACGTCCCGGGTATGATAAAGTTTGAAACACAAAATCATAAATTATAATATAATAAATAATTATAACAAATAAAAATTATTCAATAATGTAATCAAATCAAAAACACTGAAATTTGCTCAGTTGCAGAATTGTCCCTGTCATTACTTTCAGTGTTTGATGACGGATCTCCCCACAAATCACTATCGCTCAATTCTGCAAGTGATTCTAATTTATTATCGCTGTTTTCTAGCTGGTCTAAAACCATTTTTGACATAAAGAGACACTTTTTGGTTGCTATGAACAATCTCCAGTTTCCATACAGAAAGAACAGTATTTATAATATAAAACTGCATGCAGGGCACTGGACAAACCACTAGGGACAAAAGGGAGGTGAAATAAATTGATACAGTAATGTAATCTGTAAGATTACAATGTACTGTATATGTATTGTGTTTTTTACTTTCTGAATTTGGTGCCGTTCTCCGTCCCCGTGCGTCGCAACGCTCGCAGGGAACGGAGCCCAGCACTGTAATAGATCCGGCGAAGGACAGCTCGCACACAGAGCGGTTAGGACATTGCAGGATCCAGGGGACAAGGTAAGTAACCTCTTCCTGGGTCCTGCGATGCAATCCCGAGTGTGCCTCGGGGTTACCGCTTTTGGTACTGAAAATCCACCCAAGCCACACTCGGGAATATCGTCAGGGAGGTTAATGAAGTAGAATATTTGGAATGAATTATTTTTGATACTGCCATTATAATTATAGTGACCCTTTACTTTTTTTCATTAGGGTAAAGGTTAATTGAATCCTGTCTAAATTGACCCTAGTATATGCATGTATGAATATGAGTTAGGGACCTTAGATTGTAAGCTCCTTGAGGGCAGGGACTGATGAGAATGTATACGTTAAGCACTGCGTAAATTGACAGTTCGTAAATTGACTACGCCCATATAAGTACCTGAAATAAATAAGTGACTTTTATTACACATTATTTTTTAACTCCCTCCTCATTATTCCTTGCTCCTGTGGATCAGCAGGGGAGCAAGGAAAGGTGGGTATATTCTGCTGGGGACAGTGGAGTTAAAGTGTTACTAAACCCACAACAGTAAAATTAGTCTGTATATGCATTAAAGCATGCTTGTTATACTCACCGTGGAACCTAAGGGGTTAATCCTCTGAATTATGTAAAAAGGATGTTTGAGCCTGTCTTTTCTGATCCCCCTCCTTCCACTGACTTTTAATAATTCACTGATAACACAGAGTCTATGGACTCAGGCTGCACATGCTCAGTTTGGTGTGTATTGCTAGAGAGTTTTTTTTTCTTGGGAGGATGCATGTGATCAGCAAAGACCAATCAGCACTGTCCAGACAGAGGATCAGGGGTCTTTCAGTCTCATAGGTCAGTCAGAAAACTCCTCCTACAAGCTTTAACCAGTGCTTGGCTGGAAACTGATAGAAGTCACGTGACTGCTATATACTGTTGATGAGAAAAGGTATTTAGAAGTTTATGTTTACTAAAATAATTGCATTTCCATGTTCTGTATACTGTGGGAGACCAGAGTCCTGGGTTTAATAACACTGTGCCAGTAAGGGAAATACCTTTCACTTGTGTGAGCATTTGACTCACTTCTCCTCTTCTGTGTAAAAGTGCTTATAAGGGAAGTATGGGTTTTTTTTTTTGGAAATTCATACTTACCTAGGTGGATGCAACATCAGACCGATGCTGCATCTGTCCCCCGTTGTCTCTGCACTGAGAACCGAGCCACTGAACATTGCCGATGGCTCGGTTCTCTCACCTCCCTGAGCGGAGAGCTGCTGACTGTTAATCAGCATCTCTCCTGCTCTGCTCCTCCATGCTCATTGGAGTGCTGAGCTGTGGATTGGCCATCTCAGTGGCTTGCTGAGACTGCCATCAGTCCAGGCAGCTGGCGGATCCAGACTTCCTAAGTTGGGATGACGCAGAGCCTGGACTGGTCCTGGTGGCGTCAGACCGCTCTCCGTTGAAAACGGGTCACAGGAGTGCAAAACGATTTGCACTCCTGTGACCCTTAGGAGAAGCCCAGCCTAAAAAGCTCAGGCTGGACTTCTCCTTTTAATGCTTCACGATTAACCCAATATTTTCACAAGGGCCTGGCAAAAGTCTATGTATGTGCGAGCTCAGACAAGTCAGTTTTCATATTACACCCTATGACCTGGCCAGAGGCAAGGGAATTATTTTTGTCATGGGATACTATGTATTATTCCTCTGGTATTTTAAAATCTACATATATGACCAGTTTTTAAAAAGATCCAGCACCACTCCTTGAAGCTCCTCTCAACACACCACCCGCAGACTTAGGTGGCAGTCCCTCTACTGAGCTTGTCTCTGCTCTCCAACAATAATCAAAAGAAGGCAGTAACTACATACCAATATTATCTGACCAGTCTTTGTTCAATGGATCAATTCAAATTACAAATCAATATAAATCATCTGTAGTATACAAAATGCCAATGACACTCCCCTCACAAAACAGTTACAGCAGTATTAAACCCAAAAACAAACATTTATCATATTGCAGCTCAGGGGCGTAACTAGAAATAGCAGGGCCCCATAGCAAAATGTTGTATGGGGCCCCCCTGCAAACAGCCCCCCACAGCTGCCCTAGTGACAATGCAGCGTGACCTGTGCCACATAAAGCGTGACCTGTGCCCAATGCAGCGTGACCTGTGCCCCATACAGCATGACCTGTGCCCCATACAGCCCCACCTATGCAGAGGAAGAGGCAAGCCACCCGGATCAGCAGAGAGCGGGATTGCCCGCTGTAATAGCTTTCATTTGAATTTCCTGTCTTCCCAGGGCTCATCATCACATAGCCCCACCTCTTGGCCCGACGCCTTTGATGACGTCACATGTCCCGCATTGGATCGGCGTTCTGTCTATTAAAGGCACCATGCCAAAAGGTGGAGCTATGTGACGTGAGCCCCGGGAACACTGGAAGTTCTAATGAAAGCTCTTACATCAGGCAATTCAGCTCTCTGCTGATACGAACAGCTCGCCTCTTCCTTTCCTCTCTCTTCCCCTGGCTGGGAGACTGTGCCGGCGGTGCTCTTATCCTCACTGGGCCCCACTCGGCTGCGGGCCCCATAGCGCTCGCATGGGTCGCTATGGTGGTAGTTACGCCCATGTTGCAGCTTACCTATGCTTAGATGTAATGGCTGCATTCCTTTTCTTTTTTAGCCTTTTTCCTTTAATTTTACCTGGTGATCTTGCCAGGAAGTCTGTTATTTTTCAATACAACAAACTCTACTGCAAATATAGCAGTTTAGAGTGTTGAGACAAACCATCGACAGGGGTGCTTACAATGATCAGCTTTTATTTATTTATGTAAAACCTATAACCCAAAAAGGAACAAAAATCTGTTATTGTAACTGCTTATAAAGTGTTAACTGGGGTTAAATTTTAATTTGTTAGTGCTTCTAAATCTGTTAGTACATCTAACATTCCCCTCCCTCCAGATTAACAATGCTGCTGTCCAAAGGTGACCCTCTGTTCCTTCATCCAGAGTGGGGGCACTCTATTACAGGAGATGTATGTTACAGGCTAGATCACAGAGGGAAAACAGAGGGGAAAAAACTAAAAGACAAATGATTGCAGCCACCGTATCTAAGGTCCCCTTAGTCTGCCTGTAAAGTAGAACATATTTCTCATGTTCATAACAGTCCCGCAGCAAAATTACATTTCTAAAGGAAAAAATTTCATTTAAAATTGCTTGCGGCTGTAATGCATTGCCGGACCCCGGCAATATACATAAAAAATCATTTAAAAAAAACAGCGTGAGTTCCCCCCCAATCCATTACCAGGCCCTTCAGGTCTGGTATGGATATTAAGGGGAACCCCGCACCAAAATGTAAGATAAAAAGGCACTATATAGTCTGAACTGCAGTATATATACTATACGGACTGCACTATATACTCTGCAGAAAAAATTGGGCCTTAGGTGTTGGTGGTACCAGAACACTGTAACCCCTCACAGTTACTCTTGTTGGGCACAGGAATGGGCCCTGCTGTTAAATATTATATCAAATATTGTAATTGCATGCCCCTGTTAAACAGTGGCAGAAAAATTGGGCCCTTGGTTTTGATGGTGCCACAACACGGTAAACCCTCACAGTTACTCTTGTTGGGCGCAGGAACGGGCCCTGCTGTTAAACATTATATCAAAAATTGTAATTACTTGCCCCTGCTAAACAGGGGCAGAAAAATTGGGCCTTGGGTGGTGGTGGTGCCCTAAACCAAAAATATTGTTGGAAGCTAGCATCATCATGATTGAGGAGGAATAGATTTGGCAGCATAGGCAGTCTTCAAGGGATCCCAGATCCATAGCAAATTCAATCAGTTACATCAGCATCAGGTTCTTGATAGTTCCTGATCCAGGACTGATTCATTTTTATAAATGTCAGCCTATCAAGAGTCTGTGGACAGGCGCACTCATTGATCTGTTACAAACCCTCCAGCAGCACTGATTGTGCGTTCAGAAAACACGCTGAATGCAGGACAGGCCAGTACCTTGATTGCAGACTGAGCAAATTCTGGCCAGTGGTCCATTCTCAAGACACAGTAACCCACTGGATGCTCTGTTGGAAAGGTGTCCAAGTCTGCTCTTGCCTCTAGATATTCCTGTACCATATAATGCAGATGCTGGCATGCTTCCAGCAACCAATCAGATCTTGGCGCTGAGGACTGAAAAATTGTTTAAAGGTACCTGTCAACTGGCCACCTTCTCTACTGCTCTTCCTCTGACCGAACAAAGCCTCAGAAACATGTTGTCCAGCACCAGGAAATGGTAACCTCCCAGGATCTGGAAATGCATTACACAAACTTTTCTTCAAGACCTCCTGAAGATGTTTCATTCTCTGCTCCCTCTGCGAAGGCAGGATGAGTTCTGCAACTTTACCCTTGTAACGTGGATCAAGAAGGGTTGCCAGCCAGCAATGATCCCTTTCCTTGATACCAGGAATCCTAGGGTCCTTTCGCAGGCTTTGCAGAATCAGGGAGGCCATGCAGCGTAAGTTTGCAGAGGCATTCGATTCTGAGTCCTCTGGGTCACTAAGGATCACATTATCCGTAGCTACCTCCTCCCAGCCATGTACAACTCTTTGGGTTTCTGGGGACTGAAAACCATCCCTTGAAGACAGAAAGACTAGAGGGACAGTGTCACTGATGAATGCATTGTTGCCGCTCACCATCCTTGTGGCCTCCTCAAATGGTGACAGGACAGTGTATGCATCCTTGATCAGTAGTCAC
The DNA here is from genome assembly GCF_042186555.1 of Aquarana catesbeiana. Lineage (NCBI taxonomy): Eukaryota > Metazoa > Chordata > Amphibia > Anura > Ranidae > Aquarana > Aquarana catesbeiana. Next base: position 193,625,003 of record NC_133327.1, read on the forward strand.
TGGTGTGGCGAAAAGAAGCCAAGCACCCCTGACCCTGTCCTGGTGCCATACTCGCACAGGTACTCATTGATGGCCCTCTGTTGTGTGTGTTCAGCATTGCCAACATTGAGTTCCACCTGCTGGGCAGGGCATGTCACAAATGAGGCGGTTGGTGGGCAGGTTGCATTCCCTTTGAATGTCAGCCAGCCAAGCACTGCCATTGTATGACCAGTGGAAATGACCACAGACTTTTCTGGCCTGCCTCAGGAGATCTTGTAAGCCTGGGTACCTGGTCAAGAACAGCTGCACCACCAAATTCAGGACATGTGCCAAACATGGAACATGGATAAAGTGTCCCTGTCAGAGAGCAGCAAGAAGGTTGATGCCATTGTTGCATACAACCATTCCTGGCTGATTCTGGCATGGCGTCAACCACCTCTGAGCCTGCCCCTGCAGAGCTGACAGAAACTCTGCCCCAGTGTGGCTCCTGTTCCCTAGGCAGACCAACTCAAGCACCACATGGCATCTTTTAGACTTACTGCTTGTGTAGCCCCTTGAGTGCTTAGGGAGCACTGCTGGTTCAAAGTCTGCAGAAGAGGCAATAGAGGAAGAAGAAGAGGAGGGAGGGGAGCATACAGATGTTGTGGCAGAATCACTATTAGCTTTTGGAGGCTTGGTGGCGGAACAAGCTCCAACACTGAAACCTGTCCTGCATCCTTCCCAGCTGCCAGCAGAGTTACCCAGTGCGCCGTGAAGGAAAGGTTACGTCCCTGCCCATGCCTGCTGGACCATGAGTCAGCGGTAATATGAACCTTACTGCTGACCGCCCTGTCCATCAAGGCCAAAACATTGCCTTCCAGATGCCGGTAGAGAGCCAGAATGGCTTTACACGAAAATAAATGGCGTTTTGGAACCTGCCACTGTGGTACAGCATATTCCACAAATTCACAAAAGGGAGCAAAGTCTACCAGCTGAAAAGGCAGCAGTTGCAGTGCTAGCAATTTGGCCAAGCTAGCATTTAGACGCTGAGCGTGTGGATGACTGGGACCAAATTTCTTTTTACGGTTAAGCAACTGGGGTAAGGAAATTTGCCTGCTGAAATCAATTGGTGGTGTACTGCTAGCAGATTGGCTGCAAGTACTTGTGACACCTATTGCTATACCTACATTCCTCTCAGTGCAGGTTTTTGAGAGAACTGGAGGTATAGTAGGGATGGAGATCCCAGATGAGGAGCAAGGAGAAGTCCGCCTTTATCTATGATGTGGCTCTTTCAAGTGCTGTTGCCAACAGACTGCATTGCAGGTCGTCATATGTCTGGTCAAGCATGTGGTGCCCAAGTGGCTGCTGTTGTGGCCACGCTTGATCTGCTTCAGACATAGGTTGCAAACAGCAACGGTGCGATCTGCTGCACACGTGTCAAAAGGCCAACACCAAGGAACTCTGCAGTGTGATGCAAAAGTTAGCGGGGAGTCAGCAGCGCCCTGCACCTGCGGAGCTCTGCAGTGTGATGCAATAGGGTGGCTACCCTTAAGCTGCCCCCTGGATGACATCCTGCCTCGTTGTTGGAGTTGTGTCTCCTCCTCCTCACTTTCCTCTTCTCTTCTCTTAGGCACCCAAGTACAGTCAGTGACCTCATCATCCCCTCCCTCCTCGTCACTGGAGCAAACTTGGCAGTATGCTGCAGCTGGGGGGAACATGGCTGCCAGTTTCTTGTCCTTCTGTGGCACCCCCTCTCTGTAGGCTCACGTTACTCCCTTCCTCAACCTGGGAACCAACATCGGAGCCTTCAAATCGCTGAGCATCCTCCAGCAGCATGTAACTGACACTGTGGTCGAATAATTCTGGGGACTCCTCTGTGCATGATGGTGGTGCTACGGTAGGAGTTACTGTGGACAAGGAGGCGGTGGAATAGGCCACTTTGGCAGCTGTGTTGGAATTCAAAATACTCTGAGCCTGGGTGACAGAAGATGAGGAGGATGAGGACGGCTTCGTTATTCACTCTTCTGCATGTTGTGGCTCAATAACATGGCCAGCAGCAAAAAAAAAAGGACAGGCCTGCCCCACGGCCACCTGCAGAGGATGCACCATGTCCACGACCACCACTGTTGACTGTAGACACAGAGGCTGCTTGCCCTCTTTTAGTGGCCTGTGTTCATCTACCTTTCTTTGGTGGCCTTCCGGACATGATGTGTTTTTATTTTTATTTTTTTAACACCGCACTACACTGTATTTTACACTGTGTACCCCGCCTGAAGTGTATTAGAAACTATACACCACCGAATGGTGGTGTATACAGTGGGGACGGAAAGTATTCAGACCCCCTTACATTTTCACTCTTTGTTATATTGCAGTCATTTACTAAAATCATTTACGTTCATTTTTTTTTCCTCATTAATGTACACACAGCACCCCATATTGACAGAAAAACAGAATTGTTGATATTTTTGCAGCTTTATTAAAAAAGAAAAACTGAAATATCACATGGTCCTAAGTATTCAGACCCTTTGCTGTGACACTCATATATTTAACTCAGGTGCTGTCCATTTCTTCTGATCATCCTTGAGATGGTTCTACATCTTCATTTGAGTCCAGCTGTGTTTGGTTATACTGATTGGACTTGATTAGGAAAGCCACACACCTGTCTATATAAGACCTTACAGCTCAAAGTGCATGTCAGAGCAAATGAGAATCATGAGGTCAAAAGAACTGCCTGAAGAGCTCAGAGACAGAATTGTGGCAAGGCACAGATCTGGCCAAGGTTGCAAAAAAAATTCTGCTGCACTTAAAGTTCATAAGAGCACAGTGGCCTCCATAATCCTTAAATGAAAGATGTTTGGGACAACCAGAACCCTTCCTAGAGCTGGCCGTCCAGCCAAACTGAACTATCGGGGGAGAAGAGCCTTGGTGAGAGAGATAAAGAAGAACCCAAGGAACACTGTGGCTGAGCTCCAGAGATGCAGTCGGGAGATGGGAGAAAGTTGTAGAAAGTCAATCATCACTGCAGCCCTCCACCAGTTGGAGCTCTGGCAGAGTGGCCCGACGGAAGCCTCTCCTCAGTGCAAAACACATGAAAGCCTGCATAGAGTTTGCTAAAAAAACACCTAAAGGACTCCAGGATGGTGAGAAATAAGATTCTTTGATCTGATGAGACCAAGATAGAACTTTTTGGCCTTAATTCTAAGTGGTATGTGTGGAGAAAATCAGGCACTGCTCATCACCTGTTCAATACAGTCCCAACAGTGAAGAATGGTGGTGGCAGCATCATGCTGTGGGGCTGTTTTTCAGCTGCAGAGACAGGACGACTGGTTGCAATCGAGGGAAAGATGAATGCGGCCAAGTACAGGGATATCCTGGACGAAAACCTTCTCCAGAATGCTCAGGACCTCAGACTGGGCTGAAGGTTTACCTTCCAACAAGACAATGACCCTAAGCACACAGCTAAAATAACAAAGGAGTGGCTTCACAACAACTCCGTGACTGTTCTTGAATGGCCCAGCCAGAGCCCTGACTTAAACCCAATTGAGCATCTCTGGAGAGACCTAAAAATGGCTGTCCACCAACGTTTACCATCCAACCTGACAGAACTGGAGAGGATCTGTAAGGAGGAATGGCAGAGGATCCCCAAATCCAGGTGTGAAAAACTTGTTGCATCTTTCCCAAAAAGACTCATGGCTGTATTAGATCAAAAGGGTGCTTCTACTAAATACTGAGCAAAGGGTCTGAATACTTAGGACCATGTGATATTTCAGTTTTTCTTTTTTAATAAATCTGCAAAAATGTCAACAATTCAAATAGCAAATGGCTGCAATACAACAAAGAATGAAAAATTTAAGGGGGGTCTGAATACTTTCTGTCCCCACTGTATATATATATATATATATATATATATATATATATATATATATATATATATATATGTATATACATATATATATATATATATATATAAAATCTCAAATACACTGACACTAACTAAATAACCTGCCTGATTGGCCAAAGGCACCCTGCCTTTGGCCAATCATGATTTTCACATCAGAGCACGCTGTGATTGGCCAAAGCATGCAGGTCAGGTGCATGTTTTGGTCAATCATCATACAGCAATGCACTGTGATCTCGCACTGCATTATGGGGCATTCCGTAGTGCTCGAATTTCCTGCAAACACCCCATAATGTTCGCTGTTCAGCGAACACTTGATGTTCGAGTTGAACTTATGTTCAACTCGAACATCGAGCTCATCCCTACTATACAACATATCAATCAATGGACTGTATAAATCTGATCATGCCTCTGGTTAATTTATTGCATTTCTACTCATACCTCCAGTTTTTGTATGTTTGCCTGTATAGTTCTTGGGTCTTTCCTCACTGGTTGTTTTATATAGAATAATGTTTATTCTTTTTATAGCTCTTAGAGCTGATGGTTCAAGATTTCTAATGTCATTTGCTGATGTACTGCTATCAAGTGATGTCTTATGCTACTTTTTTAGACATTGCTGTGTCACCGTTTCCTTCTTCTTGCTGAGATCTATTTATTCATATATCTGACATGTTCATAAAAAGTAGGAATTGCTAAAGAGACAAATAACGCTTGAACTTTGTCAAACCTAGGAATGTTAGAGTAAAAGTAAGTTACAAACCAGTGCAAGGAAAAAATGTGTTGATAGCATTAATAAACAGCTGCGGAAAAGTTTAGGGTGACCTAGTTTGAAATTTACCTGGTCTAAAATGTTTAAATAAATATGGTAAAGTGCTGGCAAGCAGCTATGTTAGTTTTCAGGGCAATACCTATGCCTTTCTAGAGCCCTCTTGGAGACTATGCCCAGGATTGACTTCTGTCCAAGTCAAGGTTGGACACATCCCTCCCATCGCTAACCCCTACCCTCTGTCATTCAAAGTTACATGCAAACAAACTTTCCATATGCATTTAGGATGTGGCATGTTTTGCTGTATTTTTACTTACATGTCAAAAAAGAGGTTTTAAGAATTGCATTTAGACCAGTTTGATTGCCACAATGAGCATATGTTCCTCCTGGGAGGGTATGAAACAATGTAGCTTGGAATAGGTGTATGAAGGACAAAATAGAAGTAATCAGACCAGAGGCGGCCCGTCCATTAAGGAAGCACGGACGCCGCCCCCTCCATCACGCCACCCCCTATATGTAGAATGGATAGATTCATTTATTCATGGCCGCGGTGGCCTCCCTCAATTCAGGCGTCTGGCCCCTTTTCGGACACCAGGTGCCTGAATTACAACAGCGGGGGTGTTTTTTTGAAGCACCTGAATAGGCTTCAAAAAAGGTGAACTTGGAGTGCAGAGCATTGCAGTCGAAGCCCACCCAGGTGTGTTAGAAAAGCCAATGAATATTGGCTTTTCTAACACTGAACTGCCTCTCCGCCAATCAGGAAGCACGGGTCTAATACCCATCACCTGATTGGCTGAAGGCACAGGTGATCCTATTGGACGCCTAGCAGAAGCAAAAGAAGAAACGTACGGGAAGCATGGAGGAAACAGGAGCCATCGCCTGACCCGCTGTCCGTCCCACAGCTCACCGCTGTCACTGGCTGCCTGACCCGCCACCAAGATGGGGTAAGTGCCGGTCAGACAGTGAGCGGGCAGGGGGATCAAAGTGAGGCTGCATTTGATGGGCACATTGGCTGCATATGATGGGCACAGTGGCTGCATATGATGGGCACAGTGGCTGCCTTTGATGGGGCACAGTGGCGGCATTTGATGGGCACAGTGGCGACATTTGATGGGCACAGTGAGGCTGCAATTGATGCTTTTTTTTTTAGCTTGTTTGCGCCCCCCCCCCCCAAATAAAATAAATTTTGAGCACCAGCCGCCACTGCATTAGACCACAAGTTTGGGAAGGCGTGTACAGGGTGCACAAGACATAGTGGGAGAATGAGCAAGTTGGCTCCCATCTGTACTGTGCTTTATGTATTGATATGAAATTTATAAAGAAGCGTAATAAGGCAGGAAGGAGGTGAGTCATATGACCCCCCCATACTCAGAAGTACCTTAGATTTTTCTCTGTTCCTGGCAGTTGAACAGAGTGGGTGGGAAACAAAGGACGGGTGATACAGGCTGCTGTTGGGCTGCCATAAATTTGAGAATGTTGCTTTGGGCTGCATGGCCACAATTTAAAAAAAAAAAAAAAAAAATATATATATATATATATATATATATATATATATATATATATTCTTTTTAGACCATTTTCTGATGTAGTGTATTAGAAGTACAGAGCAAATGTGTTTAGATGTGTGTGACAGATTAGTCATTCTCAAACGGATTTTTGTTAGAACTCAAAAATGAAGTAATTACAGAAGTGTTCTCATTTTTGAGCTTGATGCTTAAATTCTGCGTACCTCTGGGTCTATTCAGTTGCATATTTACATATACAAATTGCATTATGAAAAGCCAACTAGGATCTGTGCAGATTACATTAGCGGAACAATACTGAGAGGTTCATTAAAAGTTTTTATAACTTTTCACATTACTTGTAGTCAGTAAATGTTTTATTGATGTTCAAGGGGCATTTTTATATCTTTGTCATTTATCTTACACAGTGGAACTTTAATGAAAAGTCTGCATTTCTTTGTTGAACGCTGACATCCTGAATTGTAGGTTCTTGTTTTGTTATCTCTATGCTGTTTAACAATCCATGTGTTTCATTAGAACAAATCCAATTGTAGAAATGTCTTAATTACTTTGAAAGAACAATTATGCCAGTGGTACAAAACCTGGAGGAAGGGAAGAATTTCAGGCTTTTATTTTATTATGCGAAAAGATGGATGTCAGGGGGCTGTTTGTAATACTTACATTTAGTAAAAAAAATATTTAAAAGAAAATGGGCACAAGGGATATTACTTACAAGTCAGTGTCAGGTATCCCTTATGCTGCTGGCTGCTGCTTTAGTTGAAATCTTCTGTCCTTGAATTCCCTGCCTCCGCATTGGTAATCTTCTGGTGCTTTGGGGTTAATAGAGGTGAGGGACCTGTCATATCCACTCACCTAGAGTGCTTAATAAGTTAATATGCGTGCCTTTTCCGCCCCCTCCTCCAATCATATAGTCATAGAAACTGTACTATAGTTGCTATAAATGAAAATAGATCTATGAATGGAGGAGGTGGACCTTTTACTCATTTTTGACTTTAGATGTATTTTAACATCCTTAAGGCAAAGTCCTAGTGTGTCTTGAGGATGACTTCCTCCCTACCTACTGCCTGTTACAATTCGATCAGTGTTGTGAATCTCTATGCGGTGTGTATGGTATCAAGTGTTGCGAAACTGTCAAACGCATACGTAAGCTGCAAGGCCTTAACGGCACCCTGTGTATTGCTTGCAGTCCTAACGCAACTGAATTTATAAGCGTCTCTACAATGGAAGCACATGCATTCAATGGATAGATGAGGGGAAGGTGGGCCTGGAGGCAGCCCAATCCCCCTTGAAGGAACAGGAGAACACTGGACACCCAGCAGTGTGCATGTGTTCCCTTTAATCCAGGACACATATTAATTACACAGGTTCTGAGGCTAATTTAATGGAGATGAGACACTAAGTGAGTTTAATTACCACCTTAATCAGCCACAGAACCTGTGTAATTAATGTGTGTCCTGGATTAAAGGGATGATGTGGAAACCCTAGTGGAGACGCTTATAAATTCAGTAGGGTTAGGACTGCAAACATACACAGGGTGCCGTGAAGTGGCCTTGCAGCTTACCCATGCATTTGCAAATGCGTGCTAACTAAACCCCTGTTTTTAATGCAGACTGTTGGACAGGTTAATTTGGTTGGTTAGCAGACTGGTTGGTGAGTTGAGCTATTGGAATGTTCTTTTTTGTCTTTCATGCCTTTGGCCTTCCATGTGCTCCTTGCTGTGAAGGCCAGTTATAGGTGGCGCAGGGGCAATTTGTTTGTTACTAGAACGAAGACAAGCCTTTGTGGTGTAGTAGATAGCACTTTCACCTAGCAGTAAAATGGGTCACTGGTTCAAATCCCAACCACGACATTACCTGCCTGGAGTTTCCATGTTCTCTCTGTGCCAGTGTGGGTTTCCTTTGGGTACTCCAGTTTACTTCCACACTCCAAAGACATGCTGGTAGGTTAATTGGATCCTGTTTAAATTGTCCCTAGTATGTGTATGTATGAATGTGAGTTAGGTTCCTTAGAGTGTAAGCTCCTTGAGGGTAGGGACTGATGTGAATGTACAATATATATGTAAAGCACTGTGTAAATTGACAGTGCTTTATAAGTATCTGAAATAAATAAATAAAAAAAAAAATATTCAATAAGCTGGTACACAGCTCCACCGCTCTTCACCCCCAATAGGTTAATAGGTACAATTCCCAGGGTTACTCAGGTACTGGTCCCTTTAAGACACCTATGGTCCATTTAAATCTCCGGTGCATCTGCTCAGCAACCGGTGGATAGTTGCCACTCCAATCCATGGACACTCAATATCCCGGCGAGGTCGATTTATGAGTCCGAGATGAAAAATAAAAAAGATGGCTGCCGGAGTGCTCGGCTCCACCTCTCACAAATTGTCCTCAGCTCTGCCTTTCACAGGCTCTAAGCTGTGCTTGATTTTCGGAACGCTTCTCTCTAAGTGGTGGAGACCTGGACCGTCAGCCGACAAGCTGCAGCACCCAGTCCCTACAGAGAAATTTTTAGTCTCGGTCTCATAAATTGACCTTGCAGGATATTGGGTGTCCATGGTTTGGAGTGGCAACTATCCATCGGTTGCTGAGCAGATGCAGTGGAGATTTAAAGGGACCAGGACCTGAGTAACCCTGGGAACTGTACCTATTATAGGTGAAGAGCGGTGGAGCAGCGTACTAGTTTATTGAATATTATATTCAAAGGCTTGTCTTTATTCTATATGAGGTGATAGTTCTGAGAGCATGGGAATGGTGCACAAATGTGGAAGTTCACTATTGTTTATCTGTGATACACATGATTCCATTTGAGCAGAAGAAGGTGGTTGATATATATCACGTCTGGAGCATGGACTTTATTTCAACATTTTTATTGACCTCACTGAGGTCACTATTAGCACTTGCGCTTTATATTGTACTTTTTTGAAGAACTGATACTTGCACTTATGTTCTTTACTTATTTATTGTTTTAATGCAGTGATTTTCACACATTTGATTTAGGCTGCGCAACCCCATTTTAAACTATTATCTTGTTACACTCCGATGTTGACTTTTTTTGGCGTTGATTTACTAAAGGCAAATTGGATGTGCACTTTTCAAGGGAAGCTGCACTTTGCAATTGAATTTGCCACAGAGCTTAGTGAATGAGGTGAAGCTCTAAAGACTTCCATCATCCAATAACGTGCAATCAAAATGCTGTTTTCTGCATACTTGAACTCACATTATAAATGGCACATTGCCAATGTTATGTAGCCCCAAGTGCATCTAGGTGCCAGTGCAATTGAGCACCCCAGGAGTCCTGGATTCTTTAATTATTTTATATGTGAATTTTTATTTCCTTTACCACTGTTTTATATGACTGCCTTGAATAAAATGGCCCTATATCAGCACATTGGCAAGGTTTCATTGCAGCCTGAGCATCCTCCCACCCATATAGTTCTTACAAGAGCTTCAGTAGTCAAACAATGTAGCAAGGATGCACAAGAAAGATAAGAATTAGTAGTATAGGAGCTTGGCTATAAAGAATGCCTGTTACTTTGTTCTGAATGGGCAATGTAGCAGGTTAATGTTATGCCAGCGCGGGTTACAATTATTAAAGAACGTCCCCCTTATCATAAAAAATACATCCAAAAAGGCACCTTTAAAATGTTTTGTAATGGCAGTCTACAAGTAGATACTTTTAAATAATTGCAGGCTTTTTATTCTTTGCATACTTTATTTTTCTTTTCCTTGCCATTAGTCCCACAGTGGCCATCTTTACAAAGTGCAGATAAATCCATCTCCCTTTTATTCCTGGAACTCTGCTTAGAACTCTGGGTCTGCCTCCTGGAACATCCCAGGACACAGCTGTAAAACCAGGATGACATCACCAATGCCTTATAGAATCCAGGAAGTGAAAAAAAAACAGCAATTGTAAGTAAAAGCAAAAAATATTTGTTTAATTAATAAATATATAATTAATGAAACTTTTTTATTTATCAGCACGCAGAGCTGTATTGTATTGCAGAGGCACCCATCAGAGGCAATTATGATGATAAATAATACAAAGGTTTCGATGGACGTTAACTGATAAAAACAAGTAGGCTATACAAATTTAAAGGAGAAGTATGGGAATAAAAAAAACACACCTCCATGCTGCAACATAGGTGTGATTCTGCAAGTATCCCCTGCTGGCTCTAAGCCCGAGAACTGAGTGATCACATTAGCGCTGATCATTTAGTTCTGGGTCTTCTCAGAGTGAAGAACAGGTGAGTGTCACCATTCTGGCCCTCTGGAGTGCCAGGCTGGAGAGGGATAGGCACAGTCAGCTGGGTGGATCCCAACAATATGATCGGGATCCTTCCAGAGCCTGGAGCAGCTCTGTGAGGTCAACTGACAGCGGGCTTTAGCCTACTGTTGGCTAACTCTGGATTACAGGAGAGCATAACTAATTGCACTCTTGTGACCCAGAAGAGTGGTATGGCCAAAAAAGTTTTGACCATACTTCTCTTTTAAGTTGGTTCTTTTATCAATAAATGACTGCTATTTTATGTAAGGAATTTATGCATGTCCTATATGTTTACTTCTCAAATACATAATTTTATAGATACATATGCAATAAACAGTTATCAGTCGATTGTTTTCTCTCTCTCTTTTTATAGAGAGAGAGAGAAAATTTCACAGCACCCATATACTGTATATCCGTAAGGTGTTTTTTTTTTTGTTCCAGGGTTTTTATTTAAAGTGGTTGCAAATCTCTAACATAAATGAACAAAGCTTATCCTTCTATCGTGTATTTGCCTCACTCCAAAGCATCAAATGTGATTTCTGTCTGCTGCCTGCCTACCTGCTCTGCTATCTGCATGAGTCATTTCTGACAGCTAATATCTTCAAGGGATGGAGGGGGATGGTGATGGGAGCTTCCAGAACAGTTCCAGAACAGTGATTGACAGCCTCAGATAGGCATGTTTTCCTATGAGGGTGTGTCCATTCCCTCTACTCCGGTCTCAAGTTACAGTCAGCTCTCTGCTATGTGCTCCACAGTGTGTGACATCAGAACCTCGCCCCCTGCCTGCTAGAGCTCAAATGCTGTGTAAAATGTGTGCTTTAGGAGGCTGTAGAGAAGAGATGGCAGTAGATAAACAGATACAACTTATGTAGGATGACTTGTTTCATCTCGGTGTATCACCTGAGGCCAGTCACTGGGTATATTTAATGGTTTACAACCACTTACGTTATAACCAATGCAATAGGAGTACTGCAGATAAGAACACATAAATACATTCAGTTTGACGGTATCATTTCAAGTTAAAGTCCACAGAACAATTATAATAAAGGCACAGATGAGAAGTAGCTCTGGAATGTTACCAGCATAACCAAAAAGAACATCCAGGGGCTATTGTTGGGATCCAACCAGCTACTTGGTTGGCAGCTGGATCCACCTCTCAGTTTGCGTCTGAGAGGTGAAGCCAGCTGCGCCCTCCCTTTCTCCTGCCCAGTGCTCCAGTGTGCGCTGGAGGGGCAGAGTGGAGAGCAGTAACTGACAGTCACTGCTCTCTGATCTGAGCTGACCAAGCGATCAGCAGTCATGTAATCGCTCCGTTCTCAGGCTTAGAGCCAACGTGGGACAGCTGCAGCATCAAACTGATGCCGCAGCAAGGAAGTGAGTATGCATGTTTGTTTTTTTATATACCCCAAAATTCTCCTTTAATGGATGAATTGTAGGGGACTGAGTTTGTTCCAAAATACGTATTTACTATATCTACACTACCCAAAAGGAATGTGGGAAAAACAATGAATAAATGACATGAGAAAACAAACAAAAGGAAAAGAAAGAACTGAGTAAAATGTTTCCTAAAAATAATGTAGCGGGGAGTTGGGCAGCCAATCACCCACTCATAACTACATTTGCAAAGCTCCAGGGTTAATTTGGGATTAGGCTATCTATAGGCACCAGATTTTAAAAAAAATTCTTATGGGTATCTAAAAAAGCGTTTGTTAATTTTTTTTTTAGATATTGCTATGTTTAAATACATTTTAACCACTTGCTGACCAGAATGGCACAACACTATGTCACTCCGCTTCTCCCTGTGGCCACTGGGGGCGTGTGCCCCGCTGGAGGGGCGCACCCGCTGCTTGCCCCCAGAGCTGATGCGAGTGCCCGGTGGGCATGATGACTGCCGGGCTCCCACGATCGCTCATGACACAGCGAGAACCAGGATCTGTGTGTGTAAACACACACACAGATCCCGGTTCTCTGAGGGGAGAAGAGATTGATCGTGTGTTCATACAAAATATGAACACCAATGTCTCTCTTCCCCTAGCAAGTCCCATCCCCCCTACAGTTAGAACACAGAGAGGGAACACAGTTAACCCCTTGATCGCCCCCTAGTGTTAACCCCTTCCCTGCCAGTGACATTTTTACAGTAATCAGTGCATTTTTATAGCACTGATCACTGTATAATTGTCAGTGGTCCCAAAAATGTGTCAAAAGTGTCCAATTTGTCTGCTGTAATATCACAGTCCCAAAAAAAATCGCAGATCGCCGCCATTACTAGTAGAAAAATAAATAATAATAAAAATGCCATAAATCTATCCCCTATTTTGTAGACGCTATAACTTTTGCGCAAACCAATCAATATACGCTTATTGCAATTTTTTTTACCAAAAATATGTAGAAGAATACATATCAGCCTAAACTGAGGAAAAGTGTTTTTTTTTTAAATGTGGGACATTTATTATAGCAAAAAGTAAAAGATATTGTGTTTTTTTAAAAATTGACGTTGTTCTTTTGTTTATAGCGCAAAAAATAAAAACCACAGAGGTGATCAAATACCACCAAAAGAAAGCTCTATTTGTGGGAAAAAAAGACGCACATTTTGTTTGGGTATCGCATCACACAACCGCGCAATTGACAGTTAAAGCAATGCAGTGCCAAATTGTAAAAAGTACTCTGGTCAGGAAGGGGGTAAAATCTTCCAGGGCTGAAGCGTTTAACTTGAAAATGAAACACAGGGGACTTCCATGAGCTATGGTCTGTTTGAAAGCATTAAATATGAAACCAATTAGTTTTGCCATGGCATGTGTTACAATTTAAAACTGTATTTATTAGTACTGTAAGTAGATCTGGATGCATAGCCTTTGTGCCATTACCACTAAATGAGTAACATCGTACTCTCTTGTCTGCTGCCCCAAACACAAAGAGAATAGTTAGTCACATGCAGACAACAGCAATACAGGATAGCACTAACAATCAACAAAATAGGACTTTGTATGCTAAAATATCAAATTAGCTCTTAGTCACAAAGGTCCAAATTTCCTCTTTTGAGAAAGTTTTGCACAGTTTCCCTTCCCAGCATAACATGTAGTTGGTTTTGAGTGAGTGGACAACTGTAAAAAAAAGTCCTGGGGAATGGCGAACAGAGTGGCATTTACTTTCAAAGCCAGTGAAAACTAGTGTCATTTCAGTCAATGTGCTGTAGTTGTATATATAGAAAGAGTTTTTTGGAGCCTCATGCTTCTCTCAAAAATATTAAAAGGACTGAATACTGTCAAATGTTATAAGAGTAAACAGCTGTGAAGCCTTTTGGTTCCACCAGCTGAATCTAATAGGGTATTCTTGTGCAGACAGAAATGAGGCACCTCACCAAGCCAAATAAGGGTAGGTAAGGAGAGGCAAGACCCGCAAAGTACTTAATTGAATCCTATACCTTAAGCAAATGTGTGTCAAGACAAAGGCTTAAAGTCATTGATAGCGACCAGGGTGGTAACTAAATTGGAGAGGACACTGCTATGGGATTACAATCAATTTTGTCAAGAAGGACCCAAATAAGGATTTCCGAGCATGCATATAGAAGGGCCAACAGGGATATTTGGGCTGTCTCCTGATACTACTAGTACAGATACGCTTAGGCCACCATTAATGTTAATGCAGCAAGGATTAAGCACAGGAGTGTGAAACGCATCTGCTGACCCTCCATGGGTTGAGTGTGTGTGGCATGTCTTTCATTCCTATTTTTGCACAATAAAAGGAGCTGTTTTATTCTCTGAAAGTGCCAATATCTTCTTCTTTTCTACCTGCACACATATGGGGTTTGTGGACCCAGGCAGGCACCCAGGATGTTTTGGCAGCTGAAGATCTGATAGGAAAGCCTTTGGAGCGGTGCTCACCCCATCAACGTTTACATTGATTCCATGTTTGCAACAGAGAAGTAAGTTTACAAATAAGCTGTGTGTAATTGGCCTTATACAGTGATGTGCAATTTGGGGTAAGGTATGGAAGCTGTGAGGACCATAGAAACCAAATGCTTTGTTGTATCCAAATAGACAATATTCAAGCCTATCAGATAAAATGTAGTTGGAAGAGTGCTGAAGACATCTTTGATATTTTTCATTTCCTAATTCTGCTTGAAGAGCCTTTTGCCATTTCACTTTAAAGAAAAAATAATAGAAGCCATAAAGCAAAACCCGAACCTAACTTGATTTATATTTCAGTGAAATAAAATGAAATACCATAGTCATGGTGGCGTTTGACAAATAAATGATATCATATAAATCTGAAGGTTTGTAAGCTTAGCAAATAAACTTCTGAGAAATTAGAGTTGTGGTTAGTCAAAATAAAAAAAGACATCTTTTTGCGGACACCAGTATTGCAGCATAAAATAATTGAACTATAATTCAAGTATAATACTTTGTTCTGTTTTCATTTTGAGTGGTGACCTCCTCAAACAAGAAGCTATCTTTCTCCACCAGTTCCGTTTGATCTGTACCTGCACTCAGCAGACCTAGTAATTTATTTGTCTCCAATATGTTCACTCTATGAAGTTTAAACAAAACATCCTCTCAATCTCCCCCTGTTTAAGAGAGCTATGTTTGCACACACTAAAACCTATCTCCTGTAAGCTTTTATTTGTTTGAATTATGAAAATGGAAAATGTTGGCAGAATCTACTTCCCCTAACAGGTCGGAAGAATTATTATTTTTTTGTATCGCTGAGTTCCCTAACAGCTATTACCCTGTTCAATTAATTCATAATATTCACAATTTTCCCTACCTACCTAAATATTGCTGCCAGAGTTTAGTGAAAAGCAAGAAACAGATGAATCATTCTTTTATTACTTAATCTGTCCATAAAGTGTTTAGTGCTACCTGTCAATCATGTCTTCAGGTTTCCTGCATGGGGCCTGTCATCTGCACCCTTTACATGGAGGGCCCACTAAAGGTACATAACTTTTTACACAGCCTAAATGCCTGTTCAATGCCATAGACACCATTCTTTTTAAAAAAACATGATCGCAAGAAAGTGCTTTGGTGGGTGCTTGTGTGTGTTGGATCATATGGCTCATCACACACTTTTAGCCCTGGCATCTGGGGTGTGCTTTAAAGACATCATGGCATGACTCTGCATACTGGTATGCTAATTATAATTGTATATACTAGATTTTAGACCAGGTTTGTCTGTGCATATTAAATGTATCAATTTGTTTGCTATTTATTTGACATTTCACCATTCCATAATAAATGTTTACCCTTCCAAACTTCAGACATGTCTTATATTGCAGAGTTGCAGACTACTAGCAATCACGTCTCAAGCATGTCAACAATCACATGTACAGTATGATAGAGCTAGTACAAGATGTGATGCTACACCAGCACCAACTGCAACTCAGCATGATAACAATGTCAGCAGCTCTGTTTTGGTTGTTGTGGTGTCCTGTGCCGCTCCACCTGTTGTTATATAAGAGGCTATATCTCTTAGAAAATGTTTATATTTGGAACAGTTAAAGTTTTTAATCTTGTACTTAGTGACAGATATAAATGTTGTATTCTTTTTTTCTTTGAAATGTTTTTTTATTTTGCACAAGAAGAATAATCATACAAAACATCAGATAGGTATTACATTTACATCTGCCAATATGAGCAGTAGATACACATCAGTGCAAATAACAGTACATACATCAAACTTCCCTAACTGAGCCATTCATATTTCCGTCCCTATCCTGCAGTGCAGTGCAGTAGCTTTTTCTTTTTTTTTTAAACTAGTAAACAACCCCCAATTTCAAAAAGAGTAAAACCAAGTAATAGGGGAGGATAAGACTCCCCCCCCTCCCCCCCACCCCCACCCCCCGGGAGAGAAAAAACAACTGTGCCTTTTTACTCCAAAGGGACAGAACCCCACCCCGAAAAAAAGGAGAAAAAAAAAAACACAAAACCCCCTCCCCCTAGGGATGACAACATTCAAGTGCTTTTGAGCAATAGGACTGGGAAAACCGAACCAATCCTCGTTTGAGTAGTGTGCTCATTACCTCTCCTCTTAGCTGGAAACCGTGTAGTCAAAAATGAAAACACTCTTAGTCGCATCCAATAGACTGACCTTTCTTCCTCCAGTGTGTTCTTAGAGTCCACCCACCTAAACCATACCTTCCTAAACTTTTTGGGAGCCCCTCTAGTTTCGTAGGTCATCCTATACAACTACTCGTCCACATTCACTATTTTTATTCACATCCTAAGTGTCAGCTGTTCGTCATGAATCCAGCACCTAGCAATGAGTTTCCTAATTCAGAAAAA